>NC_134021.1:24947500-25680000 GCF_040712315.1 Castanea sativa | reverse complement strand
TGATAGAAATCCTGACACAACGTTTATAATCGAAACGTGAACCAAATGTATAAGTTGACCTTGACCCAATGATTATAAAGAATCACGAACCAAATGTATAAAGTTTGAACGCCACAAGGAAGAATCCTTGATAAGTTCACAGTTCTTGAAAAACCAAAAGAGAGCAAAGCCTCACCTTTTCTGATTTCTAATTCAATAATATAATGAAAAACGTTTACAAACTTCAGAGCCTATTTAAGGGCTCCATAAAACTTGACAGACAAGAAAATATATTCTAAAATAACTCCTAATTGATACCTTACCATATCAGGAATCAAATTTGACCTAAAAAGCATTAAATGCACCTAAAAACAAGAAAAATACCTAAAAAATGTACTAAATAATAAAACCCTAAATAAAAGTTGATTTGGTCTGAAATTAGCAGATCCAAAATAGGAAACTGATATAGAGCTGGAAAGTCAATCAGCCATTAATTCATGCCATAAATCACTCGCAATTAAGCCAGATCAGCCCTAAATAGCTTGAATTAAATTTATTACGTTTTCAGCTTCCTTTGGGCCAAGCTTGGAATGTCCTGCGTTAGAATCAGCCCAAATCTCTTGAATCAGCCCATTAAGTGCTTCTTTGATCTTCTTGGATCTTGGTTTTGTAATAGGCCCAACTGGAACATGCAATGGATCCTTGAATGCTTGTTGATTCTCATCATTGGGCCTAAGTAACTTTCCCATCAAAATTCCTTTCGGCCTCCAAGGGAAAAAACTAAATTCCTGCTATGGGCTTTAATTAACTAAAACAAGGGTGACAGTACATGGGCTGGGTGGGTTTTATCAATCAAGCTTCTTCAGGGAAAGCACGAGATACGTCACTCATATGTGTGATGTGTTCGTTGTAAACAGGGATTGGAGTTGAGGGTAATTTTGCTAAACCAAAATGTTATTAATCTGTTGGTATTCTCATACTCGTGACGTGACCACTTTTTTAAGCACCCCTTTAAAAAAAATTTGAAGCAAAATCATATTCACTGGCTTTCTGTTATTTGCAGTCAAGCGACATCTGTCACTAAATATTATTCGAACTCTTTAAGCCTAATTCTAAGGTTTTGTTGGATGTATATTGAGAAAGTTGGGTTTCAGACCTCTGTTCAAACTAATTTGTTTGAGACTTTAAAAAGAACTTATTGAAACACATGTTTCTCCATTCAAAAAAAAAAAAAAAAAAGTTTCAACTTTCCAAGTCTATAACATAGTGTTGGCTAATAATTCTGAATGAAACAATGTCTCCAGTACGAAGTTTACAAAATGATGAACCTTTCAAAATAAAGGAAATAAACCCAAATTTTTAGCAGCCATGTCTCCCAAGAACTAGATATATTAGCATATATATATATATATATATATATATATATATATATATATATGTAAAGAGCATCAGTATAGCAAATATTTGCAGTTCCAATTTAGAGTAAAAGCTGAATTACAGAATAGGGCTTTTTTTTTTTTTTTTTTTTTTTTTTTTGTTGACAAAAGCTAAATAGCAAGATTTAGCCCATTTTTAAAGACAAAAAACATTGAGTGAAAATCTAGACTATCTAGTACATCAATGCCTAGATGAAACAGAGAATAGTTTACTTGAGACAGATCAATCAGAATTTCTTCCAAATCTTTGGTGTTTTTCTATCCGTACATATCCCAATGCTAAAATCTACAGCAACAGAATATAAATCTTGTCTTCCTATCCTTCTCTTCACCTTATAGATCATTTTATTTTGATTCAAACCCCTTTGCTAAAGCAACTTCCCGTTGTTGACGACGTTCTCTCTGTAACATGTGAAAAGACTCTAAAATGGATCACTGATCCCATACTTAAATCAATGAATCAAGTATAGACAAAGCTCTTTAAATATTCCAAAATGCATAAGTGCACAATCCCATCTTGAACAAGTTTTCAAATAGATTGTTGGTTTGTAGTTTTCATTAGTTTCAAAAGTGCTCACAACACAAGTAGGTAGGCAACTTTTGATAACGGAGCAACCTTTCTAGTGAAGAGCCCTTTGGAGTTGTCTCCAGTCAGTAAAACCTATGAACAATTAACCCCACCCGCTAGAACCTTTTTTTTTTTTGTTGATAAATCCCACCTGCTAGAACCTATTGCACGATAACTAGGAGCATTCGCCCCTGATGGGTTAAGCATTTTATGCTCATGCCTAGGGGCAAAGCAAAATTCACACTGTTGTCATATATAAGTTATATTTGAAATAAACAGGTACACAGACTTCCAATTAGGGCAATTTTATAACTTTTCTCAAGCTAACCAAAACCCACCTAAATTTGGCCTGTTGGTAGTTATAGCATATGTATTTTCTGGCATGTATTAGCAGAGATACACGTAGTTTGTCAAAGACCAAAAGCATAATGTTTGTAAAAAATATCCACTGCATGCTTTCAACTCCATGTGTTTATCAAACCACAAGTTGATGCAGGAACTTACCAAAATCATCCCCATATTAATGACCTTGTGTTGATACTCCCCACCCTACCGAAAGTGCACTTATAATTCTTCCCCCACCCCCCTTCTTTCTCAAGTCAATTTGCCTTTTTTTAGCAAACGGAAAAAAGAAGAAAAAAAAGAAACTCATTTTGCCTTTAGCAGGCTAATGGTAGGGTCAAATCTTATTAGGAAAGAGAGGTCTCCAAGATTAACCTACCTGCTGAAGATAACTTCAATAAAAGATATGGGAAAGAGAATTGTTGTAAGTGCATAATCTAGACTTATTATTGGCTATTCAATCAAAATTCCAACACAAGGAAAGGCTGTATCACTTCTTGCAGCTCTGAAATTCCTTAATTACAAAAGATTGGAAAGGTTTTTTTTTTTTGATAGGTAATAAAACTTTTATTGATGACAAAAAAAAAAAAAAGCATAAGGCCCCAAATATGAGACCACTCAAACAAAATCCTAGCTAGTGATGTCTTCAACAGTTCAATAGGACTCTCAATATCCTCAAAAGTTTGGGCATTGCATTCCTTCCATACTAACCACATAAGACACGCCAGTACCATATTCCAAACATTTGAAGAATAATTCCCCAACCAATTCCTCCAAGCAAAAAGAAGAGAGGCAACTGTATATGACATCACCTACTAAACCCCAAAGATAAGGAAAACCTCACTCCACAAAACATGAGCAAACTTACAATGGAGTAAAAGGTAATCCACAGTTTCCTCATCACACCGACAAAGACAACACCAATTAACAAGAGGCAAGTTCTTCTTAACAAGGTTATCTATGTAAGAATCCCATCCCTAGTAGCAGTCCATAAAAAGAAAGACACCCTTTTAGGTACCTTAATACACCAAATGCTTTGCCAAGGGAAAGAAACAGAAGGGGCTTTTAATAAAGAATTATAAAAGGAGCAGACATCAAAAATACCACTATGATTCAATTGCCAAATCATAACATCACCACCCTTCCCTTTTGGTATTCTGGCAGAAACATGCTCAAAAAAAGAGCAAAATATCCCTGTTTCCCAGTCATTAAATTCACGATGGAAAAGTAAGTTCCAACTCTTACCTACCCCATCTGGTGCATATAAAATCATATTAGAAATCAAAGCTTCTTGAACCACAGCACAGACAAACAGTTCCAGATATAACTCTTTCAAAGAAGTAGGACCGTTCCAAGGGTTGTGCCAGAACTGAATGCGACTACCATCTCCCGCTGCATACACCACGTGACTAAAGAAACTATTTGCATCTTTTCTAATACTCTTCCAAAACCTACAACCATGTATCCCTCTGACAACTCTAGTGCACCAACCTCCACTACCCTCCCCGTATATGGTGGCAATAACTTGACGCCATAAATAGGTAACTTCCTTCCCAATGCGCCATAGCCCTTTTCCAAAGCGCCATAGCCTCTTCCCAAGCAAAGCTTGGTTAAAAAGCCCAATCTTCCAAATCCGTAAACCACCTGCCTCCAACAACCAAACAACCTTATTCCAAGCAACAAGCGGATATTTAAAAGCTTCATTAGATCTCCCCCAAAGGAAGTTCCTCTGAATCCTCTCTAATCTGTCTGCTATATGTTGTGAGATGGTAAACAAAGAAAGATAATAAGTTGGAAGGCTCGACGAAGTGCTCCTCAATAAAGTAAGCCTACCCCCTTTAGAAAAATATAAATGCTTCCAACCTGAAAGCTTTTTCTCCATCATTTCTAAAATAGGGTTCCAAATCAAAGCATCCTTGTCATGAGCCCCAAGAGGCATTCCCAAGTAAGACATGGGCAAACAACCAACCTTACAACATAAAACATGAGCCAAAGCATCTAAAGTTCCCAACCTCACCCATTGGCACAATTTCATTCTTACCAACATTCACTTTCAAGCCTGTAATAGCTTCAAAGAAAATCAACACCATCTGAATATATAATAATTGTTCCCTAGATGCATCACAAAAAAGAATAGTATCATCAGCAAATAGAAGATGAGAAATATGCAAACCACCAGTAGGACTAGCTTGGAAACCCCTAAGAAAATCTCCCTCCTTTGTCCCCTTCAATAGCCTACTCAGCACCTCCATCACCAACAAGAACAATAATGGAGACAAAGAATCTCCTTGACGAAGACCACGAGAGCTACCAAAAAAACCAGCTGGGGACCCATTAATAAGCACTATAGAGATGCACGCCTTCATCCATCTCCCCCACTTCTCTCCAAAACCCATCCTCTCCATAAGGTAAAACAAAGCATTCCAATTTACATGATCATAAGCCTTCTCAGTATACAACTTGACAATCACACTCGGAATAACACTCTTCAATCTACTATCCAAGCATTCATTTGCTATGAAAACAGAGTCAAGAATCTGTCTTCCCCCAACAAAAGAGTTCTGGGAGTTAGAAATAAGTTTATCCAACACGCATCGAAGTCTGTGAGCCAACACCTTAGACAAAAGTTTGTACAAACTACCCACAAGGCTAATAGAACAATAATCTTTAATGATAACAACATTGATCTTCTTAGGAATCAAACACAAAAAAGTAGCATTAAGAGATTTCTCAAAGATACATTGTCTATAAAAGTCTGCAAAGAAAGCCAAAACGTCCCTCTCAATCACACACCAACACTTTTGAAAGAATGCCATGGTAAAGCCATCAAGACCAGCAGCTTTATCACCCTCAGCCTCCCAAAGAGCTGCAATGATCTCCTCCTCCCTTTCAAACTCCCTTTCAAGTGAAAATTGATCAGAATCATCCAACCTTGCAAATTCTAATCCATCAACAGTGGGCCTCCAAGATTCAGGTTCCTGATATAAATTCTTATAAAAACCCACCACCTGATCCTGAATATCTGACTCATCCTTATACATAGTGCCCTCAACCTCCACATCTCTCATAGTATTAGCTCGTCTATTTGAGTTGGCAAGCCTATAAAAGAAACCAGTATTATTGTTCCCCTCTTTTAAGAATAGGGCCTTTGATTTTTGCCTCCAAGAAATCTCCTCCATGGTAGCTAGAATCTCAATATCTGCCTTGATCTCAAATCTTCTAGTTTTGTCTACTAGAGACAATACTTGCAACCCTTCTCTCAAATCTAGCTCCGAGACCTCAGCCAACAAACGTTTTTTTTTTTTTTTCTAAAATGTCCATCACCAAAAACATGTTTATTCCAAAGCTTCAAATCTCCTTTAAGAGCCTTGAATTCATGCTAAATCTCCTTTTAAGCATATTTGGACCCTCTCTCCTCCTTGCTCCCTCCCTCCTCCTCCACATACTTTTTTCCCACCACCATCATTCCTTCCCTCTTTCCCACAACACTTTCCACCACCGCCTTATCCTAATGCTCAAGCTGTCCCACCTTTTGCTAACCCAAATCTTATGCCCACATCGCAATATCTCTTTCCTTGCAACCCTACTCCTATCCAACAACCTATCTACTGGCTAAGTCAGTTTGGTCAGTATGTACTCCAATATACACTGGTTCAACCTCCCTTACCCCTAAACATCTTGAACTCTAAACCTTCTTCAATGCAACCTTCTCCTAAAGCACAAGCTAAGACTCCTCAGATTTCAAGGGGGACAGTGGGGACTTCTGCCTCTTTTCGTATTGACACAAAGGCTTTCTTCTTGGCTTTTGATGGGGGTCATATGGATTCTTATTCCATCACTCAGGGTAAGCATGTTGGTTCTATTTGGGTTGGTAGATCGGGTTTGGATTGGATCATTGCATGCTTGGTAGAGTTACTCCTAATGCTCAAGCTGTCCCACCTTTTGCTAACCCAAATCTTATGCCCACACCACAATATCTCTTTCCTTGCAACCCTACTCCTATCCAACAACCTATCTACTGGCCAAGTCAATTTGGTCAGTACGTACCCCAATATACACTGGTTCAACCTCCCTTACCCCTAAACATCCTGAACTCTAAACCTTCTTCAATGCAGCCTTCTCCTAAAGCACAAGCTAAGACTTCTCAGATTTCAAGGGGGACAGTGGGGACTTCTGCCTCTTTTCGTATTGACACAAAGGCTTTCTTCTTGGCTTTTGATGGGGGTCATATGGATTCTTATTCCATCACTCAGGGTAAGCATGTTGGTTCTATTCAGGTTGGTAGATCGGGTTTGGATTGGATCATTGCATGCTTGGTAGAGTTACGCCGTTGGGATTTTAGCAAACAACAATTTTTCAAAAGACTTCACGAGAATTATACAATTTTGGAGTGTTCTAGTAGGTTGAACAAGGGGTTGAGTATCATAATGGGGCAAGATGTGGTTGTTTGCGTGCCTCAGAAGGATTTCGTAAGGGTGGCACGGCTTTTCTTGAAAGGAAGTTGTGTGAATTTCTCTTGGGAAAATCTACTTCTAGGCCGGGGAAGGAGGTGGCTGGTGGTGGTGGTGGGTCTAGGAAGTCCACCGGTAATTCAAGGAGTCACTTTTGGAAAGATTTCAATGGGCACGTGAAATCAGGAAATGATTTATTTTTGGAGAAGCAGTTTCCAAATATTGCTGGCAATTTTAATCAGAAGGAGAGATTTGGGGGATCTGATTTTATTCAAAATTCAAATTGTCCAACTCAGCTTAAATCTGGGCAAGCCCATTTGTGTCAATACAAAAAGAGGCAGAATTCCCCACTGTCCCCCTTGAAATCTGAGAAGTCTTAGTTTGTGCTTTAGGAGAAGGCTGCATTGAAGAAGGTTTAGAGTTCGGGATGTTTAGGGGTAAGGGAGGTTGAACCGGCGTATATTGGGGTATGTATTGACCAAACTGACTTGGCCAGTAGATTGGTTGTTGGATAGGAGTAGGGTGGCAAGTAAAGAGATTTTGTGGTGTGGGCAGAAGATTTGGGTTAGCGAAAGGTGGGACAGCTTGTGCATTAGGATAAGGCGGTGGTGGAAAGTGTTGTGGGAAAGAGGGAAGGAACGATGGTGGTGGGAAAAAAGTATGTGGAAGAGGAAGGGGGGAGGAGGGAGGGGGTGAAGAAGAGAGGAGAAGAGCTTTCAAATCTCCTTTTCAGTGCTCTCCAATCCTTTAAATTTTCGGTTCCATGTTACCATTAAATTGCTCACTATTGGATCCTTTAGAAAATGTACATGTTAACAAACAACATAATTTGGCCAAATAAAAGTTTTGCTAACACACTCCAAATACTTTATGCATTTTCTTTATTATGTTATTCGTTTCTAATTTATTATTAATATTAAGGATTTTTATGATAAGTATTGATATTAAGGCATTTCTAAGACTTTGACTTCTATAATCTGTTTGGTTCTTATAAATTTGTTAAGATAATTTCAGCTGGAAAGATGGGCCAAGCCTAATTCACAGAGCAGTCAAACCTCTAAGCGCCTTCTTAGACATTTCCAAATGTCTTGAAAGCTTTCTTCTAGTATACACAACTGTCATTAATCCCATCATGCCATCGCTCACCTATTGGCTGCCGTATTTTGCACAAACAGTCAACCACAATTTTTTAAGGTTATCGCGCCATATGCCATAAAAAACGGGAATCTACAATACCATAAAAAAGAACATGCATGCCAAAATGAACATGATATTTTACACAACATTATAACAAACCAGATTAGGCAGTTGAATCACAAAAAATATCTGAATTCGCATTATTACATTGAATTTAAATTAAAATAGTCATGTCATTCACATCAAAATACAGTCATAGATTTTGTCAGCATTCATGTATTTAATACTGTTCTCAATATTAAAAGAATGTATTCATTTCTATTATAAAATGAGTAATGATGGGACATGGGAATGCATGACTAACACTGTGCCAAGATGAATGGTAGACGTATTACCACTCAAACTAATTTTTGCAGGGAGCAAATATGTAATCCTAGAGAGTGATAAAAAGTACATACCCTTCTTTCCCAGTAAGGAAGGAAGCACACGAAATCATAGACAGGGGTAATGGTCGAAACTAGAAAGACATTGAGTCCAGTAAATATCAAAAGGGCTGTCATAGGTCGGGTTCTATGCGGCATGTTTGATTACTATCAAGAAGTTATCCCTGCAATCACCACTTCATGATTGAGCTATCTTCATTTTACATCCAAAAAAAAGAAAAAAATTGAAAACTAAAAATCAAACAATAACCACAACAGCACACAAAAACTAATAAAAAATAGGCATTTAATAACTTCACGATTTGCATAGATTCTGAAATGATCATGTCATCTCCAATAAAAGGTCAACTTGTATATTTCTGAATTCCATAGGCTTTAATTCTATACACACGACACAATAAAAGGTATTTGACCCCTAAAAGCTAGGAATGAGCTATATTCTAAGCAAACCCAGTTCATTTCAGAGAAACATAAATCCAAAAATCACATTCAAGACTTGATAAACATTTCATCAAACAAGTGGTATGCTTGAAATAAGAACCCACTCCTTGCCCCAACTGGAAGCTTCCCCCCGAATTGCACTCAGTCACATAGTACCATCAACGCTAAAATTTGAGCACAAATACAAATACAAATACAAACCCAAACCTTTCTTCATACAAGCAAATGGGAAAAGAGAAACCTCAAAAGACTACAAATTTGTCGCTTAAACCCACACCCCATATTCTAAGCTTGTGAAAAGAAAACAAAAGGTAGAGAGAGAGATACGCAAAGACAAGAACCAAACCTTGGATGAATTTGAAGTTTTAACTTTGAAGTCGTTTGGACTTTAGAGAGAGGTGTAGTGAGTATGGCTGTCTGTGACTCCATAGGCCATAGGACAAAGGCTAAAGTAAGGCCCGTTTGGTATAGTAATTTATCAACGTGTTTTTAATTTTTAAACAATATTATATGTATTTTTACGTACTTTTTCAGTCATATTGTTAAGGACATATTTTACGTAGTTGGCTAATCCTTTGACAAAACGCACTTTACTTGTATTTGGATTGATCTAGGATGTGTCTAATACTTCAAAGAACATGTTGTTCAAGTCTAGTATTAAAGCCATGAAGATTGGACCAAGAAACAAATGAAAAAAATGTGTTTACTAAAACTGGACACCTGCAGATAGCTGCTGGACACCTGGTGGACAGTTGCTCGACAGCTTCTCGACAGATGCTATCTATCGAGGTTTAATGAGGCTCGACAGATGCTATCTATCGAGGTTACGGAAATCAGAATTTTCAGATCTGATTTTTGAGCCAAGCTTTTGTGTTTGTGTAGGGTTTCTTTTCTCACAACCCTAGGCATATATAAGGCATATTTTAGAGGCCGTCACATAAGAGAATACAAGGAGAACATATGCAAAAGGTGACCGAAGCCTTATTCTCTCTGAAAGAAGCTACTGTGTCTTTGCGCCTTAGGATTTTGTAACCAAGTGCTTCTTGATCTTCATTGTTGATGAAGTGAAGAACTTTGCAACCAACATCTTCTTCACTAGTTGGTGATTGAAATCGCGTACTAGGATCCGCGCAATTGGTTAGTCATGTACTGAGATTTGTGCATCAAATGGTGGCATTCATATATTGAAGAGTTCATAGGTTCTGAAGCGGTAGAAGGTTTCTGCTGTGAGTTTATCTACGGGGATTGTAGAGTCTAAGGACAAATGTTTTGTATTAGATCTGAAGCTTCTCTTTACTATAGTGAATTGCTTTTCGGGAAGATTTCTCCCTAGGTTTTTTACTGTGAAACTGGTTGGTTTCATTAGTTTTCCTGGGTCATCATATTTTGTCTTATTTATTTTTCAGCTGCACTTAGTTTTGACATGATATTGATGTTTGTTTGTTTTAACAAGTTTATGCATAATAAATCTAATTAACAATTTGGATTTAAAATTTGTTAATTGTATCAACCGGGGTCTAAATTTCCCAACACATATATATTTCAAAAAAATACAAATAACATTATTAGAACTAGCTTCATCTTTTTTTTTTTTTTAAATGGTCTTATTTTGTAGAAAAAAAAAACTGCATTTTTTATTTTTTATATATATATATATATAAAGTTTTTATGTTAAAAATTTAATTTATAAGCGAATAAATCAATTTAAAAATAAAAGATGCTACGTCCATAATATTTTTACAACATTTTCACAACAAATCACAGATGGTTAGTTGTTATTAGTTCAAATTTGAACCTAACACGAAAATTACTTTTTTGCCCCAACAATAACAACCAGTAACAACCTGCCACTTAGGATTTGTTGTAAAAATGTCGTGAAAATGTTGTAGACATATCATTTCTCTTTAAAAATTAATAGGAGAGTGGTCCTATTTTTTAGGTAATGTTTTAGTGGGAGTTAGAGTTGCATTTTTACCAAATTGTCCTTTACTTTTGTCTCTACTTTTTTTTTTGATACAAGATAAAATTTTACTCTAGCCTAATCTAAGTGTATGTGTGTGTGAAGCTCCCTCTTGGAGACTTGAACCCTGGCCCTTGTCCTTTACACCCCACAAGCACTTATACTTGTAGGAGCATTTTTGAACTAAAAAAATTAGGAATCTAAATAGGAGAAACCCCTTAAATAATAGTATAGATAACGTTACCAAACGGCCCATAAATGGCTAGAGTAAGGCCAAAATGGGAAAATAATTTGGACCTTTTTTAAATTCATTTTAAAAAAATCTATGTGGATAGACTAAGAGAAAAAACATAATAATCTATACAAGAAGGAATTTTAATAAATTAGGGACAATTACACTTTACCCACCTGTGGTTTGCCTCTAATTTGATGTGCCTACCCGTGGTTTAAACTTTGACACTTTGCCCACCTGTGGTTACTACCGTTAGTCTCCTGTTATCCACCTCTGTTAAAAAGAAGGGTAAATATGTATTTTTGCACTATTTTTATGTCTCTCTCCTCCCAAAACACAAAAAACATAAAAATTCAAGAGAAAACAAGATCAAAATGTGCTATTGGTAAAAAAAATTATGCAATTTCTTAAAACTTCAACTTGTATTTGAACTTATCATCTCAACCACAAGCAAACAACAAATTATAAATCTGAAAGCATGATAAATCCGTATGAGAAAAGAAAAATAACAACTTAATATAAATCCAAATTTAGATCCAATTTTTACAGAGCAATGAACTATTCATATACAATTGCTCTAGCGAAAATATTAAAAAAAAAAAAACCCAGAAAAGTTCCTGCCAACAAAAATTAAAAACCCAGAAAAGTTCAAAAACTAAAAACCCAGAGAAGTTCAAAAAATCCCTGAAAAATTAACAAACCCCAGTCTTGCCTTAAAAATAAATAAAAAGTAAAAACCTAATATTGTTTCGGAGTCCATTGCAATAAAAAAACCCAAATAAAACCAACACAATTTTCAAACCCACTCTTCACTCTCTTCCACCTCAAACCAAAACCTAGAAATTCGGATCATACCCAGTACCAGATCCGGGATATCATGCCTCAGAAACCTATCTTGGGTTTCTCTTTCTCCTCCTCCTCCTCTGCCATGCGGATCTGAATCCCACCTACTCCAAGACCAGCCCACTTGTGGGCCTTCGATTCGAGTTCAAAATGGTCAGCACCAGCTCTGCGGCACCCTGACAATCCTCGACGATTGCTCTTTCCGGGTCTCCCAATTCGACATGCTACCCGGATCCGACATCCACTGGTGGGGCTTCGTCTCGCCCGACTTCGCCAACCTCACCGCCAACGGCTTTGTCGTTTCGGACCAAACCCTAAACGACACCTACACCAACATGCATGTTCTTGTGGGTCTCTCTCTTGCACTAAGAAAGGGTGGCTTGTTGCTTAGGTGTTGCAATAAGTGTAGAGAGAGAGAGCGAGAGAGAGAGAGATTTGTTTGAGTAGAGCTGTAAATATAAACCATTATTAATCTTGTGTTAGTGTTCTCATTGAAGCTCTTAAAGCCTTCAAATATTTTTACAAAAATCACTTTTTGATCTTGTTTTTTCTAATTTTGTTATATTTTTGTGTTTGTAACGGTTTAAGTGATGGGTAGGTAATGACAGACTAATGGTGGTAACTACAGGTGGGCAAAGTGTCAAAGTTTAAACCACGGGTAGACACATCAAATTAGAGTCAAACCACAGATAGATAAAGTGTAATTATCCCAATAAATTAAAATTTAGAATTTCAAATAGAGTAAATTGTTGGGTTTAGTGTATACTAGTTTTTAGTAAAAATATATCAAACTACGTGAGATATATTTAAATAGAGAGTGTTCTAATTTTAAGTAAAAAAATTTCTTTGTTATTTTTTTTGTTGTACAATTTTAACCCCATTTTTAATTTTTTAATAGTAAGGGTCATCTAATTAAATTAGAGATATTTTTGACATTTTTTGAAGTTATAGCTAACTTTCTGAATCTTCTTAATATATAGAGATACATAAGAGGATTCCTATATTTGAACTGAACTTTTATATGCTTAAAAAATACCCTCATTAATCATTAATGAAGAATAATTTCTTTTAGAAATAGAGTTATAAATTTCAAATAATAAATTTCTTTTTGAATTTAAAAAAAGAACTCCTAAAATTTAAGAATTTTTTCCCTTTACGTTCATCTTTTTATTTCCTAAACTTTTATCCAAAAGAATATAAGAGTGTGTGAGCATGCGCGTTAGAGGCTAGTCCTATATAAATCCATTTTTTTTTGGATAGATAAGCACATTCAATTTTAAGAGTATAATACATGTATGAATGTTTTATGTAATATTCAAAAAAAAAAATTGTTTAGGGAGTTTTATGTAATACACTATACTAGTATTATGTCTAGCGATGCACAGCCTAATTAAAAATGATGATGCAAAGAAAATCAGTAGGTTAGATGCTTCGGACTTGAAAGGACCACTTGCTCTCTCAACGACCTGAAAAAAGAAAGAAAAGCGATCAAAGGTGACTGGGGCTGCCAGCCAAGAACCCTTCGATGGCAAAGTTAGTTTTCTCTCTATATTTTTGGAGTTCCAACTTTTTGGGAGCAATAAAAACGTACCTTTGCTTTGTCTGAATAAGCGTTTATATAGTGTTCTAATAGACGGTTATCGCAATTATAACCTCCCTTGGATTCAAGGAGGCATAAGTATTTAAAAATAACTTCCATAACGGTTTAGGAGTTATGTACTACAACGGATACCTAGAAGTTACGCGTAATATAAGGAATTGTCACATTATACTTAGAGATTTTCCTAAGTATGATACCCTCATCCTAGTATTCCCTTGTCGAGTGTGCTTAGCTCATGAATAGGGGTCGTTTCGTCTACGAACGAATTTATTAAGGATGAGATCGCCGACACCCTGGACGAGCGTCTCATTCCTTGGTCACGACGACCTCGTCCTAGTCTCTTCTTCTTTGGACGAGATGGTTATAGGTAAGGTTTTCTGGGGTGCTTGCAATACTGTTGGGTCACGGACGACCTCTATGGATGGCTTCAAGATGGGAAAAATCGGTACCCCATCAGTTGCCCCTTCGTCCAAGGGTCGTCCAAGGCTTTTGGTTTTTAGACACGTCTCATTACGCCACCCCACGTGTCTCGATCTATATGGTGGGGTTCCAGTGACTCCAGATCGCGCCACGCGTCATCATTATATGGGTTAACCGTTGTGTCGTTTTGAGTTTTCGAGGAAGTTGCCACGTGGTTCTTCCTGATTGAGTGCTTCGTTTTAGGTTTCATTTTTCAATGCCTATAAATAGTGGATTTCCTCCCATACCCTCTCCATTTTTCCAAATTTTCTTGTTTGACATTTCTCATCCATCGACTCGTCTAGAAGTATTCCAGCGTCCCTAGTTTTCCTTCGTCTAGAGCCAGGTATTTTCTTTACGCTCTTCTTTAGGTTTCCCTTGAATTTCCACAATGTCAGAAGTTGTTTCTTCATCTAGTAATAGTGTTGATAGGGAGATAGACGAATACCACAATTCAACTAGTTACAGTGGTTCTAGCAGTGATAGTAGTAGTAGTGGGGGTAATACCTCAGACGAGTATGTTTCTGGGGTTCCTGGGATTCCCCTAGAAGTCTTCCAAGAGGAATTTAGGATGAGAGTGGCGTCTGGGTCTGGGGCTGGTCCCTCCGGTGCGCCCTTGTCCACTCAAAAGGACAAGGTTGAGACCATATACAGCTGTGCTGTGGGGGTTCCTGCTAAGACAGACGAGAGGAAATTAGCTTCTCTTAGGAGTTGGTATCAAATTCCAGACGAGCTAAACCCTAGGTTGGCTGTCCGTGACGAGTGGTGTTGCCAACCTCATTTTGGCATTGGAGTTTATGAAGCCTATCTCCTAGGAGGTCTTAGGTTGCCTCTCAATGCCTTTGCTAGGGAGTTGCTCACTAGATTGGGTTTAGCGCTGTGTCAGCTTAATCCCAATGCATGGAGACTAATCGTTTCTATGCAAATTTTGTGGAGAGAGGTTTTTGAAGGGGATTGTTCTCTTACCGTGGACGAATTCCTTTTCTACTATAAACCCTCTGAAATTGGCCAATCCCGGGGCTTTTATCAGTTTACAGCGAGGAGAAGAGATTGTAGGATTATAAAGTCGTTGGTTACATCGGATAGGAGTTGGAAGACGGAGTTTTTCTTCGTCTCAGGTTTTTGGGCAGGGCACCTTGTTGAGGTGGGCAGGGATCCATTTGCCCCTTATACAGGAGAGTTAGGGAACATTCGTCCTGAAGGTATGCTTATCACCATTGTAACATTACCCTTATCACATGTCTTTTTACACTAACTAAGCTTTTCGTCCTTACTGCAGGTGTTAGAAGGCCGTCTTTGAACAAGTTTTATCTGGGATGTGTTCAAAAGGCTCGTCTCTACCCAGAGAGGGACTTCCATTCTTTGGTCACCTTTCAACGTCTTGCGACTTGGGGACTTGGCCCAGAACCTTCTCCAGAAGCCTTAGCTCACAAAATCACAATCCGTCGATGTAAGTTTTTGCCTTGGGATTTTTTTTTTGTTTTGCCATCAACTTAATCATGCCGTCATAGGCACATTTGTTGATTTATTCGTCTATTTTTTGTAGGGATGGCTACAATGAAGGAGAACAAAGGCAAGGGAGTCGCGGACGAGCCTACTAGGCAAGACGCCGAAACTAGAGCTCGTCCTGCTGCTGGTGACAAGAGAAGCCTGTCGAAGGCCATTAATCTTGAAAATCTCCCCAGCCGGAGAGCGAAGCATAGGAGGTTGTCCCAGCCTGGAGTCGTCTCTCCTGCTGTCCCTATTCCTCCTCCATCTCAATCGCCGTCCGTCCAGAGCTTCCAGGTAGTAAGACCCCTGCCTCTTGCAGTTAATTACCCTGTAGGGTCCTTCCCAATTAGGTCCCAACTTTCCATGAGCTGGGTTCCTGGTTGCCAAGGAGACTCTTTTGAGTACAAGGTCCCCAACACTGAACCTTCTGGGTTTTACCATGGCATCATGCTGCCTGGCCATAAGGTTCTTGTATCTTGCTGTCCTTTACTCCGCATCCATTCTTACCTCGTCAATAAGATCGAGGTCAAGACGGAGTTGCTTCGCGTTCTCTCTTTTTAGATACTTCATCACTCGGTGATTAGCCATATGGACTTCTGCCGGTATAACGACTTCACTTCCGTAGGCTAACTTAAAGGGGGTTTCTCCTGTTGGGGTTCGTACTATCGTCCTGTAGGCCCAAAGAACGCCTGGTAGCTCGTCTGGCGAAATCCCTTTTGCCCTCTCGAGCCGAGTCTTGATGATTTTCAGCAGGGATCGGTTCGCTACTTCTGCTTGCCCATTTGCCTGTGGATGGGAGGGCGAGGAATAGTGATTCTTGATTCCGAAATAATTGTAGAAGTCTCTGAAGGGTGAGTTGTCGAATTGACGTTCGTTATCCGATACTAAAACCCTGGGTACTCCGAACCTACATAAAATGTTCTTCCATACGAAATTTTTCACATTTTGCTGAGTGATTGTTGCGAGAGGTTCGGCTTCTACCCACTTGGTAAAGTAATCGATTCCTACCACCAGAAACTTCATTTGCCGGGTTCCCATGGGGAAAGGGCCTAGGATATCCAATCCCCACTATGCGAAGGGCCATGGGACCATCATTGGGGTTTGGTACTCTGACGGCTGCCTAGGTACATTGCTATAGCGCTGACACTGGTCACATACCTTGACATAGGCTTTAGCATCTGCCTGCATTGTAGGCCAGTAGTAGCCGGCACGGACGATCTTATGGACTAGCGACCTTGCTCCTGAATGATTTCCACATGCTCCTTCATGAACTTCCCTTAGAACATAGTTTGACTCGTCAGGAACCAAGCACCTTAAGTAAGGTTGGGAAAAAACTCGCTTGTACAATACTTCATTTATGAGGACGTACTTGGCTGCCCTGACCCTCAACTTTCTTGCTTCATCCTTGTCCTCTGGAAGCCTTCCATCTTTGAGATAAATCATTATGGACTCATCCAATCTTCTCCTCCTCTTACCTGCTGTATGTCAGGGATGTCTATGCTCGGCATGTATTGGATGTTGTCGTACTCGTCTGTCACCCCTGCCGAAGCTGCTTTTGCCAAGGCGTCCGCTTCCGTATTTTCCTCCCTTGGTAGTTGAACAAAACTTACAATTGAAAATTTTCGTGCAAGTCGTTTCACTTTGTTAAGGTATTTCTTCATTCGATTTTCCTTAGCATCACACATTCCATTTACTTGGTTAATGACCAACTGAGAATCTCCTTTGATTGTTACCGACTCCGCCCCTAGGGACTTAGCCAACTCCAATCCCTTGAGTAGAGCCTCGTACTCAGCCTCGTTGTTGGTAGTTTGATACTGCAGACGGGCTACATACTCCAGCCTGTCACCCTCGGGGGACTTTAGTATAACCCCAATTCCTCCTGCATACAGTGTGGACGACCCGTTGACATTGATCACCCATTTCTCAGCACTTTCGTCCTTGTCCAGCTCATCCTGGCTGGGGGTGAACTTTGTGATGAAATCTGCCAATGCCTGCGCCTTTATCGCACTCTTTGGGAGGTATTGGATATCAAACTCGCTAAGCTCAACGGCCCACTGTACTAACCATCCAGCAGCTTCCAACTTGTTCATTGCCTTCTTTATGGGATGGTCTGTTAGGACGTTGATGATGTGAGCCTGAAAATAATGCCTCAGCTTCCTGGAAGTCGTGATCAGTGCAAATGCTAGCTTCTCCATCATCGGGTATCGTCCTTCTGCTCCTCTCATTGCACGGCTTGTATAATAAACCGGTTTCGGGACTCTCCCTTCTTCTCTGACCAACGCTGAACTTACTGCGTGTGGGGACACTGCCAAATACAAATACAACACTTTCCCAGGTACAAATGGACTCAATAGCGGCGTTGTCATGAGATATGTCTTCAAGTCTTGGAAGGCCCTTTGACACTTGTCTATCCATTCAAATGCCTTCCTAAGGACTTTAAAGAAAGGCAAACACTTATCAGTAGCTTTTGAGATAAACCTGTTAAGGGCGGCGACTCGCCCGGTAAGGGACTGGACTTCCTTGATATTTTTTGGTGGTTCCATGTTCAGTATCGCCTGGATTTTGTCTGGATTTGCTTCAATTCCTCTGTGCGAAACCATGAACCCCAAAATTTTTCCTGACGAAACTCCAAAAGCGCACTTGCTTGGATTTAATTTCATGTTATACCGCCGCAATGTATTAAAAGTCTCTTGAAGGTCGTCCAGATGTTTATCCTCGTCCTGGCTCTTTACCAGCATGTCGTCTACATAAACCTCCACATTTCGCCTGATTTGAGGACGAAACATATGGTTAACCAGCCTTTGGTAAGTTGCCCTTGCGTTCTTCAAACCGAAAGGCATTACCTTGTAGCAATACAACCCTTGGCTCGAAATGAATGAGGTCTTCTCCTGATCCGCTTCATCCATCTGTATCTGGTTGTAACCTGAGAAAGCGTCCATAAATCTAAGCACTCTGTGACCTGCCGTCGAGTCCACCAACTGGTCAATGCGTGGCAATGGGTAACTATCCTTGGGGCAAGCTTTGTTTAAATCAGTGAAGTCCATGCACATTCGCCATTTGCCGTTAGCTTTCTTGACCATGACCACGTTCGCCAACCAATCTGGATAATAAACTTCTCGGATGAACTCCGCGGCGACCAACTTCTGTACTTCTTCCTTAATGACATTGTCTCGCTCAGGAGCAAAAATCCTTTTCTTCTGACGCACTGGTTTTGAATGGGGGCACACATTCAGGCTATGGGTAACGACACTCGGATCAATGCCAGGCATGTCCTCATGACTCCATGTAAAGACATCGAGGCTTTTCTTGAGAAACCGGACCAAAGCGTGCTTTTCCCCCTCTTCCATGCTCGCCCCAACTCTTGTAAACTTCTCAGGCTGGTTCTCGTCCAAAGGGACGTCTTCTAATGCTTCAGTGGGCTCCGCTGCGATCCTTCTCCCTTCTATACTCATTGCTTGTATGTGCTCGTCCATCGCCAGTATAGCTAAGTAGCATTCTCTGGCAGCCAACTGATCTCCTTGTACTTGGCCTACTCCGTGCTCGGTTGGAAATTTGATGGACAAGTGGTAGGTAGAAGTTACCGCCTTCTAGCTATTCAGGGTTGGTCTTCCAATAATTGCATTATATGACGATGCACAATCAACAACAAGGAAATTTACCTCCTTGGTTATCTGCTATGGATATGTTCCAACAACCACTGGTAGTGTGATGGCACCCACCGGTTGCACCTTCATTCCTCCAAATCCTACCAACGGCGAATTCACTGGCCGAAGCTGATCTCGTCTTAGCCTCATTTGCTGGAATGCGGGGTAGTAGAGAATGTTTGCAGAACTGCCATTGTCTATCAACACCCTCCTGGTCATGTAGTCAGAGATGAGTAGGGTGATGACTATCGCGTCATCGTGTGGGTGGTGAAGTCGTCCTGCTTCCTCGTCCGTGAACGTAACGGCCTGCTGGTCTACTTCCCTCGTCCTAGGAGGTCATCTAGACAGTTGGATGTTCTGCACCACCTTCAGGTATGTCTTCCTTGATTTGGATGACTGCGCTGTCGAGTTTCCTCCTACAATTACCCTTATTTCTCCTAGTGGGGGACGTGATGATTCTTCCACCTTGGCCTTCATTTTCTCATCTCTTTGGTTTCGTCCAAGGAAGTTCCTTAGTTTTCCTTGTCTAATGAGATTTTCTACTTGCTGCTTCAAGTCAAAACACTCGTCCGTATCATGCCCGTGGTCCCTATGAAAGCGGCAGTACTTGCTCTTATTATGCTTGTTGGGGTCTCCCTTCATTTTATCTGGCCACTTCAAGGACGGATCATCCTTGATCTGCATAAGAACCTACTCTAGTGGCATCGTCAGGGGCATGTATTGCTGATTCCTCGCGGAGGAACTCGCCTTCTTACCATCCTTATCTTTCTTCTCATCTACCTGAGCTTTCTTTGGACGAGGTCTTTGATCCGAATAACCATGGTGACCCGCTTCCGAGCGTTCTGCCCTTTTTCTTTTCTTGGCTATGATAGCGTCCTCAGCATTCATAAAATTCTGGGCCGAATGGACGAGATCGGCCATAGTTTGTAGTTCCTGCTCGTAGAGCATATGAATGAACAAGTCAGAATTGACCCCATTGTGGAAAGCGGCCAGCAATAACTTGTCATCCATCTCGTCCACCGTCAAGGCCTCCCTATTAAACTGGGTGATAAAGGATCGCAAACTCTCATTTTCCCCTTGCTCTATAGTTAGTAGATTAGAGGAGGAACGCTTGTGACACTGTTCCCTAATGAAATTGTTGACAAACAACTTACTCAACTCTTCAAATGATCCCACCGAGTTTGGGGGTATCTTATCGAACCACACTCGCGCTAGTCCCTTAAGTGTGGTGGGAAAAGCTCTGCACAAAATCTCGTCCGGGACTCCTTGTAGGTGCATGGTCGTCTTGAAGGTTGCAATATGATCGCAAGGGTCGCGATTTCCATCATACGAGTCCAGAGAAGGCATTTTGAATTTTGGAGGTAGGGGGTGATTGTTGATGGAAGCCGTGAAAGGGGAGTCCGTTCGGTGAACCATATCATCCACTAGGTTCGCCCGCCTCATGTTTTCCCTCATTTCATCCATGGCTTTTCTCATCTGGTCCATCTCTTTTTCCAAGTGTGGCACTCTTCTTGAAGTGGTACCCCTTGTCTGATCTTCGGACTCGACATTTTCTCCTTCACCTTCCTGACTCGGTGCCCATCCATCCACGTGCCCATCTTGGCGCTGCCTCCTGAGGTTGATCTCCCTATTCAACTCCTGGTTCTGACGTGTCAGTTCTGCCATAGCGGCGGCCATAGATTGTATATGTTGAATGGAAGGCGGTTGCATGACAGGCGCTGACCTGCGATCGCGAAGGGGGTTGCTAGAAGCATCCCTACTCTCCTAGTGGCCTGGGCTGGTAGCCCTTGATCTTGTTCGAACCATTCAGCCTTTTATCTGGGACAGACTAATCCTTGACAACAAAAACACAGTCGAATGAAAAGAACAGTGAACAGTGCTCGTTTGTTTTTCTTTTTCCCACAGACGACGCCAACTGATGATGCAAAGAAAATCAGTAGGCTGGATGCTTCGGACTTGAAAGGACCACTTGCTTTTTCAACGGCCTGAAAAAAGAAAGAAAAGCGATCAAAGGTGACTGGGGCTGCCGGCCAAGAACCCTCCGATGGCAAAGTTAGTTTTCTCTCTATATTTTTGGAGTTCCAACTTTTTGGGAGCAATAAAAACGTACCTTTGCTTTGTCTGAATAAACGTTTATATAGTGTTCTAATAGACGGTTATCGCAATTATAACCTCCCCTGGATTCAAGGAGGCGTAAGTATTTAAAAATAACTTCCATAACCGTTTAGGAGTTATGTACTACAACGGATACCTGGAAGTTACGCGTAAAATAAGGAATTGTCACATTATACTCGGAGATTTTCCTAAGTATGATACCCTCGTCCTAGTACCCCTTGTCGAGTGTGCTTAGCTCATGAATAGGGGTCGTTCCGTCTACGGACGAATTTATTAAGGATGAGATTGCCGACACCCTGGACGAGCTTCTCATTCCTTGGTCATGACGACCTCGTCCTAGTCTCTTCTTCTTTGGACGAGATGGTTATAGGTAAGGTTTTCTGGGGTGCTTGCAATACTGTTGGGTCACGGACGACCTCTATGGACGGCTTCAAGATGGGAAAAATCAGTACCCCATCAAAAAATATATGTAAAAAATCAAAATTATATTTGTAAGCGCACAATTGTACCTGGACCCAAAAATAAGTGTTGGGCTCAGGCCCAATGAGCCTTATACAATTAAATTTGTAGAGTATGGATTTGGAAGTCTAGGTTCGGGATGTTGGAAGTTCGATTAGCAGGCTAGAGAGCCACAATCGATGCAAATGATAAACGAATATGACAAAGAGACCTCCTCGGACGTAAGCTGAGGACGAGTAGTATAAATATTCTCTTTCTATATCAAAGTTTACAATTCTTAGTTCATATTTTTCTCAGCAGAAAGTGCAGATCCCACTCTTTTTCCTCTCTCGTTTCCTTATATACTTCTTCTTTACTGGTTCATCTACGTGTCACACAAATCTTTCCCTTGGATACTTGTCCTATCCGCCACCTTCTTGAAGTCTTTAAACAATAACAGAAAGGCTGAATTCTACTATTCAGAGGTCATTTCTTCATTAATGCGGCCAGGGAGGTAGATGCAGGGTCTTTAATGTGGTGGTAGCAGCTTTTTTCCTCAGATATTTCTCACACATCCTTGCTTCTAAAGGGTGCTTGGATCACCCACTTACCCATCGGTTTTTCCAGAAGCTTGCCTCTAACCCCTTTAGTAAGTTCCAGGGTCATTGTCGAGCCTGTCCGATGAGACATTCCCCCTCGGACAACTCCTCGGACCTCTGCAGTGCAGACTGACATGTGGGCCTAAAGGCCCTGATCAAAACAAACTGGTACCAACCAACCAGGCCCAAAACCCAAATGTTTATTCAAGAGCTTTTACCCCCCCACAATAGTCCCTCAAAATTTTATTTCGCCCCTCCCATCCGAGAAGAGAAATAGAGTTTTGATCCGATCAGAATACCTCCCACACGCTTTGTAAACCGCCATGCGTGTATGGGTCCTTTCGTTCTGTGAAAATGCTTCTGACGCTTCGAAATCCGGAACGTACGTATTTATGACCGCAAGTTACATCCTGTTCCCCACGTTCAACGGTGAGATGCACATCCAACGGTCTAGGTTGACTCTGAAAATTTTGAGCGGGAGAACTTTAATTTTGAGGCCGCCTCCCGCACGTCAAAACGCCTGGGAACCTGTACCTTCATTCATTCTTTCAGAGATCTATCGCATCTAAGTGTCAATCATCACCTTTTCTCTCCAGAAGCTCGTGAAGAATTGCATAACCAACTCCCGTAAGTTTTTGCTTTTCTTTATTCATTCCTTCTCGGCTTTTGTCCTCGGCCACCATTTAAACTCCTTTTCTTCCTTTAACTTTCACTTTCGCTCTCACCAAATGGGTAGATTTAAGTGTTTGGTGGATTCTGACGCCGGTATGGAGGGTTTCAGGGTCAAGTACCAAATTCCCAATGACATAGGCTTGAGATACTGCCCAGTAGAAGCTGTAGGTAGTGCTAGGAGAGATGGAGAAGTCATCATTCCCATGATTGCCTTCATAGAAGGTGGGATGACTCTCCCCATGAGAAATGTGACCAGTGAATACCTTTGCAACCATAGGTTATGCCGAAACCAGTGCGCGCCAAACGTGTTTAGGGTCTTAGGTAATGTCGACACTCTGAATGAGCAAATGAGCCTAAACCTCACATGGCACGACGTTGCCTATATGTACGAGTACCATAAACTCAAAAATGTAAGATATTACATTAAATCCCGGTCTAGTATAGTTAGACTGATTTCGTGTCTTCCTAAATCCAACAAAGGCATGAAGGACGACTACCTCATCGCCTCAGGGAACTGGTATGACGGTCCTCACTGCCCAGTCGAATAGGGAGAGCCAGGTGTGACTCCTTAGGAGTTAAATTTCTTAACCTGTGATTCAATCTCGTTACCTTTACCGTTTTAATTCATTTTGCACACTATTACTTCTTGTCTTAATGTTTATCACTAATCTGACCATGTTTGTCTTCTCGGATGCCTTTTATCTCACAGATAAACAACACGTACGCCCACGCCTTAGCCTTTGCAACATTGCTGACTTGAACCGTGTCCTCCACTCCGAAGTATTTGTCAGCGAGGACCTACATGTGAGGACTGCCCACCTGATACTGGGATACGACCCCATATAAGTGGACTTCCAAGAAATTGAAAACGCAATCATCGCGGGGGATAGGCGACGCAGAAGGATAGACGTGGCAAGACTGGGCTTCCTTTCCAATCGCAAACTTCCCGACGATCCCACCACCATTCTATACAAACGCCGTATCGCAGCGATTCCCCTTTCGGCGCACTCCCAGACAACCACCGTTTGAGAAGAGCAAGAATCCTCGCAACACTTGTTGGACGAAGAGATAGACCTATTTCAACTCGAGGACGTCGAAAGGCCTCGAGGAGATCCACTTGTTATTCTCTCGGACGACGAGCACGCGCCCACCGAGACTTCGGGGATACAAGGTCTGGTGATTGCCCAGCCTGACTTCAACTCCGAAGAAGAAGAAGAGATGGACGCTTTAAAGCAATTTATGCACAAAAGGGGCGCGAGAGTCTCCCAAAAGGGAGCAGGTGGGTCGTAAGTCCCTCCGTCACTGCCCCCACCCCCTCCTCCCTCCGATCCTAAGCCTCCCGTGGTGGAGCCTAAAAAGAAAAGGAAGAGCGAGGCTGAGGATATAGATGCAGAGGGGTAGAAGAAGTTGAAACAACAACAACAACAATCAAAACCTAGCAAGGAAAAGGGACGTGCCTCCTCAGTGGAAAGCGGGGAGAACAGGGACCTTGCTGAGGTGCGCCGTGCACCGGCTAATTGGTCTCTCGAGCTTAAGCTGGACGGGGCACCAATCTCTTGCTAGTCTAATATTAAGGCGTTCCAACAAGGCCATGCTCTCCACCTGGCCGATGCCTTGGAACGTCCCCTTCTTCTGCCCAAGGACATGGAAGCCCTGGACAAGATGAACCAGCCCCATCTCGCCTTATTTTTTCATTACACCTTATTGTAAGAAACATTCTTATGTACTGGAGGCTTGTGTTACTAATAGTGCATTCATTTTGGTATTTCACCACAGGCCATCCAGGAAGTCTTTGCTGCCAAGAAGTGAGTGGAGGATTCTCGGAAGAAGGTTGGACTTGAACTGGAGCTTAGGCAGGAGACCGAGAAGTCCTTAGGCCAGACCCTTGCGCAGAACGAGAAGCTAACCACGCAGTTGGCAGAGCTAAAAAGGGAAAAGGATGGTGCCGAGGCTAGCCTAAGGACAACGAGGACCCAGGTGGAGGGGCAACGCAAGCTTCTTCGTCAAAAGGATGAAGAGTTATCAAAGGCTCAATAGGAACACTCCAACTTGAAGAAGGAGCTTGCCAGGATGAAGGACGAGGCTTGTACCGTCAAGGACTCCATGGAGGCCGCAAAGAAGGCCACTTACAAGGAAGGGGTAGTGGCGACAGAAAACCAGCTAACTGAGGAGTTCGCTGGGCTGTGCCAAGAGTATTGCCAAGAAGTTTGGGAGGAAGCCTTAAATGTGGCAGGGATTCCCTCAACTTCCGAGTTGAGGAAGCCCGAAAACGTTTGGCTTCCCCTAGACATCCAGGAGATAGAAGAACTTCCTCCTGTCGCCCCTGCCTTTGAGACAGCACCTTCCATGCTCCCTCCTAAGATCCCAGAGCCCATTCCTACTCCTACAGAACCTACGAGTTCCAATAAAGAGAAGGAACAGGGTGAAGGTGCCGAGAAGGCTACGAGCCAAAGCGCCGAGCCTAATGTCCCTCCACCTGTGGCAATAGACAAGGGAAAACAAGCACAATCCTCATTCGAAGTAGAGCTGAAATGCACAGAGGCTGCCAGCACTTCGGAGCAGAACCTCCCTTCAAAAGCTTAGGGTCTAGGCTAGCTAGGACTTCTCCCTTTTCTTGATATGTAACAAATTTTTAAATTTTTTGCTTGGAATGTACATTAATAGAAATTAATGACAAACTGTTTGGTTTGATTTTCATTTGCCTTCTAGTTTTTTTAGTATAATAATGCTCATCAGCACAAAAATGAATGAATGGAACAATTAAGACCACTTGCAATATTTTAATTTGTCATGATTTTAAATAGAAGCACACATACTTAGCTTATACTTTGCAAATCATGACCCACGAACAAAACATATGTGAAAACAGCAATATACAATCAAAAACTTAACTTAGAATTTAACTTGGGACGTAAAGCAATCCAAGTGTTTCTTCAACTCCTCAGCACTAATGTGATGTGGTTTTTTGCTAATGTTCTCAAACTAAAGGGTTCAAAGACCCGACATAACCAAACTTCCTTTCTAAAACAAATAGGATGCCAATTTTTACAAGGCATGTGGTCCGAAGACCATGCATGTCCAAGTTTTTATCTAATACTTAGAAACTGCAACTTGAGATGTTAATTTCCCCAAAGTAGAAGGTCTGTGGACCCGACATAACTAAGGTTCTGTTTAACACATGATAAAATATCAATTTCCACAAGGTATGTGGTCCGAGGACCATATATGACCAAGTTTCTGTTTGATACTTAGAAATTGTAACTTGAAATGTTAATTTCCCCAAAGTAGAAGGTTCGTGGACTTGACATAACTAAGGTTTTGTTTAACACATGATAAGATATCAATTTCCACAAGGTATGTGGTCCGAGGACCATCAATGACCAAGTTTCTGTTTGACATTTAGAAATTGTAAATTGAAATGTTAATTTTCCCAAAGTAGAAGGTCCGTGGACCCGACATAACTAAGGTTCTATTTAACACATGATAAGATATCAATTTCCACAAGGTATGTGGTCCGAGGACCATCAATGACCAAGTTTCTGTTTGATATTTAGAAATTGTAATTTGAAATGTTAATTTCCTCAAAGTAGAAGGTCTGTGGACCCGACATAACTAAGGTTCTGTTTAACACATGATAAGATATCAATTTCCACAAGGTATGTGGTTCGAGGACCATCCATGACCAAGTTTCTGTTTAATACTTAGAAATTGTAACTTGAAATGTTAATTTCCCCAAAGTAGAAGGTCTGTGGACTCGACATAACTAAGGTTCTGTTTAACACATGATAAGATATCAATTTCCACAAGGTATGTGGTCCGAAGACCATTCATGACCAAGTTTCTGTTTGATACTTAGAAATTGTAAGAGATAAACCCAAGTACACATTGATAATTTGAACCATGAACAATAAAAGTGCTTTTTATTAATAATAATACCTTCGTAGGTTGTTTACATTCCAGGGGCGTTGTACAATTTTTTCATTTAGATCAGCTAGTCGATATGATCCTATGCCTGCTACAGAGATGATCCGATAAGGTCCTTCCTAATTTGGTTCTAGCTTTCCCCATGCTAGGTTTTTGGCAGTACCCACAACTTTTCTCAACACCAGATCCCCAGGCGCTAGTGGCCTTAGCTTCACATGGGCATCATACCCTCGTTTAAGCTTCTGTTGATAATAAGCCATTTGGACCATAGCGGCCTCTCGCCGTTCCTCAACCAAATCCAGGCTTTTCTCCAGGAGACCATCGTTATTTTTTGGGCTAAAAGAACTCGTCCTTAGCGTGGGGAAACTAGATTCTAAAGGTATCACCGCCTCGGCCCCATAAGTCATAGAGAATGGTGTTTCTCCAGTGGATCTGCGCGACGTAGTCCGATACGCCCATAAAACATGTGGTAGCTCCTCTACCCATTTACCCTTCTCGTCATCCAACCTCTTCTTGAGTCCACTAACTATGACTTTGTTAACGACCTCGGCCTGCCCATTTCCTTGAGGATAAGCTGGGGTGGAGTATCTGTTTGTGATGCCCATGTCACTACAATACTTCCTGAAAGCTCTACTCTCAAATTGAACGTCATTATCTGAAATAAGTGTGTGGGGTACCCCAAATCTAGTGATAATATTCTTCCAGATAAACTTCTTGGAGTCGATATCCCTAATATTTGCTAAGGGCTCAGCTTCGACCCACTTGGTGAAGTAGTCGGTTCCCACGAGTAGCCACCTTTTGTTTCCCACAGCCCTTGAAAAAGGCCTTACTATATCCAATCCCCATTGAGCGAAAGGCCAAGGATTGGACAAAGGATTAAGGACTCCCCCAGGCTGATGAATGTTGGGAGCGAACCTTTGGCATTGGTCACACTTTCTCGTGTAGTCTTGAGCTTCCCTCTGCATATTGGGCCACCAATATCCCTGAGTCAGAGCCCTATGGGCTAAGGACCTTCCCCCAGTATGGCTTCCGCAAATTCCCTCATGCAATTCTAAAGTGCCTCCGTTGACTCAGGGTGTACACATAACAAGTATGGTCCGGAGGAGCGCTTATACAATTTCTGATCCTCGGACAGCCAGAAACGAGGCGCCTTTCGACGAATCTTATTTGCTTCAAACTTGTCCCCGGGAAGAATGTCGCTCTTTAGAAAAGATACCACAGGGTCGATCCAACTAGGTCCAGGCCTTATCAGATGGATACGGATGGCACTTGCAGTGGTCAGAATTGGTTTTAGCAAGTCTTCAACGAGGATAATCCTAGGCAAAAACTGAGCCGAGGATGTTGCCAAAGTGGCCAACGAGTCTGCATGTGTGTTTCCACTTCTAGAAACGTGAGAAAGGATAAAAGAATCAAACTCGGATTGTAAACACTTGACTTGGGTCAGGTACTCTTGCATGCATTCTTGGGTCCCTAGCCTGCATGGTCCCCGTTACTTGGCCTACAACTAACTGAGAATCCGAGAACATATGAACTTCATTTCCCTTCATTCTACGTACCATATTCATACCAACCAAGACCGCTTCGTACTCGACCTCGTTATTAGTGGCTGAGACCGCCAATCTCAATGATTTTTCAAAGACGATTCCCTCAGGGGATACCAAAACAAGTCCAACCCCAGACCCCCTTTGGTTGGCTGCCCCATCAACATACACTTTCCAAATCGGTGGTCCTTTGCTCGTGATCATGCCAACTGACTTTTCATCCATATGTGATTCCTTCGCAGTTTCTTTTAATATGGTTCGGCGAACCCTGCCACCAGATCCACAAGAACTTGGCCCTTCACCGAGGTGTGTGCCATGTATTTGATATCAAAAGCTCTCAGAATAGTCCCCCACTTGGCTACCCTCCCCGAATAGTCAGTACTTTGCAATACTGACTTGAAAGGCAGTTGGGTCAAAACCACCACAGTGTGGGACTGGAAATAGTAAGGAAGCTTCCGCGTGGCATGGACTACAGCCAGAATTGCCTTCTCTAAAGGCAAATAATGCACTTCAGCTTCATTCAAAGATTTGCTGACGTAATAGACCGGTCTCTGTACCTCGTCGTCTTCCCTTATAAGGACCAGGCTGACTGCATGGACGGCCACAACTAGGTATGCAAACAGGATTTCATCAACCTTCGGCCGAGACATAATGGGTGGCCGGGAAAGATATTCCTTAAGTTGCTGGAAAGCTAAAGCACACTCCTCGGTCCACTGGAATCCTTTCCATTTATTCAACAGTTGGAAAAAAGGTCTGCACCTGTCAGCTGAGCGAGAGATAAACCTGCTGAGGGCGGCGGTCAATCCGGTCAACTTCTGAACTTCCTTTGGATTCCAAGGTGGTTGTAAGCCTTGGATGGCTCTAACTTGCGCCGGATTCACCTCTATCCCTCTATGAGTCACCATGTAGCCTAGAAACTTTTCGAAACCCACCCCAAAAGAACACTTTGAGGCGTTAAGGTGCAGCTTGTACTTCCTAAGTATTTGAAAGGTGTCGTCGAGATCTTTTACATGCATAGGCACTGCCTTACTCTTTACTACCATATCATCCACATATACCTCAATGGTCTTTCCAAGTTGCGATTCAAACATTCTGGTCATCATCCTTTGGTAAGTAGCCTCGGCGTTTTTCAACCCGAACGGCATTACTTTATAGTGATAGTTCCCTGTTGGAGTAATGAAAGCCGTCTTCTCCTGATCACCCGCCACCAATGGAATTTGGTGATAACCCTAGAAAGCATCTAAAAAGCTCATCCGAGGATGCTAGACCATGGCATCCACAAGTTGATCGATGCATGGCATCAGAAACGAGTCCTTTGGGCAGGCTTTGTTTAGGTCTGTAAAGTCCATGCATACCCTCCAATTCCCATTCTTCTTTTTCACCACGATTGTGTGCGCCAACCATTATGGGTAGAAAACTTCTTTAATAGCACCAGCCCTTTTGAGCTTAAGCACCTCTTCTTTGACAGTCTCGGAATGCTCTTTGGAGGATCGCCGATGTGGTTGCCTCCTAGGAACAACAGCAGGGTTGACGTTCAAATGATGACAAATGAAGCTTGGGTCAACCCCTAGGGCCTCATAAGGATCCCAGGCGAAGACATCTATATTGTCTTTCAAAAACTTGACTAATTCCATTTTCTCCTGGTGTGGTAACCGTATCCCCACTTGAAAGAACCTCTCGGGATCACCGGCTATTAGAAACCTTTCCAAATCTTCACACATGGCTTCCTCTACTGTCACAGCATTGGGCGCATCCAGAGTTGTTAATTTCTATAAGTCCTTCACAACCGAGGCCGAGGACTCTGATTTGGCTTGATGCAGTACTGCAGCCGATATGCATTGCCTTGCCACTGCTTGGCAGTCAAGAATTTCTTCGATGAGTCCCCCCGAAGGGAATTTTACTTTAACATTCAAAGTTGAGGAGACAGCACCCAAAGCGTGCAACCAAGGCCTGGCAAGGATGGCCGTGTATGGGGAATATGCGTCAACCATAATAAAATCCACCTCGACCGTTTCTGAGCCAGACTGTACAGGCAATCGAATTTGTCCCTTTAGTATGACAGCCTTCCTTTCGAAGCTTATTAGTGGGGAGTCATAAGGAGTGAGATCCTCTAGTTTTAACCTTAGCCCCTTGAATAAGTCAGGATACATAATATCCGCGCCGCTGCCTTGATCGATCATCACCCTTTTGACGTTGTAATTCCCTATCCTCAAAGTGACCCCCAGGGCATTATCATGGGGTTGGATGGTCCCAACCTTATCCTCCTCCGAAAACCCCAAGACAGGCACAGTCCCTCTAATTCTCTTCGGCTTCGAGCCCGACTCCTCGGCCTGGGAGTGTGATATCGCCATCACCCTGGTAGGACATGAACCGGTCCTGCCAGGTGCAACGAAGATGACATTAATCATTCCCAAGGGCGGTCGAGATGAGTTGTTCTTCTGATTATTTGAACCTGACTGACTGCCTTACCCGTTAGGTTGGTACAGGTGCTGCTTCAACTTCCCCTCGCTAACAAGTTGTTCCAGATGGTTCCAGAGGGTTCGACAATTCTCGGTAGTATGACCCACATCCTGATGGTACTGGTAAAAAAGATTCTAATTCCGCTTCGTAGGGTCCCCTGCCATCTTACTAGGCCATTTGAAGTAGGGTTCCTTATAGACTTTCTCCAGTAGTTGGTGCACTGGTTCTCGAAATACAGTATTAACTGCTTGAGGAGTGGCTGATCCGGACTGCCCAGAGTAATCTCTCCTCGACTTATTGTTATGGTACCTGTCCGACCTGAAATCCATTCTCTCTTGCGGGATAACCTTCGCCTTATCCTTACCCTGCTGTTGATCTTCCTCAACCCTTTTGTACTCGTCAATACAGTCCATGAGGAGACGTACGCTCCGTACGGGCTTTTTGGTCAAGGATTTCCTTAAATCATGATCAGTGGAAATGCCCACTTTAAAAGTATTAATTGCCACCTTGTCAAAATCTCCATCTATCTCGTTGAACATCTCCCAATACCTGTCGGAGTACGCTTTCAATGTCTCACCCTTCCTCATGGCCATAGATAATAGCGATTCCAACGGTCGAGGAACTCTGCTGCATGTAATGAACCGAGACGTGAATGCTCTAGTAAGTTCCCTGAACGAACCGACAGACCCCGACTTTAGTCCATTGAACCACCTCATAGCAACAGGTCCCAAGTTAGAAGGAAAGACTTTGCACATCAAGGTTTCGTTATGAGAATGCACCGCCACCTCTGGTTAAAGTGGCTCACATGTTCCACCGGGTCTGTCCGGCCATTATAAATGGTGAAGGTGGGCTGGGTGAATCGTCTAGGGAGCCTTCCATTCTCAATCCTGCGTGAGAAGGGCGATTTGGAGAGTTGGTGTAATGCTCGGCTCATAACATCGTTTCCCAAGCCCCTGGAGGGAAGCTTCCTATGCTTACGACCAGATAGGTCATCCGCTTCGCAAGAGAAGATTTTGCTAGGGGGAGTCCCGGACCTTGAGCTATAACTGCTTCCCCGGGATTCCCCTGAAGAAGGACTGGATGGGGGTGAAGCCCACCTTTGTCTGACACGCCGTAGCTTTTTCTTGAGGTGGTCAATCTCCCTCTGCATGGCCCTGGCATCATCCTCATGGGTGGCACTGCCTCCACCACGCGTATGACTCGCGTCAGGATATACAGTATGAACACTTTCCTCTAGATCCCTCCGGTGCTCAAGATGTTTAAAAAGATCTTCGGGCTGTGATCCCTGAGATTCTGCATGATGCGAACCTACGCCTGCCATGATGTTCCAATTCCTTCAACACTAGATTTCCCACAGACGGCGCCAATTGTAAGCGCAGAATTGTACCTGGACCCAAAAACAAGTGTTGGGCTCAGGCCCAATGAGCCTTATACAATTAAATTTCTAGAGTATGGATTTGGAAGTCTAGGTTCGGGATGTTGGAAGTTCGATTAGCAGGCTAGAGAGCCACAATCGATGCAAATGATAAACGAATATAACAAAGAGACCTCCTCGGATGTAAGCCAAGGACGAGTAGTATAAATATTCTCTTTCTATATCAAAGTTTACAATTCTTAGTTCCTATTTTTCTCAGCAGAAAGTGCAGATCCCGCTCTCTTTCCTCTCTCGTTTCCTTATATACTTCTTCTTTAGTGGTTCATCCACGTGTCACACAAATCTTTCCCTTGGATACTTGTCCCATCCGCCACCTTCTTGAAGTCTTTAAACAATAGCAGAAAGGCTGAATTCTACTGTTCAGAGGTCATTTCCCCATTAATGCGGCCAGGGAGGTAGATGCAGGGTCTTTAATGTGGTGGTAGCAGCTTTTTTCCTCAGATATTTCTCACACATCCTTGCTTCTAAAGGGTGCTTGGATCACCCTCTTACCCATCGGTTTTTCCAGAAGCTTGCCTCTAACCCCTTTAGTAAGTCCCAGGGTCACTGTCGAGCCTGTCCGAGGAGACATTCCCCCTCGGACAACTCCTTAGACCTCTGCAGTGCAGACTGACTTGTGGGCCTAGAGGCCCTAATCAAAACAAACTGGTACCAACCAACCAGGCCCAAAACCCAAATGTTTATTCAAGAGCTTTTACCCCCACAATATTAATAATTAGTAAGTCACATGATAAAACCCATTAATATTATGACATATGATACATATATACATATATTGAGTCACTTTGTATAAACAAAATATGTAATATATAAATTTTACATATTAAAACATAAAATAATGATATATAATCAAAAAATATATTAAATATTGTATTCATTTTAAATTAGTTGAAACTCTTGCTAATCTAATTTAAGGTGAGGAACAATTTTAAATTTCTTCTAATTTAGAAAATATTTATTTATTTATAGTAAATTATTGACAAAAAGAGTTTGATTTACGGTAACTATTTTAATAATTAATGAGAGTGTAAACTATTTTTATGTATATAGTACTATGACCTAGTAGTATAATCACTAAGTATTGAATAATTACTTATAATGAACTCAACTTATATCAATGACTTCTATGACTAAAACACTTTAATTTAGAACATAATTTTTTTTATAAAGAGCATTTCAAGGAGATAAAACACAGCATTTGAGGCTTTTGAGCACCATTTAACATTATTGATACATCATGTAAGTAAAGAGGGAATAAGTAATAACCTTATGTGTAGAGTAAAGTTGCTTAAGATGATTAGATATGAGATCTTCGCATGCCACAACAATTACTTTAATTTTGTAACAAAATCCTCCTGCATTCCACAACAATTACTATAAATATTAAACATTATTAATATTAAAACATCATTTAGAGTCATAATAATTAATAGTTGTTCACCATGTATAAATTTCTTTTTTACCGATCTAACAAAATTTTAATGTTCATGAAAGTTATCTACATAATTCTTCACCCTAAATTCTACCTTCCACTCTCAAAAATCCTAACAACATTTATAGTTTTAAGAAATCATTGTCATGCTGAATTGGTGTCACTATCAACAACATTTTTTACTCCATATAAATGGGGAAAAAAAACATGTGATATCGTATGACATACCCAATAAAAAAAATTAAAAGCAAACCTGGCCTTTATGCATGTTTAGTTTCATATAACCCTTTTATAAATAATTTATAAAATTAAATATTTACGAATCTCAATAAAAAAAGGATTAATTAAATAAATGAAAGAAAAAAGAATAATAAAAAACTTGTAGCATAAATGTGAGATCTATATATAAAAATATAAGAGTAGCATCCAAAATGGAAATAATACACTCTCTTAAAGTTTCAATGTAATAGATATAATCATATAATAGCATCTGTGTGGACTTTGCACTTAGGATAACATCTTGAAGGGTAAAGCTTTAACATCTTGAAACTTCATAGCTTGGGCTCCAAAAATTCAGGATAATCTGTAACATAAAAATGGTTTTAATTAAAGTGAATATTATAACATGATTAGAAGTAGACACACACACACACACACACATATATATATATATATCAAAAGAAGAGGTAGAACATATAATTGATAGAAATTTAATGTGACAAATATTCTATAAAAAAAAAAAAATGAAAGAAACCACCAAAACAGATGGAAAATAATGCACTTTCCGAAGGAATATAAGTAGGACTTTTCAAGTCAAACGGTTGAATTTTTATTCGTGTGGAATTATACAATTAGAGGAATTAATTGTACAACAAATGTAGCAAATGTTTAACAAATATATACAGAAACAATACTCATGGATTTAGTTAAAATAGAATTTTATATTTTTTAAAACTTAGTTAATAGAATTTAATACCGAACAAACTATCTTCATAAGAGTATCATTAAAAGTAAAATCAAACTCAAACTCTTAATTCAAGGAAAAAAAGAAGAAGCAAAAACTCAAATTTTGTATAACTTGAACCTTTTCACGTGTCTATTGAATATTTTTGAAGTTTTATTACGTGTGTCTATTGAATATTTTAAAAGTAGATTAACACTTGAAATTGTTGATAAAAATTTATATTAAATTTTTTGTAGATAATTCATAAAGTGAACAAGAAAAATTAAAAAGAAAGAGAAGTTGATATCAACAGTTAAGCTTTTGTGTCTATCCAAAGAAATTATAAAGTTATAGAGGAGAAACCTAACTTTTATTATATGGTATATATGATGATATGATATATGATTTAATACAAAAATCCTCAATTTGAATACAAACTATCTTTGTTTATGCTAACTACTACACCAATGTTATTTCTACCTTTTATCCCCACACCCCAAAAAAAAAAAAAAAAAAAAAATCCCTACTACGCCAGCTCAAGAACCCAAGATATGAAAATAAAAGGTAAAAAATGTATGGAATCATGCAAAATTATGATTGATTTTAAAATAATTATTAATGTAATTGTTTAAAACAACAACTCAGAGAATAATTTATCAAAAAAAGAAATGTGATAAAGCAATTGAGTTCAGACGGTAGATAGTAAAGAGTAATTTTCTCTTAGAATGAGTGACACTTCAAATATTACTTGAACTACCACTTTCAAATCATCAAAAAAGTACTACTGCGAAAAGTGATACACTTGATGAAATTGGTTGAAGATTACAAATGTTGGATTTGATAAAATATTTACAGATTACTAAATGAGAGCAAATTTTACCGGTGACTATTTTTACCATTGAAGGCTTAGAGCGTTTTAAGACTCTCTAGGCTTCTGTCCAATAAATCACTTGGAGGGCCTTTTATTGCAAATTGTTGAAGGCAATTGCACATGAGCTTTGGCCTTTGGACAATTGAGTTCTGTTTAATCACATGCATGATACATAATACACTAGAAATCTCTTTAGAACACCTGTGAAATAATTCATTTAGAATATTTGCAGAGAACTTGGAAACATGCATTCCTTGGAGGCACTTGGGATCTTTGCAAAATTTTAGGAGTTTGTTTTGCTGATTATGGATAACTAATTATTCACAGGTGATATATTAAGATGTACATGAGAAACATTCCTGCATCATGCTTAAATTCTATAAAGGCTTGATGTAAAACTCTTGGTTTATAACCTCAATAAGAGCATGTATTATCATCATTTTACTAAAAAAAATGAATAAACTTTTGTTAAATTATAGATTGTCCCAAAAGTTTAACATATGTGGATATGATAAATTTAGTCATTTTCTTGAAATCTTGTTCTCTAGGCTATGGAAAATTCAAAGTTGTTGAAAAAAAGCGTGGAGAGAAAAAAAGTGACTTCTCTATAGTCATGATGGTGTTTGATTTTTGTTCCATTAGGAGAAGTGTGGAGAGAAAGAAGTTTCTCTGTTTAGTTAAGGTTGTATTCAGTTTATATTTAGAGTTGCTAGATTTTGTATTTTACATGTTTGTTGAAATTCTTAAATGAATTTAGGGAAGGGAAGCTCCTCCATAGAACTATAGAAGCATTTTGATTAAATGTGAACTAATTATAAGGGAAATTTCTTGTGATTAGTTAATGTGTCATGTGTCACAGCATGTATAAAATCTGAAATTAAACAATTGATACAGATAGAAAATAATTGGCTTCCCTTAACATTAATTTGGGTGCTTGCTCCCTTGTATATGTATATTGCCACCTTGTATATGTATATTGCAGAGATTACAATCTGATAAAGTTTTAGATTATATTATTTTATCAAACTTTATCTAAAAAAAATGACTTGGTTGATTGTTATCTGCTAAGAATGCTTGTGTTATTATTATTTTATCAAATTTGCTTGCTTTTTTGTTTCTCTCACCTGGAGCCATAATCTATTAGAAAAAGAAAAGAAAAAAAAAAGTAAAAAACTGAAGATATAAGACAAAACGGAAATATGTGGCAGCGGAATAATAAAAATTTTGATGACCTATGCGTAGCAAGGACTAAGGAAGAAGATGAAAGAGTTGAGACCACAGAGAAAATAAACCAAAAACAAAAGCGGCTAAAGAGAGTCGGAAGAAAAAGGTTAATCAGGTGAGGTAGAACTAAGGGAGCCATTTAAGATTCTCAACAGCATTAATTGTTAATGTCAAAACTCATTCTGCAAGGCATGTTATCTCACTTAATAACAGAAGTCAGCATGTCATATTTTTATTATTTTTATTAGTGGAGTATAGAGTGAAGCACAATATATGAGAGAAAATTTGGACTCTAATTGAAATACTATTCGCACAACAACTTATTAACAATTAATGAAATTATTTAAAACTCATGTGATTTCTCACATAAATCACAAAAAATAAATTAAGAGGAATTCTGTCGAATAATGAACAATAGATATTAGTCTATGATTTTTCTTTCTTTGAGAACAAGATTAGTCTATGATTGAAACACAAATTGATTGAAGAATTCCATCCTTCACAATCTATGTGGCATTGAATATCGACACAACGGACAGACGTTACTCTTCTTCAGCCACTTGACAATTCACTCTTCATGATAGACATGAGAGCACGGCATGCGAGTCACTTCCAAACCAGCCTCAAACTCCTGCGTGCATATGACACATGCCCCAACCGAGTCCAACTCTTGTTGAAGGGTAACCTTCTCCAATGCTTCAATGGATGATTTGGTTGCCGGAATAAGTTTCGCCTCATAAGCCCTCATGATCGTATCGACCACCTCATCGTCATTATCATAATATCCATCGGACTCATCGAACGTTGCTTGCTCCATGAGCACGCAAATTGATATGGTTGATGTGCCAGCCGATCGAGCAACCCGTGATATATCTTGTAATACAGGTTCTTGTGCTTCAATAGGGACATTCATGTCCATAAGCAAGGACCGTTATCTTGCAACAACAATTCACGTTTGGAGAGCCTGCGCCTAATCTTTCTTGTTATGTTCCCTCCGCCTAACGGCCTACTACCAAGGACAATTGGGAAGTCATCTAGCTGTGAATGTGATGGCTCAGTATCAAAGGATGGTAGCCGCCACACCCCGTAACGGAGCTCGTAGTTGGGGCCCGTAATTCTAATTAACATACTGGAGAAAAAACGAGTAATAACGGGAGAAGGATGCAATTAATTGTTTTGGAGAGAAAAAAAAAGTAATGTAACATAGAAGGTAAGGCATTGTTTGGGAGGAGGGAATGGAATGGAAAGGAACGAAAAGAATAATTTTAAAATATTCTTCCCTTCCCTTGTTTGAGAGTTTTAATGGAGGAAATGAAAAGTTCATTCCCTTGTTTGGGAGTTTAAGTGGGAGAGAATAGAATGAGTAGGAGGGAACACTCATTCCTCTCTAATCCCTTAAAACCTTAAATTTTCATTCCCCCGAAATTGGGAGGAATTGGAGAGAATGAAATTAGATTTAATGAATTTTTTACAAAACTTCCAAAATACCCCTATATATTCAACCATTTATTTTAAAATAAGGATCTAATAGTAATATTGTTATAAAATGATTTCATTCCATTCCCTCCATGTTACTCTCAAACAAGATTACTTACATTCCATTCATTTTCATTCATTTCCATTCCTTTATTTTAAAACATCCAATCAAGGTTACTTAATTCCATTCCATTTCATTCTTTTCCATTCCTTTCCTTTACTTAAATACATTCCATTCCATTCCATTCCTTTCCATTCCCTTATGATCATTCCATTCCATTCCCTTCCCTTATGAACTCCCAAATGGAGCCTAAGAAACGTAAGGAGAGCACGGCTATAATGAGACATATTTAATCTGTTGGGGAAAAATCCTAATCCCCTCTATGTCTATCTGTGAATTAAAATATACAACTACCAAACAATAGCAATATTATGGAAACAAAAAAATTTCAGCAAGTACCACATAAACACAACCACACAAGAACACCAAATCTTACGTGGAAAACCCTCTAGTGTAGAGGAAAAAACCACGGGGTAGCTCCGAAAAATATCCACTATGAAATAGAGATTACAACGATCAAGTTTATGCTAAACTTGAGTCCACAATAAATTATATATTTTTGTTTAAGAAAACAATGAGATTTTGGAAAAATGTTTCAGATTTGATTTTTGTTTAAGGAAAACAATGAGGTTTTGGAAAAATGTTTTAGAAATGATTTTTGTTTAAGGAAAACAATGAGGTTTTGGAAAAATATATCAGATCTGATTTTTTGTTTATGATAGGCCAAAAACGTATTGAACTTTTGTGATGGATTAGTTGATTAATTAGCCAAGTTTAATTAATTAATCAATTTAACATGCAATGTACGTGGTAGCACAAACAAATCACTAACTAAATAAATATGTAGCGGAAAATAAATTGACATGGTGATTTGTTTACAAATGGGGAAAACCTCCGAGGCAAAAATCTGACCAGGTGATTTTAAGGTCACCACTCTTGAGAATTCACTATTATCACAACAAGCAGTTACAAGTAAAGGAATCCAAGTACTTTACACCAACCTACAGTTGAACCCTTACCCCAACACCCAATTGGACTTATTCTGTAGTGACAATCTCTTTTTTTCAATGCACGGCTCTCAGTACATGACTAACCAATCGATGCGTAGATCCCAGTACGCAGCTTACTCCTCTGCACAAATCCCAATACGTGACTCACTCACCAACTTGAGGAAGAAGAATGTTGGTTGCAAAGTTCTTCAATTCATTAACAATGAAGATCAAGAAGCACTTGGTTACAAAACCCTAAGGTGCAAAGATGCAGTAGCTTCTACAGAGGAAATAAGACACCGGTCACCTTTTTCATGTGTTCTCTTTATATTCTCTTATGTGACGACCTTTAAAATAAGCCTTATATATGTTTACGGTTGTGAGAAAAGAAACCCTGCACATACATGTCAACATGGGCCAAAAATCATATCTGAAAATTCTGATTTCGTAAATCTCGATAGATACCCTATCATCGAACAACTGTCGAGCCTCGGGTTGAAACAAATTTTTAAACCTCGATAGATACTAGCTATCGAGAGCTATCGAGAGGTGTCGAGAACTGTTGAGCTTTAATGAATCAACACTTCTTTACTTGTTTCTTGGACAGACTTGCATGACTTTAACACTTGAACTTGAAACCTTGTTTCTTGAAGCATTAAGCACATCCTAGATCTACCCAAATACAAGTAACGTGCATTTTGTCAAAGGATTAGCCAATTACATAAAATGTTGACATATGTTCCTAACATGAATCACATATGTTCTAACAGTTTAACATAAAGCAACAGACCTAATATTTAATGGTATGCACTACATCATTACATAAATACATATGCTAAAACATACATCACACAACCAAAAAAGAATTAAGGCAAACAAAAGGAAGGACATGTTAAGAGCATGAAGAATTGAATCTTTTACATGAACATGTGAAAAAAAAAGAGATAGAAACTTACCTGCATGAACATGTTCCACAAGGAGAGAGTTCTTCATAAAATAAAGAGAAATTTTTTTAAGGATCTAAGTGAGGCCACTTCATAGAAAAGAAATTCCTAAAGCAAAGCTTCCTGAATTTCTTTAACATGAGAGGAGAGAGGGGTCAGAAAAAGGGGGTCCTAATTTTTTATTTTAGTTCCCTATTTATAGAGGTTTGGTGCTTAAAAAATAAGTTGGATTGGATTAGATATGAATTGGGTCAAATTCTTATCCCTAAAAATTTGAAATGGATGCGTTTTATCTTGATTAGAGCATTTTTAGGCTGGGCCTTGAAGTTGTGCCAATTGACACTCCTAGAGTGTCGATTGGCCCTCTCAAGTGTGGAGCCCAATTCTTAACTTTGGTTCGATTTGGACTTTTTTTTAGGGATTTTGAGTCAAGAATTGCACCTGGACATATTTTTAACTCGTATTCCAAAATAAATCCCTTCTATTTTGATAATTAGGTCCTTAAAACAATAGTTATCTGACAGATAAATATTCTAAAAAGACTTAATTATCAACAATTCCCTTGTTATCTAATTATCCATTTTGTTTCTATGCAACTAGGATTATTTCTAATAAAAACCCACAACCCACGACCAATCACATAATTATTTAATTAGTTTTAATTGTTTAACCAATCAGAATTAATTTTAATTAATCACACGTGATTGGTTTCACCCCTATACAATGCATGCAGACCATGAAAACTTGATCTTGTGATATATTTCAATCTGATGGTCCGATTTAGGAATCGGGCATACCGTCGCAACTATTATAATCTCAAGATCATTTTTATGATATGCAATGAATGATTTAATGCATGTAATGCAAATATGATTTTTGGGTATTTGAAATGGTCATTTTAGTCATCTTACAAAATTAAATTATGGGTGCAAAATTGAGTATCTACTGAATGACCCTCATTGACAGAGCTTGAAAAGTGAATGTCAATGTAAAACAAAGACACTGATTTAAGTAACCATGATTTCATCAAGGTTGAATTTTCAAAGATTTCCTAACCCTAGAACCTAGAACCTTTGGGTGTAGAACTAGTGTTTTTTTACAAAAAAATTATAACTATGGACACCTAATCTACTTGATAATTGATGAACCTAGATAAAATCTTGAATAGGCAATCGAGAACTATATTCGTTCAATTCTGGAGATAGATGACTGAGAACTATATTCGCCCAATCTGGAGTGAGATGACCAAGAACTATATTTGCCCGATCTGGAAGTAGACTAAGAACTCTATTCGCTTAATCTGACTTGGAATGATTGAGAACTCTATTCACCCAATCTGGAATGAGGTGACCAGAAACTGTATTTGTTTGATCTAGAAGTAGACTGAGAACTATATTCGGCTCGGTTTGAAAATCTGGAGGCAACTGAGACCTGTATTTGACTTAATCTAAAAATTTGGAGGTGATTGAGAACTATATCCATCTCAATTTGAAAATTTAGAGGCGATTGAGAACTATGTTTGGCTCAATTTAAAGGTCAGGAGGCGACTTAAAAATATATCAGGCTCAATTTGAAAATTTGGCGACGACTGAGAACTATATCCGGCTCAATCTGAAGATTTGGAGGCAACTGAGAACTATATCTGGCTCAATCTAAAGATATGGAGGCGATTGAGAACTATACCCAGCTCAATCGGAAGATCATCTGGCAATGACTGAGAACTATATCCGGCTTAATCTGAAGATCTGGTGGTGACGAAGAACTATATCTGGCTTAATTTGGAGATCTGGAGGAGACTGAGAACTATATTTGACTCAATCTGCAAATCTGGAGGTAAATGAGAACTATATCTGGCTTAATCTAAAAATCTATAAAAGAAAAGTCAAATTAGAATTTTGATAATTGAGACTTTATCTACTCCATTTAGAGAATTTTCCCTTCCTTTTTGTTTCACTTGATCAATTTTATTCCTTGTGAATTTTTTTTCTTTATTTTAAAGCATAAGTTATTTAGGCTTCGTTTAGGAGTTCATAAGGGAATGAAATAGAATGATTATAAGGGAATGGAAAGGAATGGAATAGAATGGAGTGGATTTAAGTAAGGGAAAGGAATGAAAAAGAATGGATTGGAATGGAATTAAGTAACCTTGATTGGATGTTTTAAAATAAAGAAATGGAAATGAATAGAATGTAAGTAAACTTGTTTGGGAGTAACATGGAGGGAATTGAATGGAATCATTGTATGACAATATTACTATTAGACCCTTATTTTAAAATAAGGAGTTGAATATATAGAGGTATTTTGGGAGTTTTAGTAAAAAATTCATTAAATCTAATTCCATTCCCTCCCATTCCTCCTAATTTTGGGGGGAATGAAAATTTGAGGTTTTAAGAGAATAGAGAGGAATGAGTGTTCCCTCCTACCCATTCGATTCTCTTACACTTAAACTCCCAAACAAGGGAATGAACTTTCCATTTCCTCCATTAAAACTCCCAAACAAGGGAAGGGAAGAATATTCTAAAATTATTCTTTTCATTTATTTCCATTCCCTCCTCCCAAATGAGGCCTTATTTGAAAATTTTCTCTTCCTTCTTTCTTTTCTTCTCTTTTCCAACAAAATTGATGCCACAGATTTTGAAAACATTTCTGAAAAAAATTTAAAGACCATTTTTCTTTCATATATATTTTTTTAAAATTTTCCCTGTCAATTTTCATTTCATTCATTATCATTTTTTATTCATTATAATTTTTTTTTTCACTCATTTTTCTATTCATTTTTCACTCTCTTTTTTTTTTTTTTTTTGGGTGAGTTAACTCAAGTTTGACCGAGTTGAACTTAAGGTAAAACAAGACAAGGGGGGCCGAAATTTGGCCCCCTTTTATTATTTTTACTCTTTCATCTTTTTACTTCTTCTTCTTCCTTCACACTCTTCCTCCATAGCCACTATTCCAAGCTCCATTCTTCTTGAATTTTCTCTTTTCCCTCACCATTTCCTACTTAGAAAATCACTTCTCTAAGCTTCTAAACTTGATTTCTACCATCCCTTAAAATATTTCTTCAGATCCTTAAGTTTTTGAGCACCTTTGAAAAACCCATTTTTGAAACCCATTTTCAAACCTATCTCCTTGCATCTTCATGACATCTCCCTATGGACCACCTTACTGTCTTACATTTAATGGGAAGAAGTATTATCCATTGATAGAATGAAATGATGAAGAGGAACTACTTCAAGACCTAAGAACCCATGCTCCACACTCATCAAAAAAAGATTTCAAGGTGAGGTTTTTTTTTTTTTTTTTTTTTTGTGTTAGTAAATTTGTTGATTTCATGTTTTGTTGAGGACTTTTTGTGGTGGGGTATTGTCATTTTGTTGTTTGCTCTTGTGGGAATTTTGGAATTTGTATGATTTGGATGGAAATCATTGTGTGGTCATGTTGATTTTTTTTTTTGGGGCATTTTTGAATTGTTGAGTTGTTTGGTATTGTGAAATTTGGAAAATGTTGTTGATTTATGGAGCTTTGCATTGTATGTAGCTTTGGGTATTGTTGAATGAATTTTGACTTGATTTTTTAAGTGTATGAAATTATGAGAATTTGATGTGTAGACATGATTGATTAAACTCATTTTTTGATGAGTGTGGAAATTTTGTTGGGATGTGTGGGCATTATTTTTCATGGGTATGGAAATTTTCTTTGGGTACGTAAATTTTTTTTCTTCTTTGGGTTGGACATATGTTTGGGTCATTGTTGAAGAAACTCATGGAGATGAAGGATTTTTGGGTTGATTCGGATATTGTTAGGATTTCGTAGAATTCGGATTTGTGAAATGGCATTTGGGTCCAACTAATTTTTTATGAAGGGTATCTTTGCTTTGTCAGTTGGGATTTTGGAGTAAGTATTTTTGGAACAGGGCATTTTTGTGAATATCATAATGATTGGCTAAACTTTGTTTTGTCTTTGTGTTTTTTTTTGTTTATTTATTTATTTATGTTCCTCATGTGGGGTATTCTTGTTAATTATAGAATCTCAAGAGCCGGGGTAGTCTTCAGTTGTTGAAGCACAAGTGGGCGACGTTATCCTATACATTAAAAATGTCATTAATGAAGCCGGCTTTCGAACCTTTTTCTGAGCTCTATTGGATCATGATACCACTGAGTATAAGGATCTTCAACTGCTTGTCGCATTGTTTGAGTGATTTTGGGATACCGCTTGACTTTTCATTTTCTGGGCACTGGTGAGGCGATGTTGATACCATATGACTTCTCAGCCATTACTGGCTTAAAATTGGGTCGTGAGAGAATTGAGGGTAATGATTCCATTTCACCTATGGGGATTAAGGGTCTTTTGGGTGTGATGCCTCCGCGAGTTAGGAGTAAGAATGTGCCCTTGATGTGGTTATATACCAATATTAACAAGTGCGAGACTGTAGCAACTGGCACCCAGATGTTTATGCTTCTCTTCATTGGAACTCTCTTATGTTCTAATTTGGGGAGTACTGTGAGTTTATGTTACTTGTGGAGTTTGAGGGATATTGATCAGATAAAAAATTATGATTGGGGCGGCATGGCTTATGCGACCCTCTTGCACTTCATGACTCAGCTTTCTCGGCGTAGCCTTTCAAGCTTAGGAGGTGTGCCATTTGTTTGGTAGGTGATACTTAAATTCTTGGTCGGGTGTATTTTGCAAAGTTTATTTCTGTGTTGTTAATGTTGATGTGTACTGATTTTTTTTTCAGGTCTGGATGTATGAATATTTTGGTTTTGGAAAATGTTGATGATATGTTCCCAAGGTTTCTTCATTGGCTACCTAAGTATCGTTTGTCAATGCCTCTCAAGCATTCTTTGCAGGCTTGGCGTATGGTGATTGTAGGCTTAGTTGCTGATGAGATGAGTTTTTTTCTTTTTTCTTTTTTCTTTTTTTTGTTTTGTTGTTTTTTTGTTTTTGTTGTTATTTTTTTGTGTTTGGGTATGGCTTCACTTCATTCAGGGTTCTTTGTGGTGTTTAGATTTCCTTAAATCACTGGCTTGGATGTGAGGAGTATGATGAGTCTGCATGGGCTCAAGAGTTGAATGACCATCAATTGTTATTTGAATGTGGCCATGGGAGGTATTGGTATCTTGGTCACCGGGTACTGGCTTAGGTTCAACACATGTACCCTCCTCAAACGATCCCTACCCATCCATGTCCTTCTATTCGGTTGGCAAACCTTTTGACTAATGAAGAAATTGCTCATGCTCGGATTGGCACACTGTTCTTGGGACACCAAGAGACTATCTTGAATTCGCCTAGGCTCACTTGCAGGGTTGCTTAGCTGACATTTCCGGAGCATCGGTAACTTTCTTTCTTTTCCAAATCAATTTGCATCATGACTCACATCATCATCTTTCATTTTCTTTATTTTGCCCTTTGTGAAAATATCTGAATTTCGCATTTTTAGGCTTCATCTTTTGGAGAGGAGAGTCCTCTTCCTAGTAATGCTGGTGGTCTTTCTAGTTCTTTTAGGGAGGCATATCCCCATTTTCCTGCGTGGCAATATGAAGTAATGAATCCTGATGAATCTTTCAACTTTGTGGATCTAGACCGGCTAAAGTATACCCCAAATGTCCCTTGGACTGACCCGATACATTTCCAAATCCTTTAGTCTTCTGTCTCATTTTTGTCCATTGAGATATTTCTGAACTTGCAGCCTTATGCTCCAGGTAGGTGTTGATCTTGTGGAAGAAAGCATGCAGATGATTGGAGGCTTGCAACTGGTGGCACACATACAATCTTCCCAATATGTACTCAATGAAGTGAATTGGGTAAAGGACAACACTCCTTTAATGATTTTGCTTGAAATTCATGGTAATGAACTTAGCACCTGTCTCTAGTGATTTTTCAAAACAATCAATTGGCAACTATTGAGGCCAACACAAGATCCTTGGAAGAGAAAATCAAAAACCTTAAATTTGAGAACCGGTAATAAGAATTTCAGTTTTATGCAAGTCAAGAAGGAGACACAGAGGGTGGTTCCTCTAGGGGTGGGTCTAGGAGATCTTCCCGTAGGCGGACTCAAAGTCCGAATGATGCTTGACTTGCATGTTAATTTCCCTACAAAGACAAAAAAAACATTCCTTAGTCAAACAATTTGTATTAATTTCCACTTTTAGCCTTGCAAAAACTTAGATAAGACAAGTTTAGAATTCACCTGATGAAGCTTTGTAGTGCACAATTTGAACTTATCTAACCACTTCTGATGTGATTTGTACTCACCTGAATGAGGCACAGCCGAATGCCCCTAGTTTGAAAGCTTATGCACGATGATGATGATTTTTTTTTTTTTTGCAAAAAGATGATTGATTTGGTCTTTTTCAGAAAAAGGGGATAAGGCATGGCCGAATGCCCCTAGTTTAGAAAATGAATGCACAATTTTGAAAAGTTTTGAGCTGGACAATTTCTTTTTTTCTTTTTTGAAACAAATGATGAAGATGATGACCATTTTGAAAAATGAACAAGGCATGGCCAAATGCCCCAGTTTGATAATCAATGTGAATTTTTGAGAAATTTTATGCCACAACTACTTTTTGGCGTGAAAAAAAGAGCCAAAACGGACCCTTAGTGTGCCCAAAAACACAAAATAACTCGAGTTGATCATGACTGGGCTAAGTGCCAATTGGCACTTGGGGAGTGCCGATTGGTACCTTAGGGTGCCAATTGGCACACCTAATTTTGTCTTGAATCCTCACCTTTTTTTCGATGCATTTTCTTCGTTTTTGTGTTTTTGAAAAATATTTTATCTGTTTTGGACTATGAAACACTTTCCTAGTCAGCTTTAAACTCTCTGAACTTATTAAACATGGCTAAAGATTAAGGGAACCTATCTTAGCACTAAACTTGCAAACAAATCTCTGCATCAAAGTTATAAAAAAAAATCATATACAACCATTATTCATTGCCAACAATCAAAATCCTCCTCATTCAATCACACATGATATCAATAGATGGGTTCGTAGCTTTGATTTTGTCACCAAGGCAAATTTCACTACCTACAAGCTAGAAGGGATCAAGGCTTTGAAAAATGTCAAGATCAAGTGGGATTTTATGCGGCCGTGAAGTTCTAGGATGTTGAAGACCATGTATTCTAGTTTAACACTAATGAACTTTGACCTACAATCAAAGAACTTTTTGCTATTCTGGGTTATGAGCCTGGCAAAAAATCTTTAGCAGTTTCTTGCGATCCCAAGCATAAGGAGATTTTATCTGACGCCTTAGGCCTTTCTACTTCAATTACCAGTAGCATGATTGAAGGCCATATGGTGAATCTTCATGCAATTTTTATGAGGCTTATTAATAAACGTACTCATGGTTTGTCTGACAACATACAGAAAACTTTTGGCTTAGCTCTTTGCTTCATGGGAGAATTCTTGCTTTGCTCTAGAAGACTTGGCTATGTAGATGCTCGAGCCATAGGTATTGTGAGTCAAGTTAAGGATGGTGGTAATCCTACTTCTCTGATCTTGACAGAAACTCTTTAAGGGTTGGACTGTATTTCTTGGTGGAGAATCACAACAATTCCTCGGGAGTCACTTGACTTTACAGATATGGTTGATGGAAAGACTGGACATGATAGCTACACCTACTATTTCCAACTATGGTCCTAGCAATTTCCCTAACAGGGTTGTCCTCAAGCCCAAGTGTCAACTGAAAGTGACTAGGTGAAATTTTTGGACAAGAAATTTAATATCTCAATTTGATGGGATTGTTATTGGTGGAAGTGCCCACCTCCTTTGTTGCGATCTCCAGGAACAGATCTTATCTTCTTGGTTGGTTTAAGGAGGGTAACTTTCTATAAGGTTGATAGACTCTTGAGAGAATTCCAGTATGAGAAAGGGATGCCTGGTGGTAGGGGAAGAAAACCTTTTATTCCTGTGGGCATAACTCCTACTTCTGTAAGGAACATGCTATTGGGCTTAGACATAGCTGACCGAGTGGATCAATTTTTTGTTAAGGTTTACTTCCATAGGATGATCATGGAATACTCTAACTGGCTAGTGAGCAAGATTAGGGATAAGGAGACTGGCATGGCTTCTATGAGAAAATAGTTTCTTGAAGATAGCTGTCGTGACTTAAATAATGCTCTCGAGTGCAGGATTGTTGTGAAGTAATAACTCGGTAAGACTGAGGTCGAATCCACAAGGAAAATGGAATTGATTAACAAACCACAAGAGAATAAAACTAAAATAATAAAGTTTAATTGAGGAGATTTTTGATAGTTTAGTAAAGGTAATTCCAACCCGTTCGTCGGGACGGGAATAAATTAGCTTATAGTTTGGCTAGGAGAGTAGTTTCATTTGCAGACATTGATGTTTGGGTAGAAGATCTACCTAGGGATTTGGATGATATTTTCTAGTCTGATTTGTCTTGATTTGTCTTATTTCTTTAATAAAACTACGCTTGCATTTTTCGCAAAAAAAAAGTAAAGGTCATTTAAATTGAGAGAAAATAACAATATATTAAGGTCCTAAGGTTTAGGGATCCACACACAACATATCTATTGGTAGTCTTGATAATATTTATTTTAAAACTCAACTAAAATTCATACAAAAGATGATCTTAGTCAGATGATTTAACAATAAAAACTCAAGAATTAATTGTCTAAGGTAGTTTTATGAAATTGATTGATTTTAGGCAAAACAAAACTAGTGAATTAGTTCGCATGGAATACTAAGCATTTAACGTGCCCGGAGTCTACGATAAATCAAAGGATTATATAGAACTAAAAACTTTTCTAGATGAGTAAAACAATAGAAAACATAAAAACATAAGCATTAAAACCAATAAATAATTGCTAAGAACATACCAATAAACGGTTGTGTTTCACCCCTCACCTTAGCAAGGCTTCTAGCAAGCCATAACACAAATAAAACTATAAAAAATATAAAGAAATTTTAAGAAAACCTAAATTATGTTCTACAGCAGCTCTCTCCTGAATTTTGCCCTAATAAGCCTTTAAATAGGTCAAGGAATTCCATTACAATTTGAATTACCGTTTGGAGAAAATCCTAGGTTTTTTAGGCTTCAATTAACTGACATTTTTGGCCTATTTAACTTCAAAATTCGGACTTTTTATAAACCACAAAGTTGTAGCCCTTTAAGTTAATTTTTCAGAATTCGGATTTGGTGCAAATTTTCTTTGATTCCTTGCTCCAATTGGACTTGAATTTAATTGGGTTGGCCTTCTTTGACTTCATCATGGCCCTTGTAAAAGTAAAGTCCATTAGCTTTCTTCTTTGTACAAATTCACTTATTTAATTTCATTATCCTACAAAAGACAAATTCACACATTAAAATTCAATTAAGCACAACATTGATTATTCAGCATTATTCCAAAACCAACTATAAAATGCATGAATTAACTCAAAATAAGTATGATAATGTTTTCTAATAATGATATAAATGTGCAAAATTAAGCTATTATCAATAATAAAGGCAAGCAAGGGGATAACAACTATGAGTTCAAAAGGAGAGACAAAGATGACGAGGTACTTACTACAGATGGAACCAATGAACAATCAAAGAAGAAAAGGTTGAAGAAGATGTGATTTTCTTTTCTATTTTTTGGCTTTGAATATGTTTATCTAAAATGTTAGTTTGAAAATTTTAGCTTTAGGAATTATTTAGGACTTTCAGCTTTAGGGTTTTGTTTAGGGTTTGGTTTGTTTAGGATTTGGTTTGTTTAGGGTTTGGTTTATGTTTGGGTTTTATGGTTTATGTAATGGCATGGTTTGTGTTGATGGAATGGTTAAATCTTGGCAAAAAATTTCTTCTCTTTTGCACTTGATGGGTAAATGGTGGGTTTGGGTAAGTTGTGACCGGACCAATATATGGTTGCCTACGTACCTCCTGGGTAGAAGGATAAGGTCATCACGAAGTTCATTTTATTTGCCATAATTTTTGCCTAGGCCTCCCTTTCAGGTTTTCAACTTAGCAGGCTCTCTCACTTATTTTTTTTACTCTCTTTTTGTGTATATCGCCCTTTTGGGTTTTCAACCTACCATTTTAGCCTTGATTTTTGCCTAGGCCGCCCTTTCCGGTTTTCAACCTAGCAGACCTTTTTTTTGTGCCAAACCAAGGAAAGAAAATGACATAATCTATTACCACTTCAGACGTGGTATTTTTTCAATTGATCCATATTAGTCAACTCAGTTAAAGGGTTTGCATCTAAATCCATCAACCTTACTACTCCCCTAAAGTATATTTGTTTGATGATATATAGACTTGCCCAATTCTGCTTGAATTTCCAGTTTGTTTTTTAAATTGGGGCTCGAATCTCTTTTAGCACTAAATCTCTTGTCTTTAAATCTCTAGCTCTTACTTTCTTGTCAAAGGCTTTTCAAAGTCTTCTTAGGTAACCTTCAATGTGATACAAGGCTTTAAGCCTCTTCTCATCCATCATGCATAATTGGTCACACCTACTCTACAACCAATCTACTTCGGGAATTTCACTCTCCAATTCTGTTCTCAATGACTGAACACCCATTTCAGTGGGAAAGACTGCCTCCATCCCACACATCAATAAAAAAGGAGTGGTTCTTGTGGATGATCGAATTGATGTCCTGTACCCCCAAAGTGCATAGGGTAATTGTAAATGCTAATCCTTATAGTTCTTCATGCTCTTCAAGATCCACCCTATGTTCTTGTTTGTAGCCTCAGTTTATTTATTGGTTTGAGGACGGTAGGGTGAGGATTTGTGGTGCTGAATATTGAACTGTCGAAGTAGCTTCTCCATTTCTCCCTTGAAGTGTAACTTGTTATCTAAGATAATTTCATGTGGTACCCCATATTTGTAGATGATATTGAAGGAAATATGCATGTGCGCAGCGGAAAAATAACGGATCTACTTCATTCATAAAAGTTAACATGTACTAAATAAGTTTCAAAACTTAAGAACAAGAGAGTGTACTTTGGAGCGGTGAATTTCAAAACTGAAGATCAAAATCGCTTGGGAACACTTTCAATCTTCACTCCAATTCCACTAACACCCAAGATGTGTGGTCTCAATCAGTTCCAAAGGGAGAATGTCAAAGTATCTAATACTTACATACACCACTTCACAATGGTGTTCTTCTAAAAAACTCTACAGAAAATTCTATATGTTTTTCCCTTTGTGTCTAACCGATTATCTAATTGGGCTGGCTTTTTGGGTCTTTCCAATTGGGCTTAAGTGTGTGGCTTGGAATGGGACCAAAAGGGACCAATAAGACACTAGCTCCAATGCGCCTTAGGCTTTTCTATCAACTCTTGACAAGTCCAAAGTTACCATTAACTATATTTAATACTACTATATAAATATAGTTGCACTCTAGGCCTTATCTATAAATTATATCCCAAGACTCTATTGTACATGCAACCCCTTCTTAAAATATTCGCATTAACACAAAGTCATGAATGTAGACTGTCACTTTGTAAATTACTACATCTTATCCTTGAGTACCCAATTTAATCCTTTAAGTTATTCATCATATATTTATGAAATCCAATTTCATAAATATATACTCTAGTGACTATTTACTAAAGTAGTTAGGCCTAACATTCTGAATAACTAACCCATTAAACTTATCTCAAGGGAATATTTTGTATCTCCGTTAAGAGATTATGAATTCCATCTTGAGAATATATGTTCCATCAACACTAAATGTGGTTGCTCAATATACAGAGGTTTTGACCGTTACTCTAGATCTCACTCCTGATATATCAAAGCAACCTACACCTCATGATCAAGTCCATTATTCTCTCAGGATTAAGAGTTCATGCAAATATAAGTCGTGAGTTTATTATTCATTTGACAGTCGTTGGAAGAATATAAACCTCACACGGTCCAATCCAATATGTTTTAACTCTTAAAACATATCAACATACCAACTAGAAATCTCCATTTCCATGATCAAGACAAATCATCTTAGTTGATATGTTATAGTCTTCGCAGATGAAATGCCCAATTTTCATCACCGACTACGAACTACATTTTGAGTTTACAAGGAACTTGTGATTTACATCTTCAGTGACTAAATCACATACAATGCAGCTCATGGACTATATGATAATGTCACAATATTCATGTTACCATTATTTTTGGATAATAATTAAAACAACTTTATTAAAACACAACATTAAATCATACATAATAAAATACATAGCATCATACAATAGGATTTAAGGACACTAATCCTAACAGATATTAGTCTGAATAAACTGAGCAACTTTCTTTGAGTTCAACACCTTATACGAGGCAGCTTCCACCCATTTAATGAAGTAATCAATAGCTACCAGTATGAATTCATGACCATTTGATGCTGTTAGGTGAATCTTCCCAATAATATCTATTCCCCATGGAGAGAATGGCTAGGGTGAAGTCATGGTATGTAATGGCATTGGAGGCATGTGCTTTAGATCTCCATGGACTTGGCACTGATGACATTTTCGAACATGAGTTACGCAGTATCCTTCTATAGTAGTCCAGTAGTAACCCTGTCTCATTATCTTTCGCGACAGCATGTGTGCATTCATATGTGGCCCAAAACTTGACTCATGGACTTCCTCAATTATTTGGTTTGCTTCCTTGGTGGTCATGCAAAGGAGATGAATTCCATCATACGATCTGTGTACAGCCTTTCACCATAAATAATGTAACTAATGGATAACCTTCTAATAGACAACTGATCATTCTTATTCGTAGACTTTGGGTATGTCCGATCCTTGAAGTATTGTAAGATGTCTGAATACCATTCATCTTCTCTATTTATTTCCTCATCTCCTTCTATCGACATACAATAGGCCGGATCTTCTTTTTGTTCTACTATCATCGGCCGAACTTGGTCTTCCTTGGGCATCCATAATGGATGCCATTGTTGCTAACACATTTGCAATCTGATTCTACATTCTTGGCACATATTGGTATTGAATATTTCCAAACTTTGATGTCAATTTCTGAAGACATTCATGATAAGGCACTAGCTTTTCTTCCTTAACCTTCCACCTGTTCTAAATTTCAGAAATTATCAAGGTTGAATCACCATACACTTCCAACTCTTTCACTCCAAGACCTAAGGCTGCTTGTAACCCCATAATGCAAGCTTCATACCCTGTGGCATTATTAGTGCCAGAAAGTTGAGCCTACCAAAGAATGGGATGTGTGTCCCTTTTGGGGAAATTAGGAGAACTCCAATACCACTTCCATTACGATTAGTTGCTCCATCAAAATACATCTTCCATGGTTCTAACTCTATCCCCATGATATCCTTATCCAGAAAGTCCCCTTGGATTTCTTTGTCTTCTTTGGGTGAACAATGGACTAAGTGATCGGCAATTGCTCATCCCTTTACAGACTTTTGAGTTCACATATTTGATATCATATTCTGATCTGTCTTCCCATCTTGCACCAGCTTCTCCATTAGATAATTCAAAGGATCCATTCTTGCAATCAGTAAGACCTTGAAAGCAAGCATATAATGTCTGAGTTTTTAGGTAGCCCATACAAGCACTACACATGTCTTCTCAAGTACTGTATACTTCTCTTCATAAGCCAACATCTTCTTGCTAATATAATAAATTGCATTCTCCTTTCTAGACTCCTCTAGATGTTGAGCAAGTAAAGCCCTTATTGTTGTATCTGTGGTTGTGAGATATAGCAATAATGACTTTTCAGAAATCGGTGGAACCAGTATCGGTGGTAATAGGATCCAAACCAAGCTACTTCATCCATGGTGGTCGTCATAACCAGGACACGTCCATAAGTTTTCACAAGAAAAGAAGGCCAATAGAAACATCCCAACATGATGAAGATCCATCCATAAGATATAATAACCTTCCAAGTTATGATGGACGTCCATAACCCACAAGGTTATGGAAGACCAAGAGTAATTGTCCAGGGCTCGCAAGGGAATGGATGACTATACAACACTTGGTAAATTTCATGATAATTCTACATAAGTTCTACACACTCAATCCATGATCTGTCATTTTGGAACGTGGAGAGAATTCCTAGAAGCCCGCTCCACTTTTTCTCCATTAACTCCACACATCTCCCATGATGGTAGTGGATCTGAGCAAGTAGACCCACTTCTAACTCTCTATAAAATGATTAAGTCACATTCACCCAATGTGATAGGCCAAAAACGTATTGACCCCTTATGATGGATTAATTGATTAATTAGCCAAGTTTAATTAATTAATTAAATTAACATACAAAATACGTGGCAGCACAAACAAATCACCAAATAACTAAATATGCAGCGGAAATTAAATGACATGGTGATTTGTTTACGAATGAGGAAAACCTACACGGCAAAAACCCCACCGGGTGATTTTAAGGTCACCACTCCCGAGAATCCACTATTATTAAAACAAGCGGTTACAAGTAAAGGAATCCTAGTACCTTATACCAACCTACAGTTGAACTCTTACCCCAATACCTAATTGGAATTGTTTTGTAGTAACAATCTCTCCTTGTATTGCATAGCTCTCAGTACATGACTAACCAAAAGATGTGCGGATCCCAGTACGCGACTTGATCACCAACTTGAGAAGGATGTTGGCTGTAAAATTCTTCAGTTCATCACACGATAAAGATCATGAAGTTGCTTGGTCACAAAACCCTACGGTGTACAAAACACAGCAGCTTCTTGAAGATGAACTAGGGCAACTAGGTTTCCAGTCACACTTTTCTTCACACTTGTGAAATTGTGTTCTTGTGCAATTGTGCAACTTGTGACAGCCCTTAAAATAATCATTATATATTTTTATGATTGTGAGAAAAGAAAGCCTAAACACATACTCATGGATTGGATGAAAAACAGCTTTCAAAAACTGAGTTTCATAAATCTCGATAGATAGCCATCTATCGAGATAGCTGTCGAGCCACGGGCTTTAGCAGCTTTTAAACCTCGATAGATACTAGCTGTCAAGATTTAAAATCCAACACTTTCTTACTTGACTCTTGGACAGACTTGCATAGCTTTTACACTTGAACTTGAAACCTTGTTCCTTGAAGTATTAAACACATCCTAGATCTACCCAATTACAAGTAAAGTGCATTTTGTCAAATGATTAACCAATACATAAAATGTTGACATATGTTTCTAACATCAAATCATATATGTCTTAACACAAGGTAAGTTCTCCCATTCACAGTTTCAAATCCTTGTGTTCTAGAGAGAAAACTGACTTAACTGTTGGAGGGTCCTTGACCGGGTTTGATGCAAATCAAGGAGCTGGTCATGCTGATCACACACGTGGAAATGGAGTTGAATTTGCACATGACCCTTTGCACATGACCCTTTGTCACTTCCTAGTGGCCCAATTACAAGACTTAGAGCCAAACGTTTCAAGGAAGCACTAAATGGGCTAGTCCAAGAGAATTGGGCTGATTCTGAAAAGACCAAGATGGGCTCAGATAATAATAAAGGCTTAGTCCATGTCATCAAAGCAATTAAAGAGGCTAATTAGCATGTAAATTCGCACCCAGCATGGTCTGACCATTAAAGGGTGTTAAAATACATTAAATCTAGTCATTTAGCTATGTTTGACTGCCTTTAAAAGTCCAAGAATCCAAAAAACGTGGGAACTTGTTTAGGTTAATTTTTGTGCTATTTTTAAAGCTATAATTATGACTTTGCCTATTCTTGGAGGGTTGTTCCAGGTATATAGATGGGTAGTACGAATTTTAAAAATCAACTTTTGGTTTTTCAGAAAATTATTCTCCTTGTGAGGTCTTGTGTTCCTCTTGGTTCTTAAAAGAACTCTTGAACTTATCAAGTTAATCTTGTGGCATTCAAACAACCAAACTTATCACCTTGATTCCTGAGAGTTTCTTAGGAATTCTTGGTGTGGCGTTTTCAATCCATCGTAGTCTTGGTTTTTCATCTGATTAGATGATGGGTCAAGGCTCAACAAATCTTGTCTACACGATCTTGGGGTTCTAAACCATCATTGTTATTGGGTTTCATCACAATTGTTGGTGGAGTTCATATCAGGGTTACATCAGTCACCCTTGACATTCTTTTCATTCTTTCAGGTCCTAAAGCCATCACTGTAGCCTGAAGGATTCCAGCCTACTAATTTTCGTGCATCATTAGATGGCATCATCTGTGGGAAGTGTTAAAATTTCTAAGTGTTAACCTCTTTGCTTTCCAAGAAAAAAAGGCTGCATGGTTCAGACTAGGTTGATGGCCACCAAGAGAATAGAAATGCCTCTAGTCACCCAAATTGTGCACTAACACCACCACTGATCATCCAACAAAAATTGTAGTCCATGGCAATTGCAATGACTGAACTAAAGCAACAAAATCAAGAGCTAATTAGAGAAGTTAATAGACAACGTCAACAGAGATGTGGCGAAGAATGGGGAAAAAATTTAAAGAATGGAGGGGCTGAAAACAATACTGAAAGAGACCAGTCCAGAGGTACCGTCACTCGTAGGGTATCACATTTGGAGAAAGAGATGGATCAGATGAAAAGATCCATGGAGGAGATGAAGGATGCTATGAGGAGAGCAAATCATGTGGATCATCTTGTCCACAGGACTGACTCTCCCTCCATTGCGTCCACCAAAAGTCACCCTTTACCTTCCAAGTTCAAAATGCCTACCTTAGACTCATATGATGGAATGTGGGTCCTTGTGATCACATTGCCCCGTTTAAGACAACCATGCATCTCCAAGGTGCTCTAGACGAAATCACGTGCAAGGCCTTTCCTACCACGTTGAAAGGCCCGGCTAGAGTAGGGTTTGGTAAACTACCACCAAATACCATAACTTCGTTCTAGAAATTAAGTAAGTTGTTTGTCAACAACTTTGTTAGAGGCCAAAGGCATAAGCATTCATCGTCTAGTTTTCCAAGCATAGAGCAAGGAGAAAACAAGAGTCTGTGTTCTTTCATTAGTCGTTTTAATAGAGAAGCCCTGTTAGTGGATGAGATGGATGACAAGGTTCTCTTGGCAGCCTTCCACAATGGAGTCAATTCGGATTTGTTCATTCATAAGCTGTATGATAAGGAGCCACAGACTATGGCTGAATTGATACATTCAACCCAAAGTTTTATGAATGCTGAAGACGCAATTATTGCTAAGAAGAAAAAGAAAGGGGTCCTCATCCAAAGAAAGCCAAAATAGGGGAGAAAAGGGATTGTGACGGTAAGAAGGTAGGATCGTCCTTAAGACGATACTCCAACTACACTCCCCTGAATACTCCACTTGACCAAGTGCTAATGCAGATCAAAGATGACCTGTCCTTAAAATGGCTCAAGAAGATGAAAGGAGATCCTAGCAAGCGGAACAAAAGCGAGTACTGTCGTTTCCATCAAGACTATAAGCACAATACAAACGAGTGTTATGACCTGAAGCAACAAATCGAAATTCTCATTAAGCAGGGAAAATTGAAAAATTTTATTGGATGGGACCAAAAGGACGAAAGGCAGCCAATGAAAGGCAAAGCAGAAGAACCAGTACGTTAACCGCTTGGAGAAATAAAGGTCATTGTAGGGGGCATATTAGCTGAAAGCTCGTCCAAAGCCAAGAAGACCTACTTGCGGGTAGTTCAAAATGTCCAACTGACTGGATGACCACCAAGGGTGATCAGGGAAGACGAACCTGTAATCATTTTCACGGACGAGGATGCCAGACGACTTCATCATCCTCATAACGATGCGATTGTCATTACTTTAGCAATTGCGAATCATACAACTAGAATGATGCTAATAGATAGTGGGAGTTCAGCAGACATCCTTTACTATCCAACCTTCCAGCAAATGAGAATTAACAAGGAGTTACTTCATCTGGTGAATGTGACTTTAATTTGGTTTGGAGGAATGAAGATTCTACTAGTGGGCGTAATCTCCTTGCCAGTCATGGTTGGATCTTACCCACGACAAATCAATAAGGAAGTGAATTTTCTCATTTTGGACTGCTCGTCTTCATATAATGCCATCATTGAATGACCAATTTTGAACAATTAGAGGGGCACAACGTCCACCTATCACTTGTTTGTCAAATTCCCAATGGACTATAGTGTTGGTGGGGTACAAGAAGACCAACTAGCCGCTAGGGAGTGTTATTTAGCAATGCTGGCAATGGACGAGCAAATGCGGACAATGGACATTGAAAGGAGAAGAACAGTGGCTGAATGGATTGAAGCATTAGAAAATGTACAGTTGGACGAGTCTAACCTGTAGAAGCTTACTAGGATTGGAGCAAGCATGGAAGAAAAGAAGAAGCAAGACCTTGTCCAACTCCTTAAGAAGAGCACAAATGTTTTTGCTTGGAGTCATGAAGACATGCTTGGGATTGTCCTTAGTGTGATTACTCATCGTCTAAATGTGTCTCCATCTTACAAGCCCATCCGACAAAAAAGGAGAGTATTTGCCCCAGAATGAGACAATGCCATTAAAGAAGAAGTTCAGAAGTTGGTAACTGCAGAGTTCGTCCGTGAAGTCTACTACCCTATTGGCTAGCTAATGTGGTAATGGTCAAAAAAGTTAATGGCAAATGGAGGATGTGCGCGGACTTTACAAATTTAAACAAGGCATGCGCCAAGGATAGCTATCCTCTTCCACTCATAGACCAGCTGGTGGACTCAACGGCTGGACACCAATTGCTGAGTTTCATGGATGCATTCTCAGGGTACAACCAGATTAAGATGGACAAGGCAGACCTGAAGAAAACATCCTTCATCACAAGGCAAGGTTTGTTTTGTTACAAAGTAATGTCGTTTGGTTTGAAAAATGTAGGAGCTACCTACCAGAGACTAGTCAACCACATGTTTCGTTCACAAATTGGGCAAAACATTGAAGTGTACGTGGACAACATGTTGGTTAAGAGTGCAAGGGAGACGCAGCATCTGGACGACCTCCAAGAAACTTTCGACACACTTAGACAATACAAGATGAAGCTGAATCCAAGCAAATGTGCCTTTGGAGTTGCATCAAGGTAAATCCTTGGTTTCATGGTTTCGTAGAGAGGAATTGAAATAAATCCTAATAAAATCCAAGCGATCTCGAACATGGAGCCCCCAAAAAATGTCAAGGATGTCCAGAGCCTCACTGGACGAGTAGCTGCCCTTAACAGGTTCATTTCAAAAGCTACTAACAAGTGTTTACCATTTTTTCAAAGTGTTAAGAAAAGCATTTGAATGGATGAACGAGTGTCAATAAGCATTTGAAGACTTAAAGGCCTATCTAGCTTTAACTTCATTGTTGAGCCTGTCCAAACCAGGTAAAGAGTTATATCTTTACCTAGCAGTGTCCTTTCATGCAATGAGTTCGGCCTTGATCAGGGAAGAAGGAAAGGTATAGAAGCCCATCTACTACACCAGCAAAACTTTAAGAGGAGCTGAAGGAAGATATCCACCAATGGAAAAGTTAGCATTTTCATTGGTAACAGCAGCAAGAAAGCTCAGGCCTCATTTCCAAGCTTATGTTATCAATGTCCTAACAGATCACCCGCTGAAGAAGGCTATGAATAAACTGGAAGTCGTTGGACGGTTGATCCAATAGGCAGTGAAACTTAGTGAATTTGACGTGCAATATCGACTTTGAAAAGCAATAAAAGCCCAAGCCTTTGCAAACTTCATTACTAAATTTACTCCTGCCTATGATCAGCAAAGTGGAGACTAGGGGGCAAAGTAGTGGGTTGTTTGTGTGGATGGCTCGTCCACACAGCATGTAAAAGGAGTTAGGATAGTACTGCAATCACTAGAAAGGGATCATCTAGAATATGCCATCCGTCTACAGTTCCAAACGACCAATAATGAAGCAGAGTATGAAGCCTTTCTCCAGGGTTTGGAGTTGGCTAAGTCACTTGGAGTAGATTCAGATCTCGTCCAAGAAGACTCGCTGTTAGTGATAGGCCAAGTGAACGGAATGTATGAAGCCAAGGAAGAATAGATGAAGAAGAACTTGGGAAAAGTTAAGCAATGTATCAAAGGCTTCACAACAACTCAGTTTCAACAGATACTAAGGGAGGATAATGTAGAAGCTGACATCCTTAAAGTCTAGTACATTCCAAGTATTGACATTCTAGAAGTGAATCAGGTAGACAGAGTAGCCAACTAAACCACTTCAATCATATCTTACCTCAAAGGCGGGCTCCTCCCACAGGATAAAGAAGAAACAAGGAAGCTAAGGGTGAGAGCAACAAGGTTCGTCCTTATGGACGAGGTACTATACAAGTGGGGTTTCTCTTAACCTTATTTAAGGTGTTTAACTCCTGACGAGTTTCATTATGTCCTGAGAGATGTCCACAAAAGGAGCCTGTGGAAACCATTTAGGGGTCAGGTCCCTCGTTCATAAGATATCCCACGCCAGATACTACTGGCTGTCCATGCAAGCAAATACCAAAGCTTATGTCAAAGTGTGCAACAAGTGTCAACACTATAGTAATGTACCTAGACAAACATCAGAATACCTCACTCCAATGGTGGCTCCTTGGTCGTTTGCCTAGTGGGGACTTGACATCGTTGGTCCCTTTCCTATTGGAACAAGGCAAATGAAGTTCTTGGTGGTAGAGATTGATTATTTTACTAAATAGGTGGAAGCAGAGCTATTGGCAAAGATTACTGAGTAGAACGTCAGAAGCTTTGTCTAAAAGAACATTATCTACCATTTCGAAATCCCTAAGGTGCTCGTCTCAGACAACAGATGCCAGTTTTACAATACACCTTTCAGAGAGTTTTGCGAGCAGTTAGAAATCAGGAATCCCACCCACAAGCTAATGGACAGGTTAAAGTTGCAAACCGTTCCTTGTTAAAGATCATCAAGACTTGGCTTGAGGGGGCAAAAGGGATATGGCCAAATGAGTTACCTAATGTCCTTTGGGCATATAGGACAACAGTAAGGACTCCTACTAGAGAAAAAACTCCTTTTAAGCTAGCATATGGAAGCGATGCAGTGATACCCGTAGAGGTTGGTTTGACTAGCTATAGGGTGGTCCATTTTAAGGATGAGGAGTGATGAAGTACGATTTCACCTCGTCAGTATGTTCCTTATTAGTACAATGGAAGACCTTGAGATCTTATATCAAATAAGACACTTAACAGATAATGACACCGGTTTGGGGCCTGCCAAGGACCGTTTGATGCTTAAATTAGCTTAAACTCCTTAGTAATCTATAATCTATAGAGTAATTTCTGTGTGTTTTAACCTGAATCATTTACCTGTCTTTCCTGGCTTTATATAGCCTCTATGTGAGTAAATGCTTAGTCTAACGTTATACCACAACTGGAGGATTTATGGCTCAATGATGACCATTTAATCCCAGCTCTTTAACATTTGTAATGGCCATTTAAATGCACATCATTGGACGACAGAAATAGTTCTGTGCTCATTTATCATTTAGTCCATTTAGTTATTGAATGCTGTCTGGAATTAATGCACTTACGCTCATCTATACTCTTACTCGTCATTGTTATGGACGATTTGCAAGTAAGGACGACCATTTATGCGTTACTTATCAAGGAGAATGAGAAACAGCTCCGTCTAAGCCTCGATCTTATTGACAAGGTAAAGATGGACGTAGAACAGAGGATGGCACATTACAAGAACCTGATGACTAAGCACCATGATGCATTGGTGAAACCAAGGTAGTTCAACATTGGGGATCTCATCCTGAAAAGGGTGTCCCTAGTTACGAAGGATCCCGCTCATGGAAAATTGGGACCTAATTGGGAAGGACCATACAGATTTATCAATTTCAAAAGACGAGGTTCATACTACTTGGAAGCCTTGAATGGACAAAGGCTGGAACACCCGTGGAATGTGGAGCACTTGAGGAAGTACTACCAATAAAAAGGACTCGTCAGGAAGGTCAATATGGATGAGACTAAGGATTATTAGTGATGACTAGTAGTCTATTTATGTAATCTTTCAGCAGTTATGTTTTCTATCAGTATTTTATGTTTCCTAGCATTTGAATTCCCTAAAAACCACTAGCTACTAGCATGTGCTATGTTTATGGATGATGTCATGAACAAAGTCCTTTTGTATATAAAGCAATTTGAATTCCCTAAAAAAAAGAACTAGGTACTAGCATAAATGATGTCTATGGACGATATTATGTACAAAGTTCTCTATTTTATATAAAGCAATTTGAATTTTCTAACTCAAGTGTTGATGATTCTATGAAACTAACGTCCATAGAAAATTAAAGATGTCTAAAATCTCTGAACACGGAGATGTATCATCATAAGCCATCCTTAGACGAGGAAAAGGCAAATTGTCATAAAACCTTAAGGCAATAACGTAAGTACAAAGGGAAGGACCAAACACCTCCCAGTACACATCCAAAAACAAAGAATGAAGAAAAGCATGCGTGCAATATACAGAATTTATATGGACAACACGTCCAAACCACTGAGTAATCCAAACTATGGACGAAAAGAAAAATAGCCAAGCAAAAATTCCAAATATAAGTCTAAAAACAGGGAAAATATTCAATTATTCCAAAATAAAGTCCTAATTATGGACGAAGGATGCTTGGAATTAAAATTGGCAATAAAAACAAGAATGAAAGTTCAAACATGGACGGGAATTCATAAATAAAACTAAGGGTAGAAAACCATCATCCAAAAACCCTTAAATGTATCAAGCCTAAAAAAGGCAATTGTATAAATGTCCATCCTTAAACATGGACAAGTTAATGTACTTACAGTAATTAAAGTGGTCCAAAACAACAGACCCTTAAAAAAAGAGCAGTGCTCGTCGCTTTTCTCTGATGGTTGCTTCCTTAGCCTCACCCAGAAGAGAGCAGTGCTCGTCGCTTTTCTTTTGAAGATGGTCAAGATGAGTATCCTTCTTAATAGCATCTATTTTCAGCTCTTCAACAAGGTTCCTTGGCTCCTTCACCTCGTCCTCCAGCTTGGTCCTCTCCCCAGCTTGACGGCTAGATTCCTTCTCCATGTCACAAACCTTCGCCTCAAGCCTGACCCTCTCATTTTCCAATTCATAAGCTTGTCTGGACGCTGCCATAAACTTAGTCATAGCCTACGTGAAAGGATATGGATGTGAGATAAATGGTTGAGAACAATTCAATTTATGAATGGTTAAGGACGAGACAAAGTACCTTGAAGAGGTCGTGAACTGTAGATCGCTCAAACTCCTTCATAATTATGTCATAGCATATGGCAATGTCCTTGTCAATCATAGCTTTCTTGAACCTATCCCAAGCAAGGCCTTCACTCCTTAGAAGAGTCATAGGGCCACTGTTAGAAGGTCCAGTAGAAGGATTGGATGAAGTGGCATCAGAAAGGGATAGGTTCGCATCAGAGGTTTTCGCCGCAGATGGTTGTTTGGCAATGGCAGGAGGGATGAAAAGGCCAGTCTCGACGACCACTGGTTTGGACGAGCCATGTCTTGGCTTTTTACTACCTCAATGGCTGGGAAGACTTCCAAAATCCAGGGTTTTTTACAATGCCTTCCTTTTCTTTAAGCCAACTGGACGAGGTTGGGAATGGACGTCCTCCCCCTTTTGGACGAACTCTTCATTGGCTAAACCTTTACCCTTGTTCTCTTTCATGGTTGCCATTCCTATACATAAAAATAAATAAATAAATAAACAAACTTGTTAGAGTCTGGACGAGTTAACTGGTCAAAACACTTAAATAAATAACTTATGTCTGTGAGTGGTAAGTTCGTGGGGAATTGCTTCCTTTGTTGGCTTAGGTCTAAGCCCCCAAGTCTCTAGACGACGAAAAGTCACCAAGAAATGAAAAGTCCTATTTGCAAAAGAGCATGCCTACTGGATGCAATCTAGGTAAAATTTGCTCAGGGAGGGTTGTCTTACAGCTTCAAAAAGAATGGAGTTAGATAAATATAACAAAGGAAGTAAGACGAGCAATGAAAAGTAACATATCCTCTAGACGAAGATGACCCATCTCACTAGTGTAGGGAGGAAATGGGTCCCTACCTACCTCAACAGGGTTCCCAGCCCAGAACCTTAAGACAAAATAAAGAAAAAAAAACTTCGTCTTCCATCTTCTATCAGACGAAGGAAGGGACTTGACCAACCTACAACTAGATCCCCTGGCAGAAAATTGATAGAAGCCTAAGGATTGACTTATCTCTAAGGGTTTGTAGCAACATAGGAACTTGTCCACAGTGAGAGGACGGTTCCCATCAAAAACTTCCTTCCATAATGTTTGCATGAATATAATGAGCCTCCATGCGTTATGGTTAAATTGGTTTATGCCTATACTTAACCTATGGAGGATCTCCCTAACAAAGGCATTAAGAGGCAGCCTAAGACCCCTTAGTAGATAAGCCTCATATATACCAACTCCAAAACGAGGGGTACAACACCATTCCCCACGGATAGCTACGAGGGTTAAGATCGTCCGGGATCTAGTACCAGCCCCTAAGAGAGTTAAACTTCTTCTCGTCCATCCTAGAGGGAATGCCTATAGCACAACAAAACAAAGTCTCCTCCTCTTCGCTTAGGGAGGTGGACGAGAGGGCATTAGTGGTTGGATCAGCAGATGATCCAAAAGCAACTCTTGTCCTCATTTCCTCCTACAAGACCTCTAAGGAGACCCCAAGGACTCTAGATGAGTATTACTCGTCTGTGGTATTCGCCTACTACAACTGCCACTACTACTATCACTACTGCTATTACTCGTGTTACTTTCATCATGATACTCGTCTATTTCTCTCATGTCCCTATTGTTAGACGAAGACACTATAATCTCAGCCATGTGTAAAGAATACTAAAGAAGAAAACCTATAGATGGAAGAAGGAGGATACCTGATTCTAGACGAAGAAGACTAAGGACGGGAGGAGACTTCAAGACGAGGCGCAGAGGACGATTGATGTCAAAATGGAAAATATGAGAAAGTAAGAGGGTAAGAGAGGTAATGGACTATTTATAGGTGACAAACCTGGGCATTGAAATGATGCAATCCAACCAGAACCCGCCACGTGGTAGCTTTTCTTAAAAATGAAACAACGCAATCAGTGGACCTCTAGGATTAATCCACGTGTCAGCATCTGAACATCTGATCTTAAACCACCTTGACATGCCACCTAGACAATCTTCCAGCCAATAAAGAATCGCCAAGTGTGAAAACAATAGTGGCATGGATGACACAAGGACAAGGGGCAACTGATAGGATCCAAACCAAGTTTACTTTGTCCATGGTGGTTGTCCATGACCAAGACATGTCCATAAGTTTTTACAAGAAAGTAAGCCCAATAGAAACATCCCAACATGATAAAGATCCATCCATAAGATATAATAACCTTTCAAGTTATGATGGACGTCCATGACCCACAAGGTTATGGACAACTAAGAGTAATCGTCCAGGCCTCGCAAGGGAATGGACGACTATACAACACTTGATAAATTTCAAGATAATTCTACATAAGTTCTACAAAATCAATCCACAATCTGTCATTTTGGAAAGTGGAGAGAATTCCTAGAAGCCCTCTCCACTTTTTCTCCATTAACTCCACACATCTCCCATGATAGTAGTGGATCCTACCAAGTAGACTCACTTCCAACTCTCTATAAAAGGATCAAGTCACATTCACCCAAGGTAAGTTCTCCTATTCACAGTTTCCCATCCTTGTGTTCTAGAGAGAAAATTGACTTAACCGTCGAAGGGTCCTTGGTCAGGTTACACCAGTCACTCTTGACATTCTTTTCATTCCTTTCAGGTCTTAAAGCCATCATCGTAGCCCGAATCATTCTAGCCTACTGATTTTCATGCAGTCAATAAGCCAAATTCTAAATTATGGAATAAGCCGAGCTTGGGAATCTCCCTACCATTCTTGTCGTATCAGGAGCTTGATTTTGAACTGGCATTTGTAATGCAACTCCAATCCGAAGGTCGCCCATAAGGGTATTCATTAAAGTATTCACCCTCAGCTTCTATATCGTCCTCTATATCTCCATCGTAATAGTCCACATCATCATCAAAATTTTCTTCATGGAAGGCTTCTATGTCTTCATCTTCTCTATCACTAGGGGGTCACCCCTATCGCTGCCGATATCTCGGCTATCATAGTTTTCACCATTACTTCTTTCACTATCATTTTCATCACTGTTGTTGTCACCACTATTGTCATCTTCACTACCACTACCTTCGTCGTCATCACTAGGGGCTTCTCCCCCTTCATCACTTTCATCATCCGTTCTTTCTTCATATGGGTTCTTCAATGCATGTTAGCAAGCCTCCCAGTATTCTTCCTCTTCTATATTGAAGATGGTATCTCCCAATAGCGTAGTAATTGCATTAAAATCCATGTAATCAACCCAATCAGTTGGGACCCAATTTGTATTTTCCTCTTTTAGCTCCGGAAGCTTATTGTCATAATCAAAGAATAATTCAAATCTAGGCACCATTGTTTTTGACTCAAGATCATATCTCGGTTTAGGAAATCCCTAGTAATGCTAACTGTCCCCAGCCTTGACAAACTTCCCATTTGGTGTAGGAGCGTAAGGCTTCAAGGGTTTCGAGGGACTAGGAAGTCCCTTTGCTTTGGCCTTTGCGTGGACCATCCTCATCACTTCCATCTATAATAAGTCATCATCCATAGGTTTATAACCTAACCCAAAAGGTGGTGTGGCTGTAGGAATTGCCGGAACCTATACAACTGCTTCTTTCATGGTCTTCCCTAGGTTCATCCCTGGAAAATAACTCATCTTCCTCATCATTGCTACCACGTTGTTACCGTTGTAGGGATCGAAGTCCATAGGGATCTTTTCAACCTTTTCTTCCCTTCTTTCAAAACCAGGCTTCTAAATCTCAAAGCCATCTAGGGTTACTAGCATATTCTCAGAATCGATATCAGAAATGGGCTTTGGTACGGTTAAATTGTCACCATATATAGTAACTGTAGCTCCTTCATGTGGAAACCGAACCTTTTGGTACGGGGATGAAGGCACGACCTCTATATCATGAATCCATGGTCGCCCAAGGAGCATGTTAAAGCATGAAGCTGTGTTCAATACTTGAAATTCCACTTTTTTTACCATTAGCCCTATAGTGAGCTCTAGTGTCACTATCCCCAAAACCTCCCTTTCGCTATTGTCATATGCTCTCACATGCTGATCAGATGGCAAAAACTCTTTAATACTTAAGCCTAGGCAACTTGTGGTTTTTAAAAGACACATTCAAAGCATTTCCATCATCAATTAGGACCATTGGTATCCTCTTGCCTTTAGCATCTACAGTAATGTGCAATGGGTCATTATGATGCTTCCCCTTCTTAGTCAATTCTTTGTCGAAGTAGGAAATAGTTAGCTCCCTACTTATAGATTGTAGGGACTTGGATTTAATTGAGAAGGTCCACCAGATTTTGGCGATGCTTATACAAGGCCATGAGTAAACCCTAAAAGGATATGTTGGCTTGCGTCTTCTGGAACTGCTTAGGGACCTCATCCTTTTCATTGGGTGTTTGTTGGGTTGCCTTGTTCAAGGCCTCTACTGGGTTGTTAATCTCCAGATGTGAGGGTTTGAAGTGTCTCCCCCCTTATGATGTGGGCAATTTTTTATGGGCCATTTGATTCAATGTCTTGGGGTTTGAATTGTCTCCCCCCATGTATGGATGTTGGGTTATCTAATTGGGGTTTGAAGTGTCTCCCCCCATATATGGATGTTGAGTTATCTGGGATATTTGCAGTATCCTCACTCCATATATCATATCCTACTGAGGGTGTCATGCCCATTAGCTCTTCCCAAGTCATCATAAAGCATTCAGGTAGGTCATAGATCAACTTAGACGGGTCCTTTTTTCCTTCCTCCTCAAAAATCAAACAGTTGATCCTTGGTCCTTTCCCAAAATTATGGTTGGGTAAGGGGTTGTTGGTGATATTAGGCCTTGTAGGTGGTGTAATCACCTTGGTGTCTATTAAATCTTGAATTGCATGGCGAAGGTTATAACACATGTCAGTGCCATGGCCTGGGCCTTGATGGTAGGCACACCTTTTACTCACATCAAACTTTGCAAGTAATGGGTTTGGAACTAGTCTTGGGTCTAAGGGTTTTATTAACCCTTTCGCTTTCAACTTTTCAAACACTTGACTCATTGACATATAAAGTTCATGAAACTTCCTCCTAGGCCTTAGAGGCAGCCCTTGTGATATTTGCACTGGGGCAATAAGTTGGTAGGGATCAATTTTATATTTATTAGACACTTCTACAGTTTTGGAGCTAGAAAGCCCAAAATTATTTTTAAACTTAGGTGCATCCTCATTCTTTATGGTCCCATTATTTATTACTTCCTCAATCTGAGTACCAACAACAATTAAAGCTTTAAAATTTGGAAAGTACTGGGCAAACGTATGGTATATAGGTAACAATTTTTTTACAACCATGGTTAATTTCTCTTCTTCATCCAGCCTATTCATCATCTGTGTGGCTTTGGACCTCCACTTGGTAATGAAGGTGGAAAAGGACTCATTTGGCTCTTGTTTAGTGGTCTTTAGGTCTCTTCTTGTCACATTCACTTCTATATTGTACTTGTACTGGTTATGGAACTCTTTACAAATGTCTTCCCAATTTCTAGCTCTATTGTCTTCCATGTTGAGGAACCACCTAAGAGCAGCTTTAGTCAAGGTGTTTTGGAACATTTGTGCCAACATTTCTTTAGTAGCTCCCAAAGGCTACATAGCCCTCATGTACATCTTTAGGTGGGATTTGGGGCAGCCGGTGTCATCGAACTTGTCCAAGATCGGAATCTTGAACTTTAGAGGCAATCTTACGCCTGGGAAAAGAGAGAGCTGATAACGCCTTAAAATGTATACTTGTTATTTATTTATGTGGCCGTTATCTCCTTATTACTATATTTAATTTGTATAATTAAAGCCATGATTTGAATTAGTCCCTATTATTTATCTTTTCATAATTTCTTGAATGTCATTCATTGCATGTAATTTTCTACTTTCAAGAAATCATGTGAAAAAGATGAGTTTACAGGAGTTTGTGAGAGAATGAAGGCCAAACTAGAATCAAAGAGGTAGAATCTGAAAAGGAAAAATTGGATTTGAGCACTGATCAGTATTTTAGGCATATCTCTCTCCTCAAAATTCCAATTGACACAAGATCAGATGGGTTGGAACTGTGACTTATATATCTACAACTTTTAATTTTGATTTTTTTGAAATTCACAATTTTTGAATGCCGAAATTAACTCACAAGTTACTGCTGTAAATTTGGATGAAAATTAAAATAGTAAAAGTTTTATTTTCTTTGGACACTTTAACGTGAGGGTTTTGAATGGAGGCTGAGCAAAACGAATTTTGGAGAAATAAAACCTTGTATTTTCCTTTCTCTAATGGTAACCTAAACTCTTTGCTAGGGTTAGGGGTTATGTTTCTTCTATATGGTATGAATATTCAATATGATTCTTTTTAAGATTTTATCAACAACATATTTGATTGTTCAATTAGATTTCTTTTGATGGATTAGTTCTTCCATGCTTTCAATAAGTTCAATCATGTTTTGCTTATTGTTTAGATGAATTTCTAATAGTTTCAAATAGAAATCAAATTTTAAAGTGAATGGGTTTTTTGAAAACTTTTCTAAACGCATTATTAATCTAGGTTATCATGCATTCTTGAATTGTCTCGGTTCAACCGAATCATAAGTATTTAATTGTATAAGAACAATCAATTATGAAATATATAATTTCTTAGATCACAAAGAATTTTATATCGATATAGGGAAATACCCTGATGCCCTAGTACTTACATTATTGACTTAAATCAGTTATCACTATTATTCTTGTTTACAATTACTAGGAAAAAATTATTCTTCATCTTCACCAAAAGTTTTTTTAAAAAAATTACATTGTCTTTGAATTTACCCCACTCCTTATGGTTCGACTTGGGTACTCCAAAAATTATATTGCTGCAATCTCCTGCACTTGGGAGTGAGCAAGCAAGAGCGACTGATAATCCATGAGGTCTTCCATCTTGTATGCCCTTTTGATCTTCTCCTCCATCTTACTTATCTTCTCATTAATCTTCTTGTCACTCTCTGAGATAGGGGGTTTGATCGGTCTTGTTCTCCTCTTGGCTACCCTTTAGGTTCTGAAACTGCTGTACCATATGGTTCATGTCTTCCCTCAACTGAATTTGGCTTGCCACCATAGTGTTTAGTAGCTCTTGAATGCTCATTGGCTCTTTAGTGTTTTGGTGCTCCTCTCCCTCTACCATGATGACAAAGTCTTCAGATTTCTTGTGGCTTGGGTTGTCTTGCAAGTCGAACATGGGGTTGAGGTATTGTAACTGCAAGGTGCCTTCTATACTCAAGAGCTTCAGTATTGTGATAGGCTTGGAATTGGAATTGCCGGTTTGGCTATCGTTCTTGGATTCTCTTTGGAGTCTTCCCTCTAATCTTGACCAAATTCTCCCCTAAGAAAAGGCTTGGTTGGGTCAAACAAAGCTAGGTCCCCATCTATATAAATATATCAACCAAACAAACACATACAAAATGCAATGCAATTTTAACATGGAACGGCCTAAGGATAGGTTCTAAGTCATTACATTGTAAGGTGGGTTTGTTGTTGTATTATTTCCCATAGCTAGGATGTTACACCTCCCAACTTGTAATGTAATGAACATTACTTTGGTCCGAATGGCATGTTCTATCCTTTTTAGTCAACAAGAAATGATCCGGTAACTTTGGGCTATGAGTTGGTGAGTTCACCACTAGGTACCCAAATCTAATGAAGACTAGTGATCCCTGGTTACTACCACTATAAGTTGAGATGGGTACATGCATATTTGTTGTTTGATGGCACACACTATGATAATTAGGGAAAGCTTTTAACAACCAACATGGTAATTTCAAACAAAATATTGTACAAAAAATACATAGACATAAGCAATCAGACAATCAAAAAAACATCATACAAAAACAAGGGTATTAATTGGTCATTTAAAGTCTAATGTGAAACTTAGCCCTCGACATCCCTAGTGGAGTTGCCACTATGAGAACCAGAAAATTGGCTCTCAAAGAAGGGTGTAGGCATCGTCACCTTCCATTTTCAAGATTCTATGGAGTTGCCACTTATGTTAAGCACTCACCTTACCCAGACAGAGTCTGGTCTTCTAGACTTTAAATGACCTTTTGAATACCCATAAAATATGACATGCAAATTGTTGTGTCAATATTCCTAGATCTAAAATTGGTTAATATGCAAAATACTAGATCTGTTGCATTTATGCAAAGAGAAATCACATCTGAATTTTATTAGTGAAAAGAAAGATTTTTTATGAGAAGTTTTAGATTAGCAAAATGAATTTTGTGATAAAAATTTAGATCTGATTTTTTTTAAAATAATAGGGAATGGATTTTTTGAAAAGTTCCCATATTTGATTTCTTAATTAAATAACAGAATGGAGCTCAAAATCCAAATCTAATTGTTTGATTAAAATACATAATGGCTTTTAAAAGAAATTTCAGATCTGATTTTTTAAAGTGAAAAGAATGAATTTTTTTAACATAAAATGCAGATCCAATTTTTGTTTTAAAGAAAAAAATGGGATGTTGAAAAAATATTTCAAATTTGATTTTTGTTTAAGGAAAACAATGAGGTTTTGGAAAAATATTTTAGATCTATTTTTTGTCTAACATAAAGCAACAGACCTAATATTTAATGTTATGCATTACATCATTACATAAATACATATGCTAAAACATACATCACATAACCAAAAGTGAACATGTGAAAAAAAGAAAAAGAAAAAAAAGAGATAGAAACTTACCTGCATGAACATGTTCCACAAGGAGAGAGTTCTTCAAAAATCAAAGAAATTTTTTTAAAGATCTAAGTGAGGCCACTTAATAGAAAAGAAATTCCTAAAGTAAAACTTCCAGAATTTCTTTAACGTAAGAGGAGAGAGGATTAGAAAAAGGGGGTCTTGTTTTCTGATTTTAGTTCCCTATTTATAGAGGTTTTAAAAAATAAGTTAGTTTGGATCAGATACGAACTGGGTCAAATTCTTAAACCAAAATTTGATATGGATGTGTTTTATCTTGATCAGAGCATATTTAGGCCGGGCCTAGAATGTTGATTTGCCCTCTCAAGTGCCAAGCCCAATTCCCAACTTTGGTTCAATCTGGACTCTTTTATAGGGATTTTTTGAGTCGAGAATTGCACCTAGAAATATTTTTAACTCTTATTCCAAAATAAATCCCTTCTATTTTGATAATCAAGGTCTTAAAACAATAATTATCTGATAGATAAATATTCTAAAAAGACTTAATTATCAACAATTCCTTTGTTATCTAATTATCCAATTTATTCCTATGCAACCAGGTTTATTCCTAATAAAATCCAACAACCAATCACACAACTATTTAATTAATTTTAATTGTTTAACCAATTAGAATTAATTCCAATTAATCACACGTGAATGGTTTCACCCCCATACACTGCATGTAGACCCTGAAAACTTGATTTTGTGATATATTTCAATCCAACGGTCCGATTTGGGAATTTGGCATACTGTCACGACCATTAGAATCTCAAGATCATTTTTAAATTAGGCAATGAATGATTTAACACATGTAATGCAAATATGATTTTTGGGTATTTGAAATGTTTGTTTTAGTCACCTTCCAAATTAAATTATGGATGCGAAATCGAGTGTCTACACAACTAAAAGAAAAACTTTCATCCAGGAAAAACAATAATCTTATTACAATGCTAATTACCTTTGATGGTGAACCAAAAACAATTGGACTATCTCCAGTTCGTCCATCATGTCGTCCAAGACCAGAAAGGTTGTCCACCTGATATATTAAATGTTCAGAATTGCAATAGAGAGTTAACCTATGAGTGCCTCCAAAGGAGGTCGTCCAAGTGCAAGAAGGTAGTCCAGCATGGAGTCACCTGGACGACCTCCCAACACTTAGAGATTTTCAAAGTAAATCTCTATCCAAAAGCTTATAATTCGGACCACGTTCTACTATTCTAAAGTGGGAGTGAAATCCTTATTCATCGCTCTAACTTCCCACTAAGTTCTTAACTTCCAATAGCAGTTGTAGAAGTTAAGTCTGAACCCTCTAACTTCCACCCACGTTGAAGAAGTTACTAAACAAGTAACCACTCCAAAACTCACTATAAAAGGACTCAGCCATATCAAATTAAGGTAAGTTTCACCACTTATAGAGTTAGAATTTCTGAGTTCGAGAGAGAAAACTAAATTAAGCATCGAAAGGTTCTTGGCCGGTTCACCTCGGTCACCTTTGATTTAGTGCTTCTTTCTTTTCAGGCCTTCCAAGCAACTCAATCCCATTAAAGCCTAGAGCATTCAGCCTACTAATTTTTTGTGTATCATCAGTTGGCGCCATCTATAGGAAAGTTAAATTTTTGCTTTGCAATTTATCTTTCTTTAAAAAAAGGCTACATGGTCCGAACAAGGTCAATGGCCACTAGTCTAGGCCATCAGGAGAGTGGAAACGCTTCTAGCCACCTCAATTGCGCTCAACAATCCGCACCTACTATGCAACTGCCTTCTGTCCAACAAATGCAGTCCATGGCAGAGTTAACCCATCAAAATCAGGAGTTAACTCGAGAGATCAATCAAAGAAGGCAACATCATGGATGGTGTATGGAAGGGAAAGCTCAGAGTCAAGAAGCTAAAGAAGGAAAAAATGTTGAGCGTGAGAATCACTCAAAGGGTACCGTTTCACGCAGGGTGCCACACTTGGAAAAGGAGATGGATCAGATAAGGAGAGCCATGGATGAGATGAGGGAAAATATGAGAAGGACAAATCATGTAGATGACTTAGTTCATCAAACTGATTCCCCTTTCATAACGTCCATCAACAGTCATCCCCTACTTTCCAAGTTCAAGATGTCTACGTTAGACTCATATGATGGAACTATGTGATCACATTGCTACCTTCAAGACCACGATGCACTTTCAAAGAGTTCCGGATGAGATAATGTGTAGGGCCTTCCCAACCACCCTTAAGGGACCAGCACGATTGTGGTTTAGTAAAATACCTCCAAATACCGTTAGTTCCTTCAAAGAGTTGAGTAAGTTATTCGTCAATAACTTCATTAGAGGTCAAAGGCATAAGCGCTCCTCGTTTAGCTTGCTGACTATAGAGCAAGGAGATAATGAAAGTTTGCGGTCCTTCATCGCCCATTTCAACAAGGAAGCCTTGATGGCGGATAGGATGGATGATAAGCTGCTGTTAGTAGCCTTCCATAATGGAGTTAGTTCAGATTTATTCATCCACAAGCTCTATGATCAAGAACCACAAACCATGGCTGAACTCATCCACTCAGCCCAAAGCTTCATGAATGCAAAAGATGCGATCATTACCAAGAAGAGGAAGAGAGCAGAGCGGATGGAAACGAAGCTCCCATGTCATTCTGAACAAGGCCCTCGATCGAAGAAGGCCTGGATGGGAGAAAAGAAGGATAGAGACAACAAGAAGGCAGGTTCGCCTTCAAGACGAAGTCTATATTACACGCCCTTGAATGTTCCACTTGATCCAGTACTTATACAGATCAAGGACGACCCATCCTTGAAGTGGCCAGAGAAGATGAAGGGAGATCCTAATAATCGCAATAAGAACAAGTATTGCTACTTCCTTAGAGATCATGGGCATGACACGAACGAATGCTATGACTTGAAGCAGCAGATTGAGAATCTCATTAGGCAGGGAAAGTTGAGGAATTTTCTTGGACGAGATCATAAGGATGAGAAGTTAAAGGGGAAGGTAGAAGAGCAATCACGGCCCCCACATAGAGAAATAAGAGTTATTGTAGGAGGAACTTCAGCAAGACAATCCTCCAAGTCAAGTAAGACCTACTTGAAGGTGGTGCAGAATGTTCAACTCTCTGGACGACCACCAAGGACTGAGGAGGTAGACAGGTAGGCTATCACTTTCACGGAAGAGGATGATAGAAGGGTCCATCATCCACATGACGATGCAATCATCATAACCTTGCTCATTGCAGACTACACAACTATAAGGGTGCTAATAGATAATGAGAGTTTAGCAGATATCCTATATTATCCCACCTTCCAGCAAATGAGGTTTGGAATGAATCAACTTCGTCCAGTGAACGCACCCTTAGTTGGATTCGGAGGAATGAAGGTACAACTAGTGGGCACTATTACTTTTCCCGTCGTGGTAGGGGCACATCCACAGCAGATAGCTAAAGAGGTTAATTTCTTCATCGTAGATTGCTCGTCTTCCTACAAAGCCATCATTGGACAACCAACTATGAATAGTTGGAAGGCAGTGATGTCCATCTACCACCTATCTGTCAAGTTTCCAACAGATTATGGAATAGGACAAGCACAAGGAGATCAGTTAGCAGCTAGAGAATGTTACTTAGCAATGTTGGCTATGGACGAGCATGTGTAGATGATGAATATAGAAGAGAGAAAGGTTGCGGCAAAGCCCACTGAAGTATTGGAAGACGTTCCTCTGGATGAAAGTAACCTTGAGAGGTTTACCAAGATTGGAACAAGCATGGAAAAGAAGATGAAGCAAGACCTTGTCTAGTTCTTAAGGAAGAGCATTGATATTTTCACGTGGAGTCACAAAGACATGCTAGGGATTGACCCAAGTGTCATTACCCATCGTCTGAATGTGTATCTTCCTCCAAGCCCATCTGTTAGAAGAAGAGGGCCTTCGCTCCTTAACAAGATAATGGTATCAAGGAAGAGGTCCAGAAGTTAACCACGGCAAAGTTTATTCAGGAAGTTTATTACCCAAATTGGTTAGCTAATGTGGTGATGGTCAAGAAGGCTAATGGCAAATGAAAGATGTGTATGGACTTCACCAATTTAAACAAGGCTTGCCCTAAGGATAGCTATCCATTGCCATGTATTGATCAACTGGTAGACTTAACAATGGGTCATAAGTTGCTAAGCTTCATGGACACCTTCTTAGGTTAAAACCAGATAAGGATGGACGAGGTAGATCAAGAGAAGACATCCTTCATTACCAATCAAGGCCTGTTTTGCTTAAAGTTATGCCTTTCGGTTTGAAGAATGTGGGGGCAACCTATCAGAGGCTGATCAATCATATGTTTTGTCTACGGATAGGATAGAATGTAGAAGTATACTTTGATGACATGTTGGTGAAAAGCTTCGACAAGAAGAAGCATCTGGACAACCTTCAGGAGACCTTTGACACACTTAGACGATATAACATGAAGCTAAATCCAAGCAAGTGTGCCTTTGGAGTTTCGTTAGGGAGATTCCTAGGGTTTATGGTTTCACATAATGGAATCGAAGCAAATCCTGATAAGATCCAAGCAATACTAAACATGGAGCCACCAAGGAATATCCTAGTCTCTCACTAGACAAGTAGCCATCTCAAAAGCTACTGACAAATGTTTGCCATTTTTCAAGGTTCTCAAGAAAGCATTTTAATGGATGAACGAGTGTCAAAAGGCCTTCTAAGACCTTAAGGCCTACCTCACAACAGCTCCTTCACTAAGCCCGTCTATACCAAGTGAGAAATTATATTTATACTTAGCAATATCCCCACATGCAGTGAGTTCAACACTAATCAAAGAAAAAGGGAAGATACAGAAGCCTATCTATTATACAAGCTGAGCGCTAAAGGGAGCAGAGGGACGGTATCCTATGATGGAGAAGCTGGCATTTGCATCGGTAACAGCTTCTAGGAAGCTAAGGCCTTACTTCAAGGCTTATGTCATCAATGTCTTGACAGATCATTCACTCAAGAAGGCAATGAACAAGTTGGAAGCCACAAGACTACTGATCCAATGGGCCATAGAACTTAGTGAGTTTGATATTAGGTATCAACCAAGAAGTGCGATAAAGGCTCAAGCATTGGCAGATTTCATTGCAGAATCACTCCAAACTACGGTGAGCTAGACGAGGGAGATAAAGCTAAGAAGTGGGTCATCTATGTAGATGGTTCATCCACACAATATGCAGGAGGTATAGGGGTTATACTAAAATCTTTGGAAGAGGATAAGTTAAGATATGTAGCTCGTCTACAGTACCAGACGACCAACAACGAAATTGAATATGAAGCCCTCCTTAAAGGGCTAGAATTGGCCAAATCCTTAGGGGCAAAGTTAATAGCTGTCCAAGGAGACTATCAATTGATCATGGGTCAAGTGAATGGAACATATGAAGCTAAGGAAGAATGGATGAAAAAGTATCTCAATAAGGTGAAGCGGCTTGTCAAGAAATTTAAGGAAGCTAGTTTTCTTCAAGTTCCAAGAGAGGAAAACATGGAAGCAAATGCCTTAGCAAAGGTAGCGTCGGCAAATGGGTTAGTGGACGAGTATGACAAAGTCCAGTACATGTCAAGCGTAGATCTTCTAGAGGTGCAGCAAATTAAAGAAGAAGAAAACTGGACAACCCTAATAATGGCTTATCTCAAGGATGGAAGGCTTCCAGAAGATAGGGACAAAGCCAGAAAGCTAAAGGTCAAAGCGGCTAAGTATGTCCTCATAGATTAGGTACTATATAAAAGAGGCTTCTCTCAGCCTTACCTAAGGTGCTTAGCTCCAGACAAATCAAACTATGTATTGAGGGAAATTCATGAAGGAGTATGCGGAAACTACTCAGGAGCAAGAGCTCTTATCCATAAGATCGTCCGTGCAGGTTATTACTGGCCGACCATTCAGGCATATGCTAAGGCTTATGTTAAGGTGTGTGATCAATGTCAACGCTTTAGTAATATCCCTAGACGACCTTCGGAGTACATCATCCCGATGATGACTCCGTGGTCCTTTGCACAATGGGGATTGGATATCTTAGGTCCCTTTCTAAAGGGACCAGGCAAATGAAGTCTTTAGTAGTGGGGATTGATTACTTCACCAAATGGGTGGAAGCTGAATCCTTAGCAAAGATTACGCAGCAGAACGTCAAGAACTTCGTCTAGAAGAACATCGTTTGCCGATTTGGGGTTCCTAGGGTACTAGTGTCAAATAATATAAGGCAATTTGATAACACATCCTTTAGAGATTTCTGTAAGTAACTTGGAATAAGGAATCATTATTCCTCACCTTCCAACCCATAAGCAAATGGACAAGTTGAAGTTGCAAACCAATCCTTGTTGAAGATCATCAAGACTCGACTTGAGGAAGCAAAAGGAGTATGGCCAAACGAGCTATCAGGTGTTCTATGGGCCTACAGGACGACTGTGAGGGCCCTCACAAGGGAAACTCCTTTCAAACTAGCCTATGGAAATGAAGTGGTCATACTTGCAGAACTACACATGACTAACCACAGGGTGATGAAATATGAGAACGAGGAAAATAAAGAACAACTTCGTCTTGACCTTGATTTAATAGATGAGGTAAGGATGGATGCAAAACAGAGAACAACGAGGTATAAAAACCTTATGGCCAAAAAATATGATGCGATGGTGAAACCCAGGCGCTTCAACATTGGGGACCTCGTCCTAAAAAGGGTCTCCTTAGCAACCAAAAACCCGGCCCATGGAAAACTGGGGCCTAATTAAGAAGGACCCTACAAGGTTATTAACTGCAAAATGTAGGGAACATACTACTTGGAAGCCCTGGATGGATGAAAGTTAGAACACCCCTTGAATGTTAAGCATTTAAGAAGATATTATCAATGAAGTATCAGCATGGACGAGCATCATCCTAGACGAGCTTAAGTTACGTGTTACTTTCCATTACTTATGTTTACTCGTGTTTGTTACTAGTACTTCATGTTTTTTAGTATTTCAATTCCCTAAAGTGTACTTGCTTCCAGCTTGTGCACTGTCTATGGACGAAGTCATGAGCTTAGTCCGTTTGTACATCAAGTATTTTTAATTCCCTAAAGGCACTAGCTTCTAAGCATGTGCCATGCTTATAGACGATGTTTATACTATGTAAATACAGTTTGGATTTCCAATGTATATAAAGTTGTGTGAATTTTTAATCTTAATATTGTCGAAGTTCTCATTAAAGCTAATCCATAAGAAGGCTAAAGGTTTAAGACAAGTAAAATATCTAGACGCAGGGATGTAACATCTATAAGCTTTCCTTAAATAAGATGAAAGCAAAATAAAATAAACCTAAGGTATCTTCATCTAACCAATGGACAAGGCAAAGCATGCATGCAAGAATATTCAAGATCCATGGATAAATGTAACCAGCTAAACAATCCAGTCTCTAGACGAGTAAACGCTGGAAACGTCTTGCCCAAAGACGAATAACGAGCCATCCAACTTATGGACAAAGATTAATGCAAGCTATAAGTCAAACCTATAGACAAAGAAAGTTGGCAATAAAAAATTTCATTCATAGACGAGTTACACTCGTAAAATCTAATAATTATGAAATGAGTGGTAGAATGTTGAGTATGAAAAAGTTGTCCTAACATGGATGAACTAAATGCCTCACAGGTGGATGGACCACACTTAAAAAACCATTGGATATAACATGGACGATGTAAACTAAATTCGTTCATGCATAAAATATAGTATGTTCAACAATGGACAAAGAATGAAGATGGAAATAAATATTCATTCATAAAAGTCTAAAAAAGGGTAGACAACCATCGTCCAAAAACCCTTATATTGTTTAAGCCAATAAAGGTTGTTGTATCTGTTATACGTCCATAAACTTGGATGGGAGAATTGTATTTAAATAAGTTTTAAGATAAAAGCCAAAAACAACGGGCATTCCCAATAAAACAAGAAAATAAATTTTTCTAAAAAAAATATAAATTACTGAGATAAACCACTGGGGGCATTATTCCCAAACTTAGGGTCGTCCTTGGCGGGCTCAGCATTGTCTTTAGCAGGCTCAATTGAAGCATTGTCCATGATGTTGACATCCTCGAAGCTCTTCTGAAGCAAGGAGATTTATGCTGTAGTAGGAACTTTGAAGGAATCAAAGTCCATCCCAAGATAGGCCTCATTGGCATCAGAGCGAAAATCTTCATAGCCAGCAACATAGTTTTGGTCTAGACGACTAGTGAAGTCATCTAACTTCATGTAAGTTGCAATGGCATCCTTCTTGGCATTCTCCAAGGACGAGATAAGCTCTTGACATTTCCCTTCGAAGTGACTGATATGGGTCTCCTTCTCAATGGAGTTCGTCTTGAGCTCCTCCACCTGGTTCCTTAGTTCCTTCTCTATTTCCTGAAAACGAGTGAGCTCCTCGGTCAACTTGATCCCTTCCCCTTTCTTCAAAAGAAGCTCGTCCTCCAATTCCTTGTTCTTTGTCCTAAGGACCTTAGCCTCGTCACTGAGCTCCCTAGCTTGGCTAGATGCGGTATAGAACTTTGTCATGGCTTGAAATACAGATGGACGAAGGAGAGTTAGAAATTTTCCTTAAATTTCATAGAAAAATGAAATAGTAATAATGAGAAAACTACATACCTTAAAAAGATCGTGGATGGCAGAGTGTTCAAAGTCTATCACTCACATGTTGTAACATGCACTCACCTCTCTGTTAGAGATGATCCCTTTGAACGTCTTCCAGGCATGATCTTCGTCCAGTACAAAGTTAGGAGGACGTTTGGTTGGAATTGAAGGATGAACCATATAAGGAACTCTAGCTGCAGGAGGAACGAAAGTTTCAGGCTGGACGACTAAAGGAGAGACTTGAGGGGGCACCAAGTTCACTGCTGGGTCGTCTAGGTCTATCGTTGCGTCCTGAGGCTTTGAAACTTTGGAAGGAGGGGTTTTGTCAGATTTTTGCTTCTTAAGACCTCGACATCTTGGAAGACTTCCAAGGTCTATATTGCTTGAAATGCCTTTCCTCTTTCCAGCAATAGTCTGAATAGCAGACTTCTGGATGGCCAATGGAGCTAGCTCATCTTGAACCTGGACGTCCTTCTCTTCTTCAGTGCCACTAGCCACATTCTTGCCCTTATTTTCCTTCATGGTGGCTAACCCTACAATAAAGAAAATTAAAAAGTTAGACACAAAAAAAAGAGTGAAAGACGACACATACTTCGACGAGTTGTCTTCTTGTGAGCAAGGTTCTCTTCAATGGGCTCAAGACCAAGCCCCCAAGCAGCAAGACGACGTAAAGTCACCAAGCTATGGAAGGACCTCTCTAGATGAGCACGAGCTCTATCAATACGCTCTAAGTAAAATTTTTCCGAATGTGGACAAGTGATAACTGCATAAAAGAAACGCATTATTAGACGAGTGAAAGAAATAAATAAAATGGACGAAGTGAAGTTGATGAAAGACGTACCCTTAGGACGAAGGCGACCTAGGGCACTGGTAAAGGGAGAAAATGGGGCACTATTTACATCATATGGGTCCCCAGCCCAATTTCCAGAAATGAAAAAAATTCGCTCTTCCACAACCTATCTGAAGAACTACAACCCTTAATCAAACTAAATTAGGGGCCCCTTAGACGAGAACTGGTAAAAACCAATAGATTGTTTGATTTCTAAGGGTTTATAGCAAAAGAGGAACTCGTCCACTGTGATTAGATGATTCCCCTCAAACACCTCATGCCATAGCACTTGCATGGCCAATATCGTCCTTCAACCATTAGGGTTGAGCTAGTTTGGTCCAATACCCAACCTATGGAAGAGGTCTCTACAAAAAGAATCAAGGGGAAACCTAAGACCTACTAATAAGTAAGAAAAATATAAACCAAAACCAAAAAAAGGAGAACAACACCACTCTTCACTCTTAGGTAGACGAGGGTTGAACTTAAGAGGATTTGGTATCTTCCTACAAGGGTTGTTAATCTTTGAATCTAAGGTGGACACAACTTCTACAGCACAGCTATAGATAACATTAGCATTTTCCTCCTCACCTTGAGGAGGGGGGCTTAAACGACTTGTCCCTTCTAGATGAGCTGGCCTCGGCCCCAAAAGCTACCCTATGTTGCATCTCCTCCTAGAAGACCTTTAAAGGAATTCCAGGGACCCTACTACTACCATTTGACTCATCCTTATACTCATCTATCTCTCTCAGTACTACCACTAGACGAAGACATATTTATAAGAATATATAGAATTTCCTAAAGACAAAAACCTAAGAACAAAGAAAAGGAAGTACCTGACGAGAGACTAGGGACGAGGACGACTATACGAGGCTCTTGGACAAGATGGCAGACAGGAGAATATCAAAAAAGTGAGAGGGTAAGAGGGAGAATATACATATTTATAGGCCCCAGGGGTGGGTCAATGAAGTGACGCGGACCAACCAGAAATTGACACGTGGCATGTCCCTTGAAAAATGAATCGACGCGAAGGGTTGGTCAATAAGATCGTGACACGTGGTGTAATTTGAGACTACAAAATTCAACCGAAACAAGGACGCCACGTGGCACATCAATTGACCATTGAAACATCGACACGTGTCAAAAGTAAACAGTGAATCAAAGTTCCACTACAGTGGCCAGGCCAACCCTTGGACAGGAGGGCAACTGATGGTGAACCAAAAAAAAAATTGGACTATCTCCAGTTTGTCCATCGCATCGTCCAAGACCAAAAAGGTCGTCCACCTGATATATTAAATGTTCAAAATTGCAATAGAGATTTAACCTATAAGTGCCTCCAAAGGAGGTCATCCAAGTGCAAGAAGGTCGTCCAGCATGGAGTCACCTGGACGACCGCCCAACACTTAGAAATTTTTAGAGTAAAACTCTATCCAAAAGCTTATAATTTGGACCACGTTCTACTATTCTGAAGTGTGTGCGAAATCCTTATTCATTGCTCTAACTTCCCACTAAGTTCTTAATTTCCAATAGTTGTTATAGAAGTTAAGTCTAAACCTTCTAACTTCCACCCACGTTGGAGAAGTTACTAAACAAGTAACCACTCCAAAACTCACTATAAAAGGACTCAATCATATCAAATTAAGGTAAGTTCCACCACTTATAGAGTTGGAATTCCTGAGTTCGAGAGAGAAAACTAACTTAAGCATCGGAGGGTTCTTGGCTAGTTTACCCCGGTCACCTTTGATCTTGTGCTTCTTTCTTTCAGGCCTTCCAAGCAACCTCAATCCCATTGAAGCTCGGAGCATTCAGCCTACTAATTTTCTGTGTATCATCAAGCTTAATATTTACTAACAACTACTGGCTAACTATTACAGTAGTTTAATGAGTATTGTATCACTATATACAACAGCACTTAATTGATGTAGCCTTAATGCAACAGTCCAGTATGACAGACCTTGTATACTGGCAGTAGGCAAGCCAACAATAGCTAACATTATTAGGAACATAACAATGTGCAACTTAAGGCTCTAATAGTAATTTTACATTAACTCCATGTAGGAAGCATGGACAGCAAGCCATTATGCATCCATCATTTCGTAACCTGAAAGTATATTTTAAAAATTGGATCTTTAAGTGGTAATTTAAGCTCTAGTGATATTATCTACTAATTAATGAAATTGATTCCAGGAAGACATCGTGGTTTTACCACAAAGGAGAACAAAAGATTGATTATAAATTAATAACATTCAATCTATATTTGCCAAGGTCTTAACGGAGGCACTATGTTAAAATACTGATCCAGTTTTGGCTTCCACAGTCCTTAAAAATAAAGAAGAACCAATAGATGAAAGAGTTATGATATTTTTAGAAGACTTTTTCAGTTGTATCTTTTAAAATTTAAATCTTAATAGGCATCAAATTATTGTAGCAATATTACTTGGTGAACCACTAAGTTGCAAACTTGATAGTGCTAAAAGTGTTAAAATCATTTACATATTTGAGTTGCTGGAAACACACAAAACCTCATCCTTATAGAAGTTCAATGCCAAAGGAATGAAGAATTAACTTCTCTCAAAGGCATTTAAGCACTTAGAAAATTTATTACCATGTGAACCATCAAAATACCCTTCAATAATAACAATATAATCTATATTGGAGTATTCAATGTCCTCAACTACCGAGACATCAAAGTTAACACTGTTTCAAGTGCTCTTATGAAGGGAAAAAATCGATATTAGCAACCAACTTTGAGTTGTAATAAATTAATAATAAAAAGGACACATTTGTACATTATAACTATTTTTGCATATGTGCATTAGTCATAGTTTGGAACCTAATTTGGTGTATATTAGCCAAAGAATTATAATGTCTTATAAATAAAAACTATCCTGGCCATAAGTATATAGTTTCATTTGATAGCTTTGAGTCTTCAACAACAAACACACAATGACAAATAATTAATGAATTTTCATAAATATTGTAATAATAACAAACAACTTAGAATTCCACAATCCTCTTATCATTCACTAAGTTTTAGCTTTGGCACTTTGAGAGTATATAGATAATTCCAATATTTGGAATTTGGTTCCAGGTTGTTTGATGTGAATTATTCGGACAGAATGTAATCGGCATTCTTTCAAGGATACTAAGAAATCTTTGGCTCAATTAATAGATTTGTACCAGCGGACTCTCTTAGATTGGTCCCAATATTGGGGTCTCTTGAACTATTCTTGTCTTAATGAATTTTTGTTGTCTTTTAGCATAGCATTTTGAGTCCTTTGTTTCTCTATTTTTTTTATTCAATTAATTGTAAAAAAAAAAGTACCTAAAGAGAGTTTGTGTGCTTCTAAAAGAAATATATTTCTTTTGTAATAGCATTCACTAAGTTTTAGCTTTGGCACCCTGAGAGTATATAGATAATTCCAATATTTGGAATTTGATTCCAAGTTGTTTGATGTGAATTATTTGGACAGAACGTAATTGGCATTCTTTCAAGGATACTAAGAAATCTTTGGCTCAATTAATAGATTTGTGCCAACGGACTCTCTTAGATTGGTCCCAATATTGGGGTCTCTTGAACTATTCTTCTCTTAATGAATTTTTGTTGTCTCTTAGCATAGCATTTTGAGTCCTTTGTTTCTCTTTTTTTTTTTTATTCAATTAATTGTAAAAAAAATAGTACCTAAAGAGAGTTTGTGTGCTTCTAAAAGAAGTATATTTCTTCTGTAATTAACCAATGCTCCATAGTTGTTACTTGAGATTTAAGAAAGGCCTCAACCTACATTGCAATAGGGACCAAGACTTTACCACTACCATGAACATTCTCCTTATTTGCCTTCCACCTTAAAGATCTCCATGTAAAAGGATTCAAGAATAAAAATAAGCAATAAAAAAATAAAAATAAAGATTACTCAGGAATTTTCTTAAACAGATTGTGTATATAAACATTAGTTGTTCTATTGCCTTTTATTCAAAAAATCATATAGAAGAATTAGAAAGAAAAAAAAAAAAAATATTTGTCAAAAACAAATGCTTCATATCTTCCACCATATCCGTACTTGCATAAACTAATTATTATTTTTGAAAACCTATAAACGATTGAATGTAAATGCCTCAATTCGGCTGCAAAACCTGAAATACCAAAGCAAACCTCTATAGAAAGTGCAGCACAAGATGTAGCATCAATATCTTTTTTTTTCTATATAAGTAAGATGTAGCATCAATATCATACCTAGAAATTGTATTATCTATTTGATCCGTTGGTCATAGTGGCGGGTCATTGAATTTGTGAATATTCGTAGAGTCCTTACTAATATCTTAATAAATTTGAAATCTGATTGGATTGGTCATGATTTGAACCATTTGCTTCATTAATTTTTCTAAGTGTAAAATGTGACAAACCTTGTAATGCATGAGTTATATTGCTGCTATAACATTATGCTTTAAAATGAATATGATTTGCATTTAATCTTTTAATACTGGAAAAAATTTATCTCTTAGTTGCTTAATTATATAATATATTATAATCTGATTACAACATCATATTAGATATAATATATAATAACAGTCAAAACGCTGAACTCTTAGATATAATATTGTGGGGGGTAAAAAGATCCTGATGGGAATGTGGGCCTTTTGGGCCGTGTTAAGGAAGGCCGACCTGCTCCTGGGTTTAGAATCTGTTAGTACTATGGGTCGGCCCATACGCCGAGGATCCGAGAATCCAGCTAAGGGTGAGCTTACCCTCGGATGAACATCGAAGAACTCGGGATTTTATGGTAAAGATTAGGGGATGACACGGTTAAGGCCAATGGTTAAGAGGGGTGAACCCTAGAACGCCCCAGAAGCACCGGTGTTGGAGAAATGTCAAAGATAAAGGCTGCTGCCTCCACATTAAAGACCCTGCACCTACCACCCTGGCCGCATTTATGGGGAAGTGACACCTGAACAGTGGAAGGGAAACTTCTAGTTACTGTTCAAAGGCACTAAGAAAAGAAATATCTAGGCTAAGGGAGGAGTTGGGGCAACACGTGTACAAAGTATTAAAAAGAGGAGTATTTAAGGGGGAACCTGGAAGAGAAATGGGGACGGACTTTTTGTAACCTAAAAAGAAAAAAGGCTAAGAGAAAGATATAATATAAGAACAGCTCTCGGCTTACATCCGAGGAGGCCTATCTACAATATTCCTTGTTGTTTCCAAATATTTGCAATCTTTAGTTTGTCATTTAATCCCCACACACTTCTAACCTGGGTTTCAAGCCCACACTCTACAAATTCATATTGTTTAAGGCTCATTGGGCCTGAGCCCATAATTGTTCTTGGGACCAGGTGTAATTGTGCACTTACAAATATAATATTATAATATTATATATTATAATATTATGTTGCACTCTTAGTTGCTAAATTATATAATATTACGCTGAACTCTTAGTTGCTAAATTATATATTATAATCTGATTACAACATCCTCAGTTTAGCTGAACTAAAAACAGTCAAAACGCTGAAATTCTACAAATTTAAAGTATATGCACCCCAAAAAATTAGATAGCATGCAATCAACACCAATCCAATCAAATATGGTGATGGAAAGTTCTGTTTAAGTATTTCTTCAAACACTTTCAAGGGAGTTGGGAAATCAAAGGAAAAAAAAAGATATTCTTAGAATTAAGAATCCAACTAATGTAATAAAAAAGAAAATTGTATTGGCAAAAAGAAATACTAAATATACTTGTTCATGTTATTGTCTTAAAACATTGACAAAGAAATTTTTTCTCCACTCATTCTAAGCTTATCCACTTAAAAATTTATTCTTCTTCTAGTAGCAAATCTAAGTCAAGGATGTGTAGGGGGATAGAACAATATATACTACCACTTTAAAAAGGCCTAGACATAGAAACTTTCCCCAAGTGAATGAACTTTGGATGGAATCATTGATTTGAGAACTTCTACTTCTAAGAACCTCTCCAACACAACCAACAAAAACTTGTGGTTGAGAGCAAAGGCCTTATTGAAATACCCATATCACAAATTACTTTGAATGAGATACATGAAAAGAGCCATTAAGGCATATTGCAAGAGCAGAGTTTAAATTGGTATGGATTATGTTGTAATGCAACTCAAATCCCAACATCCCACCCACCCAAAATTTAAATCAAATAAAAATTAAATCAAGCCCCAAAGAAAGTAACGGAGAAATAGAGCTTTAAAAAAAAACAGTAATAGAGAAATAAAGAATTAAAAATGTGTTGATGAAATTTCAATCTCTCTTCTTGCCCACAGACTACAAATACTACTTTAATATAAAATAAAACCAATCCAAGGCATCATATACGGTTAATAGAAGTACAAAATTAAGTAAGATAATAAGCAAGAAACTTGTATATTTGAGAATCAAAATTAGAAACATGTCTCATTAAAAAAAAAAAAATCAAAACATGTTATCACATCTCCATTATGAAGGAAAAATTCTGGTTTTGCATCTCATGCAAAACCCACAGCGGAAGCAACGAACAAGGATCTATTTCATTCATGATTGATAACGTGCACAATGTAAATTTTAGAATTTAAGAACAAGATAGCGTACATTGGTGTGGAGAAATTCAAAACAAAGATTAGAAGCACTTGAGAACACTTTTAATCTTCACTCCAATTCCACTTTTCGCCCAAGATGTGTGGTCTCTCAATCATTTTTTCAAAGGGAGAATGAAAGTGTATCTCACACTCTCTCACACACCGTTTCTTTTTCTTTTCTAATCTCTTCTAATAAAAATTCTGTATGTTTCTCCCTTTATAACTAACTGATTATCTAATTGGGTTGGCATATTGGGCCTTTCCAATTGGGCTTTAGTGTGTGGCTTGGAGTGGGACCAAAAGGGACCAATAAGACACTAGCTCCAATGGGCCTTGGGCTTTTCCGTCAACTCTTGACAAGTCCAAAGTTACCATTAATTATATTTAATACCACTATATAAATATAATTGCACTCTAGGCCTTATTAATAAATTATATCCCAAGACTTTATTATACACGTAACCCCTTCATAAAATATTCGTAGTAACACAAAGTCATAAATGTAGACTGCCACTTTGTAAATTACTACATCTTATCCTTGAGTACCCGGTTTAATTCTTTAAAGTTATTCATTATATATTTATGAAATCCAATTTCATAAATATATACTTTAGTAATTTCTTACTAAAGTGGTTAGGCCTAACTCTCTGAATAACTGAACCCATTAAACTTATCTCAAGGGAATATTTTATATCTCCATCAAGAGACTATGAATTCCATCTTGAGAATATATGTTCCATCAACACTAAATGTGGCTGCCCAACATGCGAGATTTTGACCGTCATTTCAGATCTCACTCACGATATATCAAAGCAACCTACACTTCATGATCAGGTCCATTATTCTCTCAGGATTAAGAGTTCATGCAAATAGAAGTCGTGAGATTTATTATTCATTTGACAGTCATTAGGAGAACAATAAATCTCACAGCGGTCCTGTTCAATATGTTTTAACTCTTAAAACATATCAACATATCAACTAGAAGTCTCCACTTCCATGATCAAGACAAATCATCTTAGTTGACACGTTATAGTCTTCGCAGATGAAATGCCCAATTTCATCACCGACTACGAACTATAAATTCTGAGTTTACAATGAACTTGTAATTTACATCTTCTGTGACTTTTCACATAAATCACATACAATGCATCTCATAGACTGATGATGCCAAGAAAATCAGTAGGTTGGATGCTTCGGACTTGAAGGGACTACTGGTTCTTTCTACGGCCTGAAAAAGAAAGAAAAACGTATCAAAGGCGACCGGGGCTGCCGGCCAAAAATCCTCCGATGGTAAAGTTAGTTTTTCCTCTAAGTAATCTGAGTTCCAACTTTTTTGGAGTAATAAAATGAACATACCTTGGCCTTGTCTGAAGCAGCCTTTATATAGTGCTCTTATAGACGGTTATTGAGATGGGAACCTCTCCTGGATTCGAGGCTGAAACGTAACTGCCATAACCGTCCAGGAGTTACATTTCTATTTCACAACGGATACATGACCGTTATGCGTGGGATAAGGGATTGTCACATTTTATTCGGAGATTCTCCCAAGTATGGTACCCTCGTCCTGAATTTCCTTCGTCGTGTGCACCTGCTGATTCCAAATGTAAAATCCTAGTCCATGGATCTTCATATGGACGAGTCTTCTCAGGGTAGGCTGTGCGCACCCCACGGACGAGGGATGTAACTTCGCTCACCCTCTGGACGTCCTTGTTCGTTACCCTCGTCCTGAGGATAACTTCTGGACGGCTGCCGAGGTGATATCCGTCCCTGGACGGGTTGGGTGGTTTGAGTGTTTTCATCCCACATCAGTTGCCCCTCGTCCAGGAGTTATGCGATTGTATCAATAGATTTTAAAACGCACCACGTGTCACACATCCATAGGAGGTTAGTCAACCGGTTTACTCCTCCGAGGCATGCGCCATGTGTCACCTTATGATTAGGTCCGTCGTCGCGGTTACCGAGACTTTTATGCTTATAAATAGTGGTTTCTCCCTCATGCCCCTCTCACTTTTTCAAATTTTCCGCTTTGACACTCTCGTCCGTCGCTTCGTCTAAGAGTATCCTCAGCGTCCTTAGTGTCCCTCGTCTAGAACCAGGTAATCTTTCTATTCTCACTTTAGTTTTCCTTGTTAAGTGTTAGGACGTTTTCAATGGCCTCCTGCTCGTCTAGCGACAGTGTGGTCAGGGCCATAGACGAGTATCATGACGGCTCTAGTTATGACACCTCTAGTAACGTCAGTAGTAGTAGTGGTCACACAACTGAATATACATCTGGTGTTCCTGGAGTCCCTATAGAAACTCTTCAAGAGAGTATTAGGACGAGGACAGCCTCTGGGGCCGACACCTCGACGAGCTCCCCACCGTCCTCTCCTTTAGACGAACAAGAAACCGTATATAGTTGTGCTCTAGAGGTTCCTTCGAGGACGGACGAGAGAAGGTTAGATTCCCTTAGGACTTGGTTTCAGATTCCTGATGATCTAAACCCTAGGCTAGCTGTCCGAGGTGAGTGGTGTTGCCAGCCTCGTTTTGGAATAGGTGTTTATGAAGCCTATTTGTTAGGGGGGCTTAGACTTCCTTTAAATGCCTTTGCTAGGGAATTACTAACTAGGCTGGGCTTGGGAGTGTGTCAACTTAACCCCAACGCATGGAGACTAGTTATCTCCATGCAAGTCTTATGGATAGAGGTGTTTGACGGGGACCGTCCTATCACCGTGGACGAGTTCCTGTACTGCTATAAACCCTCCGAGATAAATCAATCTCGAGGCTTCCATCGATTCACGGCCCGGGGGCAATGACCGTGGGCGATTAAGTCTTTGCCCTCGTCTGACAGAAACTGGAAGACGGAGTTTTTCTTCGTCTCTGGTTTCTGGGCGAGCATCCCGTTGAGATTGGTAGAGACTCATTTGCTCCTTATACTGGAGACATAGGGAACCTTCGTCCAGAAGGTATGTCACGTTCTTCTTTTTTTTTGTTTCTTTTATATTATACTTTTTGTTTGGACGATGGTCTGACCTTATTTTCTTTCTTCCCTTTCCAGCCGTTGGACGACCCTCTTTGAGCAAGTTCCATCGTGACCGCGTCCACAGGGCCCGTCTACATCCTGAACGAGACTTCCACTCGTTAGTGACCCTTAAGCGTCTACACAAGTGGGGACTCGGCCCTGAACCGTCCGTCGACGCCTTAGCACACGAGCTAACCACCCGTAGACGTGAGTGTTGCACTTTAAGACATGTCTTTTCTATTTTTGTTTTATTATTATTTATATGTCTTTTCTGAAATTTTTTTTTTTTTTTTTTTTTTTTAGGAATGGCAACCATGAAGGGAAACAAGGGGAAGGAAGTCGTCGACGAGGCAGCTAGATCTGAGCCTCAACCCCAACCTCGTCTTGTTTCTGGCGAGAAAAGGAAGAGCTTGTCCAAGCATGTGGACTTGACTAGCCTGCCAAGTCGTCGGGGGAAGAAAGCTAAGTACGGGTCGTCCGGGCACGAGGCGCTAGGCCTGAGCCTACCTCCCAACCGCCCGTCCTGGTCCTTGATGTTGACTCGTCCACGCCCTTAAGCGCCACTCCGTCCAAGTCCCCTGCTATTAACTCGTCCCAGCCCCCTCAAGGGATTTCTACTAACTTATTGGGGAACGAGGATCTGGCTTGGGAACGTTTTCAAGAAGCTGTGAAAGGCGAGGACGTGGCTGCGTGCTACAACATGTCCTTGAAAGATTTCGAGCATTCTGGCGTCCACGATCTCTTCAAGGTGATTATCAAAGCCTCGTCTTGATTTGCCCATGTTTGCCCAACATTGTTTCTATCATCTAAACTTCCTTTTCTTTTATGTAGGCTATGTCCAAGTTCATAGCTGCGTCCAGGCAGGCCACTGAGTTAGACAGGACGAGGATCCTTCTAGAGAAAAGAATAGAAGAGATCAAAAACGACTGTAGGACGTGGGCAGAGGTGGCGAACAAGGCCAAGGACGAGGTTGAGGAGTTCAAGGTTTTGGTGGGGGAGCTGAAGTCTGACACTGCCAAGAAGGACGAGCGTCTTGAACTTCTTCAAAAGGAAAATGATGAGCTGAGCCAACTTCTGAAGAAAGCTAAAGACGAGGCGGTGGAGGAGTTCAAGGCGTCCAAGGAGTTTACTGACCTGATGGACACGAACTATGCAGCGGGGTTTGAGGACTTTAGGATGGACGCTATGGACAGCTTTCCTGAAGTTGACTTTAGCGTCATCAAACTCAACCTTGCTGCTGCTACAAGTTCTCTCGTCCACACAGGTTCAGACGATGTCAATGTTGAGGACGACGCTTCCACCAGACCAGCCCAGGACGACCCTAATGCTGATGCCCCTTCCCCTTGAAGAAGTTATTGTTGTTTAGTTTTCTTCTTTTCTCTTTTATTTTATCAAAATGTATCTGAGAACCTGAAATGTTATTCAAGTACAATGTCCTCGTCTAGAGTATTCTAGACGAGCTTATGAACAATGTCTTTTACTGTTTACTTTATAAGGGTTTTTGGACGGTGGCCGTCTACCCTTTTCAAGTTAAAGAATATCTTTTTTGTTTGTTATAATTTATGTCATTGTCCTTTAAACTATGCTCTAAGTATTGAGTGACCGTCTACAGTCTTTCTATGGACGACCCACTTAGGACTGATGACGACTGCATTACTTTGGCCCGTCCCTTAGGCAATTTTTATTCGCTTTCTCATAAGCAGTTTATAATGTTATGTCTTCTCGTCTTGACGAGTGTTCGTCTCTGGAATGTTATATCTTAAGTCTTACTTTTCCTTCTTAGACGAGTGGGCCTTGGCCTTTCTCTCTTGCTTTATCCTTTTTAAAGGAAAGCATTGGACGAGAAGGCCTTGGCATTTTTTTTTTTTTTTTTTTTTTTTTTCTTTACCTTATCCTTATTTAAAGGAAAGTTTTGGACGAGAAGGCCTTAGCCTTTTTTCCTTTTACCTTATCCTTATTTAAAGGAAAGTTTTGGACGAGAAGGCCTTAGCATTTTTTTTCTTTGCCTTATCCTTATTTAAAGGAAAGTTTTGGACGAGAAGGCCTTAGCCTTTTTTCCTTTTACCTTATCCTTATTTAAAGGAAAGTTTTGGACGAGAAGGCCTTAGCATTTTTTTTCTTTGCCTTATCCTTATTTAAAGGAAATCTTTGGACGAGAAGGCCTTAGCATTTTTTTTTTCTTTGCCTTATCCTTATTTAAAGGAAAGTTTTGGACGAGAAGGCCTTAGCCTTTTTTCCTTTTACCTTATCCTTATTTAAAGGAAAGTTTTGGACGAGAAGGCCTTAGCATTTTTTTTCTTTGCCTTATCCTTATTTAAAGGAAATCTTTGGACGAGAAGGCCTTAGCATTTTTTTTTTTTACCTTATCCTTATTTAAAGGAAAGTTTTGGACGAGAAGGCCTTAGCATTTTTTTTCTTTGCCTTATCCTTATTTAAAGGAAATCTTTGGACGAGAAGGCCTTAGCATTTTTTTTTTCTTTGCCTTATCCTTATTTAAAGGAAAGTTTTGGACGAGAAGGCCTTAGCCTTTTTTCCTTTTACCTTATCCTTATTTAAAGGAAAGTTTTGGACGAGAAGGCCTTAGCATTTTTTTTCTTTGCCTTATCCTTATTTAAAGGAAATCTTTGGACGAGAAGGCCTTAGCATTTTTTTTTTCTTTGCCTTATCCTTTCTCTCGTCTACCCGAACTTTCTTCGGACGAGGTCCTTGGTCCTGGTAGCGATGGTGGCCCCCTTCCGAGCGCTCTGCCCTTTTTCTTTTCTTGGCTATGATGGCATCTTCAGCATTCATAAAATTCTGGGCCGAATGGACAAGCTCGGCCATAGTCTGTGGTTCCTGCTCGTAGAGCTTATGGATAAACAAGTCAGAATTGACCCCATTGTGGAAAGCGGCTAGCAATAGCTTGTCATCCATCTCGTCCACCGTTAAGGCTTCTCTGTTAAAACGGGTGATAAAAGATCGCAAACTCTCATTGTCCCCTTGCTCTATGGTCAGCAGGCTAGAGGAGGAACGCTTGTGACGCTGTCCTCCAATGAAGTTGTTGACAAACAGCTTACTCAGTTCTTCAAATGATCCCACTGAGTTTGGGGGAATCTTGCTGAACCACACTCGTGCTGATCCCTTGAGTGTGGTGGGAAAAGCTCTGCACATGATCTCGTCTGGGACCCTCTGCAGATGCATGGTCGTCTTGAAAGTTGCAATGTGATCGCAGGGGTCGCGATTTCCATCGTACGAGTCTAGAGAAGGCATTTTGAACTTCGGGGGTAGAGGGTGACCGCTGATGGAGGCTGTGAAAGGGGAGTCTGTTCGGTGGACCATATCATCTACTGGGTTTGTTCGCCTCATGTTTTCCCTCATTTCATCCATGGCTTTTCTCATCTGGTCCATTTCTTTTTCTAAGTGCGGCACCCTTCTTGAAGCGGTACCCCTTGTTTGATCTTCAGACTCTACATTCTCCCCTCCTCCTTCCTGACTTGGGGCCCTTCCCTCCATGTGTACTTGACGCTGCCTCCTGAAGTTGATCTCCTTATTCAATTCCTGGTTCTGACGCGTCAGTTCTGCCATAGCAGCCGCCATGGATTGTATGTGTTGCATAGAAGGCGGTTGCACTACAGGTACTGATCTACTCTCCTGGTGGCCTGGGCTGGTAGCCCTTGATCTTGTTCGAACCATTCAACCTTTTGTCTGGGATAGAACAACAAGTTTATTCGTTCCCACAGACGGCGCCAACTGATGATGCCAAGAAAATCAGTAGGTTGGATGCTTCGGACTTGAAGGGACTACTGGTTCAGGGTTTCCCCCTTTAACCATTAGTCTTTCCAGAGTTATGCCTTGACTTTCATAATGAAGCTCTGAGTTCTCTGGAATCTGTCCGAGGAGAAGCTCGCCCTTGGCTACACCCTCGGACCCTCGGCGCATGGACCGATTCGCAGTACTAACAGATTCTTAGCTTAAGAGCAGGTTGGCCCTCCTTGCTACAGCCCAAAGGCCCATATGCCCACTTGGGTCTTTTTACTCCCCACAATAGCCCCTCAAAACTCTATTTTTCAGCATCCGAGGAGAAAAATAGGGTTTTGATCCAACGAGAACTTACCCCACACGTTTGGTGAATAAGTGCACGTGTGGAGACCGTTTCGCGTTCCAGAAGATGCCACTTGGTGGCTTTATTTTAAAAAACGCGCGCATTTATTACCGTAAGTTACACCTTGTCCCCCACGTTCAACGGTGAGATGAGCATCCAACAGCCCTTGTTACTCCATGAAAATTTGGGCGGGACAAATGTAATTTCGAGGCCGCTTCCCGCACGTCGTGACGCTTCGGGAACTTGTGCCTTCATTTATTTCTTCAGAGGCTAATCCCATCAAAACATCAGTAATCACCTTTTGTCTGCACAAATCCGTGGAAATTCATACAACTTCAAATTTGTAAGTGATTGCTCCTTTTTCTTAACCCACTCTCCTCGGATCCTGTCCTCGGCTCCCCTTCTAACTGTTCCCCCTCTTAGAACTTAGTCTTTCGTTCCTTTCTGATGGGAAAGTTTATGTGTCTAGTTGATACCGCCGCTGGGATGGAAGGTTTTAGGGCCAAGTATCGCATTCCCAGTGACGTAGGTTTAAAATATTGCCCGGCGGAAGCCGTGGCCGGTTCTAGGAAAACTGGAGAGGTCATCATCCCAATGGTCGCCTTCGTAGAAGGTGGGATGACCCTCCTAATGAAACCCGTAACCAGGGAGTACCTCCGCAACCACCGGTTGTGTCCCGATCAGTGCGCTCCCAACGTTTTTAGAGTTTTGGGTAGCGTCGACGCTCTAAACGAGCAAATGGGTCTCAACCTTACCTGGCACGACGTTGTTTTCATGTACGAGTGCCATAAACTTACCAATGTAGGTTATTACATCAAATCCCGTTCCAGCGTAGTTAGGTTAATCTCCTGTTTGCCTAAGTCTAATAAAGGCATGAAGGATGACTACCTCATCGTCTCAGGCAACTGGCACGACAGCCCCCATTGCCCAGTTGAGTGGGGAGATCCAGGTGTGACACCTTAGGATTTAACTTCCCACCCTATAACTTCCTCTATCATTTAGGAATGTACATTTGCATTTACTTGAGCGTCTAACTTTGATTTATTACATGTTCTACGAATCTGACCATGTTTGTTTATTTGGATGTCTTTCTTTGCAGATAAGAAAAACGTGCGCCCCCGCTTAAGCCACTGCAACGTTGCAGATTTGAATCGAGTGCTACGCTCCGAAGTGTTCGTCAGCGAAGACTTACAACTTAGGGCGTCTCATTTGATTCTAGGGTACAAACCTATCTCCTCGGACTTCCAGGAGATCGAGAACGCAATAATTGCGGGTGACCGGAGCCGAAGAAGGATTCACGTAGCCAGGCCGCACTTCTTAGCCGACCACGACCTTCCCGACGACCCCAACACCATTCTATACAGCCGTCCTATTGCGGCGATCCCCCTCTCAACACACTCCCAAGCAATTGCTATCCCGGAGGAGCAGGTGTCCTCTTCACACACACTAGACGACGAAATAGATAACTTTCAGCTCGAGGACGTTGAAAGACCCCGAGGAAACCAATTTGTCGTACTTTCTGACGAGGAAGAAGAGCTAACCGAGGCCTCCGGAATTGCAGGGTTCATTGTTGCCCACCCCGAAGACAACTCCGAGGAGGACATGGCCAGACTTCACGGCCTTCTGACCAAGAGAGGCGAAAAAGTCGCCCAGAAGAAGGCAGGAGGGTCCCAAGCTCTTCCATCCTTGCCACCTCCCCCTCCTCCAACTGAACCCAAGCTTCCAGTTAAGGATCCGAAAAAGAAAAGAAAGGGGGAGGCCGAGGAAACTGCTGGCGAAAAATAAAAAAGGCCACGACAAAAGCCGCAGCCAGCTCAGCAGGAGAAGCTAGACAAAGGCAAAGGTAGGGCTCGTTCAATCGAGAATGGGGAGATCAGAGATGTGGCCGAAGTGCGCCGAGCACCGGCCACCTGGTCTCCTGACCTAAGACTGGACGGTGCACCAATTTCTTGCTAGTCTAGTATCAGGGCAATCCAACAAGGCCACGCCCACCACCTGGCCGATGCGTTGGAGCGCCCTCTTCTGCTGCCCAAGGACATGGAAACCTTGGAGAGAATGAGCCAACCTTAACTATTCCTGTCTTTAAAAAGGGAATTAGCCCTGGTAAGTTTAATTTTTTATGAATATTCCCTTCTTCATAATACTGGATTATTAATGAGTGTCCTGCTATATCTAATTCTCTAACACTTTATGTAGGCCGTTCAAGAAGTATTTGTAGCCGAGAAGTTTATAGAGGACTCTCGGAAGAAGGCCAGACTAGAGCTTGACATTCGAATGGAGACTGAGAAGTCCCTAGGCCAAGCCCTCGCAGAAAATGAGAAACTCGTCTCTCAGGTGGCTGATCTCAAAAGAGAAAAAGACGGTGTCGAGGCCAGCCTGAAGACTATGAAGACTCAAATAGAAGGGCAGCGCAAGCTTCTCCGTGAAAAAGATGACGAGCTGGCCCAAGCCCAAAGGGAGCGCTCGGATTTGGAGAAGGAGCTTGCGCGAATGAAGGAGGAAGCTGGTGCATTCAAATGCTCTCTAGAGGCTGCCAAGCAGGCGAGTTATGAGGAAGGGGTAGCTGCAACAGAGGAGCAGCTGACAGAGGCTTTCGCGGCCTTGTGTCGGGAGTACTGTCAGCAAGTCTGGGGGGAAGCTCTAAATGTAGCAGGGGTTCCTTCAGCCTCGGAGCTGAGGAAGTCCGAGAACGTTTGGCTTCCCCTGGACATACAGGAGATAGAAGAGACTCCTGCTGCTGCTCCTGCCCCTGAGACAACTCCTCCTGCTCTTCCTCCTATGGTCCCAAAGCTCGTTCCAGATCCTACAGAACCTTCAAGTTCCAATAAAGAGAAGGAAGGGGGTGGGGATGCCGAGAAGGGCTTGAGCCAGAGTGCGGAGCCCATTGTCCCTCCAACAACTACAGCAAACAAAGGGAAGCAAGTTCTGTCTCCCTTTGAGTTGGAGCTAAGAAACACCGAGGCAACCAGCACTTCTCAGCAAGACCCCCCTCCAAGAGCTTAGGACCAAGCCTAGGACTTCTCTTTCTTTGTACTCAAAACTTAGCATGTAATGTATGTCCGAATAATCAATGAAAGACAATTTTGTTTGATTTTCACTCATGTTGTATTTGTTTTACTTGTCGTAAAAGTTCTCATTAGTACATAGTTAAAGGAAGGTCAGAACAAACAAATCTAACTCCAGGGACTGCACAATTATAACCTCCACACAGCCATGTGCATATTTTCTTCGCAAAGTAGAATACTTAAGAACCTGACAGAGAGTAACTTAGTTTGGATATTAAACAATGCCTTAGTTAAACAATGCCTTAGTTAAACAATGCCTTGTAATCTGTGGTATTGCTTTTAGTAGGATGTAAGGTCCGAGGACCATTCCTTACAAAAATTTGCTTAACACCTAAAGACATAGAACTTAAGATCCGAATTAATGAATGGTAAGATACTGATTTCCACAAAACGTGTAATAGGAATAAAAACAGTGACAAGATATTAAGAATAGTAACTTTAACTGTTAATTTTCCCAAAGTAGGAGGTCCGAGGACCCGGCATACCTAAGGTTCTGTTTAACAAATGACAAGATATCAATTTCCACAAGGTTTGTGGTCCGAGGACAACACTTAACCAAGTTTCTGTTTGACTCTTACGAATAGTAACTTCAAATGTTAATTTTCCCAAAGTAGGAGGTCTGAGGACCCGGCATAACTAAGGTTCTGTTTAACAAATGATAAGATATCAATTTCCACAAGGTTTGTGGTCCGAGGACTACACTTAACCAAGTTTCTGTTTGACTCTTACGAATAGTAACTTCAAATGTTAATTTTCCCAAAGTAGGAGGTCTGAGGACCCGACATAACTAAGGTTCTGTTCAACAAATGACCAGATATCAATTTCCACAAGGTTTGTGGTCCGAGGACTACACTTAACCTAGTTTCTATTTGACTCTTACGAATAGTAACTTCAAATGTTAATTTTCCCAAAGTAGGAGGTCCGAGGACCCGACATAACTAAGGTTCTGTTTAACAAATAACCAGATATCAATTTCCACAAGGTTTGTGGTCCGAGGACTACACTTAACCAAGTTTCTGTTTGACTCTTACGAATAGTAACTTCAAATGTTAATTTTCCCAAAGTAGGAGGTCCGAGGACCCGGCATAACTAAGGTTCTGTTTAACAAATGACAAGATATCAATTTTCACAAGGTTTGTGGTCCGAGGACTACACTTAACCAAGTTTCTGTTTGACTCTTACGAATAGTAACTTCAAATGTTAATTTTCCCAAAGTAGGAGGTCCGAGGACCCGACATAACTAAGGTTCTGTTCAACAAATGACCAGATATCAATTTCCACAAGGTTTGTGGTCCGAGGACTACACTTAACCTAGTTTCTGTTTGACTCTTACGAATAGTAACTTCAAATGTTAATTTTTCCAAAGTAGGAGGTCCGAGGACCCGACATAACTAAGGTTCTGTTTAACAAATGACAAGATATCAATTTCCACAAGGTTTGTGGTCCGAGGACTACACTTAACCAAGTTTCTGTTTGACTCTTAAGAATAGTAACTGCAAGCCCCAGAGGTACTTATAACTTTGAAATGTTAACTAACAAAAGCACATTTTATTAATAATAATACCTTCTAAGGTTATTTACATTCCATGGGCGTGGTACAATTCTTTCATCTAGGTCAGCTAGCCGATATGACCCTATGCCAGCTATTGAAATAATGCGATAGGGGCCTTCCCAATTTGGTCCTAGCTTACCCCAAGCTGGGTTCTGAGAAGTGCCCACAACTTTTCTTAGTACAAGATCACCAGGTGCAAGTGGCCTTAGCTTCACGTGGGCATCATATCCCCGTTTTAGCTTCTGTTGATAATAAGCCATTTGGACCATAGCTGCCTCACGTCGTTCCTCAAGTAAATCAAGACCTTTCTCCAAGAGTCCATTGTTATTCTCCGAGCTAAAAGAACTCGTCTTCAGGGTGGGAAAACCAGATTCCAGAGGTATAACCGCCTCGGCTCCATAATTCATAGAGAACGGTGTTTCTCCCGTGAACCTGCGCGGTGTAGTCCGATACGTCCACATAACATGTGGGAGTTCTTCTACCCATCTGCCTTTCGCATCGTCCAACCTTTTCTTGAGCCCACTAACTATGACCTTGTTAACGGCCTCGGCTTGCCCATTTCCCTGAGGATAAGCTGGGGTGGAGTATCTATTTATGATGCCCATATCACCACAATATTTCCTAAAAGCCTTACTATCAAATTGAACGCCATTGTCTGATATAAGTGTATGTGGTATTCTGAACCTAGTGACGATATTTTTCCAAACAAACTTTTTGGAATCAACATCTCTGATATTTGCTAAGGGCTCAGCCTCGACCCATTTAGTGAAGTAGTCCGTCCCTACGAGCAGCCATCTTTTGTTACCTGCTGCTCTCGGAAATGGCCCCACTATGTCCAATCCCCATTGTGCGAAAGGCCAAGGACTGGAGAGAGGATTAAGAACCCCTCCAGGTTGATGAATATTAGGGGCGAACCTCTGGCATTGATCACATTTTCTGGCATAGTCCTGAGCCTCCCTCTGCATATTAGGCCACCAATGACCCTGAGTCAGGGCTCTATGGGCTAAGGACCTTCCCCTAGTGTGGCTTCCACAAATCCCTTCATGCAATTCTTCCAAAAGCGTTTCCGTTGATTCCGGGTGTACACACAACAAGTACGGTCCCGAGAAGGATCGTTTGTACAGTTTCTGATCCTCGGACAACCAGAAACGTGGAGCCTTTCGACGTACCTTATCCACTTCAGACTTGTCCTTAGGAAGGATGTCGTTCTTAAGAAAAGATACGACCGGGTCCATCCAACTAGGTCCAGGCCTTATTAGATGGATGCGAGCCGCATTGACAGCGGTAAGAGTTGGCTCTAGCAAATCCTCCACAAGGATAATCCTAGGCAAACCCTGAGCCGAAGACGTTGCTAACGTAGCCAAAGAATCGGCATGGGTGTTTCAACTCCTAGAAATGTGAGCTAAGACGAAGGAGTCAAATTTAGCCTGCTGACGCTTGACCTGAGCCAAATATTCCTGCATTCTTGGGTCCCTAGCCTCCATGGTCCCCGTGACCTGGCCGACCACTAACTGAGAGTCCGAGAACGCATGGACTTCCTTTCCACCCATCCTATGTACCATGTTCATGCCCACCAAGACTGCTTCGTACTCGGCTTCATTATTAGTAGCCGAGAATGACAACCTTAGAGATTTTTCGAAGACAATTCCCTCAGGGGATATCAGGACCAGTCCGACACCAGACTCTCTCTGATTAGCTGCCCCATCCACATACATTTTCCAAGTTGAAGGCACTGCGGGTGTGATCACACCAACTGATTTTTCATCCATGTGTGCCTCTTTCAGAGTTTCTTCTAGCAATGGTTCGGTAAACTCCGCCACTAAGTCAGCGAGGACCTGGCCCTTGACCGAGGTGCGGGGCTTGTATTTAACATCAAAGGCTCCCAAAATGGTTCCCCATTTTGCCACCCTGCCAGAGTAATCGGCACTGCATAACACCGCCTTAAGAGGCAATTAGGTCAGAACCACCACAGTGTGAGACTGGAAATAATGAGGAAGCTTGCGCGTGGCGTGAACTATGGCCAGAAGCGCTTTCTCCAAGAGCATATAGCGCACCTCGGCCTCATTCAAAGACTTACTAACGTAGTAGACCGGTCTTTGCACCCCACTTTCGTCCCTTATGAGGACCAGGCTGACCGCGTGGACAGCCACTGCCAGATAAGCAAACAAAACCTTGTCCGCCTCGGGGCGAGATAGAATGGGTGGCCGAGAAAGATATTGCTTAAGCTGTTGGAAAGCTAACACGCAATCCTCGGTCCATTGAAACCCTTTCCACTTGTTCAACAACTGGAAGAAAGGACGACACCGGTCAGCTGACCGAGATATAAATCTGTTCAATGCGGCAATCATTTCGGTCAATTTTTGGATCTCTTTTGGGTTCCGAGGCGACTGCAAATCCTAAATAGCCTTGACCTGCGCTAGGTTCACCTCTATGCCTCTGTGAGTAATCATATACCCCAGGAACTTTTCAGATCCCACGCCAAAAGAGCACTTTGAGGCGTTAAGGTGCAACTTGTACTTTCTTAGCACCTGGAAGGTGTCAGCTAGATCTTTGATGTGTGAAGGTATTGTTTTGCTCTTCACCACCATATCATCTACATATACCTCAATGGTCTTCCCTAGTTGCTGTTCAAACATTCTGGTCATCATTCTTTGGTAGGTAGCCCCAGCATTCTTCAACCCAAACGGCATGACCTTATAGTGGTAGTTCCCTGTTGGAGTAATGAAGGCAATCTTCTCTTGATCCTCCAATGCTAATGGAATCTGATGGTAACCCTGGAAGGCATCCAAAAAACTCATCCGAGGATGTCCGACAGTGGCATTCACCAGTTGATCAATACGCGGCATTGGGAACGAATCCTTGGGGCAGGCTTTGTTCAAATCTGTGAAGTCCACACATACTCTCCACGTTCCATTCTTCTTTTTAACCACAACCGTATGCGCCAACCATTCGGGGTAGAAAACTTCTTTAATAGCCCCAGCCCTCTTGAGTTTGAGCACCTCCTCCTTGACGGCCTTGGAATGCTCTTTGGAAGAACGCTGAGGTGGCTGTCTTCTCGGAACAATAGCAGGGTTGACGTTTAAATGATGACAAATGAAGCTCGGGTCCACGCCGGGAGCCTCATAAGGGTCCCACGCAAAAATATCAATATTGTCCTTGAGGAATTCCAATAACTCCATCTTCTCCTGGTGTGGCAAACGTATGCTAACTTGGAAGAACCTCTCTAGGTCATCCGCTATCAAAAACTTCTCTAACTCCTCACAAACAGCCTCCTCTCCTGTCAGCGCTCCAGGTGCATCCGGAGCTGTTAATTGCTATGACTCTTGGATGGGCAAAGCTGATGAATCGGCTTCTATCTGATGAAGCACTGCGGCCGATATACATTGCCTGGCCACTGATTGACTGCCGAGGATTTTCTCAACATATTCCCCAGAGGGGAATTTAACCTTAACATGCAAGGTAGAGGAGACGGCTCCCAGAGCGTGCAGCCACGGCCTGGCAAGGATGGCTGTATATAGGGAGTACGCGTCAACCACAATGAAATCCACCTCAACCGTTTCTGAACCAGATTGAACGGGTAGGCGAATCTGTCCCTTCGGCACAACGGCTCTTCCTTCAAAACTTATGAGTGGTGAATCATAAGGAGTGAGATCCTCCAACTCCAACCTTAGCCCCTTAAATAAATCAGGGTACATGATATCTGCACCGCTGCCCTGATCAATCATCACCCTCCTTACATCATAATTCTCTATCCTAAGAGTAACTACAAGAGCATCGTCATGGGGTTGGATAGTCCCCAACTTATCCTCCTCGAAAAATCCCAAGACGGGTAAATTCAGCTTCAACCTCTTCGGCCTGCAGCCTGACTCCTCGGCCTGAGGATGTGAAACTGCCATCACCCTGGTGGGACCCGAGCCCCCGGATTGACTGCCCTGCCGATTGGGTTGACACAAGTGCTGCTTCAGTTTTCCTTCACTGACAAGTTGCTCTAAGTGGTTCTAAAGGGTCCGACAGTTCTCGGTAGTGTGGCCCACATCCTGATGGTACTGGCAAAAGAGGTTCTGATTCCTCTTCGCAGGGTCTCCTGCCATCTTACTAGGCCACTTGAAGAAGGGCTCCTTACGAACTTTCTCCAGCAATTGGTGTACTGGTTCTCGGAACACAGTGTTCACGGCCTGAGATGCTGCCGAGCCAGATCGACCGATGTAATCTATCCTCAGCTTGTTGTTGTGGTATCTATCCGACCTGAAATCCCTTCTCTCCTGCAGGATAACCTTCTCCTTACCCTTTCCTTGCTGCTGGTCTTCCTCTACTCTTTTGTACTCGTCAATACGATCCATGAGGCGACGTACGCTACGGACGGGCTTTTTGGTCAAAGACTTTCTCAAGTCGTGATCAGTAGGAAGACCTACCTTAAAGGTATTGAGCGCCACCTCATCAAAGTCACCATCTATTTCATTAAACATTTCCCAGTACCGGTCGGAATATGCTTTCAACGTCTCCCCTTCCCTCATGGTCATGGATAGCAGCGAGTCCAATGGCCGAGGTACTCTGCTACACGTAATGAACCGCGAAGTAAATGCTCTAGTGAGCTCCCCAAACGAACCTATAGACCCCGATTTAAGGCCGTTGAACCACCTCATAGCAACAGGTCCCAAGCTAGAGGGGAAAACTTTACACATCAGAGTCTCGTTATGAGAGTGCACCTCCATCCTCTGGTTAAAGTGACTCACGTGCTCCACCGGATCAATCCGGCCATTGTAGATGGTGAAGGTAGGCTGGGTGAATCTCCTAAGAAGCTTCCCTTTCTCAATCCTCCGTGAAAATGGAGATTTGGAGAGTTGGTGCAACGCCCGACTCATAGCATCGTTCCCTAAGCCCCTAGAAGGAAGCTTCTTGCGTCTGCGAGCTGGCTGGTCGTCCTCCTCACAAGAGGACATTGCGCTGGGGGGTGAGCATGACCTTGAGCTGTAACTACCTCCCCGGACTTCCTCTGAAGAAGGATTAGATGAGGACGGTGAAGACTTACGTCTGGCGCGGCGCAACTTTCTTTTCAAACGACCAATCTCCTTCTGCATGGCTTTAGCACCATCCTCGTGGGTGGTGCTACCCCCGCCCTGAGTATGGCTAGCCCTGGGGTATTCTGTATGGACACTTCCCTCACGATCCCTTTGACGCTCAAGACGCTTGAAATGATCCTCCGGTTGTGATCCCTATGATTTTGCATGGTGAGAACCTAGGCCTGCCATCGTATCCCAGCTCCTTTTTTACTAGATCCCCACAGACGACGCCAATTGTAAGTGCACAATTGCACCTGGACCCAAAGACAATCACGGGCTCAGGCCCAATGAGCCTTAAACAATGAAATTTGTAGAGTGTGGGCTTGAAATCTAGATTAGAAGTACTGAGAACTTGATAACAGGCTAAAAGTTACAAACACTTGTAAATAATAAACGATAATTGCAAATAGACCTCCTCGGACGTGAGCCGAGGACTACTTCTGTATTATTTCTCTTTCTTTCTTAAAGGTTACAATTCTTCTTCTTTTTCTTTGTTTCTTGGACCCCCCCCCCTTTCTTTGGCGTTCATCCCCCTTAAATACTTCTTTTCCTGATGCTTTATCCACGTGTTGCTCCAACCCCCTCCCTCCTAGATATTTCTTTTCTTAGTGCCTTTGAATAGTGACCAGAAGTTTCAGTTCTACTGTTCAGGGGTCACTTCCCCATTAATGCGGCCAGGGAGGTAGGTGCAGAGTCTTTAATGTGGAGGTGGCAGCCTTTGCTTTGGGTATTTTTTCTAACACCGGTGTACCTCGAAGGTTCAGGGTTTCCCCCTTTAACCATTAGTCTTTCCAGAGTTGTGCCTTGACTTTCATAATGAAGCTCTGAGTTCTCTAGAATCTGTCCGAGGAGAAGCTCGCCCTTGGCTGCATCCTCGGACCCTCGGCGCATGGACCGATTCGCAGTACTAACAGATTCTTAGCTTAAGAGCAGGTCGGCCCTCCTTGCTACAGCCCAAAGGCCCATATGCCCACTTGGGTCTTTTTACTCCCCACGCCAACGTTGATGGTTTCTTTTTTTTTTTTGGCTTGAAGTTGCAAACAAAAAAAATTAAACCAACGTTGATGGGTTTTTTTTTTTTTTTGCTTGAAGTTGCAAAAAAAAAGGAAACCAACATTGATGGTTTTTTTTTTTTTTTTTTTGCTTGAAGTTGCAAAAAAATAGGAAACCAACAATGATGGAGCTTAAAGGAAATCAAGGTTGATGGATTTTATTTTTCTTTTCATTTATTTGGACGGTTTGATGGGTATTTAAATATCTATCTATACTATTATTTAAGGAGCTTCCCCTGTTTGGATTCCTCAATTTTGATGCCCAAAATATCCTCAAATTTACCAGTTTGTAAAGCTTAAATAGTAGGGTTAGACATGTAAATTTTCAATTTAAAAAGTCCTAAATTTTAGATAAATTTGAAAAAAAATTACCTACAAAATAGGAACACTCCTACTAACCCACTTATTCTAACACACGTTTCTAATATTATATTCTTAAAAAAACTTCACGTTGAGTAAAAAAAAAACAACTAAATAGTAAAATTTTTAATATTTTACTCTTAGAAAAAACCTCACATTCAGTAAAAAAAAAAAAAAAACTAATGAAATACCCTTATTTTTTTTTTTAAAACGAATGAAAAACCCTTAATTTAATAAACTTATCTTTATCTCTAAATCATAAGAAATGGTTTAAAATCTTAAATTGAAAAAAATTGAAAACAAAAAACCTAATGAAAAAAGCCACGTTGTATCAAAAAAATTATCTACCACGTTTCTATTTTGAAAAAAAAAATCCTACGTTTTGTAAAAAAAAAACCCAAACCGACCCTTTTTTTTCAAATTCAAAAAAAAAAAAAAAAAACCTTAACACGTTTGAATTTCACTCCCACATTTTACTTCTAACAAATTGCTTAAATTCCACTCTCCCATGTTTTACTCCTAAGAAACTGCTTTACTATCAGATTTAAAAAATTTAACTCCTCTTTAACTTCTTTTGCTTATCCAGTTTTTATTTTATTTTATTTAAGTTTCATGTTATATCCTCCTTCCTTTTCATCTTCTTCTTCTTTTGGAAATATATAAATAAATAAATAAATAAAACCGAATACAATATTACTGCACTGGAATAACAAAAGACTTGATTACTTGACTTCCAAGATTATCCGGATAAGTATATAAGCAAATATTCTTCTTTTACTTATCCTTTTTTTTTAGTTTTCTATTTCTTACATTCAATTGCTGCTTTAAAATATTGTATTTGTTTTGCTCCCAACGTGTCTTCTTTTGACTTCCATTCATTGTTATCCAATTTTTAATGCCCCGGGTTGCAACCATTGTCATATAGAATCTAAGGTGAGTAGGATTGCTTTTTATGTATGCTGTAATAAATTTATTTTAGAATTTTTTCGAACAAAAATTTAAATGGATTTAATCTCAATTGCAAGCCAGGCAAGTCCACGTGTGGTGCTGTTAGCAAACCGTGGAACCCAATATGCAGAGCATTCCTCAAAATCCCATTAATTCTTTGATTTCGTAAGAAAATCAATGGAACTTAATGGATGGTTGTGCCACTCGATCATTCCTTTGCTTGCACAATTTATTTGGATTTATTTCGGATTGAACATTTGCATCTTTAGCCTCTACTCTACAACACCATTTTGTGCTTTGTGTGAGCCCATTGGTCTTACCATTTTTTATGATAATGCTAAATCGAAACATATATATGTACTTCAGCTCCTTTAAGCACCATGTCCAAAATTATATCTGAGTTAATGTGATTCAATAAAAATAGTAGCTAGAGAACAAAATTTATGACAACTTTATTTTGAGACTATGAACATAATAACAGGGACATTATATTTTGCATCCATAACCATATAGTATAAAACCCGAAAAACATACTATACTAGGTGCAACGACAACTTAATCCCGCAATTAATATTCCTCAGCATAGAGTGAATCCCAACCACTATGATCAAGCGAGAAATATTCTCATTATTAATGCTATCATGGTAACTCTTACCAAACAAGAATAATTTGCCGCTTTTCCTTTAGCCTCTAAGTAATAATAGTAAGAACTCAGCATAGAGGATACTATCAAACTTAGTCTAGTGTATACCATTGTCTAGAATCATGTGCAGCCACATTTCATCCCTTTAACAGGCTTATTGTGTAGTGTCATGATACAAAACACCCTCCGCATGGAATGCAAAGCTCGAGGCTAAGACAAAGTGTTTGATCAAACTACTATAAACCAAGAAATTCAATCTTGTAGTACCATGAAATAAATACTCTCCGCATAGAATGCTAAGCTCGAAGTAAAGACAAAGTATATATTTCATACTACTATGAACCAACAATGGAGGCTGTGAAATCCAACCCTTGTATCTCTCTCCCACTAGAAATTTTAAAACAAGTGGATTGTTTTGAAATCATTGTGATCTAATCACAATTTTAACCCTACACATCAAATGTGTTAAATCGTTTAAATTCAATGTGATGTAACTAAGTCACATCACAATAGCGTAACGAACATTCGCGCAATCACAAAGAAGTTTAACCTTGTAATCCGTGAAGTAAATACCCTCCGCATGGAATGCAAGACTCGAAGTCAAGACAAGGTATCTATTCACATTACAATAAACTTTAACAAAAGGGTCATTTCAACACTCCCACTCGTTATTTGGGTTTTTCTTAAATAATTGTGATCCCTCACAACTAATAACCTTACACTTGTTGAATACTCTAATCTCATTAGAATCACTAACTAAAATGGAAGTCCTAAACTATTTAGGATTCCTTAAACCCTAATGGATCAAAAATTAGTTATAAAGAACTCTATCTTTAATTTACTAGATAAAGTATTCTAATCTCATTAGAAACTATATAACTTTAATTAGAATTTTAATCTCATTAAAAACCTCTAATTAAAATAAATTAAGGACTTCTAATCATAAAACAATTTAAGATTAAGAGTTCTATTTAACTAACATCTTTGATCTCATTAGATCTTTTAGTTAGATAATGATTAATAAATATCCTTAACTTTTAAGGACTATAAAATTAATCATATAGCTTTGCTTTTTATCAAAGTTTTGACATTTAGTCAAAAACAAGTGAAAATTCAAAATTCAGTGCCTTCAATCGATCGAAAGGAATTCTTGATTGATCAATACTCGTAAAACTGAATTTTTTCAGAATTTTCAGGAAACTGTTTTTGGCATCTTCATTGTCCTTCCATCAAAAACACTTTTAATTTTATCAACGAAGATTTACAGATCAAACTTTAAGGTTTTCAAGATCATTATCAAGAACCCTAATAATGCTAGAAAACTTTGAAAACATAATCCTAATCTTATTAGGAATAAATTTCATAATCCTATCATTAATATATATAAATATATATAATGTAATAAAAACTCTTATTACATATAAAAATCCATATTGTATTATATATAATATAATATACAAATTAATATATGTAATATATAATTATTACATTATATATATAATATAAAACTCACGGCCATCAAGAACCATATGAAGGAAAAATTCTAGTTTTGCATCTCATGCAAAACCCACAGCGGAAGCAACAAACAAGGATCTATTTCATTCATGATTGATAACGTGCACTATGTAAATTTCAGAATTTAAGAACAAGATAGCGTACCTTGGTGTGGAGAAATTCAAAACAAAGATTAGAAGCACTTGGGAACACTTTTAATCTTCACTCCAATTCCACTTTACGCCCAAGATGTGTGGTTTCTCAATCAGTTTTTCAAATGGAGAATGAAAGTGTGTCTCACACTCTCTCACACACCGTTTCTTTTTCTTTTCTAATCTCTTCTAATAAAAATTCTGTATATTTCTCCCTTTATAACTAAATGATTATCTAATTGGGCTGGCCTATTGGGCCTTTCCAATTGGGCTTTAGTGTGTGGCTTGGAGTGGGACCAAAAGGGATCAATAAGACACTAGCTCCAATGGGCCTTGGGCTTTTCCGTCAACTCTTGACAAGTCCAAAGTTACCATTAATTATATTTAATACCACTATATAAATATAATTGCACTCTAGGCCTTATTAATAAATTATATCCCAAGACTTTATTATACACGTAACCCCTTCATAAAATATTCGTAGTAACACAAAGTCATAAATGTAGACTGCCACTTTGTAAATTACCACATCTTATCCTTGAGTACCCGGTTTAATTCTTTAAAGTTATTCATTATATATTTATAAAATCCAATTTCATAAATATATACTTTAGTAATTTCTTACTAAAGTGGTTAGGCCTAACTCTCTGAATAACTAAAACCATTAAACTTATCTCAAGGGAATATTTTATATCTCTATTAAGAGACTATGAATTCCATCTTGAGAATATATGTTCCATCAACACTAAATGTGGCTGCCCAACATACTGAGGTTTTGACCGTCACTTCAGGTCTCACTCCTAATATATCAAAGCAACCTACACTTCATGATCAGGTCCATTATTCTCTCAGGATTAAGAGTTCATGCAAATAGAAGTCGTGAGATTTATTATTCATTTGACAGTCATTAGGAGAATAATAAATCTCACAGCGGTCCTGTTCAATATGTCTTAACTCTTAAAACATATCAACATATCAACTAGAAGTCTCCACTTCCATGATCAAGACAAATCATCTTAGTTGACACGTTATAATCTTCGCAGATGAAATGCCCAATTTCATCACTGACTACGAACTATAAATTCTGAGTTTACAAAGAACTTGTGATTTACATCTTCTGTGACTTTTCACATAAATCACATACAATGCATCTCATGGACTATATGATAATGTCCCATATTCATGTTACCATTATTTTAGATAATAATAAAATAACTTTATCAATTACAATATTAAGTCATACATCATGTCATACATAATGTCATACATAGCATCATACAATAGGATTTAAGGGCACTAATCCTAACAATCTCCCACTTGCCCTAAAGACTATTGTGCACTAATCTAACTCTCATTCCCTCCAAATGTGACTCAAAAGTCCTTTGAGGTAAGGCTTTGGTAAAAGGATCTGCTAGATTATTTGCACTTTCAATCTTTGCTACCACAACATCTCCACGAGCAACAATGTCTCGAATGATGTGGTACTTCCTCTCAATGTGCTTTCCTTTCTTGTGATTCCTTGGATCTTTGGATTGTGCAACCGCTCCACTATTGTCGCAAAACAATGTGATGGGAAGTTGCTCCATTCTTACAACACCAAGATCAGAAAGGAATTTCTTGAACCAAACAGCCTCCTTTGCTGCTTCACAAGCAGCAACGTACTCGGCTTCCATGGTGGAGTCCGCAATACAAGATTGCTTAACACTCCTCCAACTTATGGCTCCACCTCCCAAGGTGAAAACACATCCTGAAGTGGATTTTCTGAAATCTAGATCTGACTGAAAGTCTGAATCTGTATAACCAATGAGAATCAAATCCTCACTATGGTAAACAAGCATATAATCTCTCGTTCTTCTAAGATACTTGAGAATATACTTTACAGCTTGCCAATGTTTTGGTCCTGAATTTGATTGATATCGGCTGACCATGCCAACTGAATAACAAATATCTAGTCTAGTACAAAGCATGGCATACATGAGACTTCCCACTGCAGAAGCATAAGGAACTTGTCTCATCATATTTTCTTCCTCTTGAGTCTTAGGCCTTTGGTCATCAGACAAAGGAACTCCATGTCTAAAAGGAAGCAATCCTTTCTTGGAGTTTTGCATGCTAAACCGTTCTAGAACCTTATCTATATATCTAGCTTGTGATAAGCCTAACATCTTATTCTTGCGATCTCGCCAAAGCTTGATCCCTAGAATAAAGTTAGCCTCACCCAAGTCCTTCATATCAAATTGGCTTGACAACCAAACTTTAACCGATGACATTACCCCTACATCATTCCCAATGAGTAGGATATCATCAACATAAAGCACTAGGAACATTACTACTTTGTCTCGATGTCTTTTGTACACACATGGTTCCTCAAGATTTTGTTCAAAACCAAATGACTTGATTGCTTGATCAAATCTGATGTTCCATGACCTAGATGCTTGTTTAAGTCCATAAATGGACCTATTCAACTTGCATACCATATGGTCTTGGTTCTTTGCTATGAAACCTTCTGGTTGCAACATGTATATTTCTTCTTCAAGATTGCCATTGAGAAATGCAGTCTTAACATCCATTTGTCAAATCTCATAATCATAATGAGTAGCAATGGATAAGAGAATTTTGATAGATTTAAGCATGGCTACTGGCGAAAAAGTTTCATCATAATCAATACCTTCTTTTTGTGTATACCCTTTCGCCACTAGTCTTGCTTTAAAGGTTTCAACCTTTCCATCAATCCCTCTCTTCCTCTTGTAAACCCATTTGCAACCAACAGGTTTAATGCCGTTAGGTGCCTTTACAAGATCCCATACATGATTGGAATCCATAGAATCCAATTCAGATCTCATAGCTTGGACCCAATGATGTGCATCTATATCATTCATTGCTTCATCATAAGTGTAAGGATCCGATTCAGCCTCTTCTGAGATAGTCTCATAAGTTTCTCCCAAACCTATGAATCTTATAGGAGGCCGAATAATTCTCCCACTACGACGAGGCACCTGTGTACTAGACATCTCATGAGTAGTATCTTGTGGTGTATCTAATACAGTCACATCATCCCTAGTTTCATCCATTGGTTGTTCAACTACAGGTTCATTCATTTCAGCCAAGACAACTCTACTTCTCGGAGTAAAATTATTCATATATTCATTTTCCAAGAATTTGGCATTTGTGCTAACAAACACTTTATTATCCTTATGACTATAGAATAAACCTCCAACTGTTCCTTTGGATACCCTACAAAAAATACCACTTCTGTTTTAGACTGTAACTTGTCAGACTTTCCTTTCAACACATGTGCTGGACAACCCCAAATGTGGAGATGTCTCATACTAGGCTTACGCCCATTCCACAACTCTACAGGTGTTTTAGGAATAGACTTCGAAGGTACTAAATTCAGAAGATACATTGCAGTATTTAAGGCATATCCCCAAAAAGAAATTGGTACAGTCGAATAACGCAACATGGACCTAACCATATCTAAAAGAGTCCTATTCCTTCTTTCTGCTACACCATTTTGTTGTGGAGTTCCAGGTGCAGTCAATTGGGATATAATCCTATTTTCAGTCAAGTAATCCTTAAAATCACCAAGAAGGTATTCGCCACCTCGATCAGATCGAATGGCCTTTATGTGTTTACCCAATTGATTCTCAACTTCAGCCCTAAACTCTTTGAACTTTTCAAAGGCTTCAGACTTCCGTTTCATTAGGTACACATAACCAAATCTAGAGTAATCATCAGTGAAAGTAATGAAATACTCATAGTCACCTCTTGCTTGAATTGACATAGGACCACATACATCTGAATGTACTAGTTCTAGCAAATCTTGGGCTTTTCTACCCTTTGCATTAAAAGGTCGTTTGGTCATCTTACCTTCCAAACAAGATTCGCAAACTGGAAAACCATCAAAGTCCATGGGCTGTAAAAGTCCATCTTTGATTAGTCTTTGAATCCTACTTGAATTAATATGACCTAAACGCAAGTGCCATAGATATGCATCACTAGTAGAAGGAAACTTTCTCTTTAATGATTTCACATGAGAGCTACTATCTAATTCAGAATTGTATAATTCATGCTTATCAAGAGTTAAAATATAAAGACCATCCACAATATTGCCAGAACAGATAAACACTTTATCCTTCTTTATTACAACATTGTCTTTCAGGATAATACAATATCCATGTTTACCTAAGTAAGTTGCAGAAATTAAATTCCTACGAACATTAGGTACATACAAACAGTCTTCCAATATTAAAACTCTAGACTTAAAACACAAATTAAACACTCCAACAGCTTCAACCGGAATCTTGCTCCCATCAGCCAAAGTAAGAAATAGTTCTCCCTCATTCAACTTTCTGGTCTCCTGGAACCCCTGCAAAGAATTGCAGATATGATTAGTACAACCTGAATCCACACACCAGGAATCTGTTGGATTCTGTACCGAACATATTTCAAGAAGAAATGAACTTTTCATACCTTTATTCTTGGCAGCCTTGAATGTTGGACAATTCCTCTTCCAATGCCCTTTCTCACCACAATGGAAACACTTTCCTTTGGTTTTCTTTCCTTTGTTGGCAACCCCTAAGGCAATTTGTTTACCATCTTTCTTAGTGAAGTCCTTCTTCTTCTTCTTCTTACCCTTGCCTTTCGACTTAGGTTGAGAAGTAAAAGCTTCACCCACATTGGCTTCAATACTAGAAGTACCAAGGATGCCTTCCACCGCCACTAACTCATTCATTAATTTAGACAAAGAATAAATCTTTTTGTTCATATTATAATTGAGTCTGAATTCCTTGAATGATTCTGGTAGTGACTGGAGTATCATATCCACTTGGGATTCTCCATCAATGTCGGCACCGCTCACCAAACATCTCCTTCAGACTATGCATTATGTCCGAAGCAAGTTCTACATCCTGCATTTGATGTTGTAGAACATTTGAGATAGATGCTAGGATGTAGCACTTAGCCATCTCATTAGATTTCTGCCAACGATCATATCGTTGTTTTTCCTCAAGAGGAGCATCTAATGAAGGAAAGGTGGGACATGGTTAAGTAAGCACATATTTGTGCTCTTCAGCAGTAAGAACAATGTCCAAATTTCTTTTCCAATCAACATAGTTGGATCCAGTCAGTTTGTTTTGGTTAAGAATAGAAACAAGTGGGCTAAATGATGCCATGACAAAATCTGAAAATAATAAACATGAATATAATAAGTAAATTGGACATTATCAATTTAGCATAAAAGCATATAATATGGAACCTTAATAAAACCATAAAATAAAATATGCAACGACAACCCAATCTCATATTCAATATCCCTCAGCATAGAGTGAACATAAAATACTATGATTGATTAAGAACTATTCTCATTATTAGTGCTATCATGATAACTCTTATCAAACACTAATAATATGTCGTTTTACATTTAGCCTCTAAGTAATAATAGTTAGAACTCAGCCTAGAGGATACTATAATACTTAGTCTAGTGTATACCATTGTCTAGAATTATGTGTAACCACATTTCATCCCTTTAACAGGCTTATTTTGTAGTACCATGATAAAACACCCTCCGCATGGAATGCAAAACTCGAAGCTAAGACAATGTGTTTATCAAACCACTATAAACCAGGAAATTCAATTTTGTAGGACCATGAAATAAATACTCTCCGCATGGAATGCTAAGCTCGAGGCAAAGACAAAGTATATATTTCACACTACTATGAACCAACAATGGAGGCCGTGAGATCCAACCCTTGAATCTCTCTCCCACTAGATATTTTAAAATAAAGGTTTTTAAGATCAAAAACTATAATAATGCTAGACACGTGAACAAATATAATCCTAATCTCATTAGGAATAAATTTCATTAAACTAGCATTAATATATATAAATATATATAACGTAATAAAAATCTTTATTATATATAAAAATCTATATTATTTTATATATAATATAATATACAAATTAATATATATAATATATATTTAATTACATTACGTTATATATATGTATTAAATATATTATAATATATATATATATATATATAGTTGTCAGAAGATGTGAATCCACACGGATTCACTTTCTTCAAAACAATGCATGAAATAACGTCCATGAAATAACAATCCACATGCAATCCATATGCAATCCACACAGAAAAACAATCCACATGCAATCCACACGGACAAACCATGCAATAACAATCCATGAAATAACGTCCAAGCCATGCAAACCATGCATGATATCCAAGCAGTGCATTGACGAATCACAAATATGGTAGTTACAAAGCAGTTATTTGAACAATCAATAACCACCATAAAAACAATGCAATCCGTGTGGATTCATGGCAATCTATCAATGGCCATCACGAAGACACGGTACAATATTCAATCTCACTTGCAATATATATTACAAACTAAGTTTTCCATTAATGGTTATTGAATCAATGACCAATCCGTGCACATGTAAAACAATATATCACATATATTTATCAATGCACACAAGATTTATGGAACAATATCTCTATGCAGAAATATGAAAAACACAAAGATAACAGTTTTCTTAAATTCTAAAATTCAATCACACGCTATACAATCATGATATGAAAACCTGGCTCTGATACCAATTGAAGGAAAAATTCTGGTTTTGCATCTCATGCAAAACCCACAGCGGAAGCAACAAACAAGGATCTATTTCATTCATGATTGATAACGTGCACTATGTAAATTTCAGAATTTAAGAACAAGATAGCATACCTTGGTGTGGAGAAATTCAAAACAAAGATTAGAAGCACTTGGGAACACTTTTAATCTTCACTCCAATTCCACTTTACGCCCAAGATGTGTGGTCTCTCAATCAGTTTTTCAAAGGGAGAATGAAAGTGTGTCTCACACTCTCTCACACACCGTTTCTTTTTCTTTTCTAATCTCTTCTAATAAAAATTCTGTATGTTTCTCCCTTTATAACTAACTGATTATCTAATTGGGCTGGCCTATTGGGCCTTTCCAATTGGGCTTTAGTGTGTGGCTTGGAGTGGGACCAAAAGGGATCAATAAGACACTAGCTCCAATGGGCCTTGGGCTTTTCCGTCAACTCTTGACAAGTCCAAAGTTACCATTAATTATATTTAATACCACTATATAAATATAATTGCACTCTAGGCCTTATTAATAAATTATATCCCAATACTTTATTATACACGTAACCCCTTCATAAAATATTCGTAGTAACACAAAGTCATAAATGTAGACTGCCACTTTGTAAATTACCACATCTTATCCTTGAGTACCCGGTTTAATTCTTTAAAGTTATTCATTATATATTTATGAAATCCAATTTCATAAATATATACTTTAGTAATTTCTTACTAAAGTGGTTAGGCCTAACTCTCTGAATAACTGAAACCATTAAACTTATCTCAAGGGAATATTTTATATCTCTATTAAGAGACTATGAATTCCATCTTGAGAATATATATTCCATCAACACTAAATGTGGCTACCCAACATACTGAGGTTTTGACCGTCACTTCAGGTCTCACTCCTAATATATCAAAGCAACCTACACTTCATGATCAGGTCCATTATTCTCTCAGGATTAAGAGTTCATGCAAATAGAAGTCGTGAGTTATTATTCATTTGATAGTCATTAGGAGAATAATAAATCTCACAGCGGTCCTGTTCAATATGTCTTAACTCTTAAAACATATCAACATATCAACTAGAAGTCTCCACTTCCATGATCAAAACAAATCATCTTAGTTGACACGTTATAGTCTTCGCAGATGAAATGCCCAATTTCATCACCGACTACGAACTATAAATTCTGAGTTTACAAAGAACTTGTGATTTACATCTTCTGTGACTTTTCACATAAATCACATACAATGCATCTCATGGACTATATGATAATGTCTCATATTCATGTTACCATTATTTTAGATAATAATAAAATAACTTTATCAATTACAATATTAAGTCATACATCATGTCATACATAATGTCATACATAGCATCATACAATAGGATTTAAAGGCACTAATCCTAACACCATAATATAAGGATTCTATATGCAAATGGACTCCTTTATATATGCATGCAAGTTGGCAACCAAAGCTCCCATTCCAAGCCAAAAAGTGCAACAACGTCCTTGGTGTGCATGTGTCATCAAATCCGTATAGACTATTAATATGGAATTGTCAAACATGCAAAACATGCAAGCCATACGGTAAAGACCAAACGGTGCAATCATTTATTGTCCAAGCGGTGCAATGAGCATTACAGTTACTTTAACAATGAATAACTGTATCCAAGCAACGACAAAGACACGGCACCGTTAACAAGATCTGGCACTATTCAATTCCACTTGCAATATATATATACGGATTCCATGAAAATTAAAAACCATGACACAACACCATAACTTGATGCAGAAAATTGAAAAAACAAAGATAATGGTTTTCATAAATTCTAAAATTCAATCACATATTATACAATCATGAGATGAAAACCTGGCTCTGATACCAATTGTAGGAAAAAACTGGTTATATATCTCATACAAAACACATAGCGGAAGCAATAAATAAGGATCTATTTCATTCATGATTGATAACGTGCACTATGTAAATTTCAGAATTTAAGAACAAGATAGCGTACCTTGGTGTAGAGAAATTCAAAACAAATATTAGAAGCACTTAGGAACACTTTTAATCTTCACTCCAATTCCACTTTACGCCCAAGACGTGTGGTCTCTCAATCAGTTTTCAAAGGGAGAATAAAAGTGTGTCTCACTCTCACATACACACCTATTTCTTATTTTCACTTATAAAAATTTTGTATGTTTCTCCCTTTATAACTAACTGATTATCTAATTGGGCTGGCCTATTGGGCCTTTCCAATTGGGCTTTAGTGTGTGGCTTGGAGTGGGACCAAAAGGGACCAATAAGACACTAGCTCCAATGGGCCTTGGGCTTTTCCGTCAACTCTTGACAAGTCCAAAGTTACCATTAATTATATTTAATATCACTATATAAATATAATTGCACTCTAGGCCTTATTAATAAATTATATCCCAAGACTTTATTATACATGCAACCCCTTCATTAAAATATTCGTAGTAATACAAAGTCATGAATATAGACTGCCACTTTGAAGATTACTACATCTTAATCCTTGAGTACCCAGTTTAATCCTTTATGTTATTCATCGTATATTGATGAAATTCAATTTCATAAATATATACTTTAGTAACTCCTTACTCATACCTGAAGGTGGTGCAGAACATCCAGCTGTCTGGACGACCTCCTAAGACAAGGGGGTAGACGAGCAGGCCATTACGTTCACAGACAAGGACGCAGGACGACTTCACCACCCACACGATGACGCGATAGTCATCACCCTACTCATTGCTGACTACATGACCAGGAGGGTGTTGATAGACAATGGCAGTTCTGCGGACATTTTATATTACCCCGCCTTCCAACAAATGAGGCTAGGACGAGATCAGCTTCAACCAGCAAATTCGCCATTGGTGGGATTCGGAGGAATGAAGGTGTAACCAGTGAGCACCATCACATTACCAGTGGTCGTTGGAACATATCCAAAGAAGATAACCAAGGAGGTAAATTTCCTTGTTGTTGATTGTGCATCATCATATAATGTAATTATTGGAAGACCAACTCTGAATAGCTAGAAGGCGGTAACCTCTACCTACCACTTGTCCATCAAATTCCCGACCGAGCACGGAGTGGGCCAAGTACAAGGAGATCAATTGGCTGCCAGAGAGTGCTACTTAGCCATGCTGGCGATGGACGAGCATATACAGGCAATGAGTATAGATGGGAGAGGGATCGCAGCAGAACCCACTGAGGTGTTAGAAGACGTCCCTTTGGACGAGAACCATCCTGAGAAGTTCACTAAAATTAGGGCGAGCATGGAAGAAGAGGCAAAGCATGCTTTGGTCCAGTTTTTGAAGAAAAGTCTCGATGTCTTTGCATGGAGTCATGAAGATATGCCTAGTATTGATCCAAGTGTTATTACTCACAGCCTAAATGTGTGTCCCTATTCCAAACCAGTGCGTCAGAAGAAAAGGATTTTTGCTCCTGAGCGAGACAATGCCATCAAGGAAGAAGTCCAGAAGTTGGTTTCCGCGGAGTTCATTCGAGAAGTTTATTATCCAGATTGGTTGGTGAACGTAGTCACGGTGAAGAAAGCTAACGGCAAGTGGCGGATGTGCGTGGACTTCACTGACTTAAACAAAGCTTGCCCCAAGGATAGTTACCCATTGCCACGCATTGACCAGCTGGTGGACTCAACAGCAGGTCACAGGGTGCTGAGCTTCATGGACGCCTTCTCAGGCTACAACCAGATAAAGATGGACGAAGCGGATCAAGAAAAGACCTCATTCATTACAAGTCAAGGGTTGTATTGCTACAAAGTAATGCGCTTCAGTTTGAAGAACGCAGGGGCAACTTACCAAAGACTGGTTAACCACATGTTTCGTCCTCAAATCGGGCGAAATGTGGAGGTTTATGTAGACAATATACTGGAAAAGAGCCTGGACGAGGGAAATCATCTGGATGACCTTCAAGAGACTTTTAATACACTTCGGCGGTATAACATGAAATTAAATCCAAGCAAGTGTGCTTTCGGAGTGTCGTTGGGGAAGTTTTTGGGGTTCATGATTTCGCATAGAGGAATTGAAGTAAATCCGGACAAAATCCAGGCGATACTGAATATGGAACCACCGAAAAATATCAAGGAAGTCCAATCTTTTACCGAACAAGTTGCCGTCCTTAACAGGTTTGTGTCGAAAGTCACTGACAAGTGTTTGCCATTCTTTAAAGTCCTCAGGAAGGCATTTGAGTGGACAGACGAATGTCAAAAGGCCTTCCAAGACTTGAAGACATATCTCATGACAGCGCCGTTGCTGAGTCCGTCTGTACCGGGAGAAGAGTTGTATTTGTACTTGGCGGTGTCCCCACACGCAGTAAGCTCGGCGTTGGTCAGAGAAGAAGGGAGAATCCAGAAACTGATTTATTACACAAGTCGTGCGATGAGAGGAGCAGAAGGACGATACCCGATGATGGAAAAGCTAGCTTTTGCCTTGATTACGGCTTCTAGGAAGCTGAGGCATTATTTCCAAGCTCATATTATCAACATCCTAACAATCATCCCATAAAGAAAGTAATGAACAAGTTGGAAGCCGCTGGACGATTAATACAGTGGGCTGTGGAACTTAGCGAGTTTGACATCAGATACCTCCCAAGGAGTGCGATAAAGGCGCAGGCATTAGTCGATTTCATCGCAGAGTTCACCCCCAACAAGGATGACCTAGACAAAGACAAAGGAGTTGAAAGGTGGGTTATTAATGTAGACGGATCATCCACACTATATGCATGAGGGATTGGAGTCATACTAAAGTCCCCAGAGGGTGACAAGCTGGAGTACGCGGCCCGTCTACAGTATCAAACCACCAACAACGAGGCTGAGTACGAAGCTCTACTCAAAGGATTGGAATTGGCTAAGTCCTTAGGGGCGGAGTCGATAATAGTCAAAGGAGATTCTCAGCTAGTCATCAACCAAGTAAATGGAATGTGTGATACCAAGGAAGATCAGATGAAGAAATACCTCAGGAAAGTGAAACGGCTTGCACGAAAGTTTTCAGTAGTAAGTTTTATTCAACTCCCCAGGGAGGAAAATATGGAAGCAGATGCCTTGGCGAAAGCAGCTTCGGCAGGAGGAGTTACGGACGAGTACGACAACGTCCAATATATGCCGAGCATAGACTTTCCAGACATACAGCAGATAGGAGGGGGAGAAAATTGGATGAGTCCAATAGTAATCTATCTTAAAAACAGAAGGCTTCCAGAAGACAAGGACGAAGCTAGGAAATTGAGGGTCAGGGCAGCCAAATATGTCCTCATAAACGAAGTGCTGTACAAGTGAGGTTTTTCCCAACCTTACCTAAGATGCTTGGCTCTGGACGAGTCAAACTATGTTTTGAGGGAAGTTCATGAAGGAGCATGTGGAAATCATTCAGGAGCGAGATCACTAGTCCATAAGATCGTCCGTGCAGGCTACTATTGGCCTACAATGCAGGCAGATGTTAAGGTCTATGTTAAGGTATGTGACCAGTGTCAACGCTATAGCAATGTCCCTAGACAGCCGTCAGAGTAGCAGACCCCAATGATGGCCCCATGGCCCTTTGCATAGTGGGGACTGGATATCCTAGGCCCCTTCCCCATGGGAACCAGACAAATGAAGTTTTTGGGGGTAGGGATCGATTACTTTACCAAGTGGGTAGAAGTCGAACCTCTTGCAACAATCACTCAGCAAAATGTTAAAAAATTTGTTTGGAAGAATATTCTATGTAGGTTCAGAGTACCCAGGGTACTAGTATCGGATAACAGACATCAGTTTGACAACGCACCCATTTTGGAATCAAGAATCACTATTCCTCACCCTCCCATCCACAAGCGAATGGACAAGCAGAAGTAGCGAACCGATCCCTACTAAAAATCATCAAGACTCGGCTCGAGGGGGCAAAAGGGATATGACCAGGCGAGTTACCAAGTGTTCTTTGGGCCTACAGGACAACTGTACAAACTCCGACAAGAGAGACCCCCTTTAAGCTAGCCTATGGAAGTGAAGCCGTCATACCGGCAGAAGTTCATATGGCTAATCATCGAGTGATGAAGTATCAGGAGAGAGCAAATAGGGAACAACTTCGTCTTGACCTTGATCTTATTGACGAGGTAAGAATGGATGCGGAGCAGAGGACAACAAGATACAAGAATCTTATGGCTAGGCAGCATGATGCCATGGTGAAACCCAGACGATTCAATGTTGGGGACCTTGTTCTCAAAAAAGTCTCCTTAGCAACTAGAAATCCAGCTCATGGAAAATTGGGACCCAATTGGGAAGGACCCTACAGGGTAATCAACTGCAAGAGGCAGGGGTCATACTACCTGGAGGCCCTAGACGGACGAAAGTTAGAGCACCCTTGGAACGTGGAACACCTGAGGAGGTACTATCAGTGATGAACTTAGATGAAATAATCCAAGGACGAGGTTGATACTATGGACAGCTACAACCATGATCTATGTGTTTACTTATACCTACTGTTGTGTTCTTATTACTACTATAGTGTGTATTAAGAATAAAAAGTGCACTAGTTCTTAAACTCTTGCACCGTCTACAGACCAGTTTGTAAAAGACGAGGTTATGTGTTTTCTTAAATATTTTAATAAGGCACCAGCTTCTAAGCGTGTCATATCTGTGGACAATGTTCATGCAATAATATGGTTTGGATTTCTAATATATTTAATCTAGTTTCCATAATGATACCCATAAGGGGGGCAAAAGCCTAAGACGAATGAAAATCTCTGGACGCAGGGATGTAACGTTCATAAGCTCTCCTCAAAATGAGGATAAAGCAAAAAGAAAAAGCTAAGGCATACCCGTCTAAGAAGTAGATAGACAGGAAAAAGGCATGCGTTAAAGCATAAAGTCCCAAAGACGAAGCATCTAGCCAAGACGCCTCAATGTCCTAGGACGAGTAAAACATTGTAAGCGTCTTGCAAGGAGACAAGTGATAATTGCCCAACAGACGAGGTAAAAGACTGGCAAAGTCATCATTGTCGTCCAAAGATGAGCTACACTTGTAAAGATTTGACTGGCTAACAAAAACGTCCATGCTTAGGTGGGTCGTCCAAAAAGAAATATATATATATCATATGGACGACCATTCAACACTTAGAACACAGACTGTTTAAAAGCCAATAACATTAATGGTGATAATAGTAGATAAACTCGTCCATACAATAAATAATGCATAAAAGTAAATATTCATTAGTCTAAAGAGGGTAGACGACCACCGTCCAAAAACCCTTATAAAATAAGCCTTAAAAGGCAATTTTTGATAAACTTATCCAGAACACTCTGGACGAGATAATTGTACTCAAATACATCTTAATAAGGGTCCAAAAAACAATGGACCAAACTATAAAAAAATAAATAAATAAAAAATAAAAATAGAACAACAATAGCAATAGTTAAAAACTTTCGTCTTCAAGAGGGGGGGGGCATCAACATTGGGGTCGTCCTGAGATGGCTTTGTGGTGGCATCATCCTCAATATTAACATCGTCTGAGCCTGTTTGGAGGAGAGAGCTTGTAGCAGCGCCAAGGTTGAGTTTAATAGTGTTAAAGTCAACTCCAGGAAAGTTTTCTATAACATCCATTCTAAAATCTTTAAACCCTGCTGCATAGTTCGTGTCCAGCAGGTCGGTAAACTCCTTGGACGCCTTGAACTCCTCCACTGCATCGTCCTTAGCCCTCTTGAGAAGGAGATTCAACTCGTCGTTCTTCTTTTAAAGAAAGTCAAGACGATCGTCCTTCTTAGCAGCATCAGATTTCAGCTCCCCCACTAAAGCATTCAACCCCTTAACCTCGTCCTTGGCCTTATTCGCCACCTTGGCCCAAGTTCTGCTGTCGTTTTTAATCTCCTCTATTCTTTTTTCAAGAAGGATCCTTGTCTTGTCCATCTCCGTGGCCTGCCTGGACGCAGCTATGAACTTCGACATTGCCTACATAGAAGACAAGAAGGTTCAAGAGATAAAAATGACAATAGATAACATTGCTAAAGTAAGACGAGACAAAGGTGCTCACCTTAAAAAGATCGTGGATACCGAAATGCTCAAACTCCTTCAAAGACATGTCGTAGCACGCAGCCACATCCTCACCTGTTACAGCCTCTTGAAATCGTTCCCAGGCCAAATCCTCATTCTCCAATAAGTTCATAGAAATCTTTTGAGGAGGCTCGGACGAAGCAGGAGCATGGATTTTGGACAGAGAGACGCCAACGGGTGTAGATGAGTCAACATCGATGACTGTGATGGATGGCAAGGAGGAAGGAGGGTCAGACTTAGCAGTTTCGGGCCTGGACGACCCATGCTTGGTCTTCTTCCCCCAACGACTGGGTAAGCTTCCTAAGTCCAAATTTTTGGACAAGCTTTTCCTCTTGTCTCCAACAGCAGGACGAGGCTGAGGTTGAACTTCATGTCTGGTCGTCTCATCGATCACTTCCTTCCCCTTGTTTACTTTCATGGTTGCCATTCGTGACAAACACATGTACATATATATAAAATAATAAAAAAATTTCAAAATTTCAAGAAAACCACTCACGTCTACGAACAGTCTGCTCGTGTGCAAGGGCTTCAGCGGATGGATCAGGCCCAAGTCCCCACTTGTGCAAGCGTCGAAGCGTCACCAACGAGTGAAAATTCCTCTCGGGGTGTAGACGAGTTCTGTGGACATGGTCACGGTGAAACTTGCTTAAAGAAGGACGTCTAACAGCTGAGAAAAGAGAGGAAAATTAAGGTTAGACAACTGTCTAAAGATGAAATATAACAAAACAAATAAAAAAAAATGGGGAATGCATATCTTCTTGACGAAGGTTCCCTAATTCTCTAGTGTAAGGGGCAAATGCATCTCTACCAACCTCGATAGGATGCCCCGCCCAGAAACCAAAGACAAAGAAAAATTATGTCTTCCAGTTTCTGTCAGACGAAGGCAAAGACTTAATCAACCTACAGTCATTGCCCCTAGCTGTGAACTGATAAAAACCTAAAGATTGACTTATGGTTTATAATAGTACAGAAACTCATCCACGGTGATAAGACGGTTCCCATCAAATACCTCCCTCCATAAGACCTGCATAGAGACAATAAGTCTCCACGCGTTGGGGTTAAATTGACAAACTCTCAAACCCAGCCTAGTGAGTAATTCTCTAGCGAAGGCATTTAAAGGTAATCTAAGCCCCCTAGCAAATAAGCTTCGTACATACCTATTCCAAAATGGGGTTGGCAACACCATTCCCCTCGAACGGCTAAACTAGGATTCAGATCGTCTGGGATTTGGAACCAACTCCTAAGGGCGTCTAACCTCTTCTCATCCATCTTAGAAGGGATTTCTATAGCACAACTATACACTGTTTCTTCTTCGTCCAAAGGGGGGGACGGCGAGACGCTCGTCGAGGTATCAGCTCCAGAGGCTGCCCTCGTCCTAAGATTTTCCTGTAAGGTTTCAACAGGAATTCCAGGAACACCAGAGGTATATTCCTCCGTTGTGTGGCCACTACTACTACTACTATCGTTACTGGAAGTGCTATAACTAGAAGAGTCATGATACTCGTCTATGGCCTTGTCTACACTGTCGCTAGACGAACAGGTAGCCATTTCAGACGTCCTAAAGCTTAAAAAGGAAACCCTGAGAGTGAGAGTAAAGGGAATACCTGGCTCTAGAATAAAGATACTAAGGTCGCAGAGAATACTCCTAGATGAGGCGACGGACGAGAAGTGTCAAAATAGAAAATCTGAAAAAATGAGAGGGGCACGAGAGGGAAACCACTATTTATAGGTAGAGAAGTCTCGGTATTCACAACGACGAGACCAATGAGAAAGCGACACGTGGCATCTACCTCGAGGAGGTAAGTCGACATGACCAATCACCTATGAAAGCGTGACATGTGGTACGTTGTCTGAAAAACAAATAAAATAGAAAATAATGATAATAAATGATATTGGAAAACTCGTCCTAAAGTCTGGTGATGTGCTGCATGACCCTTGGACGAAGGGGCAACTGATGAGGAATGAAGAAATATTATACTCCAGACCGTCCATGGTCATCCACACCAGCAGTCGTCCAGAAGAAAGCACCAGGACGAGGCTAACGTCTATGGTCGTCCATAGACGAAAACACACCTGTAACACTCGTCCTAGGAAAGCTATCAACCCCGCCCTGAAGGGGTTCGTCCACAAGAGGACCCCTGGACGAGCCCATTACACTTTGGAATTCCTGAGTACATGTCACCACTCCGTAACATACGCATAACTTCCGGTGACCATTATATGAGAAAATATAACTCCTAAACGGTTGTGAAAGTTATCCTTGAACCCTCGCACCTCCTCAAATCCAGAGGAGGTTACAAGCCCAATAACTGTTCCTAGGACACTATATAAACACCCATTCAGACCAGAAAAAGGTACGCAAGATATTTCCCAAAAAGTTGGAACTCCGAAAATAGAGAGACAAAAACTAACTTTGTCATCGGAGGGTTTTTGGCCGACAACCCCGGTCACCTTTGATCGCTTTTCTTTCTTTTTCAGGGCATCGAAGGAGCAAACAGTCTTGTCAATTCCGAAGCATCCAGCCTACTGATTTTCTTCACATCATCATATTTCACACGTGTAATGAGGCTAATGTGTGTGTGTGTGTGTGTGTGTGTGTGTGTGTGTATATATTCTTCCACTACCAAAAACGGGGTCTATAGCCGCGTTTCAAAAACGCGGCTTTAGGCTATAGCCGCGTTTTCTAGAGCCGCGTTTACAACCCCGGCCTAAGCGGCACAGCAACAGCCCCTGCAAGTCTGTAGCCGCGTTTTTATAACCGCGGCTATAGATCAGACCTATAGCCACGTTTTTAACCGTGGCTATAGATCAGACCTATAGCCACGTTTCCAAAAAATGTGGCCATAGTCTGAGACCTATAGCCGCGTTTTTAAAAAACGCGGCTACAAACCCGTTTTGAGCTGCGTTTAAACCGCGGCTATAGGTCTTTTTTAAATAATAAAAAAAATTTACTGGGGTTTTTTTTCCCCCAAAAAATTCAAAAATTCAGCTTTTTTTAAAAACAAAAAAAAATTTCTGGGTTTTTTTTTTCCCAAAAAATTCAAAATCAAGCACAAACCCAAAAAGTTTAAAATCAAACACACTTAGAAAATTCAAAATCAAACACAATATATTGACAATACAAATACAACGTGCTCCAAAATATAACAATACAAACCCATGAATCTCCTCTCATTCAACAAAACCTACCCAAATTTAACACTAAATCCATTCAAAGAACACAAAAACTCAAGAACACAAACCCATTTAAACATAAGCACAATATCGCAACATAATAGCAAAAATAACTTCTAGCAAAAGTATAATACCCATAAAAAAATTAGAGAATTTTTACCTCAAATAGTAGAGATGAGTGAGCCTTTAGCTTTTCTTATGAAGTTTTCCAGTGACCCTTGCTTGAAAAATGAAGTATATGGTGGTGTGGAGTGTACCGGTGAGAGGAGTGTGTGCGTTGTGTTGAAAGAAAAAAATAAGGAAAGAAACAAAAAAAGAAAAGAAGAAGTAGCAGCAAACAAACAAAGGAAAAAAAAAGAGCTGTGTTGGAAAAAAAAAAAAAAGAGAGAGAGAAAGAAAGAAGAGCTGGGCGTGACTTGCAGAGAAGAAAGAAAGAAAGAAACCCAAGAAAGCAGACAACAATGACCAAAGAAAGAAAAGATAAGAGTGGGGGTAGGTGGGAAAGTGGGGTTCTGGGTTTTTTTATTGGTGTTACCTATAGCCGCGTTTTCAAAAACGCGGCTATAGCCCCTCCCTTATATAAAAAAAATAATTTATTTAGATGCACAGGTCATTCTTTTAAAAAATATATATTATTTCACTGGACCTATAGCCGCGTTTTAAAAAACGCGGCTATAACCCTCCCTTATAAAAAAATTTGTTCTATTGTACATAGCACCCTTATAAAAAATACTTTTGTCTGGACCTATAGCCGCGTTTTTCAAAACGCGGCTATAGTCCGAACGTAAAACGCAGCTCATGGCACTAGAAACGCAGCTTTAGACCTAATCTATGGCCGCGTTTAACAAAACGCAACTATAGGTTGGGTCTGAAGCCACGTTTCTAGGAAACACGGCTATAGGTCAGGTATAGCCGCGTTTCTTTATAAACGCGGCTAAAAAACACAGCTATAGCTCGCGTTTTTTGTAGTGTTCTTTAAAGAGGAAGTGGATGATTATAAAATTTTGTTTTTTGTTCTTTAAAAAAAAAAAAAAAAAAAAAAAAAGTTGTCTACGCGCGTGTGGTAGTATTATTATGAAAAAATTAAAAAAAAAAAAAAAAAAAAAAAGGTGTCGTTTTATTTATTTATTATCTCTCTCCAAAATTTTTGGGGAACAGGGAGAAGACGAAAAGTTAGTTACATTGGTACCCGTTCTCCAAATTCCTCTGACGAGGTCGATTCTTTCGTTTCGGTTTTTTACACATTTACCCCTCCACTTTTAAATCAAATTCTTCATCTCCAAGTAAAGCTCCTCAAAATCAAATCCAAGGCGTCCATTTATTAAGATCACTCCGCCCCATAACCATAGCGCGGTTCCAAAAGTTTATTTAAGATACGAGGAGGGAAAGCCTGAAAGAGACCCTTTAAATTCTCAAATCTAGGGTTTTTGTTTTCCTTTGTTTTTCATTATTAGTAGAATTCTAAATTCCATGGTTTTACTTTTACCAGTATTGAATGAATAAGAATAATACCACATAAACAATTTTGCCTGGAATTTGAAATCCCTGAAAACAATGGCTAGGAAGCGAGAATTGGGTAGTACTAGTGGAAGTAATAGTAGTAATCATGGTGAAAGAGTTTGTGAAGAGTTAGGGCCCTGTAATTCTGAATCTCGAGGAGACGTGGCTGAGCGTCGATTTCTTCGCTCTCAATACCTTGCTGTCAAGGCCCTCATTAGTGGTATTTTTTTTGTTGATAAAAAAAAATTAATTTAATGGTTTTTGGCTTCTTTAGCAATTGGGTTTCATTGTTTGGCTTTTTTAGCAAATGGGTTTCATTGATTCTAGTATTTTAATGGTTTGTGCAGAAGAAAGAGATGATATAACAAGAGCAGATTCTGACAAGTTTGACTCAATCTTTCACCAAGTCCAGACCTTGCATGATTCCGGTATTTTTTTTTTTTTTTTTTTTGTTCTTCTCCTTTGTTATTTATGTTTTCTAAATGCTAGTGTGTTTCCTTAATTGTCTGGTGCAGTTTTTTTTTTTTTTATAAAATGTCTGGTGCAGTTTTTGTTTTTGTTTATTAAAAGTCGTAAATTTTGTTCCTTGTTTTTTAGCATTGCACACAACACATTACAATAATGTTTTTTTTTCCAATAATTGATGGAGGTGCTTTGAGTGAATTCAAATGCTCCTACATTGATTTCTTTAGATTTTGGTCTCAGCAATGATGGGCTATTATTACAATAATTATCACTTAAATTTTCCCATTTGAGTTTTTTTTTTTTTTCATTAAAAGTTGTAATATTTGTTTCTTTTCTTAACATTGCACACAACACAACACAGGGCATGCATATTCTTTCATTTTTTATAATTGGTGGAGGGAATGACATGAATGCATTCAAATAATCCTACATTATCTTCTATAAATTTTGTAACAATGATGAGCTATTATTGCAATTATTATCTTCTAAGTTTCCTATTTAAGGGTTTTTTTTTTTTTTTTTTAAATTTGGAGCTGAACCATTCTATTTTGTTCATTTTTATTGCTCATATGTTATTTACTTACAATTTAGAATGTTAACTTGAGAGTTGATATTCTTTTTGTTTTGGTGTGGACTGTATTTCAGTACAACAACCAAGAGAACAAGTTGCTGATGCAGAGGCTCTTTCAGACATTGCAAGTACATTGCTAACCTGTGTTAGGGCACATAACAGTGAAGGTATTACACCTTCAGATTTTGTCACATGTCTTCTCAAACAGTTTGGACAGCAAAGTGGACCAAGCACTAGTACAGAGAATGCTGGGAATGCTATATTTTGGAATGATATTGGTCTTGCAGTGTCACATGTTTTCAGGAGATGTTCAGGATACAGCACCATGTAATTGACATAGAATTACTTCTTTTTCATGTATTATTAGTTTTAAAATCCTTCAAATGATTCCCTAATTAATTCATCAATTTTTCTTTCTTCAGGATTGGGCCTATGAACACTGAACTTAAGCAGCGTAAGACGCCTGTTCAAAGAAAACGTATGAGACACACAGAAAGTGCTCAGCCTGAACAGGTATGCATGCTTCATCCTAATGTTGTGATACCAATCAAATGACCAACAATAAAATAAAAAAAGCTGTAACATAGGGAGTCAGAATGAAATTAAGCATTTTATTTTATTGAGAATGGGAGAAAAAATCCATTCTGCTTATCAAATAGAATAAAGGAAAATCTTTTTCTGTTGTAACTGTTCATTTCGAAGCGTTTGAAACGTTTCCCTGTCTACTTTCAAGAATATATATGGAACATATATGTTATCTTTACAAGTTTTTTATGCCAAATCTTGAGACTACTAGGGCCCTGTCTAGTAACAGTATTTAAGTTTGCTGTTCAATTTTCATGGAAATACGTGTTTGAGTGTTATGGAAATACATGTCAAAAGTGTTATTGTTATTTAAACACTGAAAACTATTGTTTAAAAGCAGGTACCAAATAGCCCCCTAATTATTGACTGTAATGCGTCTTGTGTCTATGGTGTGAATTTGTTTCTTTTCCCTTCAAACTCTGGCAGTTAACTTCCCTGTAAAATGTGCAGTTTAATTACATATATGTTCCATATAACATTTATATGTTATCTACACTAGGTTTTTATGCCAAATCTTAAGGCTACTAATCAGTGACTGTAATGTGTCTATGGTGTGAATTTTTTTCTTTTTTCACCTTTGAACTCTGGCAGCTAACTTCACTGTAAAATGTGCAGTTTGAAGATGCTGGTGCAGAAGAGAGAATAGATACTGACCGAAATATGTTAACTATGTTTAATATCTTGAAGAAGAATAGAAGTGTCAGGCTTGAAAATCTAGTATTGAACAGAAACTCTTTTGCACAGACAGTGGAGAATTTATTTGCCCTATCATTTCTGGTTAAAGATGGTCGTGCTGAAATAAATGTGGATGAGAAAAACTGTCATATTGTTTGTAAGATCTTTAATGCCTTTTTGCAGTTTAATTTCTTCTGTTTTGTATTCATTCTCTTTCCCCATTTTTTTTTCTTTATATCAGCACCAAAGAATGCTCCTTCTGCAACGGCTGTTGCCTCTGGGGCTGCTGCTTATAGCCACTTTGTGTTCAGATTAGACTTTGAGGACTGGAAGGTATTTTGACAAGGAAGCATAGTTTATATATTTTCCTTTGATATTATGTTCTTTCTTTTTTTTTACTGCGTTTATACATGTGACAATATTTTATAGATCTCAATTGCTAGTGTTATTGCTTGCTATAATTGTTTTATTCAAACCATTTTTCATGTGGAATTTGCAGTTGATGACATGTTCCGTAGGGGTTGGGGAAGAGCTGATGCCACAAAGGAAGCAATTAAAAACATCAAGCAATTCTGAAGTAGATCCACTATCTGGAGAATCTCAAGCAGCAGTGTCTACAACACATATTAGGAAGTTGTGTAGAAATCGTGGCCTGGTTTTACAAGAAGAGTCTGTTGCCGAGAGTGAACAGTCTCTGTCAGCTGATGAAGACTCAGTTCAGTGTGAAATTATTGAAGAAAAAATTGTGGCAATTCAAAAGATGCTCGAGCAAACATGAAATTGGTTGGATGTACAGTTTACAGTAGCATTATAATTTTTTCTAGCTGAAAGCCTGAAGTTAGGATTTGCATATAAGTTATAGTCGTTTAGCTCTCTATATCCTACATATTCTATACTATTCTTTAAGAGGATTCCTCACTTTCATCTCCACTTTTTACATGTCCTATAATACCCACAGTCACCTTATGAAGTCTTAAAAAGCCTAAATAACAGTATCAAACAAGTAAAATTAGAACTTTATGTTTGTATGTTGTGGTTAGAACATAGAGGATGTACAACTTTCCACATTTGATCATTGCTTTTGTTCGTCGATGACCTTAAAGAAAGGTATGAAAAAATGACTAAACATTGATAGAAGAAACTAACTTCTACTGCTTTTGCCACCTATTGGTCCATTAGGGCCTTAAATTTCACTTCATTTTTGTGGTAAAATCTGAGTTCTCGAAAGATACCTTAGTCGAAACTGATTTTGTCACTGTATTTGGTGGGAAGTTGGCCTAATTTTTCAGGTTTTTTATTTTTTATTTTATGTGCATTATTGTGGTGAATTATTGTGGTGAATTGATTCCTTCATTCCAATTGATATCTACTGTTAATAAAATTAACTTAAATGAATGGTTTTTCTGGTTCCAATTGATGCTTGAGTCCGCTACATTGGGTGGTTTTGGGTTCTGAATTTGAAGGAAGGAATTCTCTCTATTTTTTCTTATTTTCATTGCGAGTAATTTTGGTGTTGCCACCTTTCATATATATTTTAATTTCAGGTGAAATGTGAGATAAGATTTGATTTTACATCATTTTTGTCTTCCCATCTCTTCGTTTTAAAACTTAATCTTATGCAACTAAAATGCATGTTAAGGAATCTCTCAGATGACTTATTTTCACTAATAAAATGAATTCAACTGGAAATTATAGACAAGACAATAGAGTAGTCGTAAGAGTCTCCTTCTCTTTCTTTCATCAAAGTTCTTGCCCTGTTATAGACATGGAGGGGTATTGGAACTTTTATGGCCCAAAATGGTCAATGCCCACTTTGGAAAGTTCTTGGGATGAGCCTTTTTGTCACATCAAAATCATGGGCCTAGTTAATCAGATTCTTATAATTTGAAAAGATTTTTGTATTATGGTTTGAAGACTTTGTCCGTCTTTTTTGCTTGACAGTAAATTGTAAAAGCTCTCTTTCCCTCTTCTATCACTTTTTTTTTTTTAAATGGATTTCCCTCCTTTATCATCACTGCTTGCTGTAACACTATTATCTACTTCCATATTGTACTTTAATTCTTCTATCTCAAAGCTATCTTTGGCTGAACTCTTGTTTTTTTTATAGATATCTTTGGCTGAACTTATTTCTTCATTTCTTTTGTGTATGAATCAAAACTTCAACTTAAGCAAAATAATAAAGTACTGGATCTAAAGTAGCAGTACAAAACACTAGCCACTAAAGCTTTGAACAAATGTACAATGAATTCTATTTGTACACCAATCACTAAAATAGTTGGTAGTGCTGATGCCTAACACAGAAAATAAACACTAAAATAGCTTTAAAATCATTATCTAATGTGTGAGTGTGTTTATTTTTTTGTCCTAGATCTCACCCTACTTTTAACTATTTTCTATGATTCAAGTATGCATAAATCTCACCAAATAAAGGTGTGAAACTTGAATTAGGATGAATGTAAAGTTTTGAGTTAAAGGTAAGAAAAAAAAATCTTTGACCACGTATTTCATATTGGAATGAATGTAAGATTTTGAATTAAAATGGGGGAAAATAAACACTAAAATATCTTTAAAATCATTATCCAATGTGTGTGTTTATTTTTTTGTCCTAGATCTCACCCTACTTTTAACTATTTCTATGATTCAAGTATGCATAAATCTCACTAAATAAAGGTGTGAAACTCGAATTAGGATGAATGTAAAGTTTTGAGTTAAAGGGAAGAAAAAAAAAATCTTTGACCATGTATTTCATATTGGAATGAATGTAAGATTTTGAATTAAAATGGGAGAAAATCTCTAAACATGTGTCTGTGCGACGAGGCTAGTAATCTTCTTTTTCTGATTTCAATTATAGAAATTCACAATCTCCTTTATCTTTTCTTTTCTATTTTTTCATGTACAAATACATGATGTGGTATTAGCCTTATTCTTTGCAAAATCAAAGTTACACTTTGGGAGCCATGATTTCGTTTTAACCCTATTCCTTGCAAAATCAAAGTTACATTTTGGGAGACAACAGGCGGCAATAAGGAATCAGTGTCTCTACCAAATGTGGGAAGCATTAAACAAATTGAAGCCAACAATTGTTATTTTATTTTTATTTTTATAAGAAAGCTTTATTGATATGAAAAAGAAAAATATGGTAATAGCACCCAGTACACAGGCAGTGTACTAGTAGTGCAGCAAAATTAAAGAAAATTACAGCAATCAATAAAGTTTAAAATACTTGTAAAAGAATGGCAGCCGCCAACCGCTCATATAATGAATTCAGAAAAGCCCTCTTTACCAACCACTCATATAATGAATTCAGAAAAGCCCTCTTTACCACCACCATCGTAGGTCGTTCAATGTCCTGTAGTTCCTTTCCTTCCAAATGATCCACATTAAGCCATCATTGTGATCAATTACCATTTATCATCAGTTGCATTGCTGCAGACTCTCAAAATTATTTGATTTTTTTTGGGGGGGGGGGGAGGATAAATTGTTAAAACAAATAGGAGATGGGGGTTTCAAACTCCGCTCTCCTTATTAAAAAGACTAGACTATGCCACTAAATTACAAAACTCTTGACAATTTTGTGAAGGTTTTAGTTGGTGTCAATGCTGTGAATTTATAATGTTGTTTATAGTTGCCATCTCATTCTTATTCTTTTCTCTTAATTGTAGGTCAATCTAAAACCATTATAGTTGTTACAGCATTCTGGTGCGAAATTATTCATGATATAACTATTAGACAACTACATTTATGTTTATGCATGAAGACGTAATGGTTGTTACCACCATTAATGCATTTTTTTCACATCGATTATCATGTCCAAGAGGTTTAAAAGTTAAAACTGCTCAACAATTATGGAGTGAAAGACTAGTCATCGGTCTAAATATATAATTCTTGAGAACCAAACACCTGTTATTGAGTGACACAGAAAGCAGACTTAAGGCCCAGAGCATCAAAGCCATCAAGTTCAGTTAAGAATCATGCTATCTTCCAAAGCGAGGAAAAATCATGCTATCTTCTTATTAATATGGAAATGCGAAATAATCCATTTGCTAATGATACAAGAAGATATGAAATGTGAGAAAACAATTATTTCTTTTGCTTGATCAAAATTTTCAATAGAATCCACTTACACAATCCATGCTAATCTTAACCTCTAACCTTGGCTTTGCTAAAAATATAAAATAAAATAAACCCTCTAGCTCTAGTTACCTTTTGGAATGTCTAGGTTCTCAAATATTGGGCTGTCAACTCCCACTCCCATTGCATTCAGACCATTGTCAACATACACAACAGCACCAGTGATAGCTGAAGCTAAGGGTGATGCCAGGAAGGCAGCAGCATTCCCAACCTCCTCTGTTCCATTTATAATTCCAGCTCAGTAACAGTATGAAAAATGCCAAAAAGAAAATACAAAACATAAATTATTCAAAAGGGGCTGTATCTGCTTGTGTTGTAAAAGCATTTTCAAGCCTCTGTTGTTTATTGGAGAAATATCACAAGAAGCTATAGTGATCGTGACCAATTGACCATAAACGAGGATATTATTTTAAAAAAATTTGCAATTTTATTGAATTTCTGTCTTGTTCCACAGAAAGTAGGCAGTATTATTTTGAAAGTAACCAAATCTAGAAAAAACTGTGGAAAAACTTATGACTCACCTGCAGATAATTCTTTCTGTAGGGGTGCATTTGCTGATGAGTAATCTATCATCATATCAATAAAACCAATTGCTTTTGCAGCACGACTTCTTAATGGCCCTGAAATTTATATTAGTTTGGAAAACATGTGAGGAAATAGATACTATCTAAAGACAAAATTAAGTTAGGAATTACATCATTTGATTTTTCCTTCTATCGAATTCAAAGGTAACCTCAACACTAAAAAATGAATCTAAGACAACAACAGGGCCAGGGTACAAAACTGAGAACACATAATATTATGGAAAATGTAAAATCAATTTAAACTGCATGGTGAGATGGAAGCTCTATTTCAAAGGGATGGGTTTGTACTTTTTAAATACAAAGTAGAGATAAAAAAAAAAAAATGAATGCATTTAAACTTATGCTAAAATTACCAACAGGACTACTGCAAGTGATGCTAAGTAAGATTCAAGCCCAATAAGATATTGCTGGGTGGACTCTTTCAGTATGTTTTTACGACAACTAACATTCAGTTTGGCACCATTGATGAACCAATTATGGTAAAATCATACTGATGGTTATTTTCATTAATTGCCCGACACAAGGACATTTATTCATCCACTTGGTCTGGGATTTTGGGCAAATTAATGGAAACATGTTTAAGTATTGGGATTTTAGTGTTCTGTGATTGATTGCTAGATAAACAGCAGTGAAGATTGGGACTAAATTAATCTCTATATCTTATCAGTAAAACACATCATCCATATAATTAGGGAAGAGACCAGGAATGATAGATGATGTCTTCTTGGAGGGATCTACATACAGATCATTAAATCATATCAACTTTTAATTGGACTATAGAGAAGAAGGATACAGCCATCCCTATAGGCCTCATTTCAGATGGAACACCCATAGCATGTACATGGCAGAATGTGGCACCAGGACATAAACCAGTCAATGAGATTACAAGAGAATTATTCTCCTATTTTAGGTGAGGCTATGATTCTCAATATAAAGTAAATAAAATACCAGCAGATATTGTGTTGACCCTGATTTTGTGTTTTCTTCCAGCTTCAAAAGCTAGCACCTGTGTCAAGCCCAAAAGTTTATAGATGTTATGCTAACTATCATGAACATTTGAAAAACAGATATACATGAAATAAGAATAAAATGAATAAATAAACATATGACTTACTTGCGTGTCACTCTCCAGAGCAGCCTTTGCTGAACTCATACCTCCACCATATCTGCATGTAGAACAGTCAAAATGAAGAAATTGTTCTTAGGTGAACCACACAACAATGTTCACAGTGCTGAAGGAAACATACCCTGGAATGATCCTTTCAGAAGCAATGTATGTTAGAGAAATTGAAGCACCACCTGTAATGTTAAGTCCAACCAATTAGGGGAAAATTTCAGAGGTTTTCTTACTGGTTTTAAAATCCTACATTGGTTAGAAAAATAATAATGAGATGAAGTAATTCCTGTTGAGAGTATTAATCTCACACTGGTAAGAAACGGTGGTGTGATAGTCCCTATAGATAAAGTGGTTAGTTTTTGAGTGTGAGAGAGTTAGAAGACAAAACTTTATCTAGTATGTTTCCCTGAGAGGCTGTGATTCCCACAAAGTAGTCACAATTCATGCAAAGTATAACATACCTAAAACCCTTGAGTTCTCCCAAACAAAGCCTAAACACATATCACTTTAAGAACTTGTTTGAAACATCAAAATCACTTAACCTAGGACATGATCGAACCCTAAAGATCCAGAAACACCTAAAAACCTAGCACTCGTAATCCAAGACCACTCAAAACATCAAGATTACCCTAACCCTAAACCGGGTTCCTTACATTAGGGTGCATATTGTAAGGATTCAGACTTATGGGGAAAATTAGGGATAAGGAAAAAAATTGTGATGGGAAGAGGAGGGCGGGAAGGGAAGAACATAAAGATAAAAATCAAAGAAAAGCAATAGAAGAAATTAAGTGAGAAATGTGCCTGGATTCATTATTGGAACAAAGTGCTTGAGTAAAGAAACAAAGGAGTAACTAGATGCAGAGATAGCTGCAAGATATCCATTCCTTGATGTCTCCAAAAGAGGTTTGCTGACCTGCGAATGAAAAAAAAAAAAAAAAAAAAAAAAAAACACTAGTTAAGTGCCTTAAGATCTAGAAAGAACAGTGTAAAAGGATAAACTGATGAACACAACACCTCTGGCCCATTGGCAAGTGAGTGCACAAGGATGTCAATGCTTCCAAAGTCCTGTTTCACAGATTCAACAACTTCCTGCAAAACATTAGAACCAAATTGGTTACCAGTGGTCAGTTGGGTCAGTTATCCCATTTATGTCTTTGCCAGTAAAGAGACCTGTAGCTCCTTACAAGAGGAGCATGCATTATAAGTTTTTTACATTCAAAGTTTGCAATTGACCATGAATTTCAATGTTCACCAAAATATGGCTTCAAACAGTTTGTGAAACAAATGCAGCTTAATCATTAGTAGGTTGAGTTAGATTAAATCCTTTTGCTATACATTTGAAAAGAAATTTGACAGGTGACATGACAGATAAGACATAGTACAAACTTATAATCATATTAAATCCATCTACTTATTAGTTGAACTTTTAGTCAACTTATTAACATTCATTTTTATCAATGTGAACCATTGTATGATTTAAGTTCAATACTTGATTAATTCTGCTGTTCTCTCCAAGGAAGAAAACTAAGCACTTGTAATTTAATCAAGTCAGAGGCATTATTGCAATTTGGTTTGACTGATACTAATGTGCACACCAAGTGAAGACAAAATACTGAGATAATTTTATTCTATGTTGTGTTTAGAAAATCATGTACAGACATGCGAACTCATAGACCGATGGTTTACTTCGGAGAACGGTTCATCACATGTTATGCCCAGGTCAATCAGATGTAATAAATTAGTGATGTTTACTGAGTGGAGTTAAAAAAGTCTTTTATTCAATAATGACCACTTAAATTAAATAGTGATGTATTCACAATAAATGATACCTGAACTGTCCAATTTGAGGATCCAGCATAGCGTTTGTTTGCTTTTACCTGCCCAAAACCACAACTAAGAATATCACCAAGAATACAATTGGACTTTATATCAATTATTCCAGAAATATATGGAGCTTTTCATTACATCGTCAGGAACATCTTCAGGATTGTCATAAACAGCGTCCAATGGATACACTTTAGTAATTTCCATTAGAGAACCATCTGGTAATCTGAAAAATCAAATTTCAATTAGAAATTAACAGAGGCTTGGAGATGGTACCGCAATTATTAATTGATTACCCATAATGCAGGAAACAGAACATCATATCTTACTTGCGTGACTCATCAAATTTCCCACGCCGTAAACTAGATTCAAAAATATTCAGTGCCTACATAAAACAAAAGCTCGCATTAAAAATTGTACACTTTTGTCATTACTTGAGACTCTAGAATCATAAGATCAAGTTAGATCAATTTACATACCGGAACCCATGTACCAACAAGAATTTCAGCACCACCAGCAGCAAGAGATTTTGCTATTGCCCATCCATATCCATTATCATCAGCTATGCCAGCAATAAATGCTCTCTTACCTGCTAACACAATGTCCCCGTGTTAAATACAGCAGCATATATGTTATGTTCATACAATTTGGACAAGTACATCTTTGGCTTGACCTTGACACTGGTGGTCATCCTAAAACATTTCTCTTCAAGGCTCAAAGCAAGACAATGACAAAAACCTTCATGTAACACATCCCACCATTTTTCACTCCGAACCTCAAATTTGGGCTTTGTGTCATTGTTACCAGAGAACTGATTTTGTGCTTTGATTCAATTTCATGGTTCAGGTTTCTCCAACATTTATACATGTGACTTATATATATGGCAAGATTCTTTGCAAAGCCAAAAAAAGGTAATTAACTACAACTACAAGCAAAAAAATTGAAGCAGCCAAGCAGGTGTTAAAACACCACCCTTTTTCTGCCACTTAACAGCATGGCAACTTAACAGGCTATGTAAGTTTACTACGATGCTCATTTTACATGCAATATCTCAATATTTTTGTTATGCTTATGTGTGTTCAGTTGAGATACATATCAGAACCCAGGATATGAAACTAAATAGGCTTTTGTTGAGCTTTCATTGAGGTAATTGTCTTTTCAAGTCAATGATCATGCGACACAAAAAAAAAGAGAAACCCCATCTATATTTTGCTTTAAAATGCTTGGTGAAATACCATCTTACAAGCAAAACATATAATCTTCCCAGTCAAAACCTCATCTGCAGTTGTAAACCTGGCCTTTACTTGCAGTATCAATACCATGCAACAAGGAAAAAGGTGGAGGAAGATAGTATGTGAAGCTATTCATTTCATATTTCTTATATATATTTTGTGTGTCATATATAGAAACCAGTGAAGAGGGTGCTAAGCAACTACAATATTTATGAAAGAAAAAAACAAATGATAATAAAGGCATCTTAGAATGAAAGGGGAAAAAATAGTTGTCTGACCTCTCAAATCAACAGGCAAGCCAGGCAGAGGCTTGTACTCTGCAGCACCAGACACTGCTCTTGTAACAACCTTTTGAAATTTTACATTTCCTGATGTGAAGCTCTGGAAGAATGGCTGCCTTGATGAGATGTGGGAAGAGCTGGTAAGCCTTGTCCAAGATGCCTCTTTATGCTCAGCACTGAAATTTGCAGTGCTTGTCATAACTCTATTGCGGGAAGAAGATAAGCAAGAATTGATTGTTGTCATGAGCATGCCAGGGGTTGAAGTAGCCGCCATTTTCAATCACTTTTAAGACCTCCAAAAGTCAAAACAAAATTCTGCAGTATTGAAAACATTTATAGGTAATCATCAATGTAGTAAGAATGTTCATGGTATGATTTACCGTATCATGATAATATTTGAGTATCTACAATGCCAAAACACATAATCTACCACACAGAATATAAGAAAAAAGAAAATCATGCCTACTTTTTTCAGAAGCTCCTACATATAAACAAGTCAATAAATTAAGTTAAAAACAGATATCACTCAGCTCAAAGCAAACCGGAATACACATAATAATATCTCAATTTACCAATGAACTACACGCCAAAATAAAAGTAGCAGAATGAAGAAAACTGAACTATGGGCTAAATATGATCTATGAAAAATTCATCAGCATTACCAAGTATTAAGGTTCAAGCATGACCAAGAATTCTGCAAGTGCAGCCATGGTATATAAAACTATTTGAAAAGCAACAAATATTTAGAGCATTATATCCAAGATTACCCACAAAATGAACACAGATGTCAACAGAGATTCTCTTCTTTCAAAAAAAGAAAAAAGTGATCAATTTTAATTCTGGGAAAGACTCAAATATTAAATAAACCCACGATTGAGGAGCCTACAGGCTACACCCAATCACATCTATGTAACAAAGAGAAAATAACAAGTCATTCAGACATAAGTTTTAGACTCAACATTCACTGAGAAACCTGTACATTCATTCACATAGAAAAGCTCAGAACTCACCTTAGGTGTGATGTTTGGGATACAAAAGATTTCAGCTGGGATTAGAAGTTGAGAGAGAATGAGTGGTTTTTGTGTGTATATTATATTTATTTATGTGTTTGTGCGTTAAAGCTTCGATGAAACCAATGCTGTATTGTTTGATGTTTGTTGGTGACTGGTGGGAACTTTGGAAATGTCGTGTAATAGATCAGAGTGGTTCATGAGTTGTTGGTTTTGGCGCTCTTCAAATGACATTTATACCCCTGCTTGCTCGATATAAACCTACAGCATGCTCCACATTTTTAAATTAATGTGTTTTATGGTTTAGAAATTAGAATACAGTGTCCAGTTAACAGATCATTTGTGAAAAAAAAAATTTGTTACTTTAATAAGTCAATGCTTTTAGAGTATCCGTTAACTTTTTCTGTATTAAAGAAATAATTGATTGTCACTCTTTTTATACCATTAGATAAAACAAATAAAATCTCAATCCCATTGTGGAGAGTATCCTATAAGATAGAACAAATGTTAAAGATAATTCACGATGGAGTTCAGCTTTTTATTTTAGTGTAAAGTATAATTTACACGTGTTTTGATTATTTCATTTAGTCTGCAAAAATCGTCAATTACTATATTTAAATCCCTAAATTTTGGATTAAGATGTAATTGTCAACATTTTATCCCAATTACCCTTTTTCAAACGTGTGGAACATATGAGCAATTTTATGGAGGAAAGTTCCTTATTCCCAAAAACCTCTTTTTATATATGAGTTTTTTTTCTCTCTCTTTCTCTCTCTCCTTTACTTGAATTGCTTTAATTGAATCCTTTCTTTCAATAAGTGGCTGTGTTATTGCGTTCAAAATAAAATTAAATGAATAATCCTAAATTTTTAATACTTGGTTTAACTTGGCTCATTTGCTGTCCTAGTATCACCTCTAGGAATCCAAAATCTTATTTAGGCTTCCAGGTCCCATGCCTAAGTTAATTAAAATAATGAATTACATTCTTTTATGTTGATTAGGCATGGAGGCTTCCATTTGTAGAATAAGAAACTTTTGAAATTTCCATCACATATCTATCCTTTCATCATGTCTTCCTACTACATATCTCAGGCTCCCCATTGTAGTACTTCAGTCAATGCTCAATAGCATTGATTTCCTGCTGCACAGTGGGCCAGGACTCATGACAGTTGTGAGAAATTGGTGCGCATATTTGCCAGAAAGATTTGGAAGTATAGCTCAGATACGTATAACATCTAATCAAGGGATGGATTCAGAACTCTACAATAAGATAGCAATGAAATGAAAATATGTTTGACTGCTATAACATAACTCTTACTGATTACTATATAATAAACACCATTCAGCATACACAACTAATAGAACTCCGCCCAAAAAATCTCTAAAACAAGTAGCATTGGTGTGGAAAAATGGGATGAGGAAGTTTTCACATTATCATGTAGTCTGATGTTCATAGCCACTTTAAGTTGTTCACATAGCAGCAACGCACGGTCCATCATCCAGCATGTATTTCTAGGGATGTAAACATGACAAAGATAACATGGATTCACAGATGTAAAGCATTCAAAGACAGACCCCCCAAGGCTAGCACCTACTAAGCAGTACCTGCTACCAGTTGCCACATGTCCTGTGAAGAGGCAAGCTCCTACAACATAATACAATAACGCAGCAAGCTATTTCAGGCAGCCAGGAGATGAGCAAAGCCCTATAAGAGAATTCTGTCTACATTACTGAGGGCTGAGTACAAGATCCAGATCAACCATTGGGAATAGCCCACAGATCAGTCATCAAAATTAAGGTTGTACAATTCAAGTCAAAAAAGTTCTTGTCTGTAGAGAGACGATTTAAGTATAAGATTGATGTCTATGCAATCCTTCCCCCTTGAAGAATAAGAGGAACTGTGGTAGTCACGATCTGAAAATAAAGAGGTTCAGATAACAGAACTACGGTTAAACAAGAAACCATATTGATTATGCAATACCAAAGGAAAACAAAATGTATACCTCGTGATGAGGGATGTCTTGATTTCTCTGAATGTCCTGGGCATTCACAATAACAAGAGAAAGATCATATCGCTAGATAATCAGAGAACAATTAGAAAAGAAGATCACACCACGGCACACCCATAAAACAAACAGGGACGTAGCTACATCTGTGGTTGGCCCCTCCAAAATTTTTAAAATTTCTTTTATAGTAAATATAATTATCAAAAACTTTAAAGATTTAGCCTATAAAATAGGAGTTGGCACCTGCAAATAGTTGAGTTAGTCCAACAGTGCTCTTGGAAAAATGAAGGAATTTGTCAGTTGGTCTATTAATTATAGAGACAAGGTAATTTTCATTTTCTTTGTTTCATTTTTTTAATGTAAAATTTGCACTTGTATCAATTAAATTTTTCTATCATCCATGTCTTTGAAGACTTAAGTGATTACATTGAATTCTTTTATTCGCTTTGGTAGACAATTTTTGTAATTCTTATTGAAAATGAAAATTTTACAAATTTCACTATGGAGATGGTAAAAGATTAAATTTATTCTATGAAAGATTGTCATTGAGCATAAATTTTTTATAGGAGATACTGAGTTCTTTTTGTTGATATTTTTCTACAAGTCTAATATCAAACATTCAGAGTAGACAACTTTTCTCATTAGAGTTATATACATCAAAGTTGATAATGTTGTATACAATTATTTATGAATTATGACTTACTCTAGCATTAAAGTTTATATATCTATACACATACATGTGTGTAGGAGTTTATCTTGACTAATATATTAGTACCACAATTCGGCCCCCCTCAAACAAAAAATCCTAGCTACGCCCCTAAAAACAAATATTAACAATAGCATCAGGCTTGTGAACAAAATTCGTTGTAAACATACCTAAATCTTTTCCTCTATCCTTGGAACGGTGACACCAATCCCTAACTCTATCTCTGTCCCTCTCTGTTTCCTCTTGATCACATACATGGTCAAAATCCCTGCTCCTATCACAATCCCAGGCCTTTATTCTGCCCTCCTTCTCTCTGTCCCTTTCCCTCTCCTCTCTCTCCCTGTTTCTTTCCCTACTTGTGTCTGTTCTGTAGTCAGAATTTGATTTTGGCAGGGCCTCTTCTCTGGCCTCTCCCTCAACAGACATGCTCTTTAATTCATCATCACTTTTCTTAGACTCCTTCAGCTTGTCAAGGGGTGCTTTCACCAATACATCCTCGGATCCACCAGATTCAGTGTTAACAGAGGCTGAAGCTGACTTGATATTAGCTGTAGGGCTAGTCTGAGGAATTTCCTATTGATCAGCAATGAAATAAAAATCCCACCATGCTAAAGTGATTCAACTCTCCCTAGTCAGCAGAAGTTCTTATAGAACTGCAATAAAATAAAAATTCCACCAAGCTAATGTGATTCAACTCTGCTAGGGGAGATCATATTTTAAATATGTGGCATTATGAGGTTGACCAAATTTTCTGCAGTCCCCACAATTGCCATCCTTTCTCTAAACAGAGCATTCAAGTGCTGCTGTTCCATCACCAAAATTTGGGTGGTCCAACAACCCACCTCTATAGCAAGAATCTCTGGAAAAAGGGCAGCAGCATTTAACAAACATAATGCAATACTTGCTGAGGAATTGGCAATTGCGAACACTGCAGAAAGGGTATTAGCAGAGGCTTTATGTTTCCAATGAAACTTAAAATTGTACATGAATAAAATAGAAGTACCTTCAGAACTGGCTAAGATTGTGAATCCCTCATCTGGTTAGAAAACGTAGAAGAGTCTCCATCCTTACAGACAGGGATATATTTTGCCTTGGGGAGGCTGTACAGCTCAGCCAGAACTATGCATACTTCATCAATCCCAGACTTGTCTGCATCAAATACCTTCCACCATGGTGGATTCCAGGGAAGGGGTACTTGGAACCGACGAGCAGCAGCATAGACAACCCCACAAGCCACAACCTCACTCTTGTATCGAACACACAAAGTTGAGCGCAAACTGCTCAAATTTGAATGTTAAAATAAAATTAAACAACAAGACAGATTACTAATGGAAGTGTAAGCCACAGTGAAAGACACGGAACAACTGCAACAATCAGCAGACACAAATCACGACAAAAAAAATTGGGTGCTTTGGAGTTTGACCCATTATTCTGAAGCATAGAAGAATGCAATTGTGTTTTACATACTACATGTGACTACCAACTAAACAAATAACTGTCAAGATGTCTTCTGCATCAAATTATATGCATGGCCAGGGCAACATAAAAAAAAAGGCAATTTATAGATTCAAGGAGCTAAAGGCATTAAAAAGAGGCCTAAATATAATATGGGTCTAAAAAGCAAGAAAAGCATAATCATAAAAAAAAAAAACAGAATATGGCCCTAAATAAGGCTGATTGGAGAAGGATTTATGTAGCCCACCAAAAATAAAAGCACTATACATTGTCCAAAGAGTATTTAGTGTACACTCAAACATACTAGTCGAATTATGAACACTTCCTACAATAATATAATACTATACAATGTAGATTCTGTATGATACTAAAGACATCTATGAATACTGTCTTCTACTTTTTTTGTTGATAGTTATGAATACTATCCATATACATATGTGAATGAAATGACACAATTTTTTATAAGTAAGACTTAACTGAAGAATACAAATTTTAGATGCAAAGTTTCCTTGTTAAATGTATAACCAAATAATAAGAAAAGAGAGTGCATAACTTTTGTCCATGAGTAGTTAATTTGCAAAAAGTACCTATCATTTGCTAGATTGCAAACTTCCTGCCTCAGTTCTGTAGGTGTTTCAAGAATGGCAAGGTAGTTAGATATGAATTTATGAGGATGTTCAACATCACAAACAAATCCCATCTCTTTCAATATATGTCTTTCTGTTCTGCTCAAGACAGTCTTGAGGTCATGATACTTCTGTTAGAAAAGAAATAGGAAAAACAAGGAAACCATGAGAATTTACTGCTTTTTTTTTGGAGAAAAATAGGACTATATAAGTGCAAAGACAACTGAAGTGCTAAAATTAACCACCGATTCAGATAAAGCCATTATACTTGGTGGTTGCCAAAAAGAAAAAGAAGAACAAGTAATGAAAAATTCAACTCTTGTGCCAAAGAAGAAAATGATAAAAAAATAAATAAATAAATAAATAAAGTAATTCCATGGAAAAGAAGGTGGGTGCTTAACCTGCGAACCAATCTCCAATGCTCTACAGGTAAGTTCTCCATCCTACATTCCATTCTGTGGAAAACAATAAGGACTTGTCTTGCTTTCATTGGGCTTTCCTCGAGCTTTGATGCAAGCCACACGCAGCTCGCAGCAACTTTCTGCAAAAAATTATCATATCCCAAAAAATTAATATATCCAAGTTAGTAACACAACTATTTATTCATTTGTTGCCAAGAAAATGTAAGAATAAAAATACATTCTGGAAAACAAGGACCTTAATTCAATGAAGCTCAAGGCAACTGTTGGACTTGGTAGAGGTGAATTACCAATACAAAACTAGTGCTAAATTATCAATTATCCCAAAAGCTTAAACTAATAGAAAACGATGTATTTAATCATCTAACCATAATTCTAACACCCCCTCATGTATAATCTCAAACTCTCCCTTAAGAAGTGAGGCCCCATACATGGGATTTTTAACATTTTTAATGAGAAGTGGAGTGAAGGTAGGGTTCAAACTCATGACCATCTTCATTGATACCCTGATAAATCACCAATTGTCCCAAAAACTTCAACTACTAGGAAATGGTGAATTTAACCATAATTCTAACAACTAGAACATCATGGATACATTTCAAAGAACCCCTTTTCTTTCCTACATTTATTCTCTATGTAAAGAGAGAATGATAAGAGACAAAACTTAACCTTAACATTGAAGCAGGCAAACGATTTCTTGCAATAGAAACGATGGAATAGAACCTACCCGGTCGCCACAACCTGAGGTCTATAAGTACAAAGATTAAGGTAACATATGAACCAACAATATTAAGAAAAGTAAACACTTTCATAAACCCAACATATAAAGAAATCAAAAAAACAGGATACAGTTTAAGCAAGATGCTACTTTTTTGGATAAGATCACAGCCATAGATTCGTAAGGTAGTTTCAGTTGCTTCGTCAATGCCATCTTTCCTAGAAGGTGAGTTCTTTAGTTGCTCATCGGTTAAGTAGAAATTATCAATCGCCGTGTACATCATTCTAAAACCAAATAACTCAACAACATAGCAAATAAAAAAATTTAGTATAACATACCCATCAATTTTTTTTTTTTAAGTCACAAACTTGAAACTGCGTATAAACATGAATGAAGCATTTAGATTGAGGAAATTTGGAGGTTACCTTAATTATTGTATGGGTGCCGAACCTTGAGGGTCTCTAGATCCTATCACAGTTGAACTCGCTGGAGGGTGGCCGGTCTGGCCTTGGGGGGTGTACCGGTGGTATTGTGGTAAATGGTGATGCAGACTGCAGAGATCATTGGGGGTTTAATTTGGTTTTTGTTTTGGGTTGAAGCGAGTTTGGGTCAACAAAATGTTCAACCCAACTATATGCAGTTAGCTCATTACCAAATTTTTTGATAATTGAATAAAATATTTTAGATTCAATCCCTAGTAACACCAAAAACTAGAGGCCGCAAAATCAATTCAAACTCACTCACTTAAACAAGTACCAAACCCACCCAATTAATATTAATGTTTATTAGGCTTTAACTGGGTACCCAATTAAACTCAACTAGTCGCTAACCTGGAAGAGTCGAACAAAAGTTGTAAAATTCACTTCTAAAGTTACAACTTAGGAGAGAAAAAAAAAGTACAAAGACCAATAGTGATAACTCCAACACCAATAATGTTATATATAGTCTCAACCTTCAGATGAATAAAATGACTTTGTTAGAGAGTAAAGACAAATAAATGTATCGAATATTAAGTAAGGGTTGCTTTAGTCATCTGACTTAAATAGCTATAGTAGAATTATTATAAAAATAAAATAAAAAAATCCTTTGAACACTTTTAAGCCAATAAATAAAACAAACCCTCATTACGCACACAAATGAGAGAAATTTGGAAAGAATAGATTTTGAAATATCTAAATGTAAAAAAAGAATAAAAAATACTAGTTGAAAGGCAAAAGATAATTTATTGAGTAAAAATGAAAAATTGATCATATATATCATAAAAAAAACAAATAAGTAATTTATAATTCTTAAACCACCCTAATTCAAATAGTAATGCAATGTGCTAACTTTGGCAATCATGCGTTGAATTGTGATGCCCTCATTATCTATCTTCTCTTTTCCTTCCCCCATTGCTCATTTGTCTTATCAATTCAAGGTTTTAAAAAACTAAACATTTAAGAAAAGCAATTTTGTATAATTTAAAAGTTACCAATTAACAATTCAACTTTGTTTTAAACTTTAACTTTACTAAAGCTGTTAGTAATCCAAATCCCGAAACCAATAATTCAATTTTTTTTTTTTTTTTAATAAAGCGTAATGCAAAGCATACAAACTGAATTTGGAAATTATCACAAAAATTTAACCATAAAACTAAATATATAAGATATAAAACCTAAAATAAAAAGAAAATAGTGGTGACGTGAAAAATTGTGGGAGCTTCAGAAACTTCAGTTTTATATATATATATATATATATATATATATATATATATATATATATATATATATATATATATATATATTATGATCTAAGTATCATTTCTACAAATCATCCAACTCTAAAATACCCAAAAACCACTAAAAATGACCAAAATACCCCTAAAACCTAAAAAAAAATCAAAATACTCCGTAAACCTAAAAATTACCAAAATACCCCCCGAAACCTAAAAAATTACTGAAATACCTCCAAAACCTAAAATTTGACCAAAATACCCCTAAACCTAAAAAATGACCAAAATATTGAATCCTAAAAATTGACCAAAATACCCACCTAAACCTAAAAATGACAAAAATACACCTAAAACCTAGAAAAAGACCAAAATACCCCCCTAAACCTAAAAAATACCAAAATACCCCCGAAACATAAAAACTGACCGAAATACCCCCAAAACCTAAAAATTGGCCAAAATACCCCTAAACCTAAAAAATAACTAAAATTCCCTTAAACTAAAATACTACCTGAATCTAAAGAATGAATGAAATGCCCCCGAAACCTAAAAATCACCAAAAAAAAACCCTAAAACCTAAAGATTAACCAAAATACCTGTTAAACCTAAAAAATGACCAAAATACCCTCTAAACCTAAAAATTACCAAAATATCCCCCCCTAAATCTAAAAAATGACTGAGATACCCCATAAACTTAAAAATTACCAAATTACCCCTTAAACCTAAAAATTGACCAAAATACCCCACCTAAACCAAAAAAATGATCGAAATACCCTTGAAACCTAAAAATTAACCAAAATACCCCCGAAACCTAAATATGACCAAAATAACCCCTAAACCAATAAAATGACCAAAAATATCCCTGAAAATTTAAAAATGACCAAAATACCCCGAAACTTATAAAATGAAAAAAGTGCCCCTTAAACATGTAAGACGATAAAATACACCCTGATAAGGAGTTGTGAAAAACGATTAACTCTAGACCGTCCATGGTCGTCCATGTCAAGGGTCGTCCATAGGAAAGCACATGGACGACCCACAATACTTGGGAAAATTCCAAGTATTAATTCCCTTACTCAAGTGACCATGGGTTATGGTTCCAAGGCCCGAGTAATACCTGGGTTCACCACTATGCCTTCCAATCAGGAGTTTAACCGTCAACAGCAATTACAGAATGATGGAATATAACTCCCGTGGCGGTTGTGGAAGTTGCCCTTAACCCTCTGATCTCCTAAAATACAGGGTAAGTTGTGAATCTAATAATTGTTTCTGAAGCATACTATATAAACGGCCATTCAGACAAGACAAAGGGACATTTTTACAATTCCTGAAAAGTTGGAACTCCAAAATTTAAGAGAGAAAACTAACTTTGGCATCGGAAGGTTCTTGGCCGGCAACCCCGGTCACCTTTGATCGTCGTTCTTTCTTTTTCTGATCATCAAGACAGTCACTAGACCTTTGAAATCTGAAGCATCTAGCCTACTGATTTTCTTCGCATCATCACACCCTAAACCTAAAAAATGACCAAAATAACCCTTAAACCTATAAAATGACAAAAATACCATTGAAAACCTAAAACCTAAAAAATTAGTGACATTCCCCAGAAACCAACAAAATGACTAAAATACTCTTAAAACCTTTAATTTAACGAAAATACCCTCGAAACATCCAAAATACCCCAAACTCCTATTTTGGTAATTTTAGAATCTTCGAGTGTATTTTGTTCATCTTATAGGATTAGTGGTATTTTAGTCATCTAAGATATTTTGAGGGGTATTTTGGTCGTTTTATAGGTTTAGAGTTATCTTGATCATTTTAGAGGTTTCAGGGTATTTTTGGTAATTTTAGAGGTTTCGAGTTATTTTGTGGTCATTTTAGAGGTTTTGGGTTTATTTGGGTCCCTTTAAAGGTTTAGGGGTATTTTCATCATTTTATAGGTTTAAGGGTATTTTGGTCATATTTTAAGTTTTAGGGATTTTTGGTCATTTTTTTAGGTTTAGAGGGTATTTTGGTCATTTTTAGGTTTCAGGGGTATTTTGTTCATTTTTAGGTTTCGAGAGTATTTCATTCATTTTTTTAGGTTTAGGTGGTATTTTGGTTAATTTTTAGGTTTTGGGGGTGTTTTGGTCTTTTTTAGGTTTCAAAGGGTATTTTAGTCATTTTCTTAGGTTTAGGGGGTATTTTGGTCATTTTTAGGTTTAAGGAGTATTTTGATAAGTTTTTTTAGGTTTGTGGGTATTTTGGTCATTTTTAGGTTTCAAAAATATTTCGATCAATTTTAGGTTTAGCAGATATTTTAGTCAATTTTTATGTTTCGGGGGTATTTTGGTTATTTTTTAGATTTTAGGGGTATTTTGGTTAGTTTTAAGGTTTCGGGGGGTATTTTGGTCAATTTTACATTTCAGGGGTATTTTTGTCAATTTTTAGGTTTAGGGGGGTATTTTGGTAATTTTAAGGCTTCGACGGTATTTTGGTCATTTTTTTTAGTTTTTGGGGTATTTCAGTCATTTTTTAGTTTTAAAGGGTATTTTGGTCATTTTTTAGGTTTCGGGATATTTCGGTCCTTTTATATTTCGGGGGTATTTCGTTCAATTTTTAGGTTTTAGGGATATTTCAGTCATTTTTATGTTTCAGGGTATTTTTGTCATTTTTTAGGTTTAGGGGGGTATTTTAGTCATTTTTGTAGGTTTAGGGGGTATTTTGGTTATTTTTTAGGTTTCAAGAGTATTTTTTTTTATCAGTTTTTAGTTTTCAGAGGTATTTTGGTCAATTTTTAGGTTTCAGGGATATTTCAGTCATTTTAATGTTTTGGGGGTATTTTGGTTATTTTTTAGATTTCAGGAGTATTTTGATCAATTTTTAGGTTTAGCAGGTATTTTAGTCAATTTTTATATTTCGGGGTTATTTTGGTAATTTTTTTAGGTTTCATGGGTATTTTAGTCATTTTTTTAGGTTTAGGGGGTATTTTGATAATTTTTAGGTTTCGGGGGTATTTTGGTCTTTTTTTTAGTTATGGGGATATTTTAGTCATTTTTAGGTTTCAAGAGTATTTTGGTCAATTTTTAGGTTTCGGGAATATTTTTGGTCATTTTTTTTCGGGAGTATTTTGGTTATTTTTAAGTTTAGGGGGTATTTTGGTAAGTTTAAAGGATTATATGAGTACTTTGGTCATTTTCAAGTTATAGTGGCATTTTGGTAATTTGGTTATTGGGTAATTGGGTGAGTTGGGGTTTACCCATAATAATTGGGTTGGGTTTAGGTTAGAAGTAATTGGTTAAATGGGCAATAAATGGGTAAATGGGTTTCATGTACCCAACCCAATTATGCCCACCCAAACTCACCCATTTAATACCCATACCAAAAACCGATTGGTGTCTTATCCTATGATTCACATCTTCTTCAATCTCTCAATCTTTATAAATTATTGATCTAAGATATTGAAAACTCTCGCTCTTTAGTATCTCTTGGCCATCGAGTTACCACCCATTCATCTCTATTTCTACTTTGACTAAACTTACATTCAATGTACTCTATTTAATTATACTTAATTCAAAACCTTTAGATTCTAGGGCGTCTTGCCAAATTTCTAACTTGACATTTGATGGGGTATAAAAAATACAACTCCAATAATCGTCCATGGGGGTCGTCCAGGGCAAGACCAAGCAATCGAAGGCTGTAAGAACCTCGTCCAAGAACCTCGTCCATATAGAAAGATGTTTGGATGAGGTTATGCGTGGTCAAATTTCACAAGAACCCCGCCATGTCGTCCAGGGTCATCATGAACCTCGTCCATAGAAAAGGTTGTCCATAAAGGAAGGACCCCCTTTAAAATGCGAGATACGCTCAGCAGGAAGTCCTCAGGACGAGGACCCCTGGAAGAACCCCGGACACTTGGGAAAATTCCTGAGCGTGTAGTACAACTCCTTATTACACGCATAACTTTCAATAACAGTTAGGTGAGAAGTTTGTAACTCCCAAACAATTGTGGAAGTTATCTCTGAACCCTCACACCTCCTCAAATCCAGGGGAGGTTACAAGTTTGATAACTGTTCATAGGACACTATATATACATTCATTCAGACAAAACAAAGGTACATTTTTTTTTTTTTTACTTCTCCAAAAGAGTTGGAACTCCAAAAATATAGAGAGAAAACTAACTTTGCCATCAGAGGGTTCTTGGCCGGTGACCCTGGTCACCTTTGATCGCTTTTCTTTCTTTTTCAGGCCATCGAGAGAGCAAGTAGATTATTCAAGTCTGAAGCATCCAGCCTACTGATTTTCTTCACATCATTAGTTGGCGCCGTTTGTGAGAAAAGTTTCTGTTCTTTTCGTTTGATTATCTGTTCTGTTTTCAACGATTAGTCTTTCCTAGACAAAAGGCTGAATGGTTCGAACAAGATCAAGGGCTACCAGCCCAGGTCACTAGGAGAGTAGGAATGCTTCTAGTAATCCCCTCCACGATCTCTAGTCAGCGCCTGTCATGCAACCGCCTTCTGTTCAATATATACAATCCATGGCTGCCGCTATGGCAGAATTGACCCGTCAGAATCAGGAGTTGAACAGGGAGATCAACCTGAAGAGGCAGCGCCACGATAGGCACACGGAAGGACGAGCCCAGGGCCAAGAGGGTGGAGGAGAAAATGTTGAGTCTGAAAATCAGACAAGGGGTACTGCTTCAAGAAGGGTGCCACACTTGGAAAGGGAGATGGACCAGATGAGAAAAGCCATGGATGAGATGAACGAGAACATGAGGCAGGCGAACCCAGTGGATGATTTAGTTTACCGAACGGATTCCCCTTTCACGACTTCCATCAACAGTCACCCCCTACCTCCGAAATTCAAAATGTCTTCCTTGGATTCGTATGATGGAAATCGTGACCCGTGTGATCACATTGCTACTTTCAAGATGACCATGCACCTTCAAGGGGTCCCGGACGAGATTATGTGCAGAGCTTTCCCTACCACACTTAAAGGACCAGTGCGGGTGTGGTTCAGCAAAATACCCCCAAACTCAGTGGGATCATTTGAAGAGTTGAGTAAGTTGTTTGTCAATAATTTCATTGGAGGACAACGCCACAAGCGTTCCTCTTCTAGTTTGCTAACTATAGAGTAAGGGAAAAATGAGAGTTTGTGGTCCTTCATTACCCGGTATAATAGGGAAGCCTTGACGGTAGACGAAATGGATGACAAGTTGTTATTGGCCGCTTTCCATAATGGGATCAATTCTGACTTGTTCATCCATAAGCTCTACGAGCAAGAACCACAGACTATGGCCGAACTCGTCCATTCGGCCCTAGATTTCATGAATGCTGAGGACGCTATCATAGCCAAGAAGAGAAAGAGAGCAGAGCGATCGGAAGTAGGCCACCAGCGTTACTCAGATCAGGGCCCTCGTCCAAAGAAGGCTCGTGTAGATAAGAGAAAAGACAAGGATGGTAAGAAGGTAAGTTCCTCAACAAGAAGTCAGCAATACACACCCCTGAGTATGCCGCTAGAGTAGGTTCTTATGCAGATCAAGGATGATCCGTCCTTGAAATGGCCAGATAAGATGAAAGGAGATCCTAACAAGCGCAATAGGAACAAGTATTGCCGCTTTCATAAAGACCACGGGCATGACACAGACGAGTGCTTTGATTTGAAGCAGCAGATAGAGAATCTCATTAGACAAGGAAAGTTAAGGAATTTCCTTGGACGAGACTAGAGAGATGAGAAACTGAAGGCTAAGGTGGAGGAGTCATTACGACCCTCACTAGGAGAGATAAGAGTAATTATCGGAGGAACCTCAACAGTGCAGTCATCCAAGTCGAGGAAGACATACCTAAAAGTGGTACAGAATGTCCAGCTATCTAGACGACCTCCCAGGACGAGGGAAGCAGATGAGCAGGCCATTACATTTACAGACGAGGACGCGGGACGACTTCACCACCCACACGATGACGCGATAGTCATCACCCTACTCATTGCTGACTACATGACCAGGAGGGTGCTGATAGACAATGGCAGTTCTGCGGATATTTTGTATTATCCCGCCTTCCAGCAAATTAGGCTAGGACGAAATCAGCTTTGACCAATGAATTCGCCGTTGGTGGAATTCGGAGGAATGAAAGTGCAACCAGTGGGCACCATCACATTACCAGTGGTGGTTGGAGCGTATTCACGACAGATAACCAAAGAGGTAAATTTCCATGTTGTTGATTGTGCATTATCATATAATGCTATTATTGGAAGATCGACTCTAAATACTTGGAAGGTGGTAACCTCTACCTACCACTTGTCCATCAAATTCTCAACCGAACACGGAATAGGCCAAGTGCAAGGAGACCAGTTGGCACCAGAGAGTGCTACCAAGTCCAGAAGTTGATTATTGCGGAGTTCATCCGAGAAGTTTAAGATCCAGATTGGTTGGCGAACGTAGTCATGGTAAAGAAAGCCAATGGAAAGTGGCAGATGTGCGTAGACTTTACTGACTTAAACAAAGCTTGCCCTAAGGATAGTTACCCATTACCACGCAATGACCAGCTGATGGACTCAACGGCAGGTCACAGGTTGCTGAACTTCATGGACGCCTTCTCAGGCTACAACCAGATAAAGATGGACGAGGCGGATTAAGAAAAGACTTCATTCATTACAAGCCAAGAGTTGTTTTGCTACAAAGTAATGCCCTTCTATTTGAAGAACACAGGGGCAACTTACTAAAGACTGGTTAACCACATGTTTCGTTCTCAAATCGGGTGAAATGTGGAGGTTTATGTAGATGATATGCTTGTAAAGAGCCTATACGAGGGAAATCATCTGGACAACGTTCAAGAGACTTTTGATACACTTCGGCGGTATAACATGAAGTTAAATCCAAGCAAGCGTGTTTTCGGAGTTTCATCGGGGAAGTTTTTGGGGTTCATGGTTTCGCACAGAGGAATTGAAGCAAATCCGGATAAAATCCAGGCGATACTGAATATGAAACCACTGAAAAATATCAAAGAAGTCCAGTCTCTTACCAGACGAGTTGCCGCCCTTAACAGGTTTGTGTCGAAAGCTACTGACAAGTGTTTGCCATTCTTTAAAGTCCTCAAAAAGGCATTTAAGTGGACGGACGAGTGTCAAAAGGCCTTCCAAGACTTGAAGACATACCTCATGACAGCGCCATTGCTGAGTCCATCTGTACTTGGAGAAGAGCTGTATTTGTATTTGGCGGTGTCCCCACACGCAGTAAGTTCGGCATTAGTCAAAGAAGAAGGGAGAATCCAGAAACCAGTTTATTACACAAGCCGTGCGATGAGAGGAGCGGAAGGACGATACTCGATGATGGAGAAGCTAGCTTTTGCCTTAATTACGGCTTCCAGGAAGCTGGGGCATTATTTCCAAGCTCATACTATCAACGTCTTAACAGATCATCATATAAAGAAGGTGTACGGGCCCTACCCCCCTGTCAAGCCCAATCACCCTAAGGCCCGAAAGGACTAACTCTTGCAGAAGCCTCACACTGACCACACGTAGTAACGCGCGTGCCGTCCAAGAGGTTCGATCTAGGAGTGCTCAAAGCAGCCTGTGACGTGCCCGGCCGAGCACAAACTTACCTACGGGGTCGGTCCCAACGCCACTATCATTTTCTCCTTCTCGCCACCAAACATCCACTTAGATGAAACGGTGTTGGACCTCCCTTCCATTACCTAGGGAATGCCCCTGCCGAGCATCAAACCCAGCGGTGGAGCCAGTTCCAATGCCACTCATTTTCTCCCATTCCCAACTAAACCCCCACTTAGGGGTAATTGTATTGGACCCCTCCCTTCACCCATTAGGAGAATAATCATGATCGTTCCACTAAGTTTGGCTATAAATAGACAAAGAAGAATCAGTCAAGGTGGTTGGCAATTTCAGAGAGAAAAGACTAGAGAGCGATATCAATTTTCCCGTGGAAGAGAGGGGAGAGATAGTGAGAAACAAGGGAAGGGGGTCCATTATACGGGCCTACCGAGCACAACACCACCCGTGGTAGGAAATCCAGAAGCCCACTATACAAATAGATTGTGAGCCCAATTCCCTTCGAGGCCCAGCAGCCCTATTTTGGGACACACAATTGGCGCCGTCTGTAGGAATCTCCTACGCAGCTGTGGTGCTATCTTGGCACGCTCGTAGGGATGTCTGGAAGTGGACAGAGAAGCCAGGCGGAGAGCGGCACTAGAGGGACGTCGCGGGGGTCCACATGGCAGGAAAGGAGGCAAAAAAGGCAGGAGGATAGAAGGCACGAGGAAGTAGAAGAGTCTGGGCCCGGGGAAGGGTCGTACCAAACCCTCCAGACAATGTCTGACGCCTCAGGCCGCAGTCGCCTTGACAGAAGAGACCGGGAGCTTGAACGGAGGGACCAAGAGCTCGAGCGCCTGCATAGGGCGATTAGGGATTTAGAGTTGCAAGCACGGGGCCAACGAGGGAGAAAGGACCATGGAGTATGAAGGGAAAGGTCAGTAAGTGTGGGGAATCGCCGTGAGGCCGGATCTCATCAATTCGGGTCTCATAGGCACCGCGACCGCTCGCGAGAGTGTGCGGACCGCAAATCAACTTCCCTCGATGTGGAGCGACCACGTAACGTGGCAATGGATACTATGAGCCGAGCACTGTGCCAAGCTGCCCGGTCACCGTTCTCTAGAGATATTGAAAGCGCACCTATGACGAGCCAGTTCGCGCGGCCACCGTTTAATTTCTACACTAGAAGGACAGACCCGGTGGAACATGTAAGTCACTATATTCAGATGATGTCCTTGCACTCTCATAACGATGCATTGATGTGTAAGGTTTTCCCCTCGAGCCTCGGGCCCACTGCATTGAGGTGGTTCAACGGGCTGAAGAAGGGCTCGATCCATAGTTTCTCGGAACTGATCCAGGAGTTCGGAGTACGGTTCATGACGTGTAGCCGGGTTTCGTAGCCCGTGGAAGCGTTGCTATCAATAAAGATGGGGGCTGGAGAGACCCTTCACAACTACGTCAGTCGGTACTAGGAGCTGTACAATGAGATCGGCGGGGGCAACGAAAAGATCGCGGCTAGCACCTTTCAGATTGGCCTACCCAAAGAGTCTGGGCTGAGAGAATCGTTAACCTTAAAGCCTCCCAAGGATATGAGGCAGTTGATGAGGCGTATCGAGAAGTATAAGCGCTTAGAGGACGATCGACTACAGTCCAAGAGGAAGGAGCCGATAATCAGTTATCCTCAGAACAACGGCTTCAACCCCAGACACAGGAAGGATTTGAGGATTCAAAAGCCCGGCCCTGCGGTTGGGGGGGTCAACGTGACATTCAAGGAGCCTGTACACCGCATCATTGATAGAATAAAAAATGAGCCATATTTTAGGCGACCGAACAGGATGGCAGGCGACCCGTCAAGGAGAAACCAGAACTTGTATTGTTCCTATCACAGGGATAGAGGGCACACCACCGAGCAGTGTAGAGTGTTGAAAGATCACCTGGAACAGTTGGTGAAGGCGGGGCATTTAAAAGAGTTTCTAGTGGAGACTGGGAGTCAGGAAACCGGACAGGCTGAGCAGCTACGTTGAAACCCTCTCCCTCCCCCTTTGGGAGTGATAGAGGTCATCCACGCCGCTCCAAGGGCAGTTATAACACCCACAGCTAAGGGGGTGTTAATTGTGGTGTCAGCAGAAGGAAGCACGAGCGAACAACCCTCGGGGAAGAGGCCGAGGTACAGTAGACAACCTATCGCGTTCGACGACGACGACCTAGAGGGTACTACCCATCCCCACCACGATGCTCTGATAGTCACGACTCGAATAAGGGGATTTATAGTAAAGAGAATAATGATAGATCAAGGGAGTGGCGTAGACGTGATGTACCCAGACTTATACAGGGGGCTCGGCCTGAAAAAGGGGGACTTGTCCAAGTATGATACACATTTAATGGGATTCGGCGGGCACATGGTGATTCTAGAGGGGCAGATTTCGCTCCCAGTTATCATGGGCGGCCGGGAGGTGGTGGTGACGTTCATAGTGATCGCCTCTTTCTCACCGTACACGGCAATATTCGGAAGGCCGTGGATACACAACATGGGGGCTGTGCCCTCCACCTTGCACGTAAAAGTCAAGTTTCGAACTGATGAGGGGATTACAGTGATAAGGGGCGATCAGCAAGCGGCCAAACAATGTTTGGTAACCACGGCAATCAAACAAACTAAGCAGAAGGAACCAGCCGAGAAGGCGCCCCTATAGCAATTACAGTACCCCCAGGTGGAGAGGACCAGTGCTGCCGAAGATTTAGTAAGCGTAAAGATCTTGCCAGGAAGTGAAAGGAGTTTTCAGATAGGGGCAGGCTTGAGTGATGGGGAAAGGGTGCAGCTACTGTTATTCCTCATACAAAACGTGGATGAGTTTGCATGGAGTCCATATGAGGTACCTGGCGTCGACCCCGAGTTCATAGTTCACAGGCTGAATGTGGATCCTTTGTGCCCCCCTAAGAAATAGAGACCGAGAAGGTCTGCTAAGGAGCACGCGGACGCCATCAGACAGGAAGTTGGGAGGCTGAGAGAAGCAAAGGCCATAAAGGAAACATTCTTTCCGGAATGGCTCTTAAACACGGTGGTCGTGAAGAGGAAGAGCGGCAAGTGGAGGGTTTGTGTTGATTTTACCAATCTGAACCGAGCATGTCTGAAGGATCCGTTTTCGATGCCGAAAATCGACCAATTGGTGGACGCTACATACAGGCACCCGAGGATGAGTTTCCTCGACGCTTTCCAGGGCTATCACCAAATTACCCTGGCTGCCGAGGACCAGGAGAAGACGACATTCTTAATGCCTGACGCTAACTACCACTATACTGTGATGCCGTTCGGTTTGAAGAACGCGGGAGCCACATATCAACGAATGATGACAAGGATGTTTAGGGACAAGGTCGGACGGACGGTGGAAGTATACATTGACGACATGGTGATAAAGAGCAAGCAAGAAGGCAGCACATTGGCGACCTGGAAGAAGTGTTCGAGATACTCCGACGACACCGACTGCGCCTCAACGCCGATAAGTGTGCATTCGGGGTTGAATCCGGCAGATTCCTGGGTTATTTGATTACTAAACGGGGGATAGAGGTCAGCCCCGATCAAATCGAAGCTGTGAAACGTCTCAGACAGCCGGGCAACCCGAAAGAGGTTCAAAAGCTAACCGGTATGCTGGCCGCCCTCAACTGGTTTATTTCCAAGTTCACTAATCGGTGCCGGCCTTTTTACCAACTTCTAAAGAAGTGGAAGGGGTTCCAATGGGATGAGGAATGTGACAGGGCCTTCCAGGATCTGAAGGATTACCTTGGCCGGGCACCGACGTTGTCAGCCCCCGAGCCGAGAGAAGACTTATACATGTACCTCTCCGTGTCCGAGCATGCAGCGAGCGCCGTACTACTAAGGGATAACGGTGCACAGCTCCCGGTTTATTACATCAGCAAAATGCTAGTCGACGCGGAGACCAAGTACTTGCCACTGGAAAAGCTAGTGCTGGCACTCGTACACTCCACCTGAAAGTTGCCCCATTATTTTCAGGCTCACACAGTCCACGTCTTGACTGAGTACCCGCTCCAGTCACTGTTGAGGAGATCTGACTTCACGGGGAGGATAGCCAAGTGGGGGACTCGGCTAGGCTCCTTCGACATCAGATACAAGCCGAGGAACTCGGTGAAGGGACAGTGGCGAATTTTATTGCTGAGTTCACACCGAGAGCTACGAGCATAACCGGCTTGGTAGAAGTCAGGCCATGGAGGGTGTTTGTGGACGGAGTATCCAATACGGCTGGAGCTGGGGCAGGGATCGTGGTCATCACCCCGGAAGAGCTGAAGCTGGAACACTCATTCAGGTTAAGCTTCAGGGCTTCTAACAATGAGGCCGAATACGAAGCTCTGCTTGCAGGACTAAGGGTTGTCATGGATCTGGGAGCAATGGAGGTGGAGGTGTATTCGGACTCCCTCCTCGTGGTAAGTCAAGTCCAGGGGAACTTCGAGGCCAAGGATCCCCGGATGATAGAATACCTGCGGCTAGCAAAGCAGATGATGGGTAACTTTGAGACAGTCAAGATAGAGCGGATAGCCCGGGGGAAAAACCGGTACGCCGATTCCTTGGCAACTCTAGCATCATCAATAGCTAACGAGGTACCTTGGTTGATTAGGGTGGAGTTGTTGCCCGAGCCAAGTATTGCCTCCAGGGCACTGGTTGTACAGGTCACTGAAGCCGAGAGATGCTAGATTGATCCGATCATCGACTTCCTTTCAGAGGATCGAACCCCGGAAGATGAGAAGGTGGCAGCCAGAATACGGTGAACTGCCACTCGGTACTGGTTATCTGCCGATCGAAAGCTATATCGTAGGTCATTCGAAGGGCCATACCTGCAGTGCCTACGCCCCGACCAAGCTAAGGAACTGTTAGCCAAACTACACGAGGGAGTCTGCAGTAGCCAAGTGAAGGGCCGCTCGCTGGTGCACCGAGCAATGACCCAAGGTTTCTGGTGGCCGCAGATGAGGAAGGAAGCCACCGAGTATGCTCAGAGATGTGAACAGTGTCAGGTTCACGCGCTTATGATCTGCCAACCGGCTGGGAACCTGAACCCAAATTGCAGCCCGTGGCCATTCGCTCGCTGGGGGCTGGATATAGTCGGGCCTTTTCCCCGAGCAACGGGCAACCGAAGGTTCGTGCTGGTGGCGGTGGACTACTTCACAAAGTGAGCAGAGGCCGAGGCGCTGGCCAACATCCGAGACGTTGATGTTAAGAGATTTGTATGGAGGAACATTATAACAAGGTTCGGTGTGCCGGAGTCCTTAATATCGAACAACGGCCTACAGTTCGACAGCAGAGCGTTCCGGGAGTTCTGCGAGGGCCTTGGTATCTGGAACCGATACTCCACGCCGGCCTATCCGCAGAGTAATGGCCAGGCGGAAGCAACCAACAAGGCCATCGTGAGCGGCCTGAAGAAAAGATTGGAGGGCGCTAAGGACAGATGGACCGAGGAGTTGCCAAGCGTCCTGTGGGCATACCGAACTACTCCGAGGAGGTCCACCGGAGAAATGTCGTTCTCTCTAACCTACGGGGCGGAGGCGGTCATCCCCGCTGAAGTAAACCTGTGTAACGCCCAAGTTGCGAGATTCGCTTTTAACAAGAACGAGAAGTTGATGGCTAGGGAGTTGAACCTGCTGGAGGAGCACCGAGATATGGCCACCATTCGGCTGGCGGAGTATCAACAGAAGCTTGCCCGGAGGTACAGTAGAGCTGTCAGAAGGAGGGAGTTTACCGCGGGAGATCTGGTACTCCGAAAGGTAGTGGGGAGCACACGAGACGCGAGCACGGGAAAGCTAGCTCCGACCTGGGAGGGGCCCTACCGTGTGGCTGCTATTGCCAAAGCAGGGGCATACTATCTAGAGGATTTGGAGGAAAGACCGCTTCCCCGGCCATGGAATGTTCGCAATCTGAAAAAAATTTATCAGTAACCGGACACCCCCCAAAGATACAAAACTGATGTAACCGGGCACCGCTGCCTGTTTCATATGAAGACCTTGAGTCAGCGTCTCTTTTTTATTTCAAGTTATGATTGCCAGGCAAGGGTTATAAAGCGGATCGCGGGGTTAAAAGCAAATCGTTCACGGCAAGGACAAAAACCTGCCCTCGGTTCAAGCCCTATCACCAAGCAGGTGAAAACCTTACACCATTTTCATCTAAGGACAGAAACTTGCCCTCGGTTCAAGCCCTATCACCGAGCAGGTGAAAACCTTACACTATTTTTATCTAAGGACAAAAACCTGCCCTCGGTTCGAGCCCTATCACCGAACAGGTGAAAATCTTACGTTATTTTCTATTTTAGGATAGAAACCTGCCCTCGGTTTGAGCCCTATCACCGAGCAAGTGAAAACCTTACGCTGTTTTCTATTTAACGACAGAAACCTACCCATGGTCCGAGCCCTATCGCCGAGCAGGCAAAAGCCCTACACTAGCCCTATTGCCGAGTTGATATTTGGTTAATTTGTTTAATTTAAGTTATTCAGTTACGCCGGGCATCCAGTAACATAAGCCCCGACGGCTCCTGGCAATCTAAAGCGAGAGAGTAAGATACGATGGCATTTAACAACAATATAAATGGCATAAATTGAAACAACGATATCTAAAAAACATTAATCATAGATATATGATAGAAAGGGAAATTGTTCTATCGCCACAGCCCGGCGATTTGAGCTCTTCGAACGGCAAAGAAAAAATAATTACGGCAATAAAACAAAAGGAAAAAGCAGGACAAAGAAAGGCCGAATCATCAAACGGCAGGGTCGGTTGGAGGGGGCGAAGGCACAGGCTGCTCGATTCCGCTCACAGTTGTCGGTAGGGCTTGTTCTGGTGCGGTTTTGGCCCCACGCGGATGTGGCTTGACACCTCAGGGTCGGCTGCCTCCATATGAGCATCGATGTCCCGCACAAGGTCGATCATACTCGAAGTCTTCTCCTCATCTGATGCCTCGGTCCGACTCTGAACGGTAGGGGGAGGGGGGACCGGGTAGGGGATATGCTCGATGTTCCACAGCGATGAGTCCGCAGCCACCCCCACCACCTGAAGGGCAGCTAGCCATCCCTCCCCGAAGCCATGGTGCCGAGCTTGGTGAATGATTGGCTCCGTGGAGTTTTCAGCATCCAAGAAGCCGACATTGTACCACTTCTCCTCGCAGGCTTCGAGGGACTCCTTCAGGCTGGCGATCTCATTAGCCTGGGCTAGACTCAAGCTGTCCACCGTCGCTAGCTTGAGCTCGGTCTCCCCGAGCTTCGTCTCCAGGAAGGTCAGCTTCCCTTCAGCGGTTTGCCGAGCTTTCTCTGCGTCCACCGCCTTCCTCTCTAACGCCGCGGCAGCCTCCCCCTTTTCCCTGGCCGTGGCTTCAGCAACAGCCTTCAGCGCCTTCTCCCCCTCCAGGGCCTTGGCAGCATCCTTCAGCCGCCCGGTCACAACACTTGTCATCTGCGCGGCCTGGAGATAGGATAGTAACCAAGTGACGAAATTAGAAAAGAAAAGAGAGAAACACTCGATGCAATGCACATAGTCAAGGGGGATAGAGCGTTACCGCGATAGAGTGCCATAGCAGTCGCGTGGCCAATGTCTCGTCATCGCCCTGCGCATAGTAGTGCACATCCTCGAGCAGCATGAGGCCCTGCGCCAAGCTTTGGGCCACTCAGCCCCCTGCGCCCCTGTCCCATAGCCGGACGCTGAAGGTCGCCGGCAAACACTCGTCACCCAACTAGAAGGTGTGCTGCCAACCAGCCACCTGCCGTGAAGAGGATGCCACGTTCGTCCCTGCCTGCACCGCGGGGGGTGTTGCCGCTGGCCCCTCCGGAATCCTGGAACCACCCGCTGCACGGGGAGGGGTCTTCGGCAAAGCATCACCCGGTATAGGAGGGTTACTCTCGGCAACCCTTTTTCTCTTCCTGCCCTCGCCTCTAGGAGGAGTTGGACTTGTTTCTCTCAGGGACTGGGTTTGAGCCACAGGACCGGTGCCAGAGATGAATCGGGAAAGGGTCATCTCCCTGTGCTTCACCATTCTCTCTGCTTGGGCGGTAGCGGGTTCCTCGGTTACGGGGGTAGCGTCCTCTTGCCGTCCGATCGCTTCGTGCCTTCGTCGACTCTGCGAGACTCGCTCGGTAGAGCTGTCCCTCACCAGCGCGATGTCATCGGCAGTTGTATAGTGCGGGCCGCTTCCTTGAGCCTCGCTTGTGGTAAGCCCGGGGGGGAGGAAGGTCTTATACTGCACGTTGATATACAACAAGAGTGGGGCTATCCACCAAGAGCGCCTGGCCGAAGCTCTGCCAAGTGGTGTACATGGGGTTGACGCCGAGGATCAAATGAGACGCCCTAAGCTGCCCGTCGTCGTGCACGAAGATCTCCGACCTAAGAACGAAGTTGAGTCACGTGCGTGTATAACTTGACTGTCCGGGAAGAACCTTCGGGATTCTACAGTAAGTCAAGAAACAAACCGATAAGCTAAAAGAGAAAAATATAATATAATATGTATAAAGGGTTCAAGAAACAATCGAAGGAGGGTTGCCGGTACCAACCAACTTCACGCGGTGAGAGCTGGCAAAGAAGCTCACTGGCGTGCCAGTTACCACGCACCCGAACGAACTCCCCGGCCGAGTTCCTATTAGAGTCGGGCAGGCAGGATATGAGCCGGACTCGGGTATCTCTAGTTTTCAAGTAGTAACCACGGGCGAAGTTGCCGCACAGTTTATACATGAAATTTATGTCGTGCTGGTTCAACTGCAGCCCGAACATGTGGTTTAACCGGACGACACAGCTAATAACCCTATAAAAGTTGGGGGGAAACTGGTCGGGGCACAGACCATAAAACCCTAGGGTACCTATGACAAGAGGATCTACAGGGAACCTAACCCCACCCTCAAGTATCAACATCAGCGGGAAGAACGCTGCGTTCAAATCAGCAGCCCTCTGAAGTTCGAGGTCGCCCACGTTGCAATACGTAACATTGACATCCCCTGGAATGCCAAAGGTCTCTCTAAAACTGGCCAAGGCAGCCCCAAGGGCAAGTAGGTGAGAGAATCCCATTACTATAAAGTGATATGGAAGAAAATTGAAAAGTTAAGTGAGGTAGAAAGAACTTACTTGTGGGCTCTAGAGAGTGGAGAACTGAGGAGGTTTTTTGGCGCAGAAGAAGAATGCTCGGCAAAGAAGGGGATGGGAGTAATGGAAACACGAAAAATGGAGAAGGAGTCTAGGATGGGCTTCTTATAGGCCCTTGAAACGTTTAATGAGGCCAGAGGCGGGGAAAATAACCCTCCCAAATCATTTTCTTGGGTAAACCCCCACACGTGTGGGCACGGTTCACGAACCGTCGGGCGGTTCGCAAACCGTTGGGCGATTCGCTAACTACCAAATATTAATTACTGATGTGACGATCTGATACAACGCCATTCTCGAGAAATCCGCTGAGACGATTTCCCTAGCCGGGTGCCGAGAATATACGTCCGCGGGAACCCATCACTACGACTTGCCCGGGATCCTTGATTCATCACCTGAAGTAGAGCATGAATCAAGGGGGGCTATTGTACGGGCCTTACCCCCTATCAAGCCCAATCGCCCTAAGGCTCGAAAGGACTAACTCTTACAGAAGCCTCGCTTCGACCACACGTAGTAACGCACGTGCCATCCAAAAGGTTCAATCTAAGAGTGCTCAAAGCAGCCTATGACATGCCCGGCCGAGCACAGACTTACCTACGGGGTCGGTCCCAACGCCACTATCATTTTCTCCTTCCCGCCACCAAACATCCACTTAGATGAAACGGTGTTGTACCTCCCTTCCATTACTTAGGGAACGCCCCTGCCGAGTATCAAACCCAGTGGTGGAGCCAGTTCCAATGCCACTCATTTTCTCCCACTCCCAACTAAACCCCCACTTAGGGGTAATTGTATTGGACCCCTCCCTTCACCCATCAGGAGAATAATCATGACCGCTCCACTAAGTTTGGCTATAAATAGACAAAGAAGAATCAGTCAAGGTGGTTGGCAATATCAAAGAGAAAAGACTATAGAGGGAGCGATATCAATTTTCCCGAGGAAGAGAGGGGAGAGATAGTGAGAAACAAGGGAATAGGGTCCATTATACGGGCCTGCCGAGCATAACACCACCCGTGGTAGGAAATCTAGAAGCCCACTATACAAATAGATTGTGAGCCCAAATCCCTTCGAGGCCCAGCAGCCCTATTTTGGGATGCACAGAAGGCAATGAACAAGTTGGAAGCCGCTAGACGATTAATACAGTGGGCTGTGGAACTTAGCGAGTTTGACGTCAGATACCTTCCAAGGAGCACGATAAAAGCACAGGCATTAGCAGATTTCATTGCAGAGTTCACCCCCAGCCAGGACGAGTTGGACAAAGACGAGGGAGTTGAAAGATGGGTTATCAATGTAGACAGATCGTCCACACTATATACAGGGGGATTAGAGTCATACTCAAGTCCCCAAAGGGTGATAAGCTGGAGTACGCGGCCCGTCTACAGTACCAAACCACCAACAACGAGGCTGAGTACGAAGCTCTACTCAAAGGACTGGAATTGGCTAAGTCCTTAGGGGCGAAGTCGATAATAGTCAAAGGAGATTCTCAACTAGTCATCAACCAAGTAAATGGAATGTGTGATACCAAGGAAGATCGGATGAAGAAATACCTCAGCAAAGTGAAACGACTTGCATGAAAGTTTTCAGTAGTAAGTTTTGTTCAACTCCCTAGGGAGGAAAATATGGAAGCAGATGCCTTGGCGAAAGCAGCTTCGGCAGGAGGAGTTACGGACGAGTACGACAACGTCCAATATATGCCAAGCATAGACTTTTCGGACATACAGCAGATAGGAGGGGGAGAAAATTGGATGAGTCCAATAGTAATCTATCTTAAAGATGGAAGGCTTCTAGAAGACAAGGATGAAGTTAGGAAATTGAGGGTCAGGGCAGCCAAATATGTCCTCATAAATGAAGTGTTGTACAAGTGAGGTTTTTCCCAACCTTACCTAAGATGCTTGGATCCGGACGAGTCAAACTATGTTTTGAGGGAAGTTCATGAAAGAGCATGTGGGAATCATTCAGATGCTAAGGCCTATGTCAAGATGTGTGACCAGTGTCAGCGCTATAGCAACGTCCCTAGACAGCCATCAGAGTATTAGACCCCAATGATGGCCCCATGGCCCTTTGCACAGTGGGGAGGACTGGATATCCTAGGTCCTTTCCCCATGGGAACTAGACAAATGAAGTTTTTGGTAGTAGGAATTGATTACTTTACCAAATGGGTGGAGGCTGAACCTCTTGCAAAAATCACTCAGCAAAACGTCAAGAATTTCGTTTGGAAGAATATTTTATGTAGGTTCGGAGTACCCAGGGTACTAGTATCAGATAACGGACGTCAGTTTGACAACGCACCCTTCAGGGACTTTTGCGAACATTTTGGAATCAAGAATCACTATTCCTCACCCTTCCATCCACAGGCGAATGGACAAGCTGAAGTAGCGAACCAATCCCTGCTGAAAATCATCAAGACTCAGCTCGAGGGGGCAAAAGGGATGTGGCCAGACAAATTACCAGGTGTTCTTTGGGCCTACAAGACGACTGTGAGAACCCTGACAGGAGAAACCCCCTTCAAACTAGCCTATGGAAGTGAAACCGTCGTACCGATAGAAGTTCATATGGCTAACCTTCGAGTGATGAAGTATCAGGAGAAAGAAAATGAGGAACAGCTTCGTCTTGACCTCGATCTCATTGATGAGGTAAGGATGGATGCAGAGCAAAGGACAGCAAGATACAAGAATCTTATGACTAGGCAGTATGATGCCATGGTAAAACCCAGACGTTTCAATGTCGGAAACCTCGTTTTTAAAAGGGTGTCTTTGGCAACCAGGAACCCAGCTCATGGAAAATTAGGACCTAATTGGGAAGGACCTTACAGGGTAATCAACTGCAAAAGGCAGGGGTCTTACTACCTACAAGCTCTGGACGGACGGAAGTTAGAGCATCCATGAAACGTGGAGCACTTGAGAAGGTACTATCAGTAATGAGTGGGGACGAGGGAAAGCAATGACGAGGTTACAGATATGGACGAAGTTACAGCTATGATCTATGTGTTCACTTATATTTACTGTTGTGTTTTTATTACTACTATGGTGTGTATTAAGAATAAAAAGTGCACTAGTTCTTAAACTTTTGCACTGTCTACAGACCAGCTTGTGAAAGACGAGGTTATGTATTTTCCTAAGTATTTTGATAAGGTGCTAGCTTACAAGCATGTGCCATATTTGTGGACAATATTCATATAATAATATGGTTTGGATTTCTAATGTATTTAATGCATAAATCTAATTTCCATAATAGTACCCACAAGGGGGGCAAAACCCTAAGACGAATGAAAATCACTGGACGCAGAGATGTAACGTTTATAAACTTTCCTCAAGACGAGGATAAAGTAAAAATAAGCCAAGGCATAAAAGGCCATACAGTGTGGTACTAGTCCATGGACGAGCATCAGACCAGTATGCTTAGATGCTCCAGGACAAGTTAAACACTAAAAGCGTCTTGACAAAAGGCAAATGCCAAGTCAAGCCTATAGACGAGGTTAAGGTCTGACAAGACCATCATTGCTATCTTGAATCGTCCACACACAAACGGCTCGTCTACAGGAAAAACTTGTGGACGAACCTCTAATGTCGTCCATAAGAAAAGCATATGGACGACCCTTTAATACTTAGAAGTATGCAAATCTCAATAACAGTAGTGATAAAGGATAAACTCGTCCATGCAATAAAAGTAGTGGATGAAAATAGACATTCATTAAGAAAATAGACATTCATTAAAGCATAAAAAGGGGAGACGTCCGTCGTCCAAAAACCCTTATGAAGCAAGCCTTCAAAGGCAATTGTTAATACACTCATCCAAAGTATGATGGACGAGACAATTGTTTCCAAATACATCTTAATAAAGGTCCTAAAAACAACGGACCAAATCAAAAAGAAAAACAAATAAACACTAAGTTAACAATCTCGTCTTTAAGCAGGAGGGGCGTCGGCATTAGGGTCGTCTTGAGGTGGCTTCGTAGAGGCATCGTCCTTAATATTGACATCCTCTGAGCTCGTCTGGAGAAGGGAACTTGAAGTAGCCCTACCTAGGTTAAGTTTGATGAGGCTGAAGTCAATTTTAGGGAATTTCTCCATGGCTTTTATCCTGAAATCTTCGAACCCAGCTGCATAGTTGGTGTCCAATTGATTGGTGAATTCTTTGGACGACTTAAACTCTGCAACCGTGTCTCCCCTGACCTTTTCAAGAAGGGCGCTTAGCTTGTCATTCCTCTTCTGAAGGAATTTAAGACGAGCGTCCTTATCTTTGATGTCTGTCCTCAACTCATCGACATTGCTTTTTAGCTTCTTCGCATCCTCCTTAGCCTTGGCAGCTACTTCAGCCCACCTTTTAGACTCGTCCTTCACTTTTTGGACCGTCCTCTCCAATAAGTTCCTCGTCTTGTCTAATTCTGTCGCCTGCCTGCGCACATTAAAATATTATCACAATATGTACAAGCATTACTGGAAAGACGAGGGATACATATACAAAGAGTGCATACCTTAAAGAGGTCATGAACTGCGGAGTGCTCAAAATCCTTTAAAGATATGTCATAGCATGCCAGCACATCCTCGTCCGTCACGGCCTTCTCAAATCTTTCCCAAGCCAAGTTCTCATTGGCTAGAAGGTTTTGAGGCACTTGTTGAGAAGGTTGGGACGAGGCAGGAGCAGTGACCTTGGACGTGATTTTCGCAGATGAGGGATCCTTGGGCTTAGAATCAACATCTACTATCTGGACGGAGTGATCCTGGGGGACAAGGACGGGGTCTGTTTGATTGTCTTTGGTTCGAGCATTCTTAGCTTTAGACGACCTATGCTTAGCCCTTTTTTCCTTACGTCTGCTCGGAAGGTTCTCCAAGTCCACCCCAAGAGACAAGCTTTTCCTTTTGTCTCCAGTGGAGGGATGAGGTTGAGACTCCTCTGGGACAAGATGAGGAGACCCACCAAGGGCAGGAAGAGGTTGAGGCAGAACCTCAGGCCCCACATCCTCGTCCATAACCTCCTTCCCTTTATTCTCCTTCATGGTAGCCATTCCTGCAGAGAAATTTGTTAGAATCACTTCTAGAAATGACAAAGGATTACTTAAAAGTAAAAACTTACGTCTCCGGACTGTACGCTTATGGGCAGTGGCTTGAGGGGAAGGCTCAGGACCAAGTCCCCAAGTAGCAAGACGCTGATAAGTGACTAAAGAATGAAAGTCCCGTTCAGGATGAAGACGAGCTTTCTGAACACGTTCAAGGAAAAACCTATTCAAGTGAGGCCATCTAGAACCTATGAAAAAGAGGAAAGTGATTAGATAACTACGATAAAAAATAACAAACAATAAAGGTTCAGCCATAGACATACCTTCAAGACGAAGGTTCCCTAACTCTCCTGTGTAGGGAGGAAATGGGTCCCTGTCAACCTCAATAGGGCTTCCAGCCCAAAAGCCAGAGACGAAGAAAAAGTCCATCTTCCATTTCCTATCTGAGGTGACTAAGGACTTAATTAGCCTATAATCTCTCCCTCTAGCTGTGAACTGATAAAAGCCAAGGGATTGGTTAATCTCGGAGGGCTTGTAGCAGAAGAGAAACTTGTCCACGGTAAGAGGACGATCCCCCTCAAACACTTCCTTCCACAAAACTTACATAGCGACAATCAGCCTTCATGAATTAGGGTTAAACTAACATATGCCTAAACCTAACCTAGAAAGCAGTTCCCTAGCGAAGGCATTAAGGGGCAACCTCAAACCCCCCAAGAGGTAAGCCTCATAAATACCAACACCAAAACGGGGTTGACAACACCACTCACCACGCACAGGTACCCTGGGATTCAAGTCCTCAGGAATTTGATACCAAGTCTTAAGAATGTCTAACTTTCTCTCGTCTGTCTTAGAAGCAACCTCAATAGCACAACTATACATTACCTCTTCCTCGTCCTGAGCAGAAGACGAGGGGGCACTAGTACCAGCCCTAGACTCGGACTCAGCCCTCGTCCTAAGGCTTCCTGAAGTACCTCTATAGGCTCTAGGGACGCCTGACCTATACTCGTCCGTAATGTTTCCTTCGCTACTGCTATTACAATCACTACTACTATCACTAGACCCACTAAAACTACTAAGGTCATGATACTCGTTTATGGCTTTGGCAACACTATTGCTAGACGAAGAAAGGGTCACCTCAGACATCTTTTAAAGAAAGCCAAAAACCTGAGGACGAGGATGGAGAAAATACCTGGATCTAGACAAAGAGACCATGGACGCAAGAAACTTCTAGACGAGGCGCTAGGACGAGGGAGGTCAAAGAAGAAAATCTCAAAAATGAGGAGGGTAGTGGAGGAATTCTACTATTTATAGGCAATGAACCCTAGTACCAGAAGCGACACAACCAATCAAAATGTGACAAATGGCACGTCCCTCGAAAAACGAGTTGACATGACCAGTCACCAATTAAATCATGACACGTGGCACCCACAACAACTTACATAATGACACGCATCCAAAAGATGACACCAATTAATGTACTCCCTGGACAACCTATGGATAAGGGGGCAACTGATGTGGTATAAAAAATACAACTCCAATAATCGTCCATGGAGGTCGTCCAGGGCAAGACCAAGCAATCGAAGGCTGTAAGAATCTCGTCCAAGAAGCTCGTCCATGTAGAAAGATGTTTGGATGAGGTTTCGCGTGGTTAAATTTCACAAAAACCCCGCCATGTCGTCCAGGGTCATCATGAACCTCGTCCATAGAAAGGGTCGTCCATAAAGGAAGGACCTCCCTTAAAATGCGAGATACGTTCGGCAGGAAGTCCTCAAGACGAGGACCCCTGGACGAACCCCAGACACTTGGAAAAATTCCTAAGCGTGTAGTACAACTCCTTATTACACGCATAACTTCCAATAACATTTAGGTGAGAAGTCTGTAACTCCCAAACAGTTGTGGAAGTTATCTTTGAACCCTCACACCTTCTCAAATCCAGGGGAGGTTACAAGTTTGATAACTGTTTATAGGACACTATATATACATTCATTCAGACAAAACAAAGGTACGTTTTTTTTTTTACTTCTCTAAAAGAGTTGGAACTCCAAAAATATAGAGAAAAAACTAACTTTGCCATCGGAGGGTTCTTGGCCGGCGACCCCGGTCACCTTTGATCGCTTTTCTTTCTTTTTCAGGTCATCGAGAGAGCAAGTAGATCATTCAAGTCCGAAGCATCCAGCCTACTGATTTTCTTCACATCATCAACATTAACTACACTTTTAGTTCTTTCCACTAAAACTATATCGTATGCAAAATAGTATACACCAAGTGAATGTACTTCCTTTTGAATCAATTTAGTGAACTTATCCATCATTAGTGCAAAAATGTACGGGTTTATTGCCGACCTTTGATGCAAACCTATTGTGATAGGAAACTCACTTTGTGATTCCACCACTTGTTCCCATACTAACTACAACGTCGTTAGACATATTTTTAATCAACTTAATATACTTTAAAGGAACTCAATTCTTCTCCAATACTGACCATATAGCCTCTTTAGGGACCCAATTACATGCTTTCACAATATCAATAAAAATCATATGAAAATCTTTATAGGCCTCTCTATATTTTTTCATTAGATGTCTAGGTAAGAAAATAGCTTCCATTATAGATCGTCCTAGCATAAAACCAAATTGATTATCTGATACTATTGTTTCATGTCTTAACCTATGTTTGATCACTCTTTTCCATTGTTTGATGGTGTGAGTGTGTGACTCATAGGTTTGATTCCATAAATAATTTGAAAATCCCCTTGTTCTTGTAAATAGGTATTAAAGTATTTCTCCTCCACTCATTAGGCATTTTGTTAACACTTAAGATCTCATTGAAAAGGTCTTATTGAAAAGGTTTGCCAACCAACCAACATACACCCACATCACCTAAGCACTTCTAAACTTCAAATGGGGATCGTTTGGTCCCACGAATTTTTTTCCATATTCATCATTTTTATTGCATCTTTCACCAAAATCATTCTAATTCGTTGAGCAAATATATTGTTTTCATCATCCACTGAGTTACCCAAATTGCTCCAATATTTTGTATCATTTCCATTAAAAGTTTACCAATATAGCTTTTAAATCATTCTTTAATATGCTCTTCTTTTACTAACACTATTTCATCTTCATCTTTAATGCACCAAACACCATTAAGTTTATTGTGTTTGTTTGTTTATTTTTTTTGAAATAGTTTCAACCTATAGTGTCCGCTTCTATTAATAACTCTTTATTCATCATATCAAGACACCGATCAGTTTTTAGCGTAGATGAGGATTGAATCCTAGATTTATTATTCAATCATCAAAGACTTTACTAGTTGAGATAACTGGAACCAACCATATACAATAAAAAGAAGAAGTTAGGGAAGGCAAATAAAATTATTAAATTGGTGTGCAATCCAATAAACTAATTTAAGCATTCCAACAACAATAAGGGTCAAAATGGGGTTTTAAGAGGGTCCGTTTTGTTAGGCCTAATGAAAAAAAAAATTTTCTATTTAACAATTTATGTCCATCATTCAACAAATTATTATAATTTACACAATTGAGCCTATTATTTCCATGTCAATAAAAAAATTAGGTTATTTTGATAAATACATTCATCAAACTCTTAATCCGATTACTCATTAATATCCTTGAAGATTTAAAATCCAAGATATTAAAATAAAGCAATGTAATAAATTTAAAATACATACACATGAAATATTTTCAATCATGAGGGTTGGGTTGAGTTATTTGGGTTTTAATCTCTTATAAAGTTAAACCAAACTCAACCTAAATTTTAAAACATTCTTAAAAAAAAAAAAATTCAAAAACATTATAAAACCTACCCCAACAAGCAACCTACAAAAAATCAATACGTGAAGTTAGATTAGGCTGTATGAAATCTGTAGGGACACAATTTTCAGACCAAGCCCAAAATGTAAGGGATCTTGGCCCAGTGAACCCAGTACAATAAATTTGCAGAGAGTGGGTCAAAGAGTTAGGCTTTAGTGCTTGGATAACAGTTACAGTTGATGGTTGTCCTATCAGCCCCCTCTAAAAGTCTTCTGGGGTGGCTGTAAGGCTGCCATAATACTGTTCAGAGGTCACTTCCTCATTAATGCGGTAGTAGCAGTTTTCCCTTAGATATTTTTGAGTCCTTATCTCTCTTGTACGTTCATGATGCTCGTTGCTATCATTAGAACTTCCTGGAAGGTCATCCTTGATCATTAGGATCTATACCAGATTTGCGTTTGGCTTTATCCGAGGAGATAGTACTCCTCGGACTTGTACCACCCATGCTTCTCGGCCAAAACCACATGCTCTCGACCAAATCCCAAAATCCATGACCCCACAATAGCCCCTCAAAACTCCGGTTTTCTCCTCGCATCTGAGGAGAAAAGTGGGGTTTTGAATTCTTAAGAGTTGATTATGCTTTGATCCTTTGATTTACACTTGTGGAGTGTCGTTTCAAGCGCCCCATATGTATACTGTGAATTTCTCCTTTCAGAGCTACCAATCTGAGGATTTGGTTATAATCTTGGGCCTGTCTTGACATTTAGTGAGAAACAAATAGATGTTGTGGAATGATAATTCCCTAAAGTATATGGTCTGAGGACCGAGGCATGATCAAGTTTATAGTTTAAATACCTTGAAGAGAGATGTCATGAAGTGTTAACTTTCTCACATCATCTGGTCCGAGGACCGAGGCATGATTCAGTTATAGTTTAAACACTTTGAAGAGAGATGTCATGAAGTGTTAACTTTCTTACATCATTTGGTCCGAGGACCGAGGCATGATTGAGTTATAGTTTAAACACTTTGAAGAGAGATGTCATGAAGTATTAACTTTCTCACATCATTTGGTTCGAGGACTGAGGCATGATTGAGTTATAGTTTAAAAACTTTGAAGAGAGATGCCATTATGTGTTAATTTCCCCAAAGCAGGAGGTCGGAGGACTCGGCATAGCTAAGGTTCTGTTTAACCACTTCAAAAGATGCCAGTGTGTGTTAATTTCCCCAAAGCAGGAGGTCCGAGGACCCGGCATAGCTAAGGTTCTGTTTAACTACTTCAAAAGATGCCAGTGTGTGTTAATTTCCCCAAAGCAGGAGATCCGAGGACCCGGCATAGTTAAGGTTCTGTTTAACCACTTCAAAAGATTAGAAGATATCAATATATACCTTCAAGAACTAGCCCCGCCGCAAAGCCCCTTTGAATTGCTCATATGTTGCTGCCACTTCCTCTAATGGAGGTTCAGTAAAATCGGCCACCAAATTCGCGAGGACCTGGCCCCTGACAGAAGTACGAGGCATGTACTTGATGTTAAAAGCCCCCAAAACTGTGCCCCATTCAGCAATCCTCCCTGTATAATCTGCACTTTGTAGTATAGACCTGAGCGGAAGCTAAGTTAGGATAACAACTGTGTGCCTCATGTAGTGACTTGCTCACATAGCAAACTGGCTACCATAATGGCTTTCCCCAAGGACTCTTACTGATGGGGGCCTAATTGTATCATATTTAACCGTTGTACTCACTATCACACAAGCTCTCCCCACAGACGGCGCCAATTGTAGGGACACAATTTTTAGACCAAGCCCAAAATGTAAGGGATCTTGGCCCAGTGAACCCAATACAATAAATTTGTAAAGAGTGGGTCAAAGAGCTAGGCTTTAGTGCTTGGATAACAGTTAATATGGTTTTGGATGATAAGCCAACAAGAATTGAACCTGGTTTGTGCGAGAAAGTTGGTTCTTGGCACAGTCCGAGGAGCTCTGTTCTAGCATATATTGGATGACAATGGTTACAGGAGTTGTTGAGATTGCTATAGTGCTTTCTCTTCTCCTTTTTTTCATCCTCTCTTCTCTGGGATCTCTACCCTTATTTATATTACATCTCTTCCTTCATCCTTACCCTACACGTGTACAGTTGATAGTTGTCCCATCAGCCCCCTCTAAAAGTCTTCTAGGGTGGCTGTAAGGCTGCCATAATACTGTTCAGAGGTCACTTCCTCATTAATGCGGTGGTAGCAGTTTTTCCTTAGATATTTTTGAGTCCTTATCCCTCTTGTACGTTCATGATGCTCGTTGCTATCATTAGAACTTCCTGAAAGGTCATCCTTGATCATTAGGATCTATACCAGATTTGCGTTTGGCTTTATCCGAGGAGATAGTACTCCTCGGACTTGGACTCGGACTCAGACTACCCATGCTTCTCGGCCAAAACCACATGCTCTCGGCCAAATCCCAAAATCCATGACCCCACAAAATCGATTCCTATGATTGATTTTTTTTTTTAAAATTTATTTTTATGAAACTATGATTGATGAATTGAATGCACATGCCTAGATAAATCTAAAAAATTAATTCAAACTTTTCCAAAATAAAAAATGAAAACCATCTTTTTGTTCATATTAACTTTTTCAATGTAGAGTGTATATATATTAAATAATTCATAATAAATACCTACTATATAATTTTTTTTCTTCTATTCTTCTCTTCTTCTAACTACAACCTTAGAGATATGTATTTGTTTATGTTAATTTTTTATATATTTGTTTACTCTAATTTTTTTCATCAAATTGAATAGGTTTTGTGTATTTGTTGTATTTTGTTTAACCTAATTTTTTAAAGTTTTATCTACCTCATAGTTTGAGAATCAATTATTAATAAATTTGCTGATTAACTGTTCTATCTATTTTATTATTTAATTTTACTTAAATTCAAAAAAGTTTTTTTATTTTATTTAGTTTATATATAATTCTTGATTAAGCCGTGCATTGCACGAGCATAATACTATTTAAAAATAAAAATGAAAGCCCTCCATGATTTATTTATTTATTTTTTGATCAGCCCTTCAAGATTTTAGCTCTGCTCATGTGATGGAGACCCCGACCCAACCCAAGCGCACGGGACTTGAAGTCTTATTCTAAACACAAGCCTTAATTTATAATAATAATAATAATAATAATAATATATATATATATATATTTTTTAGTTTTAGATTCTAATCCAACCCAAAGCTTTTTTTTTATATAAAAAAACTTACTACAATTAATCACAGTCTCTCACTGTCTCAGTTCGGTAACCCTAACATTTTATAAATAAAGCCCCAATAATTTACCGCCTATAATTACTCCAACTCCCAGTAGGAGTAATAATGTAAAATAAATTAATAATTATATAATAATAATTAATTTTCACAATTAATAAATAAAATAGTATTAATATAAAAATCCCTCATCTCGACCTTTATTCGCTCTCTCTTTCCTTTTAGGAACCTCACGGCCACGGGTGACCCCCCCTTTGAGCTTCTTCTCCTCCACAAAAACCCTCGTCTACTCTACTCTAGGGTTTCCCTATTTTTTTAGGGTTTTTCTTCTTCCTCTAGGGTTTTACCGTTTCCATTTTTTTTTTCTTCCTCTTCTAGGGGTTCTTTTTTTTTTTTTTTTTACTTCTTTCTCATTCTTTATTAGCCTTATTCTTTTTAGGGTTTCTATTTTGTATCCCTGAAAAAACAAATTATATCTGTGGCTGTGCTTGGATCTGGATCTGTGAGATAATATCACCAATGGATACTCGCAAAAGAGGAAGGCCTGAAGCTGCTTTCAACGCTAATGGCGGCTTCAAGAAGTCCAAGCAAGGTTCGTACTTTCTCTCTCTCTCTCTCGCTCGCTCGCTCGCTTTTGCAATTTTGACATGTTCCAATGCTGTGTTGCTCTGCTTGGTTGCTGAGAAAGTAGCGGAAAACTGTGGTGTTTTAGTACTGTTATGAACTTCTTTTAGGGCTTAGTTTTTCTTTGTTTTTACTGCGCTGGGCTGTTCTTGCTTTCTTCTTGTTCCGTTAAAGTTCTAATTTTTTTTTTTAAGTTTTTTTTTTTATAAATTTATTTCTTTTGTAAAAATTGGGTTACTTAGCTTAGATACGTGTATGTGCAGCGCTAGTTAATAAATTATTTGTGGGGGCTTTTAATTTAAAAAAACAGTACGTAATCAATCTGTTTTTGCATATGGGGGCAATTAATGCTAAAAGTTTGTGATTTTAATTGTGTACTAGCACTAGGGCCTGAAGGGTTCTCTTTTTTTGGAATAGCCTGGAGTGTTTTTTAATATATGTTAATAGTGTTTACAGCAGACTCTGATTAAAACTCATTAAAATGGTTTTTGAAAATAAGGGTTGGAAAACTGAAGAAGCTGTTAAAAATGTATGTGAGAAGATGTTCCTATGAACTACTTAATCGATTACAGGAGAAATTGTCACCTGGCTCCTACTCCTTGGAAAAAAAAAAGAAAAGAAGAAGAAGAAAAAAGTGTATTCTTTTGCAAAAGATTAAACTGGCAAAAATTTAGGCATTCCTTCTTTGGTTTTATTTTTGGGCAATTCCTTAAATGCTTTGCTGCAATATCAAAAACACGTGATTGCCAAGATTCTTGTAGCCAACTCGCACTTTCTGGTGTTTCCAAGTTCCAACAGAGCTTTCCGGGGTTCAAATCCCTCCTCACTTAATATTTTGAAATAGCTTTTTTATATTCACTGGTATTTCTTAATTATGGGATGGTTTGGGAATGAGGTGGAAAGTTGATAATAATATTTAGGTTTCCCTAAACTTTAACGCACTAGCACTCTCTCTTTATTAAGGCATTGTAGAGTTAAAAATTAAAATTGCCCTTTTTCACTTTGGAAACAGAAGAACCAACTCATTAAAATATATACCTATTGATTACATGTAGGTAACCTAAACAACGTGTTCTTATAGACTATTTGGACTTTTATTTTTGTAGAAAAGAAACTTTTACCCCTTTTGTGAGTGAAATTTTACGAAATTAAGATTTTAATGAGTTTCTGATAGTCAGAGTAATTACATTAAGAATCCAGAGGAATTAACCAAGAAAATGTAACTAATTTTTTGCAACAGAAATGGACTCCTTATCTGGTGTAGGAAGCAAATCGAAGCCATGCACCAAGTTTTTCAGGTTCAAATCTTTTTCTCATCTAAATAAAAATTTGAGCTGTCTTATCTTTTTCTAATGTTTGTAAATTATTATAAAATTTACAATTGTGTGAGATAATAATTTGAAACTGCACTAATGAACTGGGGATTCATAGCTTTTATACAGGTACATGCTGTGCTTTGGTCTAATGAAAATGCCATGTAACAGAATAGTGGTTTTATTAAAGAAGTACCAAAGATAACCATTTTCCTGAAAAAAGTTGGTGTACTAAAGATGTTACATTGAGATTTATCTTTTCCCCCACATTTAATGATTTATACTGTACCTTATAGCTAAATTGAAGTCTTAAGCACTTCCCCACCAAGCCAGTAAGATATAATGTAATGGTAATTTCTCCATCTTTTAGTGAATTGTTACAGCAATTGAACCCACCATTCTCTCGGTAAGATGTATATGTTATTATGTTGAAATCTGATAAATTGCACTCCATGCATAAATAGCAAGACAAATAATTTTTATGAAGATTTTTTTTTTCTTTACTTACATGAGAAGAGAAAAGGAAAAAGAAAAAGGGGTGTTTGCGAATTTCTCCTAATGAGTCCTTGTCAGTAGCCTTTGTATACTTGTCGTTCTTTTCAGTGTGAGTTCTATGTCCTTTTCTTTATATGTTTTAACTTGTTTTTGAGTGGTAGACTGCCTTATTTTCTCCTCGTATAAATGCATGTAGAATAGCCATTTTTAATTAATAAAAACTGAGGAAATTAAGTCAAATAAATTAGTATTAAAAAATTGCCAAAAAAAAGTTTTTAAATAGCTGGGAGATCAACTTTATACTGCAAAACTATCTTTGTGAATTTCATTATTGTGTCATTGTCTGCTGTTTCGTTAGAAGCTTTTATCTTATATGAATTGCTGATAATGTTTTGTAGGTTGATTCTTGCATTATATAAGCCCTTTTTTTTTTTTCTTTTTGCATTGTTGCTTAGGTTTATTGTCACTATATATGAATAATTATTAGAGCCAATATATTTTATTTTGTTGGTTTCTTTTTGTTGGCGATTCTCAGAAACACATACAAAACACAATGATAAGGAATTGATTCCTTAGAATAAGACAGAGGATTATGATGTAGGAAGGGGGTAGAATTAAAAAGGATTAGAATGGTGAAACTTAGTATTACTTTGTATTAAAATAGGGAATAGATTGTTCTGTGGTTTACTGAATTTCAAACCCTTTTGGCTTCCAAGAAAGTTCTGATTTGGTCTTTAAGGCTGGTTATTGTTCACACACACATATTGATATCACTTTATTCTTGCCCAATTGCCTTCTCTCTCTCTCTCTCTACCTGTCCTAGATGCCTAGGAAGGCAATAGCTTGTGGTTTTAGCTGTGCTATATCTTACAGTAAAGAAGTTAATCAATAGGGCAATTGTACATGGAAGGAAAATGTTTAAGTAACCCTTTAGTTTCTACTTTATGGTGTTGGCAGTTGAATCCTCTTAGATCCATTCCATTCAACTTCATGTGGAGCAATTAATTCCAACAATTTAGTCTGATGTCTAATAAAGCCTCTGTTTGGATTGCACTGAAAAGGAAAAAAAATTGCGTCTGGCATTTTTTGTGTGGGTCCTGTGCACTGTTCACGGGACCTGCAAGTACGGATTTCAGCAAATTTTTCATTAAAACTGGGTCCCACAGCATTATTCACACATTTAAAAATTATTTTGCTATAATATTTTCAGTTTTTAGCAATAAGCGGTATCTAAGTTTTTGTTTTTGAGCTTCTAGCTGAGTTTTAATTGTTGGCTTCCATTTAATTCAGTATCCAAGAATTCATTTGGATGTGGCAATCTTGCTTGTTATAGTGATGTCCTTGGCCTTTATAATGCTTCAGATGCAGTATTTTGTTATCAATTGTTTAGAGTGATCTGACATGTGCTTTTGATTGCAGCACTGCTGGATGTCCCTTTGGTGAAAGCTGTCACTTCCTGCACTATGTTCCTGGTGGCTATAATGCTGTAGCACAGATGATGAATCTAGCCCCTGCTGTTCCTGCGGCTACTAGAAACATGTCAGGTCCTCCCCCAGCCATCCCAAATGGCTCTACACCTGCAGTTAAAACTCGCTTGTGCAACAAATATAATACTGCTGAAGGCTGCAAATTTGGTGACAAATGCCATTTTGCTCATAATGAGTGGGAACTAGGTAAGCCTATTGCTCCATCCCATGAAGATCCACGTGCCATGGGACCACCCATGCCAGGCCGTATGGGTGCTCGAGCGGAGCCACACCCTCCAGTCCCAGCCTCTAGCTTTGGTGCTTCAGCCACTGCCAAAATCAGTGTTGATGCATCTCTTGCTGGAGCCATCATTGGTAAGGGTGGGGTGAACTCCAAGCAGATTTGTCGCCAGACAGGAGCCAAGCTTTCAATTCGAGATCATGAGTCTGATCCCAATCTCAGGAACATTGAACTTGAGGGGACTTTTGAACAGATTAAGGAAGCAAGTGCCATGGTAAGACAGCTAATCGAGACTGTTTCATTATCTGGTCCCCCAAAATCCCATGGAATGATGCCTGGGGCTGCGGCTCCGCCGGGAAGCAACTATAAGACTAAGCTGTGCGAAAATTTTACCAAGGGATCTTGCACCTTTGGAGAAAGATGTCACTTTGCTCATGGTGCTGCTGAATTGCGTAAGTCAGGAGTGTGAAGGCTCATTCTGGTTTTCCCCTCTTTAGTTCATGGCACAAGCTGTTACGCAATCTTGTATTAGTGGGAGGTATGTCTTGATTGGCTATGTAGCGCAACGTAGTAGATCGAAAAGATAATATCTGAGTTTTTGGGAATCTGGTTTATTTAAAACGATCATAGCTTTATTAACCGTAATTTACATTCTGATGACTTTTGTGTTTGCCATTTTGCTAATATTTAACGTGGTATTGGTATTTGTGGTTCTATCTTCCCATTTATATATGATAAATTTGTCGAACCTTTTCACTTGTCAAAAGAGAAAAAAGGTCAAATTTTGGGCTATTAATTGAACACGTATAAAAATTGCACTTTGCCTGATTGGCACAAAATCTTTGATTATCTTAGTGCGTCGAAGTATTATCTATTTAGAGCATTTACTAAGTTTTCTTTTCTATGATTCAAAAGCAGAAGTGAAAATTTTCCTATTTGAATAAGACCTACCTCTCAACCAATTCTTGATACTAATTGATGTTTTGGCTAATGATAAAGAACAAGACAATGTAAATGATGAAGGGAATGAGTATTCATCAAACCGACCAACTTGATGAAAATCTTTTCAATCCAATCCAATCTAACCCAATCCATGATGTTCTGGGTTTTCAGGGCTTGGATTAGAATTTTAGGTTGGATTTGATAGTTTTTTTTTTTGGACACCCATTTGACCCAACCCAACACAATATCATATATAAGGGTTTTTTTTTTTTTTTTTTTTGTTACCATTAATATTATTTTTTAGTTTGATTAATTTTGGTATTTTAATAATTAGTTTTGATTAATTTGGAAGTTTAGAATATAATTTAAGCATATTATATGAATTGCAATAATTTATTATTAAAAAAATGTAAATAATTGAAGAAAGCCTATTTTTTGTAATGACGTAAAACATGTATGCACATGTCTACAGGAATACTACAACAGTCAACAAAGGCCTCGTACCTATGAAATGGGTTTCATCTTTTCTTGCCAGCAAGTGCTCATTTAGTTTCCCTTTTGCAACGGACATTTAAATTGCGTGTACTACATGTTTTTGCGTTCTCCTAATCTTGCAGTCTCCAATTAAGATAGGGCAGATTGGAGACACCACACCGATGGTATACTTTTAAAATATGGAGTTACCGTACCTATATTCTTTGTGGTTTGTTTTATAAGGCATTTTTATACTAACTTTAACAAAATTTGATGATGTAGCAAATGCCAATACCATCCATTGAAAAAGAATTAAAGAATTAAAAAAAAAAAAAATTGTTCTACATTCAAACTTATGCTTTTTAAATATACACAAACCCAAATAAGGGCTGAAAAGGAAAGTTAGAGAGAGAACCTGAAGCGTGAGTGTAGAATGGTCTTTTACTTTAATTTTTTCTCAATATGTGATATTGACACTTTCTAGGTTAATCAATTAAATTTGCAAAAATGCTTCATATAATTAAACCATAGAGATAACTAGTTTATAAACGGATAAACCAAACTCTAAAGAGTCATAAAAAAAACCGTATGATAGTTCCATGTTTAAAGGGTAGACCACAATATGTTTAATTTACTCTAAAATTAATAATATTCATTATTCAGTGTAATTAAATTTTAAGATGCTAAAATCATTTTGGATCCTTACCAATTAAATATTTTTGATCATGAAGTAAACCATCTCCATCCCTGATCATGCAAGTATAATAAGTTTAAATCACATTGCGATCACGCAATCAGGTACCAAATTTGATCTTAGGTTTTTGGTACTTGAATCTACTGATAGAGCCACAATTGGGCTAGCAATGATGCAATTAGGTGCCAAGTTTGATCTTAGGTTTTTGGTACTTGAATCCAATGATGGAACAGTTGGGCTGGAGGAAGCAATGGGCCTCCCACTTTTTTTTTTTTTTTTTTTAAATTCTAAATTTATAATACTCATATGTATGAGGTATTCAGTTTTATTTAAAAATATATAGGTTTATTAGCCCCCATTCCACTTAAAATTTATTTTAGCAATTTAATTATATTTTATTAAGAAAATAAACGTTCGAATCCCCCTTTAACTTGTAATTTAACTTTATTTATTTATTTTTTAAAAGACATTAATAATGATATCCTAATAATCATATATAAAAGCATTTCTCTGCCTTCAAATCAAAATCACATTTATACATAAGACGAAATTATTAAATATCTTATATTTTTTCTTATAAAATCTAATTAAGTTGTCTTCTAAAAATAAAAAAAAATCTAATTTAATTGATAAAATATGTATCATAATAAGGATTCAATCGAAGTTGTAATAAATACCCTTCATCCCTATGGTTTTGGAGAACATCATCTTATCATAAATCGTAATATATTGGTCATTGGAAATGAAATCTAACTTATGAGTCTGTAATACATCTTCTTATAGAGTTTGTTTGGTTTGAGGGGGAAAATGGGGAGTAAAGTAGAGTTGGTTCTAAGAATATAAATCTTAGTTAACAAAAATATTTAATTTACTTTTTAATTTAGCATACACTTTGAGACCAGACCAGATTGCATCTTTAAAGTGAAGTACGAACATATTTCATTTCATTTGAACCAAAATATACACATCCAATAATCCAACAGCTGAATTTGTTTTCCCCTGCTGGATCAAATCAGGAATTTTCTTTTTGCTTTCTTTTTGTTTGGTAACAGCTTATTTTGCTGAAACTGAAAACTTTTTATTATAAGTACTATAGATAAAATTAAAAATTAGCTGAAATATACACATCTAATAATCCAAAAGCTGAATTTGTTTTCCCCTGTTGGATCAAATTAGGAATTTTCTTTTTGCCTTCTTTTTATTTGGGAACAGTTTATTTAACTGAAACTGAAAACTTTTTGTTGAAAGTAATGTAGATAAAACTAAAAGTTAGCTGAAATAATACATTGAAATCCATGAATAGTACCAAAAAGTACAATAAGACCCATGAATAATAGCAAAAATAAGCTAAATAGTAAAAAAAACTGCTCAATATAAACTTATTTCAAACGCATTCTAAGGGTTTGTTTGGAATCCGCTTATTTTGCTGAAATTGAAAACTTTTTGCTGAAAGTACTGTAGATAACTGTAGATAAAGGTAAAAGTTAGTTGAAATAGTACAGTGAGACCTATTGATAGTACCAAAAAGTGCAGTGGGACTCATGAATAGTAGCAAAAATAAACTGAATAGTTAAAATAAGCTGGTTTTTTAAGCTAGAGTCAAACGCACACTAAAAATCGGACAGGCTCACAAGACCACAACTTCTATGATAAGAAGGAACATATCTTGATGATAGGCTTAATATTCGTATTTGTACTTTACTTATTCAAGACAGATATTGCTTAAGCATATAAGATTATATTTAGCATATATGACATTCCCTCTTTCAAGCACCATGATATATAGCAAGGGAGTCAATCTCGTACCGGAGGCTGTATCGGTCAATACTAGTATACCGTTTCAAGTTTACCGTTATTTTTTATATTTATAAATATATATATATATATATATATATATATATATATATATGTATGTATGTATGTGTGTATATGTGTGTGTGTGTGTGTATTAGAATAAATATAAAAGTTTACCATAAAACATTACCTCAATTTAAAACAAATTATTCATGGTTTTATACTTTAGCATCAATTAAAAGAAAAAAAAAAAACACAAATACACTTTTGAACTGCCACTTGCAAATACACACATCCAGACACCACACCTATGGTATACTTTTAAAATATAGATTTATTATGTGTTTTATTTTATGACACTTATCTTTCTTGTGGTTTGAATTATATAGCATTTCTGTGAAACTTTAATGAAATTTAATGATGTAGCAAGTGCCAATAACAATCATTGAAAAAGAATTAAACAAAAAAAAATTGTTACTTCTACATTAGAACTTATTATTATTATTATTATTATTATTATTATTTTATACAAGATAGAATTCTACTCTAGCCTAATCTAAGTGTATATGTGTGTGAAGCTCCCTCCTGGAGACTTGAACCCCGACCCTTACCTCCCACACTCCACAAGTACTTATACTTGTGGAGTGACCATCGCACCAAGGGCGTGCGGTGGTAATTAGAACTTACCTTCTAAATATACACAAACCTAAATAATAGTCGAAAAAGAAAGTTAGAGAGAGAATTAGAAATGTGAGAGTAGAATGGTCTTAATTTCAATTATTTCTCGATTGGTGATATTGACGCTTCCCACATTGTCAAATTCAATGAAAATTAGAAAAAATGCCTCATAAATTAAACCACAAAGGAGGTGACTAGCTTATAAACCAAACCGTCAAGTGTCATAAAATAAACCATATAGTAAATTCAATTTTTTAAGGGTACATGTTAAATTTACTGTAATTTTTTTTCTCAAAAAAAAAAAATTTATATTATCCATAGCATTAGTTAGATGCTATCATTCATTATTTAGTGGAATTAATTACATTTAAAGATGCTAAAATCATTTTGGATCCTTGCCAATTAAAATTCTTGGTCATGAAGTAAACCATTTCCATCCCTAATCATGCAAGTTTAAAAAGTTGATGCCACATGATAATGACTCAATTAGGTACCAAATTTGATACTAGAATCCATTGGCGGAGCCATAGTTGGGCAAGCAATGATGCAATTCGGTACCAAATTTGAATTTTTGTTAATTGAATCTAGTGACAGAACAGTTGGGCTAGAGGAGGCCATGGCCCCTAATTAAAAAAAAAAAAAAAATTGAATATATAAAACTCTTATGTATGAGGAAGGTATTCAATTTTATATAAAAATATATAGGTTTATTAGCCTCCGTTCCACTCAAAATTTATTTTATCAATTATATTTTATTACTTTCTCAAAAAAAAAAATTATTAAGAAAATCAAGGTTTAAATCCACCTCCTAAAACTTGTAAATGCACTTTATTTATTAGTTTAAAGATTAATAATGTTATCCTAATAATTATACATAAAAGCAATTCTGTGCTTTCAAATCAAAATTACATTTATACATAACGCAAAAATATTAAACATTTTATATTTTTCTTTCTTATAAAATCTAATTAAACTCCTCCTAAAAAAAAAAAAAAAAATTAAAACTGACAAAATATGTATCATAATAAGGGGATTTTTTTAAAAAATAACTATAAAATTCAAACTATATTATTAGTTAGCCAAGGTTTGAAACTATTTTGGTATCTAACAAATCGAGTCCAAATGACTCGATTTTGGGCTTAAAAATCGAGTATATTCGACTCGGTTTCCTATTCCGCTAGCAGCTGAGGTGGACAAAGTATCCATGTAGGCCTAGAAATTGAGTTCATTGGACTCCGTTTTTGGTCATGAAAATCGAGTTCTTTGGACTCGAGTTTTTAGTTTGGTCCCACCAGGCCTTTTTCCTGCTTAGGTCACGCGGATCTCTTTAATGGAAATCGAGTCTATTGGACTCAATTTTTGGTTTGGTCCCACCAGTGCTTTTCAGCCACGTGGATGTAGCTCGACTAAATTAGACTCGACTTCTCTTTGATGAAAATCGAGTCTACTGGACTTGATTTTTATGAATGGTCCCCAACCTGTCCACGTGTCATGTGGGTCCCAACTGTGACCTTTTTCCCCCCTTACCCGGCTCACATCCTCTCTTCAGCTCTCACACCCTCTCTTCAGCTCTCACACCCTCTCTTCACTCGTTCACAACTTTCTTCAAGTCTCACACAACACAACACTCACACTCACAATCACAATTTTCCTCAAGTCTCACACAACACTCACATTAACAACAATCTCTCACAGATAATGTTTTTACAATATTGGAAATATTTTTTGTTAGTTAATATTGTGATTATTTGCTAGGTTTTTTTTTTAAGAAACAATTAGAACGTATTAGGAATTTTTTTTTTTCGTTTGTTAGTGTAAATATTGTGATTAATTTATTTGTTAGTATATTGTGATTAGTTTATTTGTTAGTATATTGTGATTAATTACTAGTTTTTTTTAAAAAAAATTAAAATTATGATTAATTATTGGGAATATTTGTTATTTTTTTTTGCTAGTGTAAATATTGTGATTAAATTATTTGCTCAGTTTAAAAAAAAATTAATATTGTGATTAATTATTGGGAATATTTTTTTATTTTTTGTTAGTGTAAATATTGTGATTAAATTATTTGCTAGGTTTAAAAAAAAAAATATTGTGATTAATTATTAGGAATATTTAGTACCAAATATTGTGATTGATTATGTTATTACAACATATTGGGGATATTTTTTTTTTGTTAGTGTAAATATTGTGATTAATAATATGCTAGGCTTTTAAAAAAAATTAATATTGTGATTAATTTTTGGAAATATTTAGTACTAAATATTTTGATCAATTGTTAGGAAAATTTAGTATTTTTAGGTTTTTGTCATTGGTATGAAATGGATTATGAGTTTGATACCTAAGACACCCATTTGTAGTCTTTTTAGCATAAATTATTTTAAGATATATTTAAGATTTGTAACAAAGATTTCAATGGATAACTGGTTTGTATAATGTTTTTGTTCATCATAACTTATTTGAATGAGTTTTGAAAGTCATGTCCCTAGAATGATTTAGAATTTTAAAAGAATATAAAATTGGTAATGACTATTTTTGTATGTGACTTGAGGTGAGTATATGCAAATTTGGTTGAGGTTAGTATTGTTGGCATTTCATACGCAAAGTTTTGTGATTGATGTTGATTGAGAGTTATAAATTTGTCACTAACACAATTGCACTTGATGATCTATAGGTTGATAATGATCCATATAAATATATACTACGGTGGACCCCTTAGCAATGCCAACCCTTATGACGGATTCCCATTTCAAGGTCCGGGTATCCGGTGTTGTTATATAATGATACGCCATAAGTTAAAGACCCTGAGTGATTTGAAAATAAAAATTATGGAAGAGCTGCAACTGAACCCTACTTTGCATGACATACATATTACTTTCCGTTCTCCACATGAAGTCCTCAATCAATGCATTAATTACAGATATATAGCGATAACAGAAGACAAACATGTGAAGATCATGTTTAGCAAGATGCATAAATGGGAACAAGTAGCAAATGAGTTGTACGTCACTTTGGAGTTGCGTGCAGAAGTCGACGTAAAGGAAATTGTACAAACAACTACATTTCTACAGTTTGCAGTCCTAGATGATTGATGCACCACATTGGGAGGCTATACACCCTCTTTTCAAGAGACACCAACAACAATTAAGTGCGAACCTGACAATAGATATGGAGATCAATTTTGTACACATCAAGGTGAATCCTCTACACTTCCAGTAGTTAAAGATGAAGACGAACACTGTGTTGGGGAAGATTTTGACGATAGAGATGAATACAAAGAGAGGATTGAGTGAGGCGACTTTGACAGGGGTGTTGATGACCATGAAATTACTTCCAATCCTTATGTTGATGATATGGCTGAATGTGATGAAGATGATGTGGACGCTACTGTTAGAGTTTAGCATGTTACAAATACGACCCCCGTTTATGAACCTCCTACCTCATCATTTTATGCAAATACTTGAGAAAATATGGTTGATCCTAAAGTTGTTCAGCAAGCATTTGCTTCTTCTTGGAATGCAGACATGAAATTTTATACAGGGTTGATTTTTGCGAATAAAGAGGTGGTGAAACGTGCATTAACAATTTACGCCGCAAGCATAACAAAAACTTTATGACTAGTAGGTCGACCAAAAGTAGACTGTATGTGAAATGCATGGATGGGTCATGCAAGTGGTACGTTAGGGTAGTCATGAAGCCTAAATAGGGAATATGGATGGTCACATCTTATGGGACTCCTCACAGTTGTATGACCCTTGGCACGGCCCTTGATGATAGAATGATGGATTGTAATTTTCTTGTAGCAGAATTTGTTCCAATGTTGCAACAAAATCACACGGCAACAATTGATCACCTTAGAGATTTCATTAAAGCGAAGTATTATGATCATAAGCTTTCTTACTATAAGATATGAGATGTGAAATAAAAGGCTATCGCAAAGATATTCGGGGATTATGAAGAGTCTTACCAAATGTTGAGAAAGTTGTTGTTGGCATACTTGGATTAAGAAACTGGCACCTGGTACTGGTATCACATCGAACCGAGGAAGAGTTCGGTGATACAATATTACGCTATGTATTTTGGGTTTTCGCTCCATGCATTAAAGGATTTAGACATTGTAAGCCAGTGATCAATATTGATGGGACTCATTTGTATGGTAAATATCGAGGGGTGTTGTTAATTGCAATGGCCACCGATGCCAACAACAAGGTTTTGTCTCTCGCCTTTTCCGTTGTGGACAAAGAGTCAGGGCCTAGTTGGAGGTGGTTTTTAGATTGCTTCAAGATTTCACTGGGGATGTGATAGCAAAAAAGGACATCTGTGTAATTTCTGACCGACATAAGGGTATTCAAAACGCAATTGCAAACTGGCCTAGAGATGATGATGGATGAGTATGAGTATTTCACAGATATTGCCTTCGACATGTTGCTAGCAATTTCAACACTCATTTTCAGGATGCCACTTTAAAGTCATTGGCCTTGAAAGTGGGGTATGCTACTTAGGAAGCTAAATTTGAGTTGTACATGCAACCTATCGAGAAAGCTGAGATCGAGTCCCTTAGGAAGAAACTGAGAACTAGGTGGCAGGAAAGTGAACCAGACTCATCGGTATCTACCAAGGGAAGTTGGGCAGTTATACGGTGAAGGCGATCCACTGCCTTAAGTACAGCTATAATATGCTTGTACTCAAGATTGCCTACTGCACAACGCGTCAACATCTGCTTGTGACTGGCAACCTGCAAGTAAATAAATACAATCAGTACATCTAACACAACAATGGTGATATGCAACAAAATTTGAAAAGAAAGGATGAAGCAATTCCATAATAAGAAGTGCAGTGGTAGTGTGGTCGACGAACCTCCAAGTCACCCTATTGTACCAATGGAAGTATGGATGAGCAGGCGACATATCACCTTCTAGTTGTGCTCCATGACATAGTAATTGTGCTCGACTATTCCATACTTGGATATGGCTAACATGTATGTCCCTCCAATTCACGTTGGTCTTCCCCCTCAGGTCTATGGCATGAAGGGCGTTGTTAGTATCAACATTTGGGGGGAATTCTTGTACCATCCCAAACTGATGAACAATACGGTCCGGTGTATATTTCTCTACTAGCCAGAAACATACAAGCGGCACCCTCGCTATCCACACGTCCCTTCCTGCAACACAGAACGCAAGTAGGTGGCCTAATTCAGCTTCATATGGTTGCCACACCGCCTGAAATAGCCAAATAAAAGGGCAGCACATTATGCAATGTTCCATTATTTTCGACTATGAGCTATTTTACAGTTATAACAGTATACAATAGTCATAAACAATAGAAGAAACACAATTTAGGTACCTAGTTGGGATGCATAGAATTTAGAAGCTGACGGTACTAGACCAGACAGATTTCGGGGGGGGGGGGCACTATTCTTCGTGGTCATGACCTACATGGTCCTACAATTGTAAATTTAACATTACATACCACTAAGTTTATACATCAATCATAACATATGACCTTAGTGGTTGTAAAACGATATATAAAAATAAATAAAAATCCTATTAATTTTCAAAATTTGAGGAATATCAAGGTTAAAATTTTATTTTCTATGTCTAATAATTTGTCATGTTGTTTAAAATTATGGATCTATTTTCAATAGAGAGAATCGGTCAAGGTGGTCAAGGAAGAGACTTACTTAATGGACAATGGAGAAGGTGCAAATGGTGGGCCATATGCATCATCTGGTGGGAGGCCCATCCTTGGGCACAAAAAAGGGAATCTAAACCATGCCCAATACTGAACCAAAATCAAGGCCCGACCAATTTGACTAGCACCTTTGTCAATTGTCCTGCATAACTCTCTATACAACCATGCAAGGAAAGCGCTCTCCCAACTATATTGAGATGGATTGCGAAGGTCCCTCAACATCTGCAATCACATTGTATGCACCCTATCGCCAGACTTGTCAGCAAAAATTATGTCCCCCAGGAGTGCTAGAATATAACATCGTGCATGCTGATGCACAACCACCTCTGCTGCGCCATCGGGCAACCCTTGGTCAACTTTTTCAAGTAGCTTGTTAATTTGGATCCTTTATCCAGTAAGCACCATATGATTAGTAGCAATTCCAAGCATATTTTGACATTTATCAGCCCATGTCAAGTCAGTTGTTTCAACAATTGCCTCACCATCGATTGAAATCCCTAAAAGAACCTCCACATCCTGTAATGTGATCGTTGTCTCACCATGTGGTAGGTGGAAGGTGTGGGTTTCAGGCCGCCATCGCTCAACGAAGGTCGTTATCAAGTTATGATCAAGCTCTCTAGATGGGGTCCTATGCAACCCCTCTAATCCAACACTCTTGACAATGTCAAGGACGTGATCATCCACCACTATCGGGCATTGTTTTCGGAACTCATCATTATGACCACGACATTTCAGTACCCCCGGATCCTGCACATGATAGAACCATAGTGATGAGATGTAATATGCCATAACCTTTGTATATATGATTGTAGCTATTGATCCCAAAAAACAAAAATAAAGCGGTTATCAAGAGAAATTAAAATATCATCCCAAAAAGAAAAGCAACAATGAGAGAAAAATAAAAGGATGCAATGCACTTGATACATTTGTTTTTAGCCGTTTATCCTGCTACTTATGCCGTGCATGCTAGTGTAAACATTGCCATAATAGCAATCCAACCCATTACCCACCATGTTTACAACGAATACATACATCAAAATTTGATTCTCTCTAGCTCTTACAATTCAATTTGGTTATCTTAGTCCAATGCTAAAAGATTGAAACAGTCAAACCTCTCTAAATCTTATCAATGGTAATGTCTTTAATTATCTAAGTGTAACCTTTATGTAAGGGTGTGCAATAGTCAACCGATCTAACTCAACCCAACTAATGGGCATAACTATGCATTCAATGCTAGTAATACCATTGACAAACTTAAAATTTTAGAAATGGGAAAAAAAAATCAACATAATGTAAAAGGATAAGAAGAGAATATAGAAATTCAGCAGGTGGTCGGTTTTAATTTTACCTTGCCTTCCTAAACAGCGCACGATCGATGTTCTTTTAGAAACCTTAACATCAAACCCTCCATGGGACCAGGACCGAACTCATCAGGGATCTCAGCAGCAACTGCATCCATACTGCACGAAGTTTAGGGAGTCAAGAGTAATATAAGCACATGTTGAAGATAAATTGGCAAGGATCTCAATGTATAGCCTAATTTCTTGCACAAACGATAAGTATGACAATCAACCACAAGGAATAAAGATGCATATAAAAAACTCAATATGCTGCCAACAATTGTAAAAGCAAAGCTTTATGTTAATATTAAAAAAAAGAAAGCTTAATTTGCAGCACAATTTTGACACCGAACTCTTTTATGTTTATTATGCTTACTTGGACATATGCTTATTTGAAATTCACACAATACAAATCATTCCAAATAAAAGTAATTTTTCATGAGAATTAACATGAACTCAAAGCTTTGGGTTCTGGATATAGGCATATTTTGCTTATAATATCTACATAAAAAAAAAGCTAGGACAAGAAGAGAAGCAAAATATACTTATCAATTAAGAAGGAGAAACTATACCCCTAGATGAAGTCCATGACAACATTGCATAAGGTTGGATATTTATGGACTATAAAGAGACTTATTTGTGCATGACAATCACTATTATTATTATTTCTTTTAAGATCAGATATAAATTTTTAGATACAACTGTACTATGGTATCAATATTATGTAATTGTTTGTGATTCTCTCAGTCTTTAACATTATTTTATTTCATCGTAAGAAATCACTTTTTGGACACATCTAGAGACCACTAAATTTCCTTTGATATTTAAGACCTATCTTTTAGGGTGAGAGGGTACATTAAAGTTGGCTGAGGTATAGTATATAGGCGCTATGTATTGGTTTAATGACCCTAATAGGAAGTGGGTTAAAATGAGAATCCTTTGATTTTTAGAGTTTGAACTGAAATTAAACAAACCTATGGTGCTCCCACTCATTAAAGCTTCTTGTTTCAAGACAAAAATGTAAAAAATAAAAATTAAGTAAAATGCTTCTTGTTTCCCCTCTTGAACACCTTCTCCTTGGGATTTCTATTGGGAATTTTCCATAACTGCAATAGGTGGGTAATTTAGTATTGTTGCTTCTAAAGGAACAGAAAGAATATAGAATCCGTCATTCACATGAAGTGAAGTTTTCTTTTGCACATTAAGTCTACAAGGTACTTGAGCTTAAAATTTAGCCTGTAATGGTTAAATTTATAATGATTGGCTCTCAAATGAATCACAACTTTACCACACGCACACAAAAAAAAAACCTCATAGGCTAAGGAGAATACTGGAAAATTCTTATGTAGTGTTTTTTGAAATATGATTTTTGTGCGGAATGGATTTAAAACCTTTTGATATGACCAGATTCTTGTTATGTGTTTGGTCATGTTAGACGTGTTCTGGATATTTCCAATGTAACAAAGTGGTGGATTCCCATGTAGCATCTGCAACTTATCAAGCATACTCAGAGTTCCTAATTTAGTATAATGCTGCGATGAATGAGTTAACTAATCTCATTTGTATATTAGACAAGACATTATCTAAAGTACCCTTGGGTTAAATTTTTGAGCAATAATGGCTAATTGTATCCTGTTCATTGTGTTCACCCTTAAACTTAGGGACAAGGAATTTAGTCTCTCTACACATGATGGCCATAAATATGAATCACCTGAATTTATCCTTTCCTCTGAAAATATCTTGTAGACTTTATTGATGACCAACAATCTAAAACACCCAGATTCTATACTTCAACATATTTGGAATAAAAAAACATTTCTAAAACAATGACCAGCAAAATCAGAAACCCAATATCATATAAAAATAATAATAATAAAACAAAGTTTGCCCCAGAAAATTTTACTTCTACCACACAAAATCACAAACAAACCAACAAATAGCACTAAGAAATAAAAAGTTTCAAACACCAATGGAGAGAGGGAGAGAGTCCTTACTTGTGATGGACGTGAAGTCCCTACCAGCGGAGCCACCCAAAATCAGTGTCTGAGGGAGTAAACGACGGGGCGAGGCGGAGATGGAGCGACGTGGAACAGAGCGACGGAGCGAGAAGGAATGAGAGTGAGAGGGAATGAGACTAAGAGTGAGAGGGAAGGGAAAGAGATTGAGACTGAGAGGGAATGAGACTGAGGGTGAGAGTGAGAGTGAGATGAGTGTGCTTGAGTTTGAGTGAGTGATCTGGGTTTCTATGATGGACACATGGTTGAACTGAAATCGAGTTCAAAAGACTCGTTTTTCATTTAAACTAAATCGAGTCCAAGATTTCTTTTAAACCAAACTGAGTCCAATGAATTCGATTTCCATGCTTACGTGGACATTTTGTCCACCTCAGCTGTTGGCGCAATAGGAAAACCGAGTGCAATATACTCGATTTTTAAGCCCAAAATCGAGTCCTTTGGACTTGATTTGTTAGATACCAAAATAGTTTCAAACCTTAGCTAACTAATAATATTGATGTGGGATGAAAACACTCAAACCACCCAACCCGTCCAGGGACGGATATCACCTCGGCAGCCGTCCAGAAGTTATCCTCAGGACGAGGGTAACGAACAAGGACGTCCAGAGGGTGAGCGAAGTTACATCCCTCGTCCGTGGGGTGCGCACAGCCTACCCTGAGAAGACTCGTCCACATGAAGATCCATGGACTAGGATTTTACATTTGGAATCAGCAGGTGCACACGACGAAGGAAATTCAGGACGAGGGTACCATACTTGGGAGAATCTCCGAATAAAATGTGACAATCCCTTATCCCACGCATAACGGTCATGTATCCGTTGTGAAATAGAAATGTACCTCCTGGACGGTTATGGCAGTTACGTTTCAGCCTCGAATCCAGGAGAGGTTCCCATCTCAATAACCGTCTATAAGAGCACTATATAAAGGCTGCTTCAGACAAGGCCAAGGCCGTAGAAAGAACCAGTAGTCCCTTCAAGTCCGAAGCATCCAACCTACTGATTTTCTTGGCATCATCAGTTGGCGCCGTCTGTGGGAAGAAAATCAGTAGGTTGGATGCTTCGGACTTGAAGGGACTACTGGTTCTTTCTACGGCCTTGGCCTTGTCTGAAGCAGCCTTGAAGGGACTACTGGTTCTTTCTACGGCCTGAAAAAGAAAGAAAAACGTATCAAAGGCGACCGGGGCTGCCGGCCAAAAATCCTCCGATGGTAAAGTTAGTTTTTCCTCTAAGTAATCTGAGTTCCAACTTTTTTGGAGTAATAAAATGAACATACCTTGGCCTTGTCTGAAGCAGCCTTTATATAGTGCTCTTATAGACGGTTATTGAGATGGGAACCTCTCCTGGATTCGAGGCTGAAACGTAACTGCCATAACCGTCCAGGAGTTACATTTCTATTTCACAACGGATACATGACCGTTATGCGTGGGATAAGGGATTGTCACATTTTATTCGGAGATTCTCCCAAGTATGGTACCCTCGTCCTGAATTTCCTTCGTCGTGTGCACCCGCCGATTCCAAATGTAAAATCCTAGTCCATGGATCTTCATGTGGACGAGTCTTCTCGGGGTAGGCCGTGCGCACCCCACGGACGAGGGATGTAACTTCGCTCACCCTCTCGGACGTCCTTGTTCGTTACCCTCGTCCCGAGGATAACTTCGGACGGCCGCCGAGGTGATATCCGTCCCCGGACGAGGGGCAACCGATGTGGGATGAAAACACTCAAACCACCGGGCCGCCGGCCAAAAATCCTCCGATGGTAAAGTTAGTTTTTCCTCTAAGTAATCTGAGTTCCAACTTTTTTGGAGTAATAAAATGAACATACCTTGGCCTTGTCTGAAGCAGCCTTTATATAGTGCTCTTATAGACGGTTATTGAGATGGGAACCTCTCCTGGATTCGAGGCTGAAACGTAACTGCCATAACCGTCCAGGAGTTACATTTCTATTTCACAACGGATACATGACCGTTATGCGTGGGATAAGGGATTGTCACATTTTATTCGGAGATTCTCCCAAGTATGGTACCCTCGTCCTGAATTTCCTTCGTCGTGTGCACCTGCTGATTCCAAATGTAAAATCCTAGTCCATGGATCTTCATGTGGACGAGTCTTCTCAGGGTAGGCTGTGCGCACCCCACGGACGAGGGATGTAACTTCGCTCACCCTCTGGACGTCCTTGTTCGTTACCCTCGTCCTGAGGATAACTTCTGGACGGCTGCCGAGGTGATATCCGTCCCTGGACGGGTTGGGTGGTTTGAGTGTTTTCATCCCACATCAGTTGCCCCTCGTCCAGGAGTTATGCGATTGTATCAATAGATTTTAAAACGCACCACGTGTCACACATCCATAGGAGGTTAGTCAACCGGTTTACTCCTCCGAGGCATGCGCCATGTGTCACCTTATGATTAGGTCCGTCGTCGCGGTTACCGAGACTTTTATGCTTATAAATAGTGGTTTCTCCCTCATGCCCCTCTCACTTTTTCAAATTTTCCGCTTTGACACTCTCGTCCGTCGCTTCGTCTAAGAGTATCCTCAGCGTCCTTAGTGTCCCTCGTCTAGAACCAGGTAATCTTTCTATACTCACTTTAGTTTTCCTTGTTAAGTGTTAGGACGTTTTCAATGGCCTCCTGCTCGTCTAGCGACAGTGTGGTCAGGGCCATAGACGAGTATCATGACGGCTCTAGTTATGACACCTCTAGTAACGTCAGTAGTAGTAGTGGTCACACAACTGAATATACATCTGGTGTTCCTGGAGTCCCTATAGAAACTCTTCAAGAGAGTATTAGGACGAGGACAGCCTCTGGGGCTGACACCTCGACGAGCTCCCCACCGTCCTCTCCTTTAGACGAACAAGAAACCGTATATAGTTGTGCTCTAGAGGTTCCTTCGAGGACGGACGAGAGAAGGTTAGATTCCCTTAGGACTTGGTTTCAGATTCCTGATGATCTAAACCCTAGGCTAGCTGTCCGAGGTGAGTGGTGTTGCCAGCCTCGTTTTGGAATAGGTGTTTATGAAGCCTATTTGTTAGGGGGGCTTAGACTTCCTTTAAATGCCTTTGCTAGGGAATTACTAACTAGGCTGGGCTTGGGAGTGTGTCAACTTAACCCCAACGCATGGAGACTAGTTATCTCCATGCAAGTCTTATGGATGGAGGTGTTTGACGGGGACCGTCCTATCACCGTGGACGAGTTCCTGTACTGCTATAAACCCTCCGAGATAAATCAATCTCGAGGCTTCCATCAGTTCACAGCCAGGGGCAATGACTGTAGACTGATTAAGTCTTTGCCCTCGTCTGACAGAAACTGGAAGACGGAGTTTTTCTTCGTCTCTGGTTTCTGGGCGGGGCATCCCGTTGAGATTGGTAGAGACTCATTTGCTCCTTATACTGGAGACATAGGGAACCTTCGTCCAGAAGGTATGTCACGTTCTTCTTTTTTTTTTTTTTTTTCTTTTATATTATACTTTTTGTTTGGACGATGGTCTGACCTTATTTTCTTTCTTCCCTTTCCAGCCGTTGGACGACCCTCTTTGAGCAAGTTCCATCGTGACCGCGTCCACAGGGCCCGTCTACATCCTGAACGAGACTTCCACTCGTTAGTGACCCTTAAGCGTCTACACAAGTGGGGACTCGGCCCTGAACCGTCCGTCGACGCCTTAGCACACGAGCTAACCACCCGTAGACGTGAGTGTTGCACTTTAAGACATGTCTTTTCTATTTTTGTTTTATTATTATTTATATGTCTTTTCTGAAATTTTTTTTTTTTTTTTTTATTTTTTTTTTTTTTTTTTTTAGGAATGGCAACCATGAAGGGAAACAAGGGGAAGGAAGTCGTCGACGAGGCAGCTAGATCTGAGCCTCAACCCCAACCTCGTCTTGTTTCTGGCGAGAAAAGGAAGAGCTTGTCCAAGCATGTGGACTTGACTAGCCTGCCAAGTCGTCGGGGGAAGAAAGCTAAGTCTGGGTCGTCCAGGCCTGAGACTGCTAGGCCTGAGCCTACCTCCCAACCGCCCGTCCTGGTCCTTGATGTTGACTCGTCCACGCCCCTAAGCGCCACTCCGTCCAAGTCCCCTGCTATTAACTCGTCCCAGCCCCCTCAAGGGATTTCTACTAACTTATTGGGGAACGAGGATCTGGCTTGGGAACGTTTTCAAGAAGCTGTGAAAGGCGAGGACGTGGCTGCGTGCTACAACATGTCCTTGAAAGATTTCGAGCATTCTGGCGTCCACGATCTCTTCAAGGTGATTATCAAAGCCTCGTCTTGATTTGCCCATGTTTGCCCAACATTGTTTCTATCATCTAAACTTCCTTTTCTTTTATGTAGGCTATGTCCAAGTTCATAGCTGCGTCCAGGCAGGCCACTGAGTTAGACAGGACGAGGATCCTTCTAGAGAAAAGAATAGAAGAGATCAAAAACGACTGTAGGACGTGGGCAGAGGTGGCGAACAAGGCCAAGGACGAGGTTGAGGAGTTCAAGGTTTTGGTGGGGGAGCTGAAGTCTGACACTGCCAAGAAGGACGAGCGTCTTGAACTTCTTCAAAAGGAAAATGATGAGCTGAGCCAACTTCTGAAGAAAGCTAAAGACGAGGCGGTGGAGGAGTTCAAGGCGTCCAAGGAGTTTACTGACCTGATGGACACGAACTATGCAGCGGGGTTTGAGGACTTTAGGATGGACGCTATGGACAGCTTTCCTGAAGTTGACTTTAGCGTCATCAAACTCAACCTTGCTGCTGCTACAAGATCTCTCGTCCACACAGGTTCAGACGATGTCAATGTTGAGGACGACGCTTCCACCAGACCAGCCCAAGACGACCCTAATGCTGATGCCCCTTCCCCTTGAAGAAGTTATTGTTGTTTAGTTTTCTTCTTTTCTCTTTTATTTTATCAAAATGTATCTGAGAACCTGAAATGTTATTCAAGTACAATGTCCTCGTCTAGAGTATTCTAGACGAGCTTATGAACAATGTCTTTTACTGTTTACTTTATAAGGGTTTTTGGACGGTGGCCGTCTACCATTTTCAAGTTAAAGAATATCTTTTTTGTTTGTTATAATTTATGTCATTGTCCTTTAAACTATGCTCTAAGTGTTGAGTGACCGTCTACAGTCTTTCTATGGACGACCCACTTAGGACTGATGACGACTGCATTACTTTGGCCCGTCCCTTAGGCAATTTTTATTCGCTTTCTCATAAGCAGTTTATAATGTTATGTCTTCTCGTCTTGACGAGTGTTCGTCTCTGGAATGTTATATCTTAAGTCTTACTTTTCCTTCTTAGACGAGTGGGCCTTGGCCTTTCTCTCTTGCTTTATCCTTTTTAAAGGAAAGCATTGGACGAGAAGGCCTTGGCATTTTTTTTTTTTTTTTTTTCTTTACCTTATCCTTATTTAAAGGAAAGTTTTGGACGAGAAGGCCTTAGCCTTTTTTCCTTTTACCTTATCCTTATTTAAAGGAAAGTTTTGGACGAGAAGGCCTTAGCATTTTTTTTCTTTGCCTTATCCTTATTTAAAGGAAAGTTTTGGACGAGAAGGCCTTAGCCTTTTTTCCTTTTACCTTATCCTTATTTAAAGGAAAGTTTTGGACGAGAAGGCCTTAGCATTTTTTTTCTTTGCCTTATCCTTATTTAAAGGAAATCTTTGGACGAGAAGGCCTTAGCATTTTTTTTTTCTTTGCCTTATCCTTATTTAAAGGAAAGTTTTGGACGAGAAGGCCTTAGCCTTTTTTCCTTTTACCTTATCCTTATTTAAAGGAAAGTTTTGGACGAGAAGGCCTTCGTCCCGAGATTTTATTTGTCTAAGGCTTTTGCCTCGTCCGTGGATATTATCAAGGAAACTGGAATTCAAGTACATAAGAAATCCAAACCATATTATTACATGAACATTGTTCACAAACTTGGCACGCGCTTATAAGCTAGTGCCTTATTAAGATATCAAGTACATAGCATCATCTTTCATAAGCTAGTCTGTAAGTAGTGCAGAAGTTTAAGAACTAGTGCACTTTTATTCATAACACACCATAATAGTAGTAAAAGCACAAGTAAATAGAAGCAAACAAGCAAATCACAACTGAAATTTTGCCACTGACTTCCCTCGTCCCCGCTCATCACTGATAGTACCTTCGCAGATGTTCCACGTTCCAAGGATGCCCTAACTTCCGCCCGTCCAGGGCTTCCAGGTAGTAGGACCCCTGCCTTTTGCAGTTAATTACCCTGTAGGGTCCTTCCCAATTGGGTCCCAGTTTTCCATGTGCTGGATTCCTGGTCGCCAAGGAGACCCTTTTGAGGACAAGGTCCCCCATACCGAACCGTCTGGGCTTCACCATGGCGTCATGCTGTCTGACCATGAGATTTTTGTACCTTGCCGTCCTTTGTTCCGCATCCATTCTTACCTCATCGATAAGATCGAGGTCGAGGCGAAGTTGTTCCCCGTTGTCTTTCTCCTGGTACTCCATCACTCGGTGACTAGCCATGTGGACCTCCGCTGGTATGACAGCTTCACTCCCATAGGCTAGTTTGAACGGGGTCTCTCCTGTTGGAGTTCGTGCGGTCGTCCTATAGGCCCAAAGAACACCCGGTAGCTCGTCTGGCCATATCCCTTTTGCCCCCTCAAGCCGAGTCTTGATGATTTTCAGCAGGGATCGGTTTGCTACTTCTGCTTGCCCATTTGCCTGTGGATGGGAGGGTGAAGAGTAGTGATTCTTGATGCCAAAATGATTGCAGAAGTCCCTGAAGGGTGCGTTGTCAAATTGACGCCCGTTGTCAGATACTAATACCCTGGGTACTCCGAACCTGCATAGGATGTTCTTCCATACGAAATTTTTCACGTTCTGTTGAGTGATTGCTGCAAGAGGCTCGGCTTCTACCCACTTGGTAAAGTAATCTATTCCTACCACCAAAAACTTCATTTGCCGGACTCCTATGGGAAAAGGACCTAGGATATCCAGTCCCCACTGTGCGAAGGGCCATGGGGCTGTCATTGGGGTCTGATACTCGGACGGCTGTCTGGGCACATTGCTATAACGCTGGCATTGATCACATACCTTGACATAGGCTTTAGCGTCTGCCTGCATTGTTGGCCAATAGTAGCCGGCACGGACGACCTTATGGACAAGGGATCTTGCCCCTGAATGATTTCCACACGATCCTTCATGAACTTCCCTCAGAACATAGTTTGACTCGTCAGGAGCCAAGCATCTTAAGTAGGGTTGAGAAAAGCCTCGCTTGTACAACACCTCATTTATGATGACGTACTTGGCCGACCTGACCCTTAACTTTCTCGCTTCATCCTTGTCTTCTGGAAGCCTCCCCTCTTTGAGATAGATTATTATTGGACTCATCCAATTTTCTTCTTCTCCTATCTGCTGTATGTCAGGGATGTCTATGCTCGGCATGTACTGGACGTCGTCAAACTTGTCTATGACTCCTGCCGAGGCGGCTTTTGCCAAGGCGTCTGCTTCAGCGTTCTCCTCCCTGGGAAGTTGAATAAAACTTATAGTTGAAAATTTCCGGGCAAGGCGTTTCACTTTGTTAAGGTACTTCTTCATTCGATCTTCTTTGACATCACACATCCCATTTACTTGGTTAATGACCAGTTGAGAGTCTCCTCTGATTGCTAACGACTCCGCCCCTAAGGACTTGGCCAATTCCAGCCCCTTGAGTAGAGCCTCGTACTCAGCTTCGTTGTTGGTAGTTGGATACTGCAGACGGACCGCATACTCCAGCTTGTCACCCTCAGGGGACTTCAGTACAATTCCAACCCCTCCTGCATACAGTGTGGACGATCCGTCTACATTTACCACCCACATTTCATTTCCTTCGTCCTTGCTCAGGTCGTCCTGACTGGGGGTGAATTCTGCAATGAAATCTGCCAATGCTTGCGCTTTTATTGCGCTCCTCGGGAGGTACCTGACATCGAACTCGCTGAGCTCAACGGCCCACTGTATTAACCGTCCAGCGGCTTCCAACCTGCTCATTGCCTTTTTTATGGGATGGTCTGTCAGGACGTTGATGACGTGAGCCTGAAAATAATGTCTCAGCTTCCTGGAAGCCGTGACTAATGCGAAGGCTAGTTTCTCCATCATCGGGTACCGTCCTTCTGCCCCTCTCATCGCGTGGCTTGTGTAATAGACCGGCTTCTGGACTCTCCCCTCTTCTCGGACCAACGCTGAGCTTACTGCGTGTGGGGACACTGCCAAGTACAAATACAACTCTTCCCCAGGTACAGACGGACTCAACAACGGGGTTGTCATTAGATACGCCTTCAGGTCTTGGAAGGCCTTTTGACACTCGTCCGTCCATTCAAAAGCCTTCCTGAGGACCTTAAAGAAAGGTAAACATAGGGAACCTCCGTCTTCCAGTTTCTGTCAGACGAGGGCAAAGACTTAATCAGTCTACAGTCATTGCCCCTGGCTGTGAACTGATGGAAGCCTCGAGATTGATTTATCTCGGAGGGTTTATAGCAGTACAGGAACTCGTCCACGGTGATAGGACGGTCCCCGTCAAACACCTCCATCCATAAGACTTGCATGGAGATAACTAGTCTCCATGCGTTGGGGTTAAGTTGACACACTCCCAAGCCCAGCCTAGTTAGTAATTCCCTAGCAAAGGCATTTAAAGGAAGTCTAAGCCCCCCTAACAAATAGGCTTCATAAACACCTATTCCAAAACGAGGCTGGCAACACCACTCACCTCGGACAGCTAGCCTAGGGTTTAGATCATCAGGAATCTGAAACCAAGTCCTAAGGGAATCTAACCTTCTCTCGTCCGTCCTCGAAGGAACCTCTAGAGCACAACTATATACGGTTTCTTGTTCGTCTAAAGGAGAGGACGGTGGGGAGCTCGTCGAGGTGTCAGCCCCAGAGGCTGTCCTCGTCCTAATACTCTCTTGAAGAGTTTCTATAGGGACTCCAGGAACACCAGATGTATATTCAGTTGTGTGACCACTACTACTACTGACGTTACTAGAGGTGTCATAACTAGAGCCGTCATGATACTCGTCTATGGCCCTGACCACACTGTCGCTAGACGAGCAGGAGGCCATTGAAAACGTCCTAACACTTAACAAGGAAAACTAAAGTGAGTATAGAAAGATTACCTGGTTCTAGACGAGGGACACTAAGGACGCTGAGGATACTCTTAGACGAAGCGACGGACGAGAGTGTCAAAGCGGAAAATTTGAAAAAGTGAGAGGGGCATGAGGGAGAAACCACTATTTATAAGCATAAAAGTCTCGGTAACCGCGACGACGGACCTAATCATAAGGTGACACATGGCGCATGCCTCGGAGGAGTAAACCGGTTGACTAACCTCCTATGGATGTGTGACACGTGGTGCGTTTTAAAATCTATTGATACAATCGCATAACTCCCGGACGAGGGGCAACCGATGTGGGATGAAAACACTCAAACCACCCAACCCGTCCGGGGACGGATATCACCTCGGCGGCCGTCCAGAAGTTATCCTCAGGACGAGGGTAACGAACAAGGACGTCCAGAGGGTGAGCGAAGTTACATCCCTCGTCCGTGGGGTGCGCACAGCCTACCCTGAGAAGACTCGTCCACATGAAGATCCATGGACTAGGATTTTACATTTGGAATCAGCAGGTGCACACGACGAAGGAAATTCAGGACGAGGGTACCATACTTGGGAGAATCTCCGAATAAAATGTGACAATCCCTTATCCCACGCATAACGGTCATGTATCCGTTGTGAAATAGAAATGTAACTCCTGGACGGTTATGGCAGTTACGTTTCAGCCTCGAATCCAGGAGAGGTTCCCATCTCAATAACCGTCTATAAGAGCACTATATAAAGGCTGCTTCAGACAAGGCCAAGGTATGTTCATTTTATTACTCCAAAAAAGTTGGAACTCAGATTACTTAGAGGAAAAACTAACTTTACCATCGGAGGATTTTTGGCCGGCAGCCCCGGTGGTTTGAGTGTTTTCATCCCACATCAGTTGCCCCTCGTCCAGGGACGGATATCACCTCGGCAGCCGTCCAGAAGTTATCCTCAGGACGAGGGTAACGAACAAGGACGTCCAGAGGGTGAGCGAAGTTACATCCCTCGTCCGTGGGGTGCGCACAGCCTACCCTGAGAAGACTCGTCCACATGAAGATCCATGGACTAGGATTTTACATTTGGAATCAGCAGGTGCACACGACGAAGGAAATTCAGGACGAGGGTACCATACTTGGGAGAATCTCCGAATAAAATGTGACAATCCCTTATCCCACGCATAACGGTCATGTATCCGTTGTGAAATAGAAATGTAACTCCTGGACGGTTATGGCAGTTACGTTTCAGCCTCGAATCCAGGAGAGGTTCCCATCTCAATAACCGTCTATAAGAGCACTATATAAAGGCTGCTTCAGACAAGGCCAAGGTATGTTCATTTTATTACTCCAAAAAAGTTGGAACTCAGATTACTTAGAGGAAAAACTAACTTTACCATCGGAGGATTTTTGGCCGGCAGCCCCGGTGGTTTGAGTGTTTTCATCCCACATCAGTTGCCCCTCGTCCAGGGACGGATATCACCTCGGCAGCCGTCCAGAAGTTATCCTCAGGACGAGGGTAACGAACAAGGACGTCCAGAGGGTGAGCGAAGTTACATCCCTCGTCCGTGGGGTGCGCACAGCCTACCCTGAGAAGACTCGTCCACATGAAGATCCATGGACTAGGATTTTACATTTGGAATCAGCAGGTGCACACGACGAAGGAAATTCAGGACGAGGGTACCATACTTGGGAGAATCTCCGAATAAAATGTGACAATCCCTTATCCCACGCATAACGGTCATGTATCCGTTGTGAAATAGAAATGTAACTCCTGGACGGTTATGGCAGTTACGTTTCAGCCTCGAATCCAGGAGAGGTTCCCATCTCAATAACCGTCTATAAGAGCACTATATAAAGGCTGCTTCAGACAAGGCCAAGGTATGTTCATTTTATTACTCCAAAAAAGTTGGAACTCAGATTACTTAGAGGAAAAACTAACTTTACCATCGGAGGATTTTTGGCCGGCAGCCCCGGTGGTTTGAGTGTTTTCATCCCACATCAGTTGCCCCTCGTCCAGGGACGGATATCACCTCGGCAGCCGTCCAGAAGTTATCCTCAGGACGAGGGTAACGAACAAGGACGTCCAGAGGGTGAGCGAAGTTACATCCCTCGTCCGTGGGGTGCGCACAGCCTACCCTGAGAAGACTCGTCCACATGAAGATCCATGGACTAGGATTTTACATTTGGAATCAGCAGGTGCACACGACGAAGGAAATTCAGGACGAGGGTACCATACTTGGGAGAATCTCCGAATAAAATGTGACAATCCCTTATCCCACGCATAACGGTCATGTATCCGTTGTGAAATAGAAATGTAACTCCTGGACGGTTATGGCAGTTACGTTTCAGCCTCGAATCCAGGAGAGGTTCCCATCTCAATAACCGTCTATAAGAGCACTATATAAAGGCTGCTTCAGACAAGGCCAAGGTATGTTCATTTTATTACTCCAAAAAAGTTGGAACTCAGATTACTTAGAGGAAAAACTAACTTTACCATCGGAGGATTTTTGGCCGAGCCCGGTGGTTTGAGTGTTTTCATCCCACATCGGTTGCCCCTCGTCCAGGGGACGGATATCACCTCGGCGGCCGTCCGAAGTTATCCTCGGGACGAGGGTAACGAACAAGGACGTCCGAGAGGGTGAGCGAAGTTACATCCCTCGTCCGTGGGGTGCGCACAGCCTACCCTGAGAAGACTCGTCCACATGAAGATCCATGGACTAGGATTTTACATTTGGAATCAGCAGGTGCACACGACGAAGGAAATTCAGGACGAGGGTACCATACTTGGGAGAATCTCCGAATAAAATGTGACAATCCCTTATCCCACGCATAACGGTCATGTATCCGTTGTGAAATAGAAATGTAACTCCTGGACGGTTATGGCAGTTACGTTTCAGCCTCGAATCCAGGAGAGGTTCCCATCTCAATAACCGTCTATAAGAGCACTATATAAAGGCTGCTTCAGACAAGGCCAAGGTATGTTCATTTTATTACTCCAAAAAAGTTGGAACTCAGATTATTTAGAGGAAAAACTAACTTTACCTTCGGAGGATTTTTGGCCGGCAGCCCCGGTCGCCTTTGATACGTTTTTCTTTCTTTTTCAGGCCGTAGAAAGAACCAGTAGTCCCTTCAAGTCCGAAGCATCCAACCTACTGATTTTCTTGGCATCATCAATATAATTTGGATTTTATAGTTATTTAAAATAAAAAAAAATGCATAATAAGGATCCAATCGAAGCAGTAATAACCTTCCCTCCCCCTTGTGGTTTTGGAGAACATCTTCTTATCATGATATATTGGTCATTGTGAATGAAATCCGACTTGTGAAGCTGTAATATTACCCTTCCTCCTTGTGGTCTTGGATAACATCCTCTTAGACTTACAGTGATTTATTGGTCACTAGAAATGAAATCTGACCTACGAGTCTGTGGAAACAATGTTGTGCCAAAAGAATGTGGGGGTGAAGTCCCAGGCAACAGTGCTATATATTCAAAGGTAGTGACGAAATGAACTCGTATACTAGCAACAATGTTATTCAAGGTGGTGACCCTGCCCGAATCTCAGGATTGTTTCACGGTTTTCAACAGAACTGGCTCTGTATATATAGTATACGCTTTTGAGAACATGCGAAATCTTTTCTTTTTTAAGTGAACTAGAAACATCTCTCAATTCATTTGGAACCAAAATATAAACATCCAATAAAATCCAACAACTGAATTTGTTTTCCCCTGTTGATCAAATCAGGATTTTTCCTTCTGCTTTCTTTTCATGTAACATTATCTGTGAGGTCGGACATGATCAATACAAACGGATTATTAAATATTGGTTTTACAGTTGCATACACGACTACTTTGGGTAATTCTCCCATGAGTCATGACTCCAGCCCAAATTTTGGAAACAGCTTCAGAAGTTGTGGCATTGTGGGAGAGGATAGGCTGAGGCTCCCAGTCCCACAAGGCCACAACTGTAATAAGAATTTTCTTAATATTGGTTTTCCTATAGCTGGATCCTCGACCACAAGAATCCTTGGCTTGGCTAGAATGGGATTCTAAAGATTTTGTCATCTTTGTACTTAAAACTTGAAGACAATGGGATTTAAAGATTTTGTCATCTCTGTACACAGACAGAGATGTCGCTTAAGCATATGAGTCTATACTTAAATACCACCATGATATGCTTAGCATATACTAAAATTTTTGTATCAACAATGCTCAACCTTGATGAAGATATCGCTTAAGCATATAAGATTATACTTTTGCAATAATGGTATTACCTCTTTCAAGCTCCATGATGCTTAGCATATACTAAAAATTGCTTAGTATCAACAAAGTACAACTTTTGCTTCCTCAAATTCTCGGAGGAGGCTCAACAATCAATTTGAGTAAGGCAAGAGCTTAGTATAGCAGAAAAACATACTCATGGTATTCTCTTTTTTTTTTTTTGGTGGCTGAATATGATATTCTTATTGTTATTCATACTGGATTCTAAAGATTTTGTCAGCTCTGTACTTTGACTTCAAGACAGATATCGCTTAAGCTATAAGATTATACTTGCAATAATGGTATTAATTACCTCTTTCAAGCACCATGCATGGTAAGATATTCATGGTATTCTTATTCTTATTCATATTGAAATGCCACTTGCAAATACACTAGTCCAAACAGAAACAAGCCTAGAAAACAAAGAAAGGGAAAACAAATACAAGACAATCAAACTAACTACAACACACACTACTTTATGTATAGATTATGAGAGATGCTACGTCCACAATATTTTTACAACAAATCACAAGTGTTTAGTTGTTATTGATTTAAATTTGAACCTAACACTAGGATTACTATTTTGTCCCAACAATAACAACCAGTAATAACCTGCCACTTAGGATTTGTTGTAAAAATGTTGTGAATATATCATATCTCATATATTATAGACCACATACCATGGCCACAACCACAACCATATTAAAACAAACATTGACATTTTTAACTGTAGTTACCACCAGGACCAGACCCATATGATCCTGGGGGATTATTCTCTTCCACACTGGTATTATGGGTTGTGGTCCTCCTGGTCCCAATAGCAATAGGGTGAGACTCATGGGTCACTTGACCCTGCTTTCCCTGTCCAGTCCCATGTCCCGGCATTGCTGACATATGGTGGGTCCCAGTTGTGTGCCCACCATACGTGGCACTAGTGGGCCCACCAGCTCCAGTGGTAGTAGTATACCCAGTATGCCCTCCAGCTGGAGTGCTCTCCATTTGTTTGGCTGCAGCATTGTGCTGTCTTGCCTGCTGCTTCTCCAATTCAGCTTGAGTTTTTCTCTCTTCTTTCTTCTCTGTCGCCAGTTCTTTCTGCAATGGGTCACGGGCTGTCATCCTTTCCACCTACGCATCACAATTCCACATTGTATCAAACTCCATTTATTAATTAGTGAATTTTAATAATTTCCAGAGCCAAATTGTTAATAATTAATACTGAACAATGTTTATGTTACTACAGTTTGCATGTGTGATAGATTGTATACCCAGTATGTATGTAACACACCATCCAGGGAGGGACCATCTCTGTTTCATTCATTCCTTCCAATTGAGCCCATGGGGCCCTCGCCAAAATTAATGAATGATTCATGGAGGACCGTGTTTATGTACTACCACAGGACTTTAATGCCTGGTGGCCGTCCATTATACCAAACAAGTACTCCACTATCAATATTAATTTGTAATGGAATAATGACACAATAAGCAGTACTATCAATTGGGATGGCGACCTTCCTTAATAAGTATATAAAACGTAAAGTTGATAAATAATAACACTTCTTCAAAATTGATAACACAGAGAGCTAATAAATTAGGTAATTCTTATTCTGAGAAGAATGTTCCCTCCTCTCATATAAGGGGAGCCTCTCATGTGAGAGGAGGGAGCTCCACATGTTCCGCTATGCTTAAAAGGGATAAATCAATAACACTTTCCAAAATTGTATTAAAAATTGTATTAAATGGATAACACACCATGCAAATATTATCACATGTATACCCAAGCCTTGATGAGTTATATAGAACAAAGTTGATAAATCAATAGCGCTTTTCAAAATTGGTAATTATTTTTGGAAACTTATTTTACTATTCAAGTTATTTTTACTACTATTTATAGATTTTATTGTCACTTTTTACTAACCACGGTCACTTTTTACTAACATTTATTTAAAACTTTTACTAACATTTATTTAAAATAGTTTTAGCAAAAAATTTTCAGTTAAAACAAAATAAGTAAATTTCAAATAGGCCCATAATGTAAATAATATCCGGCCCTTGATAAAAACCTTTCAAATTTTTTGATAAGACATACAATGCAATATGCCTTGGAAAGATATGATAGAATTGGACTCCACATTAGTCTGGACAAATGCCTCAAAAAAATATAGAAGATAAATATATAAATATATATCTTTATATATTAAGAGAATTTAAAAAGTTAGTTACCCTTTAACTATAATGTCTAAAATACCCCTAAAATTTATTATGCACTACTCTAAACAAAAAAGAACTAAGTGTATAAAAGTTCTAAACAAAAAATAACTAAGTGTATAAAAGTAATTTGAACTACATATATTTAAGAAACATTTAATTTAAACTCAAATGCAATTATCTAACACTTGAATTCCGCTCCCCACATTCTCAAAAAAAAAAAAAATTTCTACTCTCCACGTTTTACTCCTAAAAATCCTCCTTAACTTCTTAAGAAAAACTGTTATAAATTTATATATTTGGATTTTTAAACCCAACTAATCACAAAAGTTAGTCAACAGGGCAAGTGGCCAAACTCCGCAAATGGGTGTTCTCCTTCACTCAGGATCTTCATTAGAGAGGAAACTTTATTCTTAACAGTTATACTTTGTAAACTAAGGATAGCCGCGAACTCAGTATAGTACTGCTTGGGCACTTATCTCTTCCATAATTGAGTCAATAAAGATTGAATATCAAAACCTACTTACTTACTGTCTTGGTTGTTGTGTGATTTGTTTAGCCACTTATTGGTTTTGCTGAATGAGCATATGCGGCCATGTGGGTTACTATGCCCAACTTGAACCATTATATACATATATATATATATATATATCATTATCTGACCAAATGCTTAATATTAGTTTGGTTTCAGAATGACGATTTTCACATGCAGGTTTTTTCCCCCTTTTTTTAAAATAAATCTGGTGTTTATTTATTTTTGTTCGGTTATTTAGCTTATCATTTACATCTAGAATTTTAGTTTTATGGAATGGACTGAAAACATCTGTGCAGTTATATTTGTGTTAGAAATTATTTCTATGATATTTAGAAATTTATTACTATGTAGTAGCCTCTAAGCATGCGCTAACACACATACCGACTTTTTTTTTTTTTTTTCTTAAAGTTAATAATTTTAATTTAGAGTTGTTCTATGTTTTAATCACAAAAATACATAGGCGTGTGATAAAATTTATATACTTAAAATTATTTCACCAATATCATTTCAATGCTATTTTAGTGTTCTTTTATTATCATATTAATTGATTTTAGTAATTAATTTTTAGTGTTGATGAGTTTAAATTTTAAATATCTATTAATTGTGTTAATTGAAATTGATAAATTTTATAAAAAAAAAAAAACGAAAAGAATAAGTGAATGTACGGGGTTGGACATTATAGAATTTTAGCCACATGCAAATTGCAAAACGGCACCATGGATCGGTGTTGTAGAAATTGGCCATGTAGTGGCAAGTTATTTTTACTACTATTTATAAATTTCATTGACAATTTTTACTAAATACTGTCACTTTTACTAACCTTTATTTAAAATACTTTTAGCAAATTTTTTTTAGTTTCAACAAAATAAGTAAATTTTAAATAGTTCCATAATGTATATATTATCCGGCCCTTGATAAAAACCTTTCAAAATTTTTGATAAGACATAGAATGCAATATACCTTGGAAAGATATAATAGAATTGGACTCCACATTAGTCTAGACAAATGCCTCAAAAAAATATAGAAGATAAATATAAATATATATATATATATATGTTTTGTTTTGTAGCATCAATACTCATATAATTAAGAAGCAGAAAAAGGAAATTAAAATAAATGGAAATTAAACCTTTTCCTGGACAGTGGCCTTGGTCTTTTCCATGCCAGACTTAGCGGAGGCCGCTACGTTGGCCACCGTTTCCTTCACGGACGATGCTGCGTTCTTTCCTGATTGCATTTTTTCCTCTTCTTCTCTTAGTTGTTTTTTTAGTAAACTCAATATTTCTTTATAGTAAACACTGTGTACCAATGTTTAATCAAAGTTTAATAGCGACCCAAATTAAATAGATTTAGAAGAGGGGCTTTGCGTGAGACACGTAGCAAGAAATAAGAGACACGTGTCATCTGTACAGATAATTATATTATTTTATCTGACACGTTTTCGACACGTGTCAGGTGGCACTAATTCTACGCGCCATGCAATGCATGTCACTTTCGGTAATTTTCAGGTACGTGGCGACATGGTAAGAACTAAGAAAAACTGTGGCAACACGACACGGGGCGGGAGTTGCGACCGGGTTGAATCAAATGATTGTCCAAACCCTTTACTTCCTTTTCAAGTATACTAAGGCGGTGTTTGGCTTCAAGTAAATGAATTTTCGAGTGTAAAATAATTAAGAGGAAAATTATTTTTGATAAGGAAAATATTTTCAAGCTGTTTGGTTGCACTATAGAAAATAGGGTAGAAAACGATTTCTAGTATTTGGCTGCTGCGAAAATAATTTTACTATATTCATTTTTTTATGTTTGGTTTGTTAAAAAATTTCACGGAAAATATAACATGAAAGGTAATCACAATAACACAATGACAAAACAGCAAACACACCTTGTCAACCAACACAACAACCTAATCTCTAACACAATTAGTATATACAACCATGCAATGTGTTTTGTTAAATCATCCAAATTCACAAGAACAATGCTAAATTTGGCACTACCAAAAAATTTCACAAGCTGCCATATACTTTCACAAACAGCCAGATTCACAAGAAGAATGCTAAATTATGCACATCTATATACATATATATATATATATATATATATATATATATATATTCAGGGGCGGAGCCACGTTGTTCCTTGGGCCCCCAAAAATTTAAATTTTCCCAACAGCATATATAGCAAAAAGATATAGGCCCCCTCAAAAAAATTATAATCGGCCCCCAATTTGTTCAGAAGACTTAAACTTTGTCTAACAAGTACAACTTCTCCTCAAATAAAAGAATAGTTGAGCTCCCCAATTATCCAAAGACTTGAAAAATCTAGTGGACAATGACCTACTCTCTACAAATAGAATAGATAGATGTTAGCCCATTTCAAACAAAGCTTTTATATTTTCCTCTTCATTCTCATTCTCAATATTGCTACGTGCCTTTTGCTTTTTTCTCCTCAATATTGCTGCCAGCCTCATTGTTTAGTTAATATTAACAAAACAAAGCTCATCTCAACACAGTCACACAAACTTGAAAACCCTCACAGCTAGTAAAAACAAATCTATTCCTTTTTTTTCCATCTCATTGCTGCTATAGTAGAGTAGTGAACTTGGAAGTGTGTGAGGATGTGGGTTTGTGTTGGGGGATAATCCATTAAAATATTTTAAAAATAAATAATATAAATGATAAAGTGGATGTTGCTTAAGATAATAGTGGAATTTGTTTTTCTTTAATGTGAGTAACATCTATATAATTGAGAAAAAAAATTAAGGTTGTTTTTAGGTTAATTCTTGATTCATATTAAAGATATAAGTAATTTAAAATTTAGGACACTTGTAGCAATAAATGTTTTTTTTAAATGAAAAATGTTCTTCTTTAATGATTTGATGATGGTGGCTAAATTTAAGATGCTTGTAGCAACATTTAGAATTCATAATTTGATGATAATAGATTAATTTTATTCTATGAAAGATTATTGTCATGCAAAATATATATATTTTTTGGATATTATGTATGTCTATAGTTAATTAGACAATTTATGGATAAATTAGAGTTGATAACTTTGTATTCAATATATTTATGAATTATGATTATTGTATAATTACTATAACTCAGCCCCCCCAAGTTAAAAATCCTGCCTACGCCCCTGTATGTGTGTGTGTGTGTGTGTGTGTATATATATATATCTCGGATTTGGTACAAGGATGGGGAGTGGTGGGTTCGTCGGAGTTGGGTTTTGAGTGGGAAATTTCAAGGATGGGTTCGTCGAAGTGGTGGGTTCGTCGGAGTGGGACAGATGGGGTGTGGTGGGTTTGAGGAATGGATTTTCAGAAATTTCAAGGATGGGTGTGGTGGGATGCTCAAATCGGTGTGAGTAACTGGAGTGGGTAGATTCAGTTTGGGCATTGCTTGATCTGGACTTGCTTGGTCGAAGTTGGGTATTGTGCAAGATGGAGGGGACGACGACGAGGATGGGTTTGAACAAGATGGGTTTGAGCAAGAAAAGAAAGGAAGGAAGAGGAACAGAGCACTCACTGTCACGTGGAGGGGATGAGGACGGCGATCTAATTGGTGAGGATGTGCTTGGATTGTCTTCAGGCGGAGTGTTTGAGGCTATGCTCTCACTCTCTCTCTCTTCGGGTGTGTAGTCCGAAAATAGAGTGAAGGTTAAATAATTGTGTAAAAGATTTTACGGGTCAGCTGGGGGTATTTTACAGTTAAGGGAAAATGAAATTCAGTTTGACCTTATTTGCATGTGCCCCAAACACGCATGATGGTGCAAAATAATTTCCCAATTCTATTTTCCACCGAAAAAAATGCACCCTAAAATTGAAGTGCCTTTTCGAAACTGATCCAAACCTTTATCACGATCTCTTTCCAAAAAAAAAAAATCTCTTCCATTCAAATCAAATAATGATAGCCAACAATAGATTTATTTCCATAATAAGTATATTAGCATATATTTTGTATATTTTATTGGTTTTTTTTAATATATACTAACTTTATCACATGTATTTTGTGCATGCAATGATACTTTTTTTAGGTTTTTTTTTTTTAATAAAAACTCGGGGTAGGTTTTTCTTTAAATTTTTTTTTATAGGAACATAGGGGTAGTTTTGGTTGTTTATAGGAATGGCAATGGGTTTGGTTTCTTTATGCCCGGACTCGACCCGAGGGTCTATATCCGTTACCCAAACTCAATCCGTTTAATAAACAGGTTTTTTTTGTTGCACCCAAACCCGGCCCGTCAGGCCCCAGCCCAAAATCACAAACCCAAAAATCTATACAAACCCAGAATCACAAATCAAAGAATATACATGTAATTTTCTTGGCAATCATTCAATTTTCTTGCCATCCAAACGGATGCCAAGATCTAACAAACCAATCTGTACAAAAAATCCAACAAATCCCAGAAATAAAATTAGCAAATCTGAAAATCCCAACAACAAAACCCAAGAAAATCCAATAAATTTGGCTCACAAAAAAAAACCCCTAAACCTAAATTTTGCTCACAAAAATATGAAAAGAAAAAATCCCAAACCACACCAATTGTGTAACAGGTGAGGGTTGGTTCACAGTGGATCTGTAACCGGCGAGGTGCTTGATCGTTTGATTGTGGCTGGTGACAGACCTTAGACTGACCGGCGAAGAATGATTGAGAGTGAGTGAGAGCTTGGACTGGTGGAGAATGATTGGACCGACGGTGAGAGCTTGGGCAGTTGGGCAGCGGTGAGATTGAGAGTGAGTGAGAGTGGGAGATAAGAGTTTAGGGTGTGAAAACTGAGTCTGAGATGAGAATGAGAGGCGGTTGTGAGTGTGAGTGAGATATGAGCTGAACTTTAGGGTATATATATATATATGTGTGTGTGTGTGTGTGTGTGTGTGGTATTTTAGTAATTTATGATATAATCGGGTTGGGTCTGGGTCCGAGATCAAGTCGGGTTTTAGAAAAAACCCGAACTCGACCTGGACCCATTTTGGGTTTTTTTTTTTTTTTTTTTTTTTAACCCAAACCTGACCTAGACCCATTTTGGGCCAGGCTGAGTACTCACTGGTCGAGCAGAAATTGCCATCCCTATTTGTTTACTTGGGGGTAGTGGGCAGTTTTATGAAACTTGGGGTAGTTTTATAAATATAGTTTTTTTAATTTTTTTTTATCAATTTACAATTTTAACCTCATTTATATGTTTTAGGAATAAGAATAAGTTAATTAAATTATAGGTATTTTTGAAATAAAAAAGACAACAACTAATTTTTAGAATCTTCTTAATATATAAAGAAGATATATAGAGATAAAAGAAAAAGTTAAGTGAGTATAATTTTTAATTTACTTTTTAGATATAACTCTATTTTTATTGGTGACAATCACGATTTTGACTTTAGGAGACAAAATTTATAGTAATTAATATACATATATCTTTCACATAAAAAAGTATGTGTGTGTGTATATATATACACACACCTAAGAAAAAAGGATGTTGTTGGCTTGTAGGGGATGGTTTTAATATCCGGGTTGTTTATGACAGGTGGATCCCAAATTATCCAACAAATAAGGTGCTTCACCCACCCATTGATGAGGATTGGGAATGGTGTGTATCTGATCTGATTGATTGGAATGTCCATGACTGGAATCGTAGTTTCATTGTTGCCAACTTTCACAGGGAAGATATGGAAGCTATTGTGCAGATTCCATTGAGTAAAAGAGTGGTACCATATGCTATAATGTGGCTACATAACAAAAATGGCCTTTACTCAGTTAAATCAGGCTATCACATAGCTCGAAAGGTTTCACAAGAAGCTGATGGAACAATAGAAGGCTCAGGGACGAAGAGGAATGGACTGATTTGGACTAAACTATGGAAGTATAATTTGCCGGGCAAGATAAAGGTTTTTGGTTGGAGGGTCTGCCAAGGAATCTTGCCAACTATGGAGAATCTGTCGTACCAGAAGATTGTGGAGAATAGCTTATGTGATTTTTGCAGGCAAGGAGTTGAATCCGTTCTTCATGTCTTGTGGGAGTGTGGTGTTGCCCAAGATGTGTGGGCGGGCAGCAAAGTATGTTTCCAGAAATGTGCAACGGGTAGAAGAGATATGATGCAGCTAATTGAAGATCTAATGGCTAAATTAACAGTGGATGACATGGAGTTTTTCTTTGTTCAGTGTTGGGTGCTATGGAATCAGCGGAATTCAGTGTTACATGGAGGCAAAATGCATCATCCTTCTTAGCTGGTGCGACAGGCAGAGGACTTTTTGAAGGAGTATCGGGATGCTCAAGACCATCTTGTAATCCAGGGGCATACCGGATCAGTGCAGCATCAAAATGTGTGGAAGCCACCAGTGGGATCAGCCTACAAAGTTAATGTGGATGCAGCTATGTTCAGTGAGCTGAATGCATCAGGAATTGGAGCAGTAGTTCGTAATGATAAAGGCGAAGTAATGGCGGCTTTGGCGGCAAGAGGAACCATGGTGCAAGATAGTGAAGAAGCTGAAGCTTTGGCGTGTAGAAGGGTTGTGGGATTTGCAATGGAAGCAGGTTTTACGGAGATCATATTAGAGGGGGATAATGTTAATGTCATTAAAGCCATTATGGACCCAAGTACTAACAGCTCCAGGTTGGGAAATATCTATGAAGATACTTGCTGTATTGGGAGGGGTTTTAGACAGTTTTCTGTTAGCTATGTTAGGAGGGTAGCAAATTCTGTGGCACATTCTTTGGCCAAATTTGCCAAACACATAACTGGAGAGAGGATATGGTTGGAAGAAGATCCACCTCCTGCTCTTGCGGCATTGTATGTTGACAATTGCAATATTATAAATGAATGATACGGTTGGTTTTGGTTTAAAAAAAAAAGATTAATTAAGACAATAAAATATCACTTACATTAATACTAATGTTAATACTAAGTAGTATCCTGATTTATTAAAAAGAAATAGAAGATAGTGATAAGTTTCATTATCGAATGTCTTTTGCTAGTACAAATTAAATATCATTCGGTACATTGGGTCTGTGTTGGATAGAACTTATTGCTAAAACTGAAAACTGAAAATTGAAAACACTGTAGCAAAATAATTTTTAAATGTGTAAAAAATACTGTTCATGCCAAAAATTACTATTCATTGGCCTAAAATCACTGTTCATGGCTAATGAACAATGACAGACGCGCGTGAAAAAAAAAAAAAAACAAAAAAAACAAAACAAAACTCAGACGTGGACGTGGACGCCAATCCAGACGTCATACCATTCACTTCTTGTAGCTCTTTAGCTAATCTTACTAACACCGTGTTGCATTGCTTGCTATTTTTGGGATGGTTGGGCAAAATTTTACACATTTTCTATTTTAGCTTGACTGATGTGATTTTTCTAAGTAGTAAATTTTGCATATTTAATTTCAAAAATTATTCATATTAGTCTATGTAATCTCATGTAAATTAACAATAATCATCTAAATATACATGGTTTCTATTCACAATTTGTCACTGAGTAATCCATCGCTTATTTTTTATCTCTATTCATTGAGCACTATGACACTATCAGGCTTTGTAAAAATATACTTCCTCACATGTTATTTCTTATATTGGCTTAAGGTTTTTTTTTATGTTTTTTTTTTTTTTTATAGAAAACAATAACAACAATAATTTGTATTTTTATGAGAAAATGAATTAAAATATTGAACTTTTTTAAAAGAAAAAAAATCAAATTATATAGAAGCCAATACTTGATTTCAAAAAATGTCGTAATTCCAATTCTAAAAAATATTGTTCAATATCCCAACTTTGAAAAATGCCACTATCACAATTATGGAAAAGCCGCACACAATATTTTAGAAAATTTATATTAGTTTGTTGGAACATGATCCCGAATTGTGTCCACAAATATATAATTATCATGTTATACATAAGGCTGTCAGAATCGAGAGTCAGATTGTACAATTCAATTAGGGCAAAAAAATTAGAAATGCACAATGAGATCGTGTATTTTTCAGATAGCCCAATCAACCCAATGGATATTAACAGCCCAATAGGACCTAGACAATGTTGAAGTGTTAAAAATACCCTTATAGATGATCTTTTTTTTTTTTTTTTTTTGTTGAGAATCCAGACTATTAAGCATGGGCTTTTATTCAAATGTGTTAACGTGTATAGTATTATGGGTTTTAGGCCCAACTAGATTACTTGTACAGCACACATTCTTGTACTACACCTTTACTTGTACTGCACTCCTATGCCTCCTATATAAAAACACACATGTATATTCCTCAGTTGAGAAATACAATACTATTGAATTTAGTATTTCTAACATGGTATCAGAGCTACCTTTCTATAGCCATGGTTTGCTGTCCTTACGGTGTATTAAGAGCAATCTTTGTATTTCTCAGTATTTCTTCGCTACGTTCATCTTTTTTGGCTTCCCACTACTACTGTCAAATCTCTCCGGTATAGTCATGCCACCGATAAAAGTCGCATCAACACTGCAAGACTATTGCCTTCCTCAAACCACCGTCACAGAGCCAAACTTCATTCAAGAGATCTTCTCAACCTTATCAAATCTCAAGGTTTCATCAAGCTTTCACCTTGAATTTGAGAAGGGGTGTTAGAGATATATTAGCCCATTAGTATAAGCCCAAGTCTAATTCTACTTTGTGTGCAAGCCAAGTCTTCTACTTGTATTAAAAGTCTATTAGTCTAGGGTTTAGTCTATTATATATACACATGTTATGGTTCATTGTAACACAGGATTTGTACTACACTCTAATATATTATTGATGTAGCACTTTAGGGTTTCCTCCGTGGATGTAGGCCGTTAGGCTGAACCACGTAATCCTTGTGTACAACAATTGGCTTCTAAAGGTTTGTTAGGTTCAGTGTCTACAGAAAATTTTGATTGTGTTTCATGTCAATTAGGAAAACAACCAGCTTTGCCTTTCAATACTAGTGAATCAATATCCACTGATATCTTTGACCTTATTCATTCTGATGTTTGGGGACCTTCCTCTGTCTCTAGTATTGATGGATCTCGGTATTTTGTTGTTTTTGTTGATGATTACTCTCGCTATAGCTGGATTTTTAATATGAAACATCGTTCTGAATTATTGCAAGTATATTCTAATTTTGCAAAAATGGTTGAAACCCAATTTTCCAAACGTATCAAAAATTTTCAATCTGATAATGCTCTTGAATACACTCAATATGTTTTCTAAGCTGTTTTGCATTCCTATGGCACTGTTCATCAACTAACTTGTCCAGGTACCTCTCAGCAAAATGGTAGAGCCGAACGAAAATTTCGTCATATTCTTGACACTGTTCGTGCTCTCCTTCTCTCTGCCAAAGTTCCTACTCTTTTTTGGGGCGAAGCTGCTCTTCATGCAATTAATCGCATTCCTTGTCCTGTCATCCAAAATCAAACTCCATATGAGCGCCTTTTTGGGTCACCTCCAGACTATCACCACCTTCGCTCCTTCAGTTCTGCTTGTTTCGTTCTTCTTCAGCCACATGAGCATAACAAACTTAAGCCTAGGTCAAGGCTTTGTTGTTTTCTTGGCTATGGCGAAACTCAAAAGGGGTATCGGTGTTATGATCCTGTTTCTCATCGTCTTCGTATCTCCCGCAATGTTGTCTTTTGGGAACATCGCCTCTTTGTTGAGCTCTCTCACTTCCGTGCTTCTCTATCTTCCTCCTCTGTCTTAGATCTATTTCCAGATGAGGCACATATTCCTTCTGTAGCTGCTCCTGACCCTTCTGTAGCTGTTCTTGATCCTCCTATAATTGCTCCTGCTTCTCTTGTAGACTTCTCTGTCCAACCACCAGATATCCTTGAACCCTTTCCTAGTTCCCCCTTTAATGAACATGTAGAAGATGAACCGGTCAAAGACGAGCTACCCAACCCTAAGCTTGGGTCCCCTGCTCCTGCTCCACCTGAAGATCTTGCACAAGACATTCCACCTCGTCACTCAACTCCGGTAAGATCCATTCCTGCGCATTTACTTGACTATCATTGTTACACTACCCTTGCTACACTGCACGAGCCTCACACATATCGTAAGGCTTCCATTGACCCTTTATGGCAGATTGCAATGAAATAGGAACTTAATACATTATCTAAAAACCATACTTGGGACTTGGTCTCTCTCCCCCTTGGAAAATCTGTGGTTAGTTATAAGTGGATCTACAAGATTAAGACTCGCTCTGATGGGTCTATTGAGCGCTACAAAGCTCGTCTTGTTGCAAAAGGTTTTACACAAGAGTATGGGATTGATTATGAAGAGACCGTTGCTCCAGTTGCTTGTATCTCATCTGTTCGTGCCCTCTTAGTTGTTGTTGCTGCCAGTAAATGAGACCTTTTCTAGATGGATGTCAAAAATGCATTCTTTAATGGGAATTTAAGTGAAGAAGTTTATATGCAACCTCCTCCTGGTCTTTCTTGTCACCCTCCACTGGATACTCCACTTCATCATCACAAGCATCCTCAAGTGATGGAATCTGATCATCATCTTCCTCGCTTTCAGTTTCCACCTCTCCATCAATACGTGCGATCATGGTCCTCTTATTTGGGCATTGTGAAGCAATATGACCTACTCCCAAACAACAAAAACACTTAATATCACGATTACGAGTCTGGGATTCATTTTTACCTTTGTTGACATTGGGAGCTTCATCTCTCCTTTTTTGTGGTTCGGATTTGGACTTGAAAACGGCCCCTTCGTCTTTCCTCCCATTTGACCTCCATGAAGTAGAGGAGCCCGAATTTTGAAATGACCGAGTTCCTTTCCTTTTAAGCTGTCGTCCCACCTTTATTGCCATGTGCACCATGTCCTCCAACTCCACGTAGTGCTGCAACTCCACCACGTTGGCAATGTCCCGATTCAGCCCATTCAGAAACCTTGCCATGGTAGCTTCTCTATCCTCCTCTACATTTGCCCGAATCATGGCAATCTCCATCTCCTTGTGGTAGTCATCCACGCTCCTATAGCCTTGAGTAAGACTCTGTAATTTCTGATACAAGTCCCTATAGTAGTGACTAGGAACAAACCGCCTTCTCATGATTGCCTTCATTTCCTCCAAACTCTCGATAGGTCTCTCATGGTTTCTCCTTCTGTTCATCACAAGTTGATCCCACCATATAATAGCATAGTCAGTAAACTCAATGACAGCGAGTTTTACCTTTTTCTCATCGGAGTAGTTGTGGCACTCAAAGATTAACTCCACCTTCTTCTCCCACTCCAAGTATGCTTCTGGATCATTTTTCCCTTGGAATGTGGGTATCTTCATTTTTATGTTTCCTAGGTTCCTATCAGTCCCATCTTGCCATCTCGGATCTCTTCGGAAACCTCCACCACGCCTTTCTCTCCTTGGCACAAACCTGCCTTCATTGTTCAGTGAAGCTTGATCTTCTTCATCTTCAAACTCATCCTCGTGGTAGTCATCAGAATCATTCATGTGAGAACGCCTTTCTTGCCTTCTAGCATTAGGGCCTCTTTGGGGACGCTCCTCACGCAAAGCAGCAATAACAGTGTCCTGCCTATCCATCCGATCCCGAATCTCATTAAACACCACGTTCATGCGTTCAAATTGTTGTTGCATAGCTTGCAAAATGATGGACGACTCCTCCCCTCCTTCCCTATTTGATGTCTCACACCTGAAAGACATACTTTTGAAACAACAAAGAATTGTTAGAAATAATTCCTCACAACACTCCCTCACGTGTTTGCACTCAAATTATGTCACTCCCACTCGTGTTTCACTCTTAAATTGGCTTTTTCCCGATATTAGTCTCACACTCTCTTGCCTTTTTCCACTCGTAGCTTCGCCTTTTCAGTTCTGCAATGAACTAATAAACTTGATCAAGAAATTCAACTTGTAGTGTTAAAACAAATACCAATGGTAAGAAGATATGACAGAAATATCAAATCAAAGGAAGAAGACAAAAAAAAAAAACAATATTTTGGTCTGAGAGAACTGAAACTACAAACAAATTTTTTTTTTTTTTTTGGGAACTGGGTGCACGATTTTAACCTAGTGCACTTCAACAAAAACAAAAAAAATAAGAACGATGAATGAAGAACACAAAAGGAATAGGATAGGATGGTAACAGGAAACAAAAGATAAAGGGATAGAAAACTGATTTTAGAACCTGTGCTCTGATACCAAATGATGCGAACCTCAATCGACACGCTTTGAGACCGAACAAAAATATTGGAATATTTAACCCAGGAAAGCTAAAAATCAGATTTATGATAGAAACCCTGACCCAATGTTTATAATCGAAACGCGAACCAAAGGTATAAGTTGACATTGACCCAATGATTATAAAGAATCACGAACCAAAGGTATAAAGTTTGAACGCCACAAGGAAGAATCCTTGATAAGTTCACAGTTCTTGAAGAACCAAAAGAGAGCAAAGCCTCACCTTTTCTGAATTTTTATTTAATAATATTCTATAAAATGTTTACAGACTTCAAGGCCTATTTAAGGACTCCACAAAACTTGACAGACAAGAAAATATATTCTAAAATAACTCCTAATTGATACCTTACCATATCAGGAATCAAGTTTGACCTAAAAAGCATTAAATGCACCTAAAAACAAGGAAAATACCTAAAAAACATGCTAAATAATAAAACCCTAAATAAAAGTTGATTTGGTCTGAATTAGCAGATCCAAAATAGGAAAAAATCTGTCTGAACTGATACAAAGCTGGAAAGTCAATCAGCCATTAATTCATGCCATAAATCACTCCCAATTAAGCCAGATCAGCCCTAAATAGCTTGAATTAAATTTACTACACTTTCATCTTCCTTTGGGCCAAGCTTAGAATATCTTGGGTTAGAATCAGCTCAAATCTCTTGAATCAGCCCATTAAGTGCTTCTTGGATCTTCTTGGATCTTGCTCTTGTAATAGGCCCAACTGGAACATGCAATGGATCCTTGAATTCTTGTTGATTCTCATCAACATCTCAGCTACTTCTTGGGTCTTGAAATCACTCATTCTACAGATGGACTTTACATTACTCAAGCCAAGTATGCCTCTGAACTCTTGTCTCGAGCTAGACTTACTGATAGCAAGACTGTTGACACTCTAGTTGAGCTTAATGCGCATTTGACTCCCTCAGGAGGGAAACCATTGTCTAATCCCTCTCTTTACAGACGCTTAGTTGGCAGCCTAGTTTATCTCACTGTTACTCGTCCAGACATTTCCTATGCTGTTAACCAGGTGAGCCAGTATCTGTCTGCTCCACGATCGACTCACTATGCTGCTGCTTTGCACATTCTTCGGTACCTAAAGGGCACTCTCTTCCATGGTCTTTTCTACTTTGCTCAGTCTCCTCTTGTTCTCCGTGCATTTGCTGATGCTAATTGGGCAGGAGATCCCACTGATCACAGGTCCACCACTGGTTATTGCTTTCTTCTTAGTTCTTCTTGGTTCTTCTCTGATTTCTTGGCGAAGTAAGAAACAAACTCATGTGGCCCACTCCAGTACTGAAGCAGAATATCGTGCCCTTGCTGATACCACATCTGAGCTTCTTTGGCTACGATGGCTTCTCAAAGACTTAGGTGTGTCTACATTCTCTGCTACTCCTCTTTATTGTGACAACAAGAGGGCCATTCATATTGCTCACAATGATATCTTCCATGAACAGACTAAACACATAGAGATCGATTGTCATTTTATCCTTTATCATCTTGTCCATGGTGCTCTCAAGCTAATCTCAGTCTCCTCTATAGATCAACTTGCAGATATCTTCACAAAGTCTCATCCTAAGGGACGCCTTCGTACTTTGGTTGACAACCTCAAGTTGGTCTCACATCCACCTTGAGTTTGAGGGGGGCTGTTAACGTGTATAGTGTTATGGGCTTTAGGCCCAACTAGATTACTTGTATAGTACACATTCTTGTACTACACCTTTACTTGTATTGTACTCCTATGCCTCCTATATAAAGGCACACATGTATATTCCTCAGTTGAGAAATACAATACTATTGAATTCAGTATTTCTAACAAAATGAAAGCTAATACATCAATGAACATCAAAGGAAACTAATGGGGCAATGTCCTCTGGTAATGATTCCAGCTAGACCTGAGTACCCCGACAAGTTTAGCTTTTTTGGCTAGTGAATCAGCCACAATATTACAATTTCTAGGCATATGAGTGAATAGAGAAAATTGAAGATTTGTTTCTTGAGTGTGAATATCTTCTATAATGTGAACATACGTTGAAGAGTCCGAAGTTCCTTTCGAGATGGCTTGAATCACCATTGCTGAGTCTCCTTCAAAGATAACCTCCGCTAGGCCTATCTCCATGGCGAACTGCACTGCTCGTCGACAAGCTAGTGCTTCCAACTCCACCATTGGCTGAGCTAGGGGGACTGTCATGGTAAATGCTCCAATAGACTCACCACGCCAGTCCCTGATCACCACGCCTAGGCCAGCCAAGTTATTTGACTTGAAGACAGTTGCATCAGAGTTTGCTTTAAAGATGAGAGCTTCTAGAGGACACCATTGCTGGGTTGGAAATGGTTCTTGAGTGGCTGGGGTTGGGTATTGAGCATCGAGAAACTCCTGAAGTAGGCTTTCAGCCATTGGACAGATTCTATGTAGGGGCTGAACGGGGAGACCGAGCCTGGATGCGTTGCGTCGATTCCACAATATCCAAGCGGAGATGATGAATATTTCCTTCCTGTAGTCTTCACCAAGCTACATGAATGAATCCAAAAGATCTTGGAATCTGGCTGTTTGAGCATTGACCGATTAATGAGCCTAAGATAGAGAATTCCAAACTTCTTCAAGCTACGGCCATGACCACAAAGCATGTAGAGTACCCTTTGGTTGGGTCTGACATGCTTCACATGTATCCAAAGTTGTGATGCACTGATGTTGCAAGTTGGTCATTGTTGGCAATGACTCCAGACAGGCCCTTCAAGCAAAGTGCTTTATTTTGTTAGGAACTCGCAGCTACCAGAGGCTTCTCCAAAAACACATTTGGCGCACCAAAGATGAACTACCTGCATTATTAGTTGAATCACAAGATACTAACATCTTATACGCACTCTTAGTTATGAACATACTAGAGGGGGTAAGTCCCCAAATCATACGGTCAGGTGGGAGTCTAATGCTCAGTGGGATGCTGCAAATGATGGCTGCTTCATGTGGCAGAAACAGCTGCTGCACTTCGGACAACTTCCATTCCCCAATTTCGGTATTAATGAGAGAGTTCACTCTAGCTCTAGGCTCCATGGTAGAGATAGGGACAATAGCAGTCCTATTAGAGGATACCGACAGCCATCTATCCTCCTTGATTCTCACTGAGCAGCCATTACCTATCCTCCATACCATCCCTTTTCGAATCATATCCTTTGTGCCTAAAATGCTCTTCCACGCATACGACCCACTAGTAGACTCTTTGGCTTCAAGAATCGAGCAATCGAGAAAAAAATCTAGCTTTGAATACTTTGTGGCAAAGGGAATCCGGATTGTGAATCATGCGCCAAACTTGTTTAGCCAAAAATGAATCATTGAACTTCTCAATGTCTTTGAAAGCCATGCCTCCGTTCTCCTTCCCCTCACACAATTTCTCCCAACTCACCCAATGTACCCTTCTTTTGTCTCCATTGTAACCCCACCAAAACTTCCGAGTAAGAGATTCCAACTCCTTCACCAACCCCTTAGGAAATTTGAAACAACTCATAGTATATGTAGGAATGGCCTGAATAACGGATTTTATTAACATTTCCCTACCTGCCTGTGAGAGGAGCTTCTCTTTCCAACCCTGTAATTTCCTCCACACTCTTTCCTTTATATAGACAAAACTTTGTTTTTTAGCTTGACCTACTAAAGCTGGTAATCCCAAATACTTTTCATACTGATGGATAACTGGTACTCCTAGAATATGTTGGATTCGGGTTTGCAAGTGTTGTTGGGGATTGGTGCTGAAAAAAATATTGGTCGTATCCCTGTTTATTTTTTGGCTTGAACCTATCTCATATACCGAGAGTAAATCAAGAATTTTCAGACATTCCTCCTCCTTTGCCCGACAGAAAAGCACACTATCATCAGCAAAAAATAAGTGGGAAACTCTTGGGCCATTTCTATAGATAAACACCCCTCTAATATCACCATTTGATTATGCCTTTTTCAGTAAACCCTATAATCCCATGGCACATAGTAAAAATAAATAAGGCGACAGTGGATCACCTTGTCTGAGTCCTCTAGATGGTTTTAAATTACCCATCGGTAGGCCATTCAGCAACACTGCGTAGGACACTGAATTCAAGCAAGAAATTATCAAACTCACCATTTTTTTTAGAAAATCCCAACTTTCTCATAACTTTCTCCATAAAAACTCATTCCACACGATCATAGGCCTTACTCATGTCAAGTTTTAAAGCCATAAATCCCATTTTACCTTTTGTTTTTCTTTTAAGGTAATGCAATGTTTCAAATGCCACCAGGACATTATCAGTAATTAGTCTACCAGAAAAAAAAAAAAAAAAAAAAACACTTGGTGATTCAAAGACCACATGGGATAAAACCCATTTCAACCGATTAACTAAAACCTTAGCAATTAATTTGTAAATGACATTGTATAGGCTAATCGGTCTGAAATCTGAGACTTTTTTTGGGTTCTTAATATTTGGGATAAGAGAGATAAAGGTGGGGTTAAGCGAATCATGCACAATACCTGAATTTAAAGCATTAAGCACAGTAGTAGTCGCATCCTTGCCTACAATATGCCAATAAGTTTTATAAAAAATAGGGGACATACCATTGGGGCTTGGAGCAATGAGAGAGGCCATTTGTTTAAGGGCTTGTTCAATCGCATCCGCCTGAAAATCCCGATCAAGTGCTACATTCATATCTGTTGTTACTATAGGCTCCATACCGTCCAGAATCTCATCAAACCTAGCTGGATTAGAGGTAGTAAACATCTCACTGAAATAGGACTCCACTATCTTACCCATCTCGGCCTCTTCATCAATCCATGATCCGGCTTCATTTTCCAACCCCAAGATATAGTTCCGTTTATTTCTCTGACTAGCTCTACAATGAAAGTACCATGAGTTTTGATCACCCTCCTTTAGCCAAGCCGTACATGACCACTGTTTCCACATAATTTCCTCCTTCCTCATTAGCTGGTCAATGTCCTTTTTAAGTCGAGACACACGGTTTGGGTGTAAGGCATATCCACCTGATTCTTCTTCAAACCTCAACTCCTTACGTTTCCTAGCTAGAGTGTTGCGTACCTGCCCAAAAGTTTGTTCGATTCCAAACTTTTAAGTTCTCTCGGCACAACAAGATTTTTTTTATTGAAACCCACAACCCATGCTTCCTCTCTACCTGCTTCCCATGAATCCCGAATCACACCTTCACAAGAGTCATCTTTGGTCCACTTGGCTTCGAACCGAAATGGACGACCCTTTCTATAAAATCATTTGAACTCAGAATCCGTGCAAAAAAGGATTGGCTTACGGTCGGAATGGAATGCATCAAGATGGTGAATACAAGTAGTTGGAAATTGCAACATCCAATCAACAGTGGCTACACCCCTGTCAAGCCGAATCCACACATTGTGTGCTCCAGGTCTCCTGTTGCACCAAGTAAAAGGAAACCCCACTAAACCCCAAATCTTTTAACCCATCGTAATTAAGAGCATCTCTAAAAGCCTGCATTTGTCTTTCTGGTCTATCCAACCACCCTTGTTTTTCCTCAGCCAGCAATATTTCATTGAAATCGCCCATGCAAACCCAAGGAAGAGTTAGAGGAAGACATAAAGCTCGAATCAAAGACCAGCAGTTTTCCCGGCTGGCAATGTCAGGATCTCCATAGAAACCTATAAACTGCCAGGCGTCATCAACTCCATGATTAATAATAGTATCAATATGATGCTTAGAATAAGACTAAATGTCCACATCAAAATCTGCTTTCCACAGTAAGGCTAAACCTCCACCAATATTAATCTGTGGAACTACAAAAATATTCGTAAGCTACATATTTCTTCCAATTCTTTCAATGGTAGACTTCTCAACTTTTGTTTCCATGAAGAAGACCATTTTGGGATCTTTTTTGCTCACCAAAGCAATGAGTCATCTTTTGTCCATGGATTTCTAAGCCCACGACAGTTCCAACTAAGGCAACTCATTGGGCTGGGTGGGACTGGTAACTAGTCACCACCTGAAAAATTTCCTTATCACCTACTGTCCAAAAACTTGTGTGATTTTTTGAACTCCTGTTGACCTTCTATTTCCACCACGGGCCACTTGGCAGCCGTGCTTTGTAAAGGGACCACTTCAGTGTTCTGATTGATGTTACGGGCTATTTTCTTAAAAAGTTTTGAGGGAGTTTGATTGAGGTAGAGGACATACCCTATTGGTGCAATCACTTAGTGGAGATTGAGAAATCCCCAATGTTGCATGGCTTGTAGTAACTTCCACCAACCCCGTACTGATCATTGACTTCTCACATCCCAAGGGGCCTACCACCACATCATCTTTGTCCACACTTAGGCCTTGAATGCTCTGTGCTAGCTGTTCTGTCTTTCCACTATTAAAACCATTTGTTGCATCCCATGCATCCTTTGAAGCACCACTCTTCCCAGGATTCAGAATAGTCAACTCTAAGTCCACCATAATTAACCACCTCTTGTGGAGGACTAGTCCCCAACCCGACCTCAGCAACAAAGGTCGAAATTGATGGTTCTTTTGTAGTGGTTGTTGTTGATGAGGGAGATTTTACAATTTGTTCCTAACACCTTAAGAAGGCTGACGGGAGTAACGAGCCCGTCAGCTCTGGTCACTGAACCATCTTCCTTCGACGTCCACGGCTCTGCCTCATATCTGACAGCATTGGGCTAAAGGGAGAAAACTAATGAGATCAAGGCTGAAGGAAGAAAGCTGATGGAATCAAGCTGAAGATTCTAAGCTGGCGACCTTTCCGGAAACAGCTGCGTAGGCTGATGACCTTAGGAAGGAAAGGCTGACGGAGGAAAAAGCTGAAGGGGATAAGCAAACCTTCATCCATAACCTATCTTGCCCTCCACGTATGCGTGTATAAGGAAAGTTCTTGCGCTACACATTTGACCCCAGTCGAGAAGATTCCTATAAGGAAAAGGGCTCTAGGTGATACGTAAAATCCACAAATTACTCTCCTAGAAGGAAAGTACTTCCTCACCAAGGCGCTTATTTCGGCCCCACACTACTATATATACCCCAAAACCCTCATAAACCAAGGTACGCATAATTCACTTCAGCTCTAGCACTTTAGAGTTGCGAATAAGAAAGAAGCTCAAACTTGACCTTTGGAGGGTTTTTGGCAGGCACCACACCGGTGCCCTTTGTTTAGTCTTTTCTTTTGTTGTGCAGGTGTTGTTTCGAGTCAAGTGAGGGCCATGCGACAACTAGTGGATTTTTCTTCATTATCAGTTGTCATTGGAGGGCCTCCCCTGCTACCCGGTTTCCTCCACCAAGGTGCCTGAGTTTGAGCACACCCCACTATCACTGCCACTGTTTTTCTGGTAGGTCGAACCGATTCAGCCCGCATCCATTCGCGAATTGTTGGTAATCTTTCTTCACACTTCCTTTCCCATGGAGCTAGAGTTCATAGTCTTTTTCGCCATGGGTTAAACGCCCACACCAATAGCAAAAGTTAGGAAGGCGTTCGTACTTGAAACCCACCAAACCTATTTGTTTTCCTTCAAACCAAAGTTTGTGGCATCACGGTAGAGGTTTTGAGATGTCTATGGATATGAGGATCCTCAGGAATTCTCCTCCCTCTCCATTGTCTTCCAGATCTGCTACTTCAAGCACCTTCCCAATGGAGTTACCAACAACTTCCCCTGTGGCTTGGTTAAGGCTTTGCACAGGGACATTATGAAATTGAGCCCAAAATGTGACTCTAGAAAAATCCAGTAAAGGGATATCTTCCACCGCTGTAACTCGCTGAAACACGACTATGTTTTTGTCAAAAGTCCATGGTTCAAACTCAAGGACTCATTCAAGATCAAGGGCATTCGTAAATTCAAACAAAAGAATGTTGTCTTCGATATCTCAGATTTTGAGCTCTCCAATGGGTTTCCAGAGAGGCTTGAAAGTATGGGCTACGAAGTCGACATTCAACGTCCGTTTCGTGAAAAACCGACCGACCAACCGGTGTACCTGCTCTTCCACTGGTTTTGGAACCTCTACCCCTTGTTCCTCTTCATCATCCAATGTGAAACGAGACCATAGGTTTCTAGTCCAACCATGGAAGAGGACCAAAAGGACAGCACACAACGATAATACACACTACACCCACCAAAGAGGATGGAAACAATCCGCCCTACTAGGCTTGTAGAGACTGGAGGGTACAAGAAACCTAAACCTAGGAAAGGGACAAAATTCTACTGGCGGCGTGGAATTAGTTGCCATTGGATTTTGTATTATAGTTAGTTGCCATTTGCAAACACATTTTGAATTTTGAACTTGGAACTTAAAACTTGGAAGACATTTTTCAAATGTGTTGATAATTATTTTGGCACTTGGCTGCTTATGTGACATTTGGTGAACTTTTTGGATACATTGTGTTAAAGTTTAATTATATTTTTTTTTGTTAGTACAGACACAAAAATTGATGGTATATAAATTACATCATATAATATATATTGATGCAAATATTTATTTATTTATTTATATATTTTATGGATGAATTCATAATTTTATGTGATTATTCTACCTATAAAGTTACACCAATGTATTTTTTTGCTTCCCCTAAAAAGTAAGATCTTACAATCCACGATCTCACCAACCTTCCACGATCCTACATATAGGGACGGAGCTAAGACTTGAGTTAAGGAGAGCGATTTTATTGTTAGCTGCATGCGGTGGCTTTGGCTTTTGGCTCTACTGCTTAGCCAATAAAGGTTTTATTATTATTATTATTATTATTATTATTATTATTATTATTATTATTATTATTATTATTATTATTATTATTATTATTATGTGTGTGTGTAGAGTGTGTCTTTTGTTGGTAAGGACAAAATTATTTTGTTTAAAGTAAAAGGCTAAGTTGTTTGTTTTTTATAAAATTGGTTGATTAGTCTCAAATATTTTATAGCTTTGCTATCGCCTATCAGTAATTTTTGTTGTTGGGCTAATATTTTGGACTTGTATATTATATTTTTTTAGATTTTAGATCTATAAATTTTTTTATAGACTTTAAAAGGTGGAAAATACTTGATCTACAATTTTTTATTTTTTTTTACAAATTGTTGTTACGATCGGTGGTTATTAGTAAGTAAAAAAATGATGTAAGTGGTGGACCCAGATGCAAATCAGTAAGAATTTGCTACCTCAATAGTCTGTAAAAATGTTGTAAAAAAATTTGTAGTTGTAGCATTTCTCTTATAATGATCAATAAGGGGGACAAAATGTAATTTTATTGAACAAAGTTGCTAAAATTAGTACCTAAATATATAGTTATATAATTATATTATTTAAAAAAAAAAAAGAAATTAGGGGGGGCCATTGCCCCCCTAGTCCATGAGTGTCTCTGTCCATACCTACTAGGGGTATGCAGCTAACCCACTAACTTACCAAAACTGACCCGACCCGACCCAACTTGGCGGGTTGGATCAATTTTTAGGGCTTGGTGGGTTGGGTTGGGTTACAAAATTTTTTTGATAGCGGGTCGGGTTGGGTTTGGGTCATAAAATTCCAAACCCACCAGACCCGACCCGACTCACCCAAATATTTAATATATATATATATATATATATATATATTTAAAATATATTATATAATTAATAAATTTTTTAAAATAACTAGCTCTTCCCATCTTATATAAAAACCAATTAATTCACACAAACCTAAGTAAATTACTATTGTTGTTTAGTCATTAATATTGTTTGTCTTTAAGGAGTTACATTGATACTAATCTTTGAGTTTTTAAAAAAATATATTTATATTTATATTTATATTTATATTTTTTTCTACTCAATTTAATAATAATAATAATAAAATTAATAAAGATTTATCCAACCCATGGGTTCAACCCTACCCAACCTGACTCATGTGAGTTGGGTTGGGTTGGGTTGGATTTATGTGATGGGTTGGGTTTAATTTTTGACCCACCATGATGGGTTGGGTTAAAAAATCCCCTTAACCCGATCTAACCCGACTCATGCACACCCCGAACTTACATAGAATCTCAACTTTGACAATGTATTAAGAAATATTTTTTATATATTTTTTTTCATTAATTCACTGAAATATTGACTCCGTCCCTGCCTAAGGGCCCCCAAAAAAAAAAAAAAAAAAAAAAAAAAAAAAAAAAATTCCTCGTGGAGCCTCTTTCTATATATAGATCAATTAAGAATACTTGGTTGACCTAACGGCTTCCTACAAAATTACTCGCGAAAAAGGTTTTCCTTGTTTGTCATGTGATAAAAGCCTTTTCTTTTTTTTTTCTTTTTTTCAGAGAATGTGATAAAAGGTTTTAGTCAATAAAATTTAATTTTAATTGGTCTATATGTGTTTGGTATAAGTTTCCGGGTCAAATGAAATAATCATGTATAGAATTGGTGGACCGAATGAACTCATGTAACGGCTTAGCTAATAATATGTAATTAACATGAGGTATACGTGTTTCTCAAAAAAAAAAAAAATGAAAAAAACACATAAGGTATATGCAATGAAATTAAATCCCATGTAATTATCTTCTCTGTTGCTTGTTTGAATGAAGTCTGTTTTTTGTAGTTGCAACTGATTTTTCAGTTTTTTTTTTTTAATAATAGTGAGCGTTTGGGATGGGCTTAATTTTTCAGCTTATCTCCATTTTGAATTTATTTTTGTTACTATACATGGGTCTTATTGTGCTTTTTTTTTTTTTTTTGTGATAATTTGGTCTCACTGTACCTTTTTATAACCTTTTTTCTACACTTTTAGCAATTTTTTTTCAATTTCAATTAAATAAGTTGTTCCAAACGGACACATAATATGCTTGATGTCTTCTTTCTCTAAAAAAAAAATCCCATAGTCTCAAATTTCAATCATAAAAATTAAAGCTATGAAGAATAAATTTAAAGTCTTTTGTTTGATCATGATAATGAAGAAGAAAAACAAAAAAGAAATTCTTAACAGAAAGAAGAGAGAGACACATAAGGGAAAGAGGTTCTATTTCTAATACAAAGACAACAAACATCATTCAAAAGCGATGCATGGTTAAACTTGTAAGTTGTAACCATATTGATAGCTTTTTATAGTTGATCACTTTGACATCTTATTAAAGCTACAAATGCTTAAACTCGTAACCATATTTAGAGCAGTCTGGTTGATGACCAGTGGCAACTCCAGGATTTTTTTATATAGAAGGGTCAATAGTGTCTTGAGCTAAGATTTTTTTGCAGGGGCGTAAAAAATAAAATAATTATTTTTTTTTATTTATATACAAATTGTACAATAGTCTAAAAAAATTATTAATAGTTTAAAGATCGGTAAGAAAACAACGATAGAATGCATAAGTAAATATAAAAAAACTAATCATAATATTTGTCAAATTAATAATAATCTATTATAATCATATGTAATATCAATTAAATAAAAATATATGATAAAGAAGAATAGTTACACACCTAAGAGTAGGTCTGGGAGTAAACGTTAAACTAAGGAAAAAAAAGTAACTTATATAAGATTTTGCTTTTGAAGTGTATAGATTTTTAACCATACATGTGGTCATTCTCTTGGAATTGAAGCAAGCACTAAAAGACTTTTGGGACTCAAAAAACTGTAGAACACTTATCAAACTACTTGATTAGATAGAAAGAAAATATAGAAGGGAGAAAGAGAGAATGAGAAAAGAATCATAAATGTAAATACAGATCGATTAGTTGTACAAGTGATGTAATTTTTTGTTGATGAAGAAGAAAAGTGCAAGGAAAAATAGTTTCATACTACCATCAACAGTAAAGTAAGCCAGAGTTCAAAAAGAAGGTTTATTTATTTTTTAACAAAGGCGCAATTTTAAGAGTAGTGCTACTCGAAAAACATTTGCTTAATAAAATCTAGATGGCAAGTTGTTAAAGTTATGTAAGAAAGTGATGTTAGTTATGGGTTTAGATAAAAAGCCAATTACAACTTGTCACTTAACCTTTATTGTAAAAATATTGTGAAAATAGCACTAATATAATCATATTTCAAGTCTATTTCAATTGGGTTTAAACAAAATGTAGAGTCAAGGTGTTCAAAATTTTATTTTAGGAGTAAAAAAAATAGAAACTTTATATATAATTTTTTTTTTTTTTGGGGTCAAGCCAGGGGGTTCATTTGAATCCCTTGGGCTGTCTTTAGAGCCGCCCCTAGGTTGATTACTCTGGCATCTTATTCGCATTTTGAGACGCAGATTATGAAAATCACACTATGCCAAAGAGAATTAATCAATTAGAAAGAAGAGAGGGAGATAAAGAATGCTCCACTGCCTAAAGACGTGAATATTAATTATTTGAGCGATACTAGATGGCATCAATTGATGTCCCAATGGTAATATATAATATTTGAGTTGATCATGCTCAAATAAACATTAATTTATGACTACGTAGATATTCGATTTTGCACCCATAATTTAATCTTGAAAGATGACTAGCATGACCATTCATATAATCAAAATTTAGAGTTGTATTACATGCATTAATTCATTCATTGCATATCATAAAAATAATCTTGAGGTTCTAACGGTCATGGCGGTATGTCTTATTTCCAAATTGGACCGTTGGATTGAAAGATATCACATGATCAAATTTGCACGGTTTGCATGCATTTTGTTTGGGTGGAACCGACCACGCGTGATTAATTTAAATTAATTCTGATTGGCTAGACAATTAAAATTAATTTAATAATTTTATGATTGGTTGTTATTTAGTGTCAAAAATAGACTTGCTTGCATGAGAATAAAGTGGATAATCAAATAACAAAGAAGTTGTGAATAATCAAAACTTTTTGGAATATTTATCTATAAGATAATTATCGCTTTAATAACCTGAATATTCGGAAAGGGGGATTAATTTTTAGAATACGGATTAAAAATGCGTCTACGTACAATTCCCAGTTAAAAAAATCCTCAAAAAAGGAGTCCAAATTGGATCAAAATTCAAACACAGGCTCGGAACCCAAGAGGGCCATTCGAAACTCTTGGAGTGCCAATTGGCCCAAATTTTTGGCCCGGCCTGAGGACTCCGTGATTGAGAAAAGGTCTATCTTTTTTGACTTTTTAGAGATAATGGCACATTCTCATTCGTATCTGATCTCATTCAGCAGATTTTTTAAAGCATTCCAACCCCTATAAATAGAAGAAACAAATCAGAATAAAGGGCTCTTCTCTTTTGACTTTTCAATTCCCCTTACATTAAAGACATCTGGAGGCTTTTGCTTTAGGAACTTCATTTTTGTAAGTAAAGTATTTTAGCCTTCAAAGAGGTGAACAAACTTCTTTGATTTCTGAAATATTCTTTCATTAGAAGAGCACGCTCATGCAAGAGGTATTCTGTTTTTTTCTTCTTTCTTTTCTTCTTCCATTAATTTTGTTATGGTTTGATGCATGAATATATTTAGCATGTTCTAGTATGTTTTGTTCTTGATATATAATTACCATGTTTAGATGATTTGCTAGAATTTTCTTTAACATGTTCTTGGATGATTGTTTATTATAATTCTTTTTCTTAAATCTGCTAATGACTATCAAAGATTATTTTTTGAAATTTAGAAAACTGATTTGTATTTTCAGATATGATTTTAAAACTCAAAAAACTAATCTGTATTTTCATTAAATACAAATCTGTTTTTTTTTTTTAGAAAAAGTTTTCTTTGTTACAAAATTGCAGATTTTGAAATTTAAAAGAATGGGTTGAAAGTTAAGTTGAAGTTCTTTTTTCAATATGTGATGCATGTATAATAAATTTACCATTGGGGCTTCATACCAAATAATTATGGTGGCATGTCTAATAAGTTCAGCTAAGTCTGATTATTTACTTATTAAGCAAGTAGATGAAGCATCGGGAGTTAAAGGAATCTTAAATCTAGAATGCACTGTTCATCCACTAGGGAGTAATGTTGCTGCTATGCCAAATGTAGCTATGGCAATCGCAATGTGACCCGCTTTTCTCAAGGTTGCCAATATTGTGAAATACAAAAATGTTTTCTCAGTTCCCCTTGGCCCATCAACAAAGAATATCATGTTTTCCTTATGATCAATAACTGTCATGATTGTCTCATATACAACTCTTTGGTTGTTATTCAACTTCTTAATTAAAGTGAGTTCTTCATCTACATTAGGAACAATTAGCTCATCTTGTATGAGTCTTGGTATAATTGAATCATTGTCATGTTCTCTAGTTGAAATCAGAAAATCATACTCTGTGATGTGCTTTCCATGTTGCAAAAGCAACGCTTCTAAATCATTGAGAAGTTTATTTGTATGACATGTCTCTGTTATAACAGATGTTGATGGGTAATATTCTACCATATATGGGTAGAACTCATTTCACAATTCTCTTACTCCAGTTGGTAGAAAAAATACCAATATTGATGGCATTCAAATGTCTCTTGCCTCAAGCAGACACTGTCATATGCTGTTATCATTCTCTAGTAAACCCCTTTGTTCAGTTGCTTGCTTAAAAGTTGGATAGGTTATCCCATTGATAGTCAATAAATCGTCAAATCCTGTTGGCCCCTTGACATGATTAAGAAGAACACGCAAATTGAACTTCTCTCCATAAAATGGTGAAATAATATATACCATGTCCACTACTTTTTTATGAGATCTTCTTCGTGTCCATGTTTTGTTTTTATAATCCCAACAATATTGCTCAGGAAACTCTCTATATAGATAATTTCATGCATCATGATCAATCACATTCATATAAAAAATTCAGTGAGCATTGTCTTTTTACTTCGCTCCAAAACATTAGCAATAGGTTCATATGGTCTAAAGCGTACTTGTTGTCTATTTGGAAGATGAATTTGCAAACGAAAAACGGCAAGGTACATTCGATACATAGGAAAAGCAAATACTTTCCAACATGCCTCTGGAGCACATACCCAAATCAATGTACTATTGGACCTCATCATAATTTGGGCCTAGTCTAACTTCCATAGAGACACGATCTGAGCCTTTATACACATATTTATATAAGTACTTTACACTCTTGATACTGCAACATATTTCAACATTAATATGACAATTATATTTTAGCGGTAACCAAGGATTATATGGAACAGCCCAAGTGTTATCTACCATAATCTTGCAATGATCATTCAATGGCACAGGATTATTAGTATCATATCGTTTGTAAATAGGATATGAGTCATTGTCTTGGTAGGTTTCTGGCGAGAAAGGCTTTGGGTATCCTTTTTAATATGGCCCATTTTTCATGCACAGTAATCTTGGATTTTGTATTCCGCAAGGACCATGTATCATATGCTTCAATACAGCTTTATGTAATTGAGGTTGTTCCTTCTTACACGGTATTTTTTCTTTTACAACCCAATCATAATCCTCTGGATTATGCAATTTATCATCTTCACCGAGAATCATAAGCATGTGTGGTAAACCCCTTTTTTGGAACTCAAAAACCTGCACATATATAATAGCTCTTCCGAGAACCCCCCTTGACTAGGATATCATCTTTCAATTCTTCAAATTTTGAATTGAAAACTCTTGCAAGAAAGTCTGGACGATCTTGTGTGGTTTGTGTAGGTAAAATCTCATTTTGGATTTCTTCCCATCCTGGATTGCTCGCCATTGTGATGAATAAATTTGGCTTTCCAAATTTTTGAACCAATGACATTGCCTCTTGAAATGATTGGATCATATCGCGTGGGCTTCCCATGAATGATGATGGTAAAATGGTTCTATGTCCTACATTTCCTAAATATAAGATGAAAAAGTTGGGCCATTGATAAATATTGATACTAATTCGCCATAAATTTCAATATGCCAATGTAACATCAATTTGGATGACACATGTCATCATTTGATTTAACTAATTTAATGACATATTAATTTAGAATTTGTCACTAAACTTTGATATGGCATTTTATAATTGGCTTAAAATTTTGCCTCTTACACCTGCAGTTTTCAACAAAAAAAAAAAGTCATGAAGGACAAAAAACCCTTTAAAAAAAAATCTTTTCTGAAAGAATGTAACCATTTTCAAAAAGATACCCTGTTTTAAAAATAAGAAGAAAGTCTTTTCAGATTACCTTTTTATCAACAAAAAAAAAAAAAAAAACCATTCTTTTCCACAAAAAAAAAAAAAAAACTTTCCAACAAAAAAAAAAAATCCTTTTCAACAAAAAAAAAATAAAAAATTTAAAATCATTTTCCAAAACATGCATATGCACTGTTTTCCAAAAACTCATGATTCAAAAATCTTTTTCCATCATACATTCCTTTTAAAAATGATTCTTTTTGTAAGATACATAATTTCCTTTTCAAAAAATCCTTCACCCTTTTTTCAAAAAAAAAAAAAACTCATGCATGTTGATGGTAAACTAAAAATCGAACTAACTCCAATTCGTCCATAAAAGTCGTCTAGGCCAAGAAGACAAGAATGGTTATACCTAGTAGGACGATCATCCATGGGCATACAGGTCGTCCATAAGGAAAGCACCTGGACGACCCCCAACACTTGGGAAAATTCCAGAGAGATTTATCTACAAGAGTTAGTGAATTGAACCACGTGTTATTATTTCGAGGCATAAGTAAAATCCTGGTTCATTGCTATAACTTCCTTCTAAGTACTTAACTTCTAACGACAGTTATAGAAGATGAGATTGAATATTCTAACTCCTACAGCAGTTGTGGAAGTTAACTCTGAACCTTCTGACTTCCTCAAATATAGGGAAAGTTACGAGACAAATAACCTCTTCAAGAGCACACTATATAAACACTCATTCACGTCAAATGAAGGTAAGTTTTGAGACAACTCCTAAAAAGTTAGAACTTTAGAATTTAAGAGAGAAACTAACTTAAGCATCGAAAGGTTCTTGGCTGGTCCAACCCGGTCACCTTTGATCGTGTGTTTTTCTTTTCAGGCCTTCCAAGCAATCAATAGCCCTTTGAAACCCAGAGCATTCAACTTACTGATTTTCTTTCCATCATCACATGTCATCATAAAAAATCATTTTTTCAATGAAAAACTAAGGTTTTTCTAAAATAATAATTTCAACCTTTGGTCCGGTTTTTGTAAAATCTTACTCCCATATTTTTTAGAGTTGTTGTATAAAACACAAATTATTTGTCACTCTTGCATTAATGCATCATACATCATTCTTAGAAGCTCACTTAAAAAAATAGCCTAATTATTGGAGCTTTTTCCATTTATCTGAGAAAAGTTAGGAGCATATTTCTCCTTTTTATACATGATCTTACACATTTTTGTTTGTTTATGTTTTTCCTTTTGTCCCTTTCTCTCTCCTGTCCTATTCTTTGTAGGTATAGAAAGATTGCTTTCAAAAGCACAAAAGATTCCAAGTAGCTCGAAGCCTAATTTGGACAAGGTCACACAAAATGGTCTCCACTAGCGTCAACCTAGAAACTAAAAATGCAGCTTAGATCACCCTCGTCGAAGAACAAGTAGGGGAAATGATGAAGATGACACAAGCTCTTCTCCATACAAAGAATGATGAGGAACCTCCCAAAGAACCTGAAGACTCGGCTGGAATTAATATGAAGTAACTTGAGGTCATCCACATCAATGACGACGAACCCAAGGGAGACTTAATTTCGGGGATCCATTAAGTTGAGATTAAGTTGGAAGGATTGGAGGAGAAGATCAAGGCTCTCCTGTGGGTGCTAGTAGTTTTCTCCTTTAGAAAGGGGAGTACGCCTTGGTCGAGTGGACTAGGGCGGAGAAAAGATGGGAGTCGCCACTTAGATTAGGTCTAGGAACCATAAATATAACACCCTAACGTGGGAGGACTAGTCTTACTATCAGAGTATGAGTTCTGAGTTTAGATATGGGGATGGGAAGGTGTTAGGCACCCAACCCCACCTAACTCGTGGGTTGGCTTCCAGTCATTTTGTCTTACGTCTTAATCTCATTAAAGACTCATTCAATATTTTTATCTATACTCACACACACACTAGCATACATCTAGCAATCAAGATGGCATCAATCATCCCAAAACCCTAACATACATCTATCATGGCAACTCATATCAAACCTAGCATATATCTATCATGCATATCATATCATCTCATCCAAGGCAATAAACAAATAAATATATCACATGGTCATGACAACATCAAAGAATTATTGGAGAGCATTAAGAACATCATGAACACAAACATATTCCAAGTTCACATATCATATTGATCAAACCTAAACAAGATCATATCCAACCAAATGCACGTACATATGAATGTATGCCTTACCTCACTTACCTTATTTTATCACAGCATCAATGCATCAATGCGTGATCATATCATATGTATGTTCATGGTAGAATAAAGAAAACGTTGGAAGAAAACCCCAATCTAACATATTAAAGGCAAACAAACAATCAAACAAAGAAACAGACTTAAAAAACATTAAAAAAAAATGTCAAAACAGAAGCATATTATATAAATTAAATAAAGAAATAGAAGTAGAAAACTTGGATTAGGGTTTCTGGGCACGAGTATGCGTACACATACTTCAAGCCTGCGTATGCATGCAAGAAGCATGCGTACGCATACATTCCCAGAAAACCCTAGACCAGAAACCATAAATACAGAAAATAGAGCAAAATCTAAAACAATAATAACAACCTAACATGCATCTAATATAATATTAAACAACAAACTAACAACAAAGATATCCAAAATAAACAAAACAAAACCTATTCCTAAACATGCATTGGATCTAACAACAAACAAAAACAACACTTAACACATCAAAACATATTCATCAAAATATCCAATCATTCAACTCTCCAATCAAAACTTCATGAGACACCACAAAACAAAATTAAACAAAGCAAAACATATTTTTAAGAGTATATAACACATATATCAATTAAGAACAACAAGAACACATGTTATAAAAACCCTAATCAAGGAAAAGCCATGAAGAGAGACTCACCTTACTTATGGAACACGACTTGGTTGATATTTAACCGGCCCCTCAGTGCCTATAATACAAAGATTAAGTTGAGAGAACAAGAGAATTAAATATTACAATAGTTTTTGATAATCACAATTAAGAACAAGATTAGTTTTGAGAAATCAAATTGGGAAAATAGTTTCTACCTTAGAACTAACTAAAGAGAAGTTTTTTATTTGTAAAAAAACATGCTAAGGGGCTGTGTGTGAGTTTTAGAAAAGAGAATTAGGGGTTTTGAGAAGATAGAGGCTAAAAAATAACTCTCTCTAGCTAGGGTTTTGGTTGGAGATAGAAGATGAGTATTTAAAAGTTAACATTAGGGTTTTTGAGGCTTTTTAATGATATTTGGACTTTTTCAAGGGTCTATGGCCTAGCCTACATCAAAGCATGATGTTTTAGCCCTCAAAATGAAGTTTTAAAACCCAAAACATCAGACTGCATAGCTGGCCCAACTTCAAATGGTCATAACTTACTCAAAAATTCTTTGTGGATCAAAAGTTATGGTCAAAACAATGAGCAAATGTCATTTTTTGGAATCAATTTCAAAGCGATTTGGGCACTTTTGAGCTGTCATTACTTCCAAACTATTGTAACCTCTTTAATTACCCTTGGCTGACATATGTCAAACTCATCATTGGGGCTGAAGACCAGAATTTATTATCGGATACAAAATGTGGTGTCTACAGATGCACCTGAAAAGACAACATTTTGTAAGTTAATAAACTTTGAGTCCACACACACACTACACACAAACATGCAAGCAAACATGCAAATGTGTGCATGCTCAAAAAAAGTGATTGGTGCACTTCCAACAAGAAGTGTTAAAAACCACATAAAAGAAAAAATACTGAGATGTTTTCGAGTTTTTAATGACTCTACCTAATGACACACATACATGCAAGCAATCATGCAAACAAGAAATGCATCATAGAGACATAAAATAAAAAACTGAGATGTTTTCGAGTTTGAAGGACTCTACCTAAAGTTGGGGGGAACCAATCAAAGCGAGAAATTTACGTCCAAACACAAACAAACCACTCAAAAATAAGAAATTTACACCACGGGGACCACTCGAAGTGAGAAATTTACGTTCAAACATAAACAGACCACTCAAGAATTAGAAATTTACGCTAAAGGGACCGCATAAAGTAAGAAATTTACATATAAAAAAAAAACAAGCTACTCAAGAATGAGAAGTTTACGCCAAGGGGACCACTTAACTGAGCAATTTACGTCCAAACACAAATAGGCCATGCAAAAATGAGAAATTTACACCAAAGACACAAATAATCATACATGACTCACACATACACACAACCACACAAGGTTTGCAAAAGCAAACATACAAGATTCAGGCCAACATGCAAGAATAAAAAACATAACCACATATAACTCACATAAGAAAAAGAACAAAAAAAACACACACAAGACTTCATAAAGCATCAAACAAACATGTGATCACAAAACATAACAAAAAGGATGAACACAAAAATGTAGGAGGCACACAAACATAACAAAACATGCAAACACACAAGACATTAAACAAGATGGGCCTAGGGCCCAAGATAAAATGAGGATGGGCCTAAGCCCTGACACAAAGCGAGGAGAGGCCTAAGGCCCAAACAGAGTATGAGATGGGCCTAAGGCCCAAGATGGAACAAGGACACAAACATTTAAACAAACACACATGACATAAAAACAAGTAGCAAAGATCAAAGACCAACTGCAAGGATTGCGAAAAAACATGAAGACACCAAAGACAAGGATAGACATGACAACTTCTAAAGAAGAAACAAACACAAAAAAAAAAAAAAATCACAAAGAATGAGGGAGAACAAAGATGACGCAAAAGGCACAAAACTCAAGGTCAAACAAACTTTAAGAAAGGAAGACATGAAACAAGACTATCCTAAAAGGCATGGTAAAAAATGGGAACCGAACACTTGATTCATTATGTATAACTTTTGAAATGTTCAAGCATTAGGATGCATCCTCCTTGTGGAGTCCACCTTGCCCCTAGCTTGACTGGTTCACTTTCTTCTTCTTTTTTTCCCCTTTTTTACCCTAACTTTTTTCTAGGCCACCCTTACAGGTTTTCAACTTAGTGGGCATTTTTTTTACTTTTTTTTTTATTACCTTTTTTTAAGGCCCTAACTTTTTTCTAGACCGCCCTGCGAGTTTTCAGCCTAGCGGGCTCTTTCACTTATACAAAAAACAAACAAATGACAAACATTGAACAAGTGCTATGACTTATCCTAAAAAAATCTTGTTAATTCAAATTCTCAATATATAAGTTACACAATTTACATCGTGTGATGTGGCTGCACCTCATAAGGTTTCCTATGTACCCAAAAGGGATCAAGCCTAACGCAGTTTACATGATCAACTTCAATTGATCAGAGATAATTTTTTAGATTGCTCATAATGAAGGCTTAGGTTCTTGGCTCAAAAAGAATGGATAACAAAGGCTAAAACTTACTTTCTTAAGGGTTACAACTTGATCAATGATTACTTTTCATCACTTTTAAACTTTCTTCACTTTCACTTTTTTTTTTTTGTACTTTACTTTTCACTCTTTTTTTTTGCATTTCAATTCACTTCACTTTTTCACTTTTGATTCACTTTATTGCACTTTTTTTGTCCACTTTTGATACTTCACCTTTCATCACATTTTTTTTCACCACTTCATTTCACGCATTGCCCCTAGTGTAGGGGGTAATACTTGACAAGGGTTACTTTGAAAGAAAATAACTTTGAAGGCTTAAAAAGGGTGAACAAAGGGAAATGTGTTTAGGATAGCAGAATAATGGCCTCTCTTCATCACAATTTCCATTGTTCAATTATAGGCAAACATGCAACATCAAATAATGAGAATCAGATCAACTTGAAACTTTGAGAACTTATCATAAAACGCAAACCATTGCAAACCACTTTATTAATGAATTAAAAGAGAACATGAATTGAAAGACTCACTTAATTGAAACAATAAAGACATACTAAAGTGAAATAACATACACACTTCTGAATTGAAAAACACGTTGGAATGAAAGACTCTTGTGGATGCAATAACAAAGACTAAACTTCTCAATCAATTAACCCCATGTAGGAGGAGGCACAACACTGTAGTCGGGGAGAGGATTAGACTTGATGTTTAGGAGGTCGATGAGTGGCTTAAGGATCTTGCTAGATTGAATAAGGTCTTCAATGTCATTGACAGAGACGAGTGCACTTATCAGTAGAATGACCATGGTTCTAATGGTATTTGCAGTACTCACTTGCGTTGTAGTTTGGAGCAGAGGTGTTTGAAGTATACCTTCCGAGATCCAATGGTTTGATAAACTCTTTGGTTGACAAAGTTTCATGCGCTTGGGATGAAGTCATTCCCAATGGAGTAAACTCTCTTCGAACATTAACAACATTATTTCACTTGTCTTACCACTGTTGTTACCACTATTACTTGAATTCCCTACCCCGAACTTCTTTTGAGGTTTTGCATTACTCTCCTCAATAGGTCCACTATGAATGGCATCCTCAACTTGTATACCAGCATCATACAAATCAACAAAATTATTCAAAAGAATTGGTGCAAGTTGGTGCCCGTAACTAGGCAATATATTCTTCATGACCATCCTCACTTGGTCTTTCTCACTAGGATAATTATGCATCTTGGAAGCTTTTCCTCTCCACCTCATTAGAAAATTAGAAAATGACTCATTGCTCAATTGCTTGTAGTCTCCAAGTCTTTAAGGCTCGCATCCAGTTGAATATTGTTTAAATGTTGTTATGCAAAAGCTTCAACCATCTTGTTCTAATCATTCATCTTAGCAGTTTCTAATGATAGATACCATTGTAGGGCTACACCACTAAGAGTTCGAGGAAAACACAAAATAATTTGCTACTTGGCAAGACCTAGAGGTTTTCATGGCAAGAACATATTGCTTCAATGATTCTTGGGATTTCCAGTACTATCAAAAGAATCCATCTTTGGCATCTTGAACTTTGGGGGGAGTAGGACATCAGGAAATGGACATAATCCCTCTACATCAAGTACGTAGTCCTCTATACCTTGGGACCTCTTAAGCATACCTTTCATCTTCTCAATTTATTAACTCATCTCTTTGGTTTCCTTCGACTTTTCTTTTTTCTTAGGTTCCTTGTTGATCTCAGCCTCTTTTTCCTCAAAATCATCATCAAAGATAGAGTCTTCATCTTAAGGTTCTTGCACTACCTTCTTCTTCTTTCCTTGAGCACCTTCAAGATGGTGAAGCCTTTCAATGATAGGACCAGTTAGCCTTGCCATCATTTCTTCCATCTTTTTCAAAATATCTTGGTCACTTGATATCATTTGGCCAACAGAAGTAAGCTCAGTTCTTCCAAATCATGGGCCTAGTGCCCTTAGACAAACAAGACTGGACCTAAGGCCCTTGATAAAAGATAAAATAAGGTAACAACCCTAGACAATACGACATGGGCCTAAGGCTCAAAAAAAAAAAACAAGGATGGGCCCAAGGCCCCAAGACATAACAAAGATGGGCTTAATGCCCCTACACAAAACAAGGACGGGCCTAAGGTCCAAGACAAGCCAAAGACAAAACACGAATCGACCTAAGGCCTAGGACGATACAAGAATGGGCTTAATGCCCCAAGACAAAACAAGAATGGGCCTAAAGCCCAAGACACAACAAAGAATGGGTCTAAGTCCGAAGACAATACAAGGGTGGGTTTAATGCCCCTAGACAAAACAAGAATCAAGACAAGACAAGACAGAACATGGATGGGCCTAAGGCCAAGACATAACAAAGGATGAGTCTAAGACCCAAGACAACACAAGAATGGGTCTAATGCCCCTAGACAAAACAAGGATGTGCCTAAAGCTCAAGACACAACAAATGATGGGTCTAAGACCTAAGACAACACAAGAATAAGCCTAATCCCCTAGAAAAGACAAGGATGAGCTTAAGGCCCAAGACAACACAAGGGTGGGCTTAATGCCCCTAGACAAAACTAGGCTTAAGGCCCAAGACAAGACAAGACAAAATACGGATTGGCCTAAGCAAAAGACAAAACAAAGGAAAGACTGAAACATCAAACATAAATGGGCTACTAGAATGGGCCAACCTTTGAAAGAATTATTACTAAAGAGAAACTCAAAAGATTTTTTTGAAAAATTTTATTTTGAAAGAAACTCTTTTTTTGAAAACTCGGTTTGATTTTTTTCATTTACAGAAAACTCTTCTTCTTCTTCTTTTTTTTTTTTTTGAAAAACCTTTTCTAGTTATTTATACAAAAAGCTCACAAAAAACCCACATTTTATTTTTTGAGAAATTTTTATTTTGAAAGCAACTCTTTCTTGAAAAAAATTATTTACAAAGAAACTCACTCTTGCTTCTTTCTTTCTTTTTTTTGAAAAAAACCTAACACACTTTTTTTTGAAAATTTATTTATTTATTTATTTATTTTGGGTGAAAACTTCACTCATTAAAAAAAAATTATTTTAAAAAAGAACTCGAAAACTTGAACAATTTTTCTTTTAATTTTTTATTTTGAAAACATAAAAGACTAAAAAGATTGATCCATTTTATTAGTCCAACAAACAATTCAAACAAAGCACACACATGCACACATAATTGGGTAACCCTACATGGTTGGGTTTTAAACTCATCTACATGTGGGTAAGCTCCTTAAAGTTAGAGGGATAGATCAGTAGGCCACTCACAACTAGGTGGGCCATGATTCCAACTAAGGGCTTAAGTGGACCTTTGTGCATTGGTGGCAAACCTTTAATGTACTCAAACCCCATCATAAGCAATGACACAGATTGTGAGTTGGTGGGATGAACTTTGAAATACTTTGGTCCTTTGTGGATTGGTGGGACTATACTCATCTTCCCACTCATCATCAATTGGGTGAAAGGGACAAAAGAACCAAGTGACAGATAAGTAGGCCACTCACAACTAGGTGGGCCATGATTCCAACCGAGGGCCTATGTGGACCTTTGTGGATTGGTAGCAAACCATTAACGTACTCAAACCCCATCATAGGCAATGACATAGATTATGAGTCCCCCCTTTCAAGTTTTCTATTTAGCAAGGTTCTTTTGCCGAGGCTGCCCTTTTGGGTTTTCAATCTAGCAGTTTTTTTTTTCTTTAAATGTTGCATTTCTAGAGTCTATCCATGTAAATTGGGCGAAACATCTCTTCCCCATCCAAATCTGTGATCCTTGTAGTACCTCCAAACATGATCTTCTTAATGATAAAAGACCCAGACCACCTTGGCTTCATCTTTCCTCTTGGATCAAAAGTCTCATCTCTAAGCACCTTTAGGACCAAGTCCCCTTTTTTAAGGTCTCTCGGTTTCACTTTCTTGTTTAATGCTCTAGCAATCCTTTTTTGGTACCCTTGTGCATGATATTGTGCCCCAGCCCTCTTCTCATCTATCAAAGCTCACATTAGCCCAACCCTCTTTTAGGACCTTGGTTTCTACCAATACCCTCAAAGATTGTATTTCCACCTTAATAGGAAGCATCGCCTCACTACCGTAAACCAAAGAGTAAGGTGTTCCCTAGTTGATGCATGGATAGTAATTCTATAACCTCATAAGGCAAACGGAAACTTCTCGGCCTAATCTTTGTATGTCACTACCATCTTGGTTAGGATGCTCTTCACATTCTTATTAGCTGCATCTACAGCCCCATTAGCTTGTGGTCTATATGGTGAAGACTTGTGATACTAAATGTTGTATTCTTCCATGACTCTCCAAACTTCATCCTCAAAGTGGGAACCGTTATCAGAGATGATCTCTTGGGGCACCCCAAACCAACATATAATGTTGTTTTCTAAGAGCCCAGCCACATCTTTAGCCTTCAATACAGAGTAGGAGGCTGCCTCCACCCACTTAGTGAAATAGTCAATGGCTACCAGGATGTAGTCATGCCCATTTAAAGCCTTAAGAGCTATCCTTCCAATCACATCTATGCCCCAAACCAAGAATGGTCATGGAGATGTCATGCTATACAACTCACTAAGTGGTACATGTTTCAAATTGGCGTGTGTTTGACAATCATGGCAACTTTTCACATAGTCCACACAATCGATCTCCATTGTATTCCAAAAGTATCCTATCCTTAAGATTTTCTTGACTAACATTCTCCCAATCATATGAGGGCCACAAATCCCTTGATGAACTTCTTCCATTACCTTCTTGGCTTCTTCCTTCTTCAAGCAATGAAGGTGTATACCATCGTAGGACCTTTTATAAAGCTGTCCTCCATATAGGATACATTGTATTGCCATCATCCTAATGGAGCGATGTTCTCTCTTATTGGCACCATCCGGATATGTCCCTAGTTCTAAGAACTTCATGATGTCATAATACCATGGAACTTCCTCTTCCTCTATGGTCATTACTGAAGTTTCGGTCTTCCTTTTATGCACTTTCTCATAACTTTGCTCAATCTTCTCGAAGGGCTTCCATTCCGGTAATGCAAGCCTCATATTCAGCCATGTTATTTGTTGCTTCAAAGTTCAACTTGATTGCCAAAGGTATGTGAGATCCCTCGGGAGTGATCAAGAGTATTCCTATCCCATTCCCATATTGGTCTACGACTTTGTCAAAGTACATCTTCCATGTCCCTAACTCAACATCTAAAATGTCCTCATTCAGAAAGTCTTCTTTACCATCTTCCCCCTCAATAGGATTCTCGGCACAAAAATCTGACACGACGCTCCCTTTGATAGTTTTTCTAGCCACATACTTTAAATTGAATTATGCCAATAAGATCAACCATCTTGACAATCTTCCACTCAAAGCAGGCATCTCAAAGAGATACTTCAATGGGTCCATTCTTGCTACCACCCATATTTGGAAATGTAAGATGATATGTTTTAATTTTTGTATGGCCCAAACAAGTGCGAAGCATGACTTTTCTATGGGAGTGTACCTAGTCTCATAATCATGGAACCTCTTGCTCAAGTAGCATACGATCTTCTCATTCTTGTCATCTTCTTCTTGTGCAAGCATACTTTCAACCGCATCCCCTATAATGGAGAGTTATAGGAGTAAGGGTTTTCCATATTGTAAAGGCACTAGAATAGGTGTAACTGTCACTTTGAAAATTACTACCTCTTGATCCTAGAGTACCTAGTTTAATCGTTTAAGTTATTCATATATATTTTATGAAATCTAATTTCATAAAATATAAACTTTAATAACTTTTTACTAAAGTGGTTAGGCCTAACACTCTGAATAACCAAACCTATTAAACTTATCTCAAGGGAATATTTTATATCTTTACAAAGATGCTATGAATTCCATCTTGAGAATTTGTGTTCCTTCAACATTATGTGTGGTTACCCAACATACTGAGGTTTTGACCGTTTACTTAGATCTCACTCCTGATATATTAAAGCAACCTACATTCATTATCGGGTTCACTATTCCCTCAAGATGAGAGTTTATGTAAATAAAAGTTGTGAGATTTATTATTCATTTGAGAATTGTTAATAGAATAATAAATTTCACTACGGTCCAGTTCAATATGTCTTATACACTTAAAACATATTAACATATCAACTAAAAGTCTTCACTTCCGTGATCAAGACAAATCATCTTAATTTACATGTTATAGTCTTCACAGATGAAATGTCCAATTTCATCATGGACTGTGAACTAAGATTTTGAGTTTATAAAGAACTTATGATTTATATCTTTTGTGACTAAATCACATACTATGCATCTCAAGGACTATATGATAATGTCCAAATATTCATGTTACCATTATTTTAGATAATAATAAAACAACATTATTACATATAACATAATGTCATACATAGCATACAAAAGAATTTTAGAGCACTAATCTTAACAAAGATATACCTTTGGATTTGAGGACAAGCCTCTTATATGTGAGAACTTTTTTTTTATCCCATAATGTCTTAAGGTAGACCATAACTTTAGGGCCATTCATTCCATTTTTTACATCTTTTACTTGTTCTTTAGAATTAGGTGAATACATGATATATGGTTGAACAAATAAGAGATATAAAGGGTATCCTTTGTGATAGGGTCTAGGATCTCTCTAGTGTGGGTAGGCTCCTTAAGGCTAAATGGATAGATAAGTAAGTCACTCACAACTTGGTGGACTATGATTCCAATCGAGAGCCTAAGTGGACCCCATAGTGGATTGGTAGTAAACCTTTAACGTACTCAAAGCCCATTATAGGCGATGACACTGATTATAAGTTGGTGGGATGAATTTCGCAAGATTTGGACCCGAATGGAGCCTTCTATCTTCCCACTCATCACTAACCGAGGTTAAGGGACAAAAGAAACCAAGTGATGTGTGTGCAAACAAGTATTGAAATATTTTTATCAAGTTTAAGAAATAAGACACATATGAATTAAACTTACTATCCCCAATGAAGTCGCCACTGTGGACACAACGGAAATGGAGCCACCACCTATTTTTCGCAATGGTCTAGGAACCATTATAGCATCCTTTCAAGGAAGGACCATTTATCTTACTACTAGAGATATGGGTTCAGAGTTTAGGTACGTTCTTGGGAAGGTGTTAGGCACCCAAGACTGCCCAACCCTAAGGTTGGCCTCCCATCATTGTGTCTTATGTCTTAACCTCAATAAAGTCATGTTCAATACTTGTATTCTAACTCACACACACACTAGCATACATCTAAGCATGCAACATAGTATCATTCATCCCAAAACACATTTATAAAGCAAAAGAAGCCAAACCACACATGTACAACCCTAGCATACACCTGTCATGGCATCTCATCACATTCAAGGCAACAACATATATAATCAAATCAAGGCAAATAAGCATAAGAAAAGATCCAAGCAACATGTGATTCATCCAATCATTCACATTCATCTCTAATACCAAAACAAGAATGTATCACAAATGCATGAACATTTCTAATGCATAACTTACCTTTTACTTACCTTGCAGCAACTCAGCACCTATGACATTTATGTGTGAGCATGTGAATGCATGTTCATGTTATCCAAACAAGGAAAACACTAGACAAACCCTAATTCTAACATGTGATAGAAAACAAGTAATTAGCATGTGAAACAAGGCCTCGAAAGCATAAAAGCATGGAAAAGAGGCCAAACAAACACACAAGTGAAAGCAGAAGGAAAATAAAGAAATAAAAATTAGGGTTTCTGGGCAACAGCTCACGCACACAAGAACAAGCCTGCGTATGCATAATCAAGCTGCGTATGCCGGCAAGATTATGCGTACGTAGGTTCTTACCCAGAAACCCTAAGAACACAAAAATAGTTTAGAACCTTAAAACAGAAATCCTAACAACCTAACATGCATTTAAAACACACGAACATATAAACCTAAGCTAGATAAACATGTTAAAGCATATTATAACAAAATAAAGCAAACAAAAGATTAAAGTGCAAAAAGAAAGAAAAGAAAAAAGAAAGGTTTTAAAACTAAAACCTTAAAGAAAAACTCTTTAAGCTTGATTTTTGACCGTTCCCCTCAGTAAAATCTATTTACTAACCAATAAGAAAGTGATTAGCAACATTAAACTAAAAGGATTGGGGGCCAAAAATTGTCCTAATCAGACAAAATTAACTTGAGGGTGTTTTGTGAAAAACTCCATTTTAATTCACTATTTTCTAGTGAATCTTGTATTTTTCTTGTGGGATTTTTGTATGTTTTGAAAATATACCATGTAAGGCTCTTTATAGTGGAAAAAATGGGGTTTGGAACGGCTTCCAACAATGTGGGATTCATTCCAAACCTTACTCATTATTGCAGAAAACTTGCATTTTTTATATCTCTGAAACCCTAGTTGAGTACGCAAGAGCGTGCCTGCGTACGCATGCTTTGGCCCATGTACGCAGACTGCTACCCACGTATATAGGCCAAGGGTCATTTTAGTCATTTTATTTTCAAAAATAGATTTTTGCTCATTTAAAATGTTATTTTTCCATTTTAACACTCCTCAAGTTAATTTGATATCTGAGTAGGCTTTAAACTGGCATTGGGCCTTAGAGTTTGGGCATCATTGGGGAATAATGGCCCGAGTCGTAAGGGGTACAAAATGTGTTGTCTACAACATCATTTACCACACTTTATCTAGTTTTACTTTTCCTTAATTTTAACCTTTAACTAGCTTATAACCCTTAAAAACGTTTTAAAATGGATTATTAACAAATGCCTTAAGAACATCCATTATAATTGTCCACAGCTCGGGCCAGGTCGGGTTTGTGCCCAACCCGGACTTGACTCAAAAAATTTGGGAGGATAAAGATATAACTTGAAATCGACTTGGATAATTTGGTCAAATCTGCCGGTTCAGGGCTCGTCAATTTCTAGTTGTATTGGGTCAGTCTTAGGTTTTATCACCGAAGCCAATATTTTTCTAGATATGTCAAGATCAGGTCAAAATCTGGCTGGATCCATCGAGATTTGGTCTAGATTTCATTGGATAACGATGAGATCTCGTTGGATCTCGAAGGATCTGGACTAGATCTCAACGAGATCTCGCCATTTTGGTCTGAAACTCTTACTAAATCGCCAAAAATGTTGAAGCTTACGGGCAGATAGAGTTTTATGCATTTTGAAAGAGGAAACTCGCAACCAACCTGCTAGGGTTTGGACTCGCGTTTGACTGTTGGAGTTGTTGGATCGGGCGGGCCGCTTGGACACCCCTAGCATCCATTAACCTGATTATTATTATTATTATTATTATTATTATTATTATTATTATTATTATTATTATTATTCTCTATACTATTATTTAAGAGGATTCCTTTGTTTGGATTATTCATTTTTTTAGTTTAAAAATGCCTCTATACCCTTATGTTTAAGTAGAGATAAAATTACAAGACAATCTGGTAAAAATGCAACTCTAACTCCCACTAAAACATTGCCTAAAACATAGGACCACTTTCCTGTTAATTTTTAAATTACTTTATCCACTTATAAATTAGATTTTTAAAATAAAAATCATATATACTAGCCTCATCACATGCGTTTCATGCGTGCAATGAGGCTTTTTTTTTTAGTGGTCCTATTTTGTAGAAAAAAAATGTGTTTTTAATTTTATATATATAATTTTTATTTTGAAAATTTTATTTCTAAGTGGATAAAACAATTTGAAAATTAACAGGAGAGTACTTTATCCACTTATAAATTAGATTTTCAAAATAAAAATTATATATATAAAATAAAAAACACAGTTTTTTTTCTACAAAATAGGACTACTAAAAAAAAGCCTCATTACACGTGTGAAGCGCATGTGATGAGGCTAGTATATATGATTTTTATTTTAAAAATCTAATTTATAAGTGAATAAAGTAATTTGAAAATTAACAGGAAAGTTGTCTTATGTTTTAGGTAATGTTTTAGTGGGAGTTAGAGTTGTTTTTTTACCAGATTGTTGTGGTCTTATTTTGTAGAAAAAAAATGTATTTTTTTATTTATATATATAATTTTATTTTGAAAATCTAATTTATAAGTGAATAAATCAATTCAAAAATTAATAGGAGAGTGATCATATTTTTTAAGCAATGTTTTAGTGGGAATTAGAGTTGCATTTTTACCAGATTGTCCTTTAGTTTTGTCTCCACTTAAACATAGGGATGTAGGAGTATTTTTGAACTAAAAAAATGAGGAATTTAAACAAAGGGAGCCCCTTAAATAATAGTATAAATAGTATAGATATATAAAATAAATAAATAAAACACAGTTTTTTTTTCTATAAAATAGGACTACTAAAAAAAAAAGCTTCATCTACTGTTAATTTTCAAATTATTTTATCCACTTATAAATTAGATTTTCAAAATAAAAATTATATATATAAAATTAAGAAAAAACAAAGTTATTTTTTTCTACAAAATAAAAAAAATCCCATTGCATGCGCTTTGCACGTGTAATAAGGCTAGTCTGTATATATTAAGAGGATTTAAAAAGTTAGTTATTACTTTTTTTTTGGGTCAAAAATACCCTTAAATTAATTAACCAACAACTTAAAAATTGGGTTAAAATAGTAAATTGGCAAAAGAAAGTTAGTTATTGCTTTTTTTACTGTCAAAAATACCCCTACCTAAAACTTAAAAATGGGGTTAAAATAGTAAATTGACAAAAATAATAAATTCCTACTTCTACATTAAAATGCCTCCTTGCTTCTAATAAACTCATACTTTTACATTGATTTAAATTCATACATCTACTCACTAACTCCCTACAAAATAGGATCACTCTTTTGTTAGTTTTAAAACTTCTTTAATCTACAAAACTCAACCCACGTATTCATCATAACCTTAGATTTTTTTTTTTTTGGTGATTGGAAAAAGTAAAAATCCCAAATTATAATAAATGCAAATTATTAATCTTTATCCAAAAAATAGAAGAGCCTCTGAGCACGCGCGTGAGCACGTGCTTAGAGGGTAGTTATTATTATGAGAATTCAAAAAATTAGTTGTAGCTTCAAAAAAGTCGTAAATACCCCTAATCTATTTAGATTATCCTTTTTTTTAAATGGGGTTAAAATTGTAATTCAACAAAATTTAAAAAAAACTACAAGAACAAGTTTTTCTTAAAAATTAGCACTCTCCATGTAAATATGTCTCACACATGTTTGATACATTCTTTCTTAAAAACTAGCGATACATTTTTTTCCTAAAAACTAGCACACACTAAATTCAGCAGTTTACTCCATTTCAAATTCTAAATTTTAGTTTCTTAAAAATTCCTTTTGGTATAACCTCATTAATAATTAGATAAATTCAAATTGAAAAATTATATTAAACTCTTTTTTTTTAGAATATTAAATATTTTTAACACACACACACGGAGAGAGGGGAGAAAGTCTTAAAAAAACTTATTGTGGTGTATATCCAAAAGAGTCTAAACTCCAAAATAAAAAAAAAGAGCCGCATTGCATGTATAATGAGGCTAGTTATTATTATTATTATTATTATTATTATCATCATCTGTATATATCTGTATATATTAAGAGGATTCAGAAAGTTAGTTATTGCTTTTTTTTCCTGCCAAAAATGCCCCTAAATTAATTAACCAACAACTTAAAAATAGGGTTTAAATAGTAAATTGGCAAAAGAAAGTTAGTTATTGCTTTTTTACTATAAAAAATGCCCCTACCTAAAACTTAAAAATGGGGTTAAAATAGTAAATTGACAAAAATAATAAATTCCTACATCTGCGTCTGTATATATTAAAAGGATTCAGAAAGTTAGTTATTGCTTTTTTTCCTGTCAAAAATACCCCTAAATTAATTAACCAAAAATTTAAAAATGGGATTAAAATAGTAAATTGGCAAAAGAAAGTTAGTTATTACTTTTTTTATTGTCAAAAATACCCCTACCTCAAACTTAAAAATGGGATTAAAATAGTAAATTGATAAAAATAATAAATTCCTACATTTGCGTTGAAATAATAAACTCCTACTTTTACGTTGATTTAAATTCCTACTTCTACCTTGAAATGTCTTACTAGATATAAATTCCTACTTCTTCTCAATAGCTTAAAAAACGCCCCACGTACTTACCTTACCCCTAAATATATTAAGCACTACTCTAAACAATAAATAATTTAGTCTATAAAAGTAATTTGAACTACATATATTTAAGAGACATTTAATTTATTTTTTTTTAAAAAACCTACCATGTTTGAATTTCATTCCCACATTTCACTCCTAACAAACTACTTGAATTCCACTCCCCCATGTTTTACTCCTAACAAATTGTTTTACTCTCAAATTTAATAATTTAAACTGCTCTTTAACTTCTTCTAAAGAACTACTTATCCGGAATTTTTTTTTTAGTTTCAAGTTATACTTCTCCTCCTCCTCCTTCATCATCTTCTTCTTCTTTTAAAAAAATAATGGCTATAGATAAGGCAAAGTCGCATTTGAGAGTTTCTTGATAACTTGAAGAAAATTTTTCAATGGTAGATTCTCAAAAGTATAACATAGCATTAAATGTCCCTCAAATGTGTATTTGTGATAATGACATGTTACTTTCATAGCCGTGCTCTTCATATCATGCTTCACCAGATCAAGAAGGGCACATCGTAGCCGTGATGATATTTCAAGCCATTGGCTCCTCCTGCTTCATCAATTTCCTCACCAACAACCAATATGTATTTGGTTGTCTTGCTACATGACAATTTCTATTTGTTTGGTACTTATTTCTCTTCTTTAACATCATACTGTGTTTTTTTTTTTTTTCTTATAAATTATTAAAATATACCCAAAAAATAGAAATGCTAGTTATTATTATTACAAACGGTGAAGTGTCATGCTCATGCAACTTTATATATATATACTATGTTTTAAAAACCGGACCGGACCGGCCGGTCCGACCGGTTCAACCGGAAAAATCGGTGCAGTCCGGTCCGGTTATATGTCTCAATAACCGGTCAAAAACCGAAAATTTTGAAAAAAACGGTTTTATTCCCGGTTCGGTTTTTAAAACCATGTATATATATATATATATATATATATATATATATAGAGAGAGAGAGAGAGAGAGAGAGTGTGTGTCATTCAATTCATTTATAAAAAGAAACAATCTGTATTTAAATAGAGAATAATATAGATTGACATTATCTAAAAAAATATAACATAGAGAGGCGGGCTGGGGTCAGTTTTATATTAGAATAAGGTAATTTTATGGTATACACCTCAGTTTATGATGGATCATCTTTTGCAAAAGCAATAACAAAAACAAAAAAGAGAAAACAAAAATGGCAGAATAATGAAAGCCGGCAGGGCATATGATTCATGAACTCATAATGATATTTTTGTCATTTGGTTTGGTCGGTAAAGCGTCTTTTAATTAGTATTTTTTATTTGAATTCAGATATTTCTTTCTTTCTTAAGTAACCCACTTCTACATGGACGCGTGCTTTTGCAAATTGCAATCTCTCAAACGCGTGATGTGACACAGGCTCAGTCCTCAGATATTTGTACAAACCCCAAAGAAAAATCACAGCCATAAAGATCTGTTAACCGTGAATCAGACGGCGGATATTGAGCGAAATCAGAATCAGTTAAAAGCAGCCGAAGGCCACGCATTTTAAAAAATTTGGTCAAGAAGACAACCAATCAAACCCAGTTACTGCATGCCACGTAAGCAGAATATGCTTAGAAATCGAAAAGAAACTAAAAACCTGAGGGAGGGACTAGGGAGGATTTTCGGATTGAGATTTGTAATTCACCTACTTTCTGTCACCAATTTTTTTACATTGTTTTCTTTTTTAATTTTAGCTTTTTTTAATATATTTTATTTAATGATTGAGATTGAAAACTATTTTTTCAATTTTTAATCTTAACCATTGATTACAATTGCATTAGGTGCCACCCTATACCGATTGCACCGGATCTGAATCCAGGATTTTCCAACTTACATTACATGTTGAACTTTGGTGGACCCCACTGGAATGGAAAGAGAGAGGGAAAGAAAGCTTAATAAATATCAGACTTGGGAAAAGAGAAGGGTGAGGCTGCCTCTGTTGTTTCAACTTTCAAGTCTCCATTTTAGAGAGAGAGGTTGGAGAAAGAGCAGAGTTGGAGAGATTTTTATAGAGAAGAGCTTCTCTATTCTCTAAGGTAAGGTAATCATTCCTTTTTGCTTTTTGCTTTAAAAAAAAAAAAAAATACTATAATCAATTTCTCACCTTTGGTTTTGGTTTTGGTTTTGGTTTTGGTTTTGTGAAAGATCGATTTTTGTACTCGCATTTTGCGTCTTGCTATTGAATGAATCTAATGTAGATCTAGGACTAGATGTTTTATTTTTGTTCGGTTGAGATCTTTGCCTTCAATCAGAGAATGCATGCATTAACAAAATTTAAAAGATTTTGAATTTATTTTTAAATATATCTTTCGATGCTGTGAAGTTTTTTATTTTTATAGATTGGATCTAACTCTAAGCATCGTAGTTTTTAAGTATCTTGTCGTATCTTCTGTACTTTGTATGACTGTACATGTACAGTTCACGTGATTTCCAGCCAACGCCACACACTTTCATGTCTGTCTGTTATAGTATTTATTTTACTTTTACTTTTAATTTTAATTTTAATGTTTATTTTGTTTCGTTTTGTCTTTTTTTTAAGCTTTGGATCCTCTGCCTCTGGCAACTTCAAAATCTCACTGTTTTTAATCTATCTATGGTTAATTATCATTAAGTAATGGGGATTTATGGTTTTTAAATATTTAAAAATGAATAATAACATTCATTCGCTTTTTGAGTTATTTTCCAGTTACTCCATGTCTGTACCTTTTTATATTATAAAGTGACTGTCCTGCCAAATGAAGTTTATCAAGAAAAATAATGCGTTTGATCTATCCTTTATTGCACCTGATAAATGTTTGAAAATTTTCTTTGAAAGTTAGTATTAGTTAATTTGACCAGCTTACCCTTTGGCACGATGGTACAATTTTTTGTGAAGGAGAGCACAAGCCTTTGTCAGATTTAAATCTCCAGAAGAAAGCATTTAGATTAGGATCTCAATTTTTTATTTTTTAAAAAACGTATTAGATAATTTGGAGATAATCCGTCTATTATAAGGTTGGGAGCTGTGAGAAAGTCTGGAGAAATTTTATTAAAATATTGGAAAGGTTTGCCGGTTACCACTTTATAAATTGGGATTTAACGTTTATGAGGAATATTCCGAAATATGATTCTTTGTGTGCAGGCCCTGAGACGATCTACACTAGTGTAATTGACTGTTTCTGGTAATTTCAAATTTAGTAGAGTGAAATATGTATATAAAAAAAAAATAAAAAAAAACTTGTTTAAAGTAACAACTGTGTTAGTCAGAAACTCAGAGTTGTTGGTTGGTTCAGTTTCAGGCTCATTTAAAAGCTCTGTTCGTTTGTGTAGTGTGGTGTTTGGAAGATTATAGAATCTTAGCTGTAACCCAAGAAAAAGGAGACAAAAGAAGTAAATGTGGAAATTTAGGTGTTGCAGCCATGGCTGGTCCCTATTTTATGCTTAGATTGGATCTGGTACACTATTATTATTATTATTTATTAATTAGTCAAAAAGAGTGAGGGCTACCCTATTTTCTATAATTTTCCAATTAACCGACTCTATTGAATTTCAATATTTCAGGGCTTGCCTTTGGTGTTTGGCATGTGTACTGTAGTGTGTGTGACTGATTCCATTGCTGGTAGGCCCAGCATGGTCAAGTTTGACGCCTCTAAATTCTAAACTTTTTTTTTTTTTTCCAAATATTATTGTTGAATACTGTAGTTCTATTATCTTGGTCAATTTGAACTTTGTTACGCCAACTTAGAATTAGTACTCGTTAGAATAATTATCAAACGAGGACTTGTTCTATACCCAAATCCAGAAGTCCAAATAGCTTGCTAGGCTTTGCCTGAGTCTATTATTTGCGCATGCATGTTGTACTAATCAAAATTGGAGGTGTCACTCTACGAGGGTCTTGATGTTTTGGTGTATTTTTTAATTGAGTAAAGAGGCTACCTAATTAGAGGTAGGACATGGGTTTTTTCTTATTTATCGGTTCTCTTTTAAAACTTCTTAAATTCTATTGGGTCACTAGAATTTTTTGTCAACTGATCAAAAAGCTGGTTTTTTTTTTTTTATTTAAATTATCTATAACTTACGGTTCTCAAACTATATGTTTTGTCCTATAAAGAATAAACAATTTGCTAATGGACATCTTGGTAAACTTCGTAGTTGTTGCTTTAAGATGACATATACGGCGTGCACAAAAATAACGTATACCTTTTCCGCGTGGTACCGGCATTGGCTAATGATAGAGAACTTTGTCATATTCCTTGACTGGTGTGAATCACTTGTTTTAGTGGCAAAGTGATCCCTATGGATATTTCAGTGCGCCATATTTTGGTTTTGGAGTTTGGACCCCTTTAATAATTTACCTTTCTTTTTGCGGTTGTGGCATCGACTCTCCAGTATTATCGTTTCTACTTTTCATTGTGCTTTTCTTTTCCATGAAAAATGTCCATAAAGCACTTCATTACTTTTTCGTACTATTACCATCTTTTACTGTAGGTGAAGGAGGCCTTCTATTTGTTTTTCCTTTCCCTCTTTCTTTACAGACCTTGCTGCTAGAATTTTGTAATAGATTTGGCTGTGGAGTGCTTGTAAGTTGTATGAACATATGAATGTCAATGCACTTGCATCATTTATCCATTTTGAAATTTAATACATTACACGCATAACATGAAAGGAACTGGAACATGTCAATGAGAAGATCAGTTATAGAAACTCAAATTTCGCACTCTGGAATTGCACTTGAAAATGTTGGCCTGTCTCCCTTGTTCAATCATTTTAACTTTTTTGTTCCTTATTTATTATTCACTTTGAAGCTTCCATTATGCTTATGCCATCCTAGCTTCTAGGAACCCAATGTATACTGAAGTCAGTTGGGTACTTATCTTTTTCCACTGCCAGACTTCCTGGATCCCATTGATCCATTAGTCATTTGTATTAATGGCCCTATTGTTGGTGAACTGAATCGTTTGCTAGTTTGCTTCCATGTAACCATCATCTTAATTGTGCCAATATATTGATAGCTAAATTCTCTCTTAATAAAATTGTCTTCTAATTATTATTGGAGTATCATAATATTAGTCTATTCAAAGGGGGCGTTAGTTCAACTGTATTATTACCATAGGAGCGCTTTATTACTAGGGATATTGAGGTGCTACGTCTTGCTATAATGTGAATCCAACTGCTTGTGGAAGTTGAGTAGGTTTTAGACAGGATATGGACATGTATTTGATTCAATTGGTACTTTAGGAAGCAAGTTGCCCTGATGTTATCTTTTCTGTGAGTTGAGTTGGTTTTATTTACCATAAAAGCATTGCAGAAGCTATTTTAAATAACTAAATTTTGCATTGAGATCACTGTGCTATATAATTTCTAATTGAACTTAAATATAGCTTATTGGAAGCTGGTTTACTTTCTTGATTTGTCTTAGAAATACAGTCTAAAATAATCACAAGATGCTCACTTTTTCTCTCCTTTTCACAGGTTGAAGAACAATGGGTGCAGGTGGCCGAATGGCAGTGCCCCCCACTCGCAAGAAATCTGAAGCTGAAAGTCTGAAGCGAGTTCCACACTCAAAACCCCCATTTACCCTTGGCCAGATCAAGAAAGCCATCCCTCCTCATTGTTTCCAGCGTTCTGTTCTCCGCTCTTTCTCCTATGTTGTTTATGACCTCGCTATAGCCTTTGTCTTCTTTTACATTGCTACCAATTACTTCCATCACCTTCCTAAACCTCTCTCTTCCCTGGCTTGGTTACTTTATGGGTTTGTCCAAGGTTGTGTCCTAACTGGTGTTTGGGTCATAGCCCATGAGTGTGGCCACCATGCGTTTAGTGACTACCAATGGCTTGATGACACCGTGGGTCTAATCCTCCACTCCTGTCTTCTTGTCCCTTACTTCTCCTGGAAGTATAGCCATGGCCGCCACCATTCTAATACAGGTTCCATTGAGAAGGATGAAGTCTTTGTCCCCAAGCAAAAATCCAGTATCCCATGGTACTCCAAATACCTTAACAATCCACCAGGCCGACTCATCACACTTTTCATCACGCTTACTCTAGGCTGGCCTCTTTACCTCGCATTCAACGTTTCGGGCAGGCCCTATGATCGGTTTGCAAGCCACTATGACCCTTATGGTCCCATCTACTCAGATCGTCAACGGCTCCAAATATTCATTTCCGATGCTGGTATTATTGCTGTCTTTTATGGGCTTTACCAGCTTGCCATGGCAAAAGGACTTGCTTGGGTATTATGTACCTATGGAGGACCGCTGTTGGTTGTAAATGGATTTTTGGTGTTGATCACATTTTTGCAGCACACTCACCCTTCATTACCTCATTATGATTCTTCTGAGTGGGACTGGTTGAGAGGAGCTTTGGCCACTGTTGATCGAGATTATGGAATTTTGAACAAGGTTTTCCATAACATCACAGATACTCATGTGGCACACCATTTGTTCTCAACAATGCCACATTATAATGCAATGGAAGCTACAAAGGCAATTAAGCCAATTTTGGGAGAGTATTATCAATTCGATGGGACACCAGTTTACAAGGCAACATGGAGGGAGGCAAAGGAGTGTGTTTATGTTGAACCTGATGAATCTGGCCAGAGCAAGGGTGTCTTCTGGTACAACAATAAGCTGTGATGATCTCAACTGGCAAAATGTTGGTTGGGAAGGTCTCAGATTCTGGTTAATTTAGGTTGTTCGCTTGCTTTGAATTGGACCTCTAGTATTAGTTGTGCTTTTCAATAATTATGTTGAACCCGACATGGCAGAATCGAACACAATCTTATTTAATGACTGATTGTTTATTTTGTCTGAATGGTTTGCTTGTTTATTGAAAAATGAGCAGAGAGCCCATACATTTAGGGACTGATTGGCATTTATCTACTTTGTTAAAATAAAAAACTTTTTGTTGAAAGTATGGTAGATAAAAGTAAAAGTTAGTTGAAATGCTACTAGGGACTAATGAATAGTATCAAATAGTGTAGTGAGGCTTATGAATAGTAACAAAAATAAACTAAATAGTAAAATAAGTTGACTTTTTAATTTGGAGTCAAACGCACACTTAGCGTTTGTTTAGATATTGCTTATTACCAAAAATATTGTAGTAAAATAATTTTTAAATGTGAATATTTCTGTGGGACTTAATTTTAATGAAAATTTTGCTGAAAAAAGAAATTTGTGGGTCTTGTGAACAGTGCACGAGACTCACTGGCAGAGACGCAACTCGCAAAACGCTTGCTCTGCTGATATCCAAACTCACGCTTCCATCTTGAAACCTGGTTTGAGTTATGAATTATGGTTTTTTGGCAGCTAATGTAATGTTAACAGTTATTTGAAGATTGAATTCTTATTTCACTCTTGAGCAGACCCTGTTAAGATATACTAAAATGGGAAAGGTTTTAAGCATACTAATATGCAGCAATGTGGCAGCAAAAAAAAAAGGTGTTCACGGGTCATGTGCAAGACACTTTAATAATAATAATAATAATGTCTCAAACAATCTCATCAAGCAAAATTACCCTTAACCTACATTTTACTATAATTATAATGTCTCAAACAAGCTCATCAAGTGTGTTTGTGATTTACTTTATGGATGTCAAATGAGGCCCTTCGCTGCATAAACCTACTGAGATTGATCATTTCACTGAGTATCCTCAAATAGTCAATTGTCATAATCAGATTTTAAAACATGTAAAGCATTCTCTCAATTTCTGCAATTTAAGTAGTACCAAACGTAAACTTTCAATGATTCAAGTATTGCCTATGATAGATGTAGTGCTTTCACCTTGTATCACGAGAGTTGAATAAAGATTTAAGACATTCAATTTAACCAATAAAAGAAATGATAAAATAGCAAATTAAGTTGTCAAACAACATTTTAACTACTATCATTTACTATATTTTTAGAATCGTAATTGTTGCTTCCTTCTGAATAAGAATTTCTTTAGAACAATTATAGAGGGAACCTAATCATATATATTTTTTAAGTTTTCATTGAGTAATATATAGTAGGTACTGGTAATGTAATAATAGAGTCGTATATAGTAGGTACTGGTAATGTAATAATAGATTCATACACAACATTATTATTGATATAAACCTGAAAGTTATTGCTATACAAAATATTTAATAAGCCTTGACTTCTGTTGTCAAGGTTAATTTCCTTCGCCTTTTCAAACCATACTTTACAATTTCATCTGATCTCATGTAAAGCGTGCTCATCTTTTAATTGTTTATGGTAGAGACTAGAGAGTAATGACTTTTTAAATGGCAAATCCAAAAATTGATCTATTAAGAGTTGGTTGAAAAACGTATGTACTTCGTTCATCAAAATGTTAATATATTATAAATGTATGCTTTATAAGCATTGACTTATATTGTCAAGGTTTCATTCACCTTTTCATACCATACTAAATGACTAACCAATTTCATCTGATCCCGTGTAAAGTATGCTGATCTTTTAATTGTTTATGGTAGAGACTAGAGAGTAATGACTTTTTAAATGGTAAATCCAGAAATTGATCCATTAAGAGCTGGTTGAAAGACCTAGTGTACTTTCGTTCATTAAAATGTTAACATATTATAAATGCCTGTTTTCATTTAAAGTTGCTGTGATAAGAGGTGAAGTTATAGGTTGAAGTAAAAAAGGACCATCAAATCTAATACTCCTGAATATAAATTTGTAATTCTGAAAATTTAGCAAACAACAAAACCTGTTAAATCTGGACTTTCTGCAAAAAGCTTAATAAACAGAGTTGATTATGGAACAAAAATCACTTTGGTGAACCCTGCTTCCCTATCATACTCAAAAAGTAATGGTACATCAACACAGGCCTTTCTAAAATAACGCGACAAGAACTGAGATATGGCCTCTCTACACCTAACCATCAAAGAATGATGGTAACATGACACTAACATGCCTAGTGCCTACTGGTCCTACACCAAGACTTTCGGCAAAGAACTGAAGCAAAACTGCCTACCAATCCTATGATAAGACCTTCAGCAAGATGTCAAATGCAAAAAAGTAGAGAAGATATGAGGATATATGTACTAAATCTAATTGAGGAGTCCTAATATCATCAGATGATAATTCGAGTAGTCCTATTATCATCAGATGATGATCAGTTTCACAGCACAGGTTTCTTGTCCCTTCTGTCTTTCAAATACAAGTGCTCCTGTTCTCTCTGTTTTGGCTGCTCCAAGGTGGGAGGAAAAAAAGAATTCATACTTTTAACTGCTGGGAAGTTGAAATGAATCAACGCATAGACATCAAAGTACGAATTCTCTTTTCTCTCTCTGCCTTCTTAGCACTTGGGGTTCTCTTTAGCTTCTGCAGTTCCTCCATCACCACTTTCTCAACAGTGTCAATCGAGTTCAAGAGTTTCTTCTGAGGTGTGAGAAACTCTGATTCTCCAGCATTCTGATTAGTGATTCCGAGCAGAATCTTTGGCACTTTACCAACAGCAGGTGTACGAGGCTTGACACCAACAGCTAGATTTGGAGAGATCATAGAGATATCGTGCTTGAGTTGAGCACCAGACAATGTCACAGAAGGGTCAAGAACCCTTTGGCCCTCAGGTATAGGACTCTCAATTTGTAGCCCTTCGGCATCTCCCAGTAGAGCTCTTCTCCTTTCAATTGCCTAACACAAGCAAAATGCAACCCACTTAAAATCAGCATAAATGCAAACCATTGAACCTCAAGAATCATCATAACATAACAATCTAGATTATGTAAAATAAAATTTTGAACATCCCAACAAAATAAAGGCACAAACAGCCTTTCAAGATATTACAAATCTATAACAATCATAGAGCATTACAGATATAAAGGGCCCGCTTGGATTGAGGCTCATCCATAACTTATAACTCATAATTCAAATCTCATTACTCAAACTCAATTCTCATAACTCATTTCTCTAACTTCATTTTTTCACTCACTCAAACTAAAACATGTTTGGTTTCATTTCTTGTTACAATAGATACAAAATTATCCAAAAAATTTTGCAATAACGGTGGGACCCATTTACTGTACTAGGTCAGACGAATAGTTGCCTACCCGCGTAAGTTCTCTCTCCTCTTCTTTTTCTTTTTTCCTCTCTTCACTTCTCTACCTTTACTCTCCCCTAAGACCTAAAAATTTCACCCCCTCTTCTCCGCCCCTCTCCTCTCTTTCACTCATTGAATCCACCACTTCTCTCTCCCACATTCCTCAAATTAGAAGGAACAAAGAAATGAGAAAAAAGCTTGATTTTTCCTTAAGTTCTCCTCACCACAGCAATCAAACCCATTGGCTACAAATAGCAAACAAACCCGCAACAACCCACAAGAACTGAAGATCTGTTTTCAGTCTTTCTCTCTCCCTAGACCGGCAGCCTCACGCTTTCTCTCGTTTAAGGGTTTGGTAGATTTCTTACTTCTGGGTTTTGTTTGTGATGGGGGGAAATTTTTGTAGACTTAAGCGTTTGTGTTTGTATTTAATTTGTGGGTTTATGTTTATGGGTCTGTGTTTTTGTGTTTGATCGGTACCGATGTGTTTCTAGGTAGATTTACGATGAACATGGTTGTGGGTTTGTGTTTAATTTGTGGGTTTATGTTTATGGGTCTGTGTTTCTGTGTTTGATCGGTACCGACGTGTTTCTAAGTAGATTTATGATGACATTGGTTGTGGGTTTGTGTTTAATTTGTCGGTTTATGTTTAAGGGTCTATGTTTCTATGTTTAATCGGTACGGATGTGTTTCTGGGTAGATTTATGATGAACATGGTTGTGGGTTTGTGTTTTTGGATAGATTTATGATGAACATGGTTATGGGTCTGTGTTTGATCGATACCCATGTGTTTATGGGTTTGTGTTTCTAGCTAGGATGCACGGACGCGGCGCCGGAGGTGCCGCACCCGCGTCCGACGCGGCGCGACGTGGCGAGGGACGCCGCTGCTCGCACGTCGGTGCCGCGTCAGGCCGCGTCTGCCACGTGGTTTCTTCTTTTTTTCAGCCGACTCGCGCCGACGCGGCCTGAACAGCGTTGACTCGGCGCCGAATCGTGCCGATTCGGGCCGATTCAGCCAGAATCGGGCCGTATCGGGTAGTATCGGCCGGCGACCGAAACGGCCGAAACAGTCGAAACAAGCCCGAAACAGGCCGAAATTGGCCTCGAATCATGCCGGAACAGCCGAAATAGGCTGTGAATGAGACCCAAAAACGCTAAATCTATCCTTCCTCAATTTTATTTTGAATATTTGTTGCTTCTTTTGTGTTTTCTTTTTAGTTTTGTGTTTTCTTTTGTGTTTCTTGCTTTCTTCTTTCTTTGTTTTGTGAATCAAGGCATAATAATATGTTTTTTAAGAATATTTTAATAGTAAAAATATATAGAAAATATAAATAAAAATAATTTTAATAATTTTTTAATTGCCGAGTCCCGCCGCACCCGCACCCGCACTCACTTTTTTCAAAAATTGCCGAATCCTGCACCCGCACCTGCACCCGCACCCGTGCTTCATAGGTTTCTAGGTTTGAGACATCATTACCCATGTAAATTTTGTATACTATATGTGCAATTGACTTTATGTAAATTTTGTATACTATATGTGCAATTGACTTTAGATTTGAGTTAAGTGTGTTATGTTCAAGTTCACGAAAAAAGAAAGAAGCACCAGTTCAGAGAAAGAGATGTGAAGAAAGAAAGAAGAAGAAGAGAGAGAAAAAAAAAAAAAGAAAAAAAAGAAGTTGGTGGAGTGGGTCTGACTCGATAGAGACAACTCAGGAGAATGGGTCTCACCAAATTTTTTTTTTACAACTTTGCCCCTGTAACTCATTCCATTGAAAACACCACAAACCTATTTTCAGTTTCCATCACTTCACTCAAATTTTTTGAGTTTTGAGTGATGGAAACCACATTAGGAAATCAAGACAAACACAATTTTTTAGTGGGTCCCACAAAATTTGGATGATGGATGATGGATGATGGAAACTGAGTGATTTCACTCAGTTTCCATGTAATCCAAACGAGCTCTAAATCTCACCCTCTCCAGTGCTACTACATCAACAAGTTGGTTTGGCCTCATGGACAAAGAGAAGAATTCTTAGTCTTTACTACAAGCAACAATCAACACTTCACTCAACAATACACATACAGCTAGGACAGCATTCAATTTTATCTTGGTCACTCCGTTAGAAGCTTAAGATATCCTACAAATGTTTTGTCTGTGATTGAAGAATGCACTCCCAATTAAGCAGCAACTGAGTCAGAGGCACACAAATTGAACAGCCTTTGTGTTTCTGTGAAAAAGAAACAGCAACCATGTACCATCTATTATTACAATGTGACTGTAGAACATTTTGGCTGTATTCTCACTTACAATAAGAGTAGACCACATACCTTATCCATCTTTAAAGGACTGGATTTGGCATTGGATTGCAAAGACACAATCCGTGCCTTTGGAATATAGTATCCCGTTAGCACATTTGATCAGCACCCTATGATCAATTTGGAGCAACAGAAAAGGAAAAAAAAAATGTTTGACCACATACAACCCAATCCCTTTTCAGTTCTGCACAATGCATCCTACCAGCTTAGTTCCATTTTGATAGCATTGAAGTGTTTGCAACAAGATATTATAACAAATACTGCAGCTGAGTTAACCAAGACTAACCCAGGAAGATGGAGAGGAAACGGTTTAGAAGAGGTATCCCATTTCTAAATGGTTGATTCAGTTGGCTTGTTGGCAACATAACTATAGCTGTTATTCTAATCATCAAGATGGCTCTTCAACAAATTTAATTGATGCAACTTCCAGGTGTTCTCATAATGGTGAAGAGCAAAGAAGTATGCTTATTGGGAAAGAAAAGACCTTAGCCCTAGTGGTGCAATGCAATGATCTATAGGCATCAGCTTTTGCTACTAAAAAGACTCCTCAACCTCAACCTCAACCACTTCACTTTTGATCTTGTTTGTTCCCCCAAATCCAATTATCACTAGGATGCAAATGGCAGTGACTTTTAGAATTAGAAGCCTCCAGAAATTACTTGTTAATGGGGGCATAGATGTGAAACATTCATACTCAGCTAAAAGCTTGGATTTTCATGATCACTTGAATTACGGTTCCAGGGGAAAAGATGAATCATTCACATAGCAAATTAAAAAATTAGAAAAAGAGACAAAAATAGCAAGACCGACCCATGTCAATTAAACTTCAAAATACCAAATGTTTGTTTATGAGAAACGTGTACAGAGTCAAAAGAACACTAGCAATCAAGATTAGAACCTAACAAACATATGAATGTCAAATAAGGAAACGTCGTATTTTAAAGAACATATAATAATCAAATAAAGAATTTAAGAAGGGTATTATTATGTTATTAATTAAAGCACTAAATTCAGTTGAACTCAAATTCTTGGGACCAAAGCAAAATTAAAGAAAATGAGAGAGAAAGCCCCTGGCCTTTAGTACAACTAATCAATACTACATGAAAATTGAAGAGCAGAGGCCAGAGAATCAAAAATTACCCTCACAACCGCAGTGATATCTTGAAGAGGGGTTCGTGGGTACCAAGAAGGTAACACTCTGCCCCGACCCGAACTCCGCTGCGCAGTGGCACTTCCGTACAGATTCCGGCCACGCACATTTCTTGGAGTTCCAAAGCCTCCCCTTCGTCCAGGTGTTGCCGGGCCCGGGGCCGGGGATCCGAACAAGTTCCGACCCACTTCTGGATCGTCAATAAGAATTCCGGTACTGGGAGTTCTGCGGCGAGCGAAAATGGCAGCGTAGTCGACAGGCCTCACCAATCTATCTCTCGATTCAGGCATCGTTGATATAATAATATTAATAATATTATTATTATTGATATTAATATTAATAATGCTTTGAACTGAAAGAAACAAACGCGTTAAAAGAAGTTAGCATGAGAATCAGATCAAAGAGAGAGAGGTACAGAGTTTCAAGGAAATAATATGAGATACTTCTTACCTGGGCTTGTCTTTGACTCTACTTTTTAGGTTTGTTCTTGAATTATTTGGCAAATGAAAAAGAGCAGGAAGCTCTTCAACTTCAGCTTCAATGTGAGAGAGAGAGAGAGAGTCGAAGAAATTGGCAATTCTTTCAAATGAAATAAATGGGCGGTATTATAGGGGGGGGAAAAAAATGAAACCCACTTCTTCTTCTTTTTTTTAATTAGTTTCGTAATTTGGGAGTGTTCAATTTTCAAATTTGTGGAACTAGCGGGAGGAGTAAAGTGGCACCTAACTAGGCTAAGAGAAGGCAAGCGTGTCTCTGGAGTCTGGACCGGGAGTGGGCCAATTTTGAGTCCATTTTCTTTTGGGCTCAACCTTTTTTTCCCATTTTGTCTTGAACCCAAGGGAATGGGATACATATTCCATAGACTATAGTCCATTTAACATAACAATTTCTCTTAAAAAGGAAAACAAAAGCGCTTAGAGCTTTTACTTGTTTCGAAAGTCACTTTGAAAAAAATATTAATAGCAATGCGAAACTACATTATTGGTTCATCAAGTTTACCCTGTGAGTGCAATTGGTTCCACAAGTTTATTAGTCTTTGAAATTTCAAAAATGAGCTCAATTGGTCATTCTATTAATGGTGTTATTCTCAGTGCCTATGTAGCTAACAAAACAATGATGTAGCAAATTTTAGGTGACATGACATTAATTTTAATAAAAAAAAAATTAAAACATACTGCTCTCATAAAAAATCTCATGACCCGTAAGAAAATTGCTCAACCATTTTGTGACCCATTAACAAACGAGTATTCCTAGAGAGAGAGAGAGAGAGAGCAAAGATTTAATTTATCAAAGAGAAACTAACAGGTTGAAGGCTTAGGTTCTGTTTGGTTTAGTCCATCACTCAAACTCAATTCTTATGCTGAAAAGTCTAAACTCATATCTCATATTACTCATCTATTTTTACCTTAACTCACTCTACAATTCATTTGGGAAAAAATTTTATTCAAATTTCATCACAAAAACTCAACTCTAACTCCAAAATGTGGAGCCCACAAGTTCAATTGGGTCAAACTTCTAATAAAGTTTCTAATATCTTTTATTCTTTAAGGAGAAAGTATAGTTACAAAATTAGTTGTAATCTTTGGTTACAACCTTACTAAATATCTTTTTATTGGAGATAAATTTTGACAAATCCACCATTGAATTACATATTCTTTTTATATCCTTCATACTTGCAAATTTCTAGAAAATTAAAGATCAATAGCTATGTGCCTATGTCAACAATAAATTGTAAGGTTTTAGTAATTTAAAATTATATATAAAATATAAGCTTATAGATCATATAGTAAACAATATCTGATTGACACAAAATTTGACATGTGTATTAAGACTATAAAGAACATGTAATTCAACGGTTAGATTTTCAAAATATGTAGTAATGTTTATTTTATTGAGTACAGTTGTAGCCTAAAGTTACAATCAATTTTGTAGCTAAACTTTATCATTTCCTTACCTGCCCGACTCTCTCTCTCTCTCTCCTCCCCCCCCCCCCCCCCCACACACACTCTTTTGCTCCTCCTTGATTTCTCTTAAAACTCAGTGGAGAGAAGATAGAAGAACTTGCTGGAAGGAAACTTAGGTCCTCAATTGGCTTCTCTCTCTCTCTCTCTCTCACTCTCTCTCTCCAAACCGTGAAACACCATTTTATCTTTCGATTTCAATTTTGCTTCATATTTTTAGGTTAGTTCTATTCATGTGGGGGAAATTAATCAATATTAAATTGTGGATTTTGTGTTACAATGGTAGATCAATTTGCTTTGGTGGGTAAATTTCACAATCATCATGATCTGAGTACTGTCTAAAACTGGGCACCAAAAATACGATTGTTGATTTATCTTCCAAAATATGTGCTGGTTTTGTTTTATTTTAGTGGTATTTGTCTAATTCATAAACTTCTGGAGTTGGTTCTAGATTAGTTTTATGGGGTTATATTATTGATTTATTATGTTATAGGTGCTACTGAATGTGATTTTGCAATTCTAATTTGTTCTGTACTTTGTAAAAGTCCATATATTCCAAGGGTAAGAATAAGGTTTAGGTTAACCTTCTATATGCAATAGTAAATCTGTATGATGATTTATATCTTCATCTGTACACTCTGTTTAGTACCTGAGAAAAGATAAATCTATACTTGGATAAGAGTTTCACTTCTTCGGTTGATGAAGGGACAACTAAGCCTACTATAATTTCAGCTTCCTCAAATTCTAATTTTGCGAATCCACAACTGATGTGATTTATAATGCTCATTTGTTAAATTTTTTAAATATAAGTACTTTCTATTTGTTGGGTTGCTTAGCAAATAAAAGAAAACAATATAATTTTTCAATTTTATTAGACATGTAAAGGTCAAGATCAGAGAACAGAAGCAAAGAAGGAAGGAAATGAGGATAAACGACACAAGGTTGGCTGAAGCTACAAGAGGGTTTAATCAGTCAGCTAAAACTACAAGTAGCTTAGGTGTTATTTAATTGTTGTTGTATCACACGTGTTGTAACTAACTCCTGCACGTGTAATAATTGCTCTCCGTATAATTTGGTATAGTTGGTTATGCTATGTTTTTAGGGCTTTTAGTTCTTAGGCTTAGCTATGATTGTATAAAGCTTGGATTCATGTACAGATTCATTCATTACATCAATTAGAGAAGCTCTTCATTTTTCTCTCCCTGTGTTCATACTTCTTCTTCTTCCTTTGTCTTTATTTTCTTACATGGTATCGGAGCTCAACCCTTCATCAATGGCATCGAATACTCAGACTAATTCATCTTCCTCTTCTCAGTGAGAATTATCTCCAATGGAAGATTCGCGAAGTCCATTTTTCTTGCATCATGGTGAAACACCAAGTGCAATTCTGGTTACTCAACCATTAACTGAGGATAACTACCCGACTTAGGCTAGAGCAATGAGACTGGCTTTGGATGCCAAAAGCAAACTTGGATTTGTTGATGGTTCAGTCAATGCTTCAATGGCAGTCACACCACTCGAGAAGCAAGCTTGGTCCAAGTGCAATTCTATGATCTCTTCTTGGATCTTGAATTCAGGCTCTCCTCACCTCACTGCTAGCGTGATTTATAGAGACACAGCCTTTGAGGTGTGGAATACTCTCAAGAAATGATTTTCTCAAGCTAATGGACCAAGAATCTCTCAGCTTCAGAAGCAAATCTCAACTATGATGCAAGGTGCTGCTTCATTAACAAGCTTTCTCACTGATTTTCAAGCTGCTTAGGATCAGTTATTGAATTTTAGACCTTTACCATGTTGTTTACTGTGAGGGTCCCTTTTCGACAAAATGTCCAGGCCCGCAATAGAAGCGAGGACCCTGGGCCTTGTTGTTGTGTTGAGGAATTAGGCTTGGTTCACCCTAGCTAAAAGGGTTGTTTTACGAACCAAGTGGTGCATAGAGCGGGGATCCTACAATACATATATTCTAACAAGCAGGGTTGTATGTATATATGTGTGTATATATATATATATATATATATATATATATATATATATATATATATATATATATTGAACAACAAGCAAAACAGTAAAGGAATAGTACTTAAAGAAGAAAACAGAAAGTTAAGGATCCTTAAATCAATGAGGAATATTTCGTTGCTTTTAATTAAGGAACCACAAAGCACTCACTAAGACATGTTACAAGGTCCAAATGAACTCAAAAATTACAGACTTAGATGGCCCTCTCAGCCTCTAAGACTTGCAAAGTTTGAACCCCTATGAATCCGAGTATGTTCTAAAGTGGCTGCCTTGGTACACCGGTCAATGTTTCCTTTCTCCTTACTACTTTCTTTGAGTGTTTTAACAGAATTTTCTCAATGATTCTATTCTAATCCACTATTGATGAATGCCTTTCACTGTTGCTGCTTCCTCCTTTTATAGTGTCACCTTAGGGCTCCGGGGTACCACTTGTTCCCTCTCTTTGTTCCTCTAGGTAACAGAGCCCGTAGCGTGTCAGCAGCTTTGGTGGCTAGCCCATTCCTTATTTCTCATAGTTTTCTTCTTTTGGTGCCTTTTCTCCAAAAGTCCCTTGTTGACCTTCCATTCTAAGGTGTCTTCGGGGAGCTGACCTTCAATTTCTCTTCCTCCAAGGCTTCTTTATTTTTCTTTTCCATACTCAGTTTTTTGGCCGCCCTTCCTTTTTGTCATTTTTCCTAAGTGGGCCGATTCTATCCCTGCTAGGTTGAAAGTCCCCCTGGCTACTTCCCTTCATAGTTCTTCTTCCTGGGTTCCCCGAGGTACCAGCCTTCTTGTTCATGAGTTGTTACTTTTCAATCCTTCTGGTTCCCTTTTGCATCATCAGGTGATTGGGAATGATGCTTTTGCTCTTCGTTTCTCGTGTTTCTTGGTACTCCTCTTGAGCTGTCTTAATCTCATTCTCAGCTGTTCCGCACATCCTGAAGACCCTGAGCCCTTGACGGCCTCTAGGTATTCCGGCTCAATACTTACTGCTGGGCTCTTTTGGTTTTCTGATCTTGATAAGCTGGGCTTTTTTTTTTTTTCTTTCGTTTGATAGGCCTTAAGGTCTATCTCTCCATGAATCTTGGGCTTCAAATCCTATTTAATGGACTTGGGCTTATTCCCTTCCCTGTTGTGGGGAGCTTTGACACTTTTATTGTTGTTTTCCATGGGGTGTGTTCGTTGTGCTACTTTAGGCCTTGATGACGTGACTTTTTGTACCTCAACATTCATGTGGTAAATGTACCTGTGGTGTGAATGACAAGATCATAGCTTTTCAACACCAAGATTCTCTCATGCAATTCCTTAATGGATTGAATGATTTTTACTCTCAAGTCAGAACACAGATCCTCATGATGGAGCCTAGTCCTTCCATTGATATGGCATTTTCCTTAGTAATTCAAGAGGAAAGGCAAAGGTGTTTGGGTTTAACTGTTGCTCCTTCAGTTGAATCAACTGCTCTTGTAGTCAAAAACCAAGGGTTCAATCAATGCACTTCATTCCCAGGCGACAATAGCAAGAATTTCAAAGAAAACAATGCTAAAGGGAGGCCTGTATGTAGTCATTGTGGGAAGGTTGGCCATGTTATGGAGAAATGCTGCAAATTAGTAGGTTTTCCTCCTGGTTACAAGCAGAAAGGTAGAGTAGCTATGGCCAATCAAGTCTTGGTTGAAGGTGATCAATAAGACAATTTTGATGTTCAACAGGTCAATTCTTTCCCTTTCACTTCATAGCAGTATCGGCAACTGATTTCAATGCTGAGCTCTCATGCTTCCACATCTAGTGCTTCCAATTATGCTTTACATTCAGCCAATTCTGCCCTTTCAGGCAATGTTTGTAATACTTGGTCAAATTCTATTTCCTTAAGCATGCATCATTTAGTTTTTGCTCTTAATCTTGCCAAGAAAATTGCCTATGGTAATGATGTTTGGGTTCTTGACACTAGGGCTATAGACCATATAGTTCATTCTTTATTTTTGTTCACACATATCACTAGTTCCATTTCTACATTTGTTCAATTGCCTAATGGTGAAAAGGTTGTTGTTACACATATAGGTACAATTCAAGTTACTTCAACTTTGTATCTTGACAATGTACTATGTGTTCCCTCTTTCACTTTCAATCTAATATTTGTCAGCCAATTAACCAAAACTCTATCGTGTTGTCTTGTTTTTCTCTCAAATTTATGCTTCATACAGGACCTTACTTGTTGGAGAACGATTAGAGTGGGTGAATTGCACGACAATTTGTACTTGCTGAACACGACATTCTCTTGCAAGTCTGTTTCAAAAGCTTCTTCAATTCTTGAGTCTGTTTTTCATTCCTTTGTTAACTCTATGTCAGATTCTGTGCCATATCCTAGTGTTACTAAGCCATATCTTTGGCATATGAGATTAGACCATGTATCTGATAATAAACTTCATGCTTTACACAGTTATCTTCCTGATGTACATACTTTTTATAGCAATAAAAACTGTGTTCTTTGTCCAATTGCAAAACAGAAAAGACTCCCCTTTCCTTCTTTTAATCATGTTTCAAATAATGCTTTTAACTTGATCCATTGTGATGTTTGGGGACCATTTGCTAGGTTCACTCATGATGGTTTCAGATACTTCCTTTCCATAGTGGATGATGCCACAAGATTTACGTGGGTTTACCTCATGAAATCAAAGTCTGACACTAAGGCTTTGTTGATTTCCTTTTATAACATGATTAATACACAATTTCACACTAATATCAAGATCATTAGAATTGACAACGCTCTTGAATTTTTCTTAAAAGATTTTTATGCTAAACATGGCATTATTCATCAACATTCATGTGTTGCCACTTCACAACAAAACTCAGTTGTGGAGAGGAAACACCAACACATTTTAAGCATTGCAAGGGCATTGAAGTTTCAATCTAATGCTCCTATTTCTTATTGGGGTGAATCTGTGTTGACTGTTGTTCATATTATTAATAGGTTGCCTTCTAAGATCTTAAATCACAACACTCCATTTGAGAAGCTTTATGGCAAACCTCCTTCTTATGCTTATTTGAAAGTCTTTGGTTGCCTTTGTTTTGCATCCACTTTGTCCTATAGTAGGTCTAAATTTGAACCAAGATCCACTTCTTGTGTTTTTCTTGGTTACCCCTTTGGAGTTAAAGGTTTCAAGTTACTTTATTTAACTACCAAAAGGATTTTTGTCTCTAGGGATGTCCATTTTCTTGAAACTGTGTTTCTTTTTATCTCCTCTTCTCCTTCTTTCTCACCTCACTCTAGCATTCCTTTGCCACATCTTTTTCCTTCAGTGGCTCAACTACCTGCTTCCTTACTTGATTTTCCTTCTTCAGACCCTCATCCTACTTCCCTTCCTTATCCTGCTATTCCTTCTGCTCATAACATTCCTTCTCATACTGAAATTCCTTTAGTTGATACAGTAGATTCTATCCTACCTATTGAGCATTCTCCAGATTCAGTAACCCTTAATCCATCTCAATCTATCCTACCTGATCTTATTTCCAATTCTGTACCTCCTGTTCCTTTGAGGAAGTCTTCCAGGGTGTCAAAACCTCCTCCGTACTTGCAGGATTATAAGTGCAGCTCCATTGTCTATGATCAACCTGCTTCTTCTCTTCCTACCAACAAGTCAAGTATTCTCTATCCCTTATCCACTTACCTTGATTCCTCTAAATTTTCCATCAATTATGCCCATTTTTGCTCTCTCATATTTGCCATTCCTAAGCCTACATCTTACCATGAGGCAGTACAATATCCTAACTGGCAAGATGCTATGGCATCTGAAATTGCTGCTTTAGAAGCAAATCAGACCTGGACTATTACTCCATTACCTTCTCATAAGAAGGCTATTGGTTGTAAGTGGGTTTATAGGGTTAAATATAATGCTAATGGCTCTTTGGACAGATATAAGGCTAGGCTTGTTGCCAAGGGTTTTACTTAGTAGGCAAGCTTGGATTTCACTGACACTTTCTCTCCTGTTGCAAAGATGACCACTGTCAAGACTTTGCTTGCTATTTCTACTGTGAGAGGTTGGCATTTGGTTTAGCTTGATGTCAACAATGCCTTCCTCAATGGTGATCTTCATGAAGAGGTGTATATGCAGTTACCTCAAGGCTTTCACAGCAAGGGGGAGAACCTGATTTGCAAACTCAACAAGTCTTTGTATGGCCTTAAGCAAGCCTCAAGACAATGGTACTCCAAGTTTTCAACAACTATCTTGAAGTATGGATTCAAGCAATCAAAATCTGATTACTCTTTGTTCACTAAAAAGTTCAATTAGACTTTTATAGCAATGCTAGTTTATGTTGATGACATTCTTATTGCAAGTAATAATGTACAAGCTGTTGAAGACCTTAAGAGTTATTTGAATCATGAATTTAAGTTGAAAGACCTTGGGAATTTAAAATACTTTCTTGGTCTTGAAGTGGCTAGACTAGAAAAGGGGATTTCATTGAGCCAAAGAAAGTATGCACTAGAGGTACTTAAGGATGCTGGTATGACAGGTTGTAACTTGTAAGCCCAGTAAAGTGCCAATGGAACAAAACTTGAAACTAAGCAAGTATCATGGAGAATTATTGGTTGATCTTGGAGTTTATAGTAGGCTGGTTGGGAGATTACTATATTTGACCATAACCAGATCAGATATTACATTATCCAGTCCACAAACTAAGCCAATTCATGTCCAAGCCTAGAAAGCCTCATCTAGATGTTGCTTACAAAGTCTTGTAGTACATTAAAGGGTGTCCTGGTCAAGGCATTCTCCTATCATCTAAGTCAGATTTGCATTTGAAAGCTTACACAAATGCAGATTGGGCCTCTTGTGTAGACACTAGAAGATCCACTACAGGATTTTGTGTATTCTTAGGTGATTCATTGGTCTCATGGAAGTCTAAGGAGTAGTCTATAGTTTCTAGATCCTCAGCTGAAGCTGAGTATAGAGCCGTGGCCTTAATTGTTTGTGAGATGACTTGGTTGTTAGCTCTATTGAAAGACTTAGAAGTTCATCATCTACAGCTTGGTATGCTCTTCTGTGACAGTCAGGCAACAATTTATATTGGTGAGAATCCTGTTTTTCATGAAAGGACTAAGCACATCAAAGTAGATTGTCATTTGGTTAGAGATAAGGTGCAAGAAAAGGTGATACAATTGTTCTTTACTCCTACATATTCACAACTAGCAGACTTGTTTACCAAAGCACTTAGTAGTCAGCAACTGAAGTCCTTACTTTCCAAGATGAGTATATTGAATATACACAGCTCTGAATCTCATCTTGAGGGGGAGTATTAGACATGTAAAGGTCAAGATCAGATAACAGAAGCAAAGAAGGAAGGAAAGGAGGATAAACGACACAAGGTTGGCTGAAGCTTCAAGAGGGTTTAATAAGTCAGCTAAAACTACAAGTAGCTTAGGTGTTATTTAATTGTTGTTGTATCACATGTGTTGTAACTAACTCTTGCACGTGTAATAACTACTCTCTGTATAATTTGGTATAGTTGGTTATGCCCTGTTTTTGGGGCTTTTAGTTCTTAGGCTTAGCTAGGATTATATAAAGCTTGGATTCATGTACAGATTCATTCATTACATCAATTAGAGAAGCTCTTCATTTTTCTCTCTCTGTGTTCATACTTCTTCTTCTTCCTTCATCTTTACTTTCTTACAAATTTCACAAATAATGATTCTCATTTTTCCACCACTTTACTTAATTCAGGTTTTCTTCTTTATAGGCTTTGTTTTTTAGATAGGTGACTTTTAAGTTGGTCCCCTTTACTTTGTTGGTTTCTATAATGTTTTAACATGAAACTAAGGCTATTTATTCTGAACATTCCCTTTTTATCATTCTATTACTACCATTTACTTGAGTGATTGAATGACACATTGATTGATTTTGTTGTTTAAAGTTGAGAACTACAACTGGGTCCCAATTATGATCTCTTGTGGCATTGACATTCATCCTATGTTTTCCATATGGAAAAAAGAAAATAGGGACAGGATGTTGCTTACAAAATCAAGTCTTTTTCTTGTGGGTTTTTTTACTCTAAAGTGACTAGCTTAAAGTGTGAATGCTTTTCTTCTTTTTGTTCTTTGTTGTGCTTATGGTGTCAATCATTATTATATATTTCTTCGGAGAAAATTGGCTTTTGCCCCTTTTTTAAAAAATATCCAGCAAAATGGCCCATTTCTAAAACTAATTAAGGAAATGCCTCTGTTTTGAAACTCGATTTTCTAAAAATTGAGTTTCAAATGTATAACTCGATTTTTGGAACATTGAGTTATAGCGAACGTGGACTTAGAAAAAATGTTTATTTTTTGGAACTCGAGTTCCATTTGAATTTTTTCAAAGAACTCGAGTTCCATGAACTCGAGTTTCAGAATTTTTTTTTTAATTTTCAGTTCGCTATAACTTGATTGTCCAAAAATCGATTTTTAAATTGAAACTCAATTTTTAGAAAATCGAGTTCCAAAACAGGGACATTTCTCTAAATAATTTTAGATATGGGCCATTTCGCTGGATATCTTAAAAAAAAAAGGCAAAAGCCCATTTTCTCCATATTTATTTGGCACATCTATTGGAAGCATTTAATCTAGGGTCATTTGTATATTTGTAATAGCAAATTTGAAATAAGACTCGTAACTTTTGGCTATTCATATGCTTCCCTCAATTTTATATTTAGAAGTGGTTTGTTGAAGCTTGAGCCTCATTTCAGCCTTTTACTTGCGATAATTTTCCATTTTGTACCTGATGTTTATGAAATAATGTGTGATCTTGAGCTTTTTGATTGGTACAAAAAAACTAAGGAAACTATGATTTGAAATTTTGTATAATTTTTCACCTTTATGTGGCGTTTGGTACGGGGTAATGTTTTAGAATTCCCAGGAATATTTAAAGATTCTCATGTTTTGTTGCAAATTACGCTAGGGAATCAGATGCTAGGGGAATCTGGATTCCCCCCTTAAACCCCTCTCAGTAGGAATGTGGATTCCCTTAAAACAGGTGGGAATTCAGATTCCCAAGCTTAAAGGAAATTATATTTTTTATGAATTGACAATTTTAGCCATTTTTCCTTATCATTTAAGCAATTAAGATAAAATATAAAACAAATTATTATGGATTAAACTCTTTTAAAAATTATTATTAAGAATAAAAGCATTTGAGAATTTAAATAGTTATTTTTGTATTGTACCTGTCATTTTGAAATGTTAGACTGTAATTTTAATGAATTTGTCATAATTAATAATTTAGATTTGGTTTTTCATTATTTATTTAGAGGAATTTTTTTTTAAAGGACTTAGTAGTTCACATTCAAATCTAAGGATATAATGGGAAAAATAAATAATTCATTTAAGATTCTTGGGAATAAACCAAACACTATCATCTCACATTCCTAGGAATCTTAAGAGATTCCCAATGAAACCAAACATAAAAATAGCTACATTCCTAGGAATTACATTATTAGGAATCTGGATGCCAAGAGTAATGTGGATTCTCCCGTACCAAACACCACATTAGGGTCTGTTTGAGATCCACTTATTTTGTTGAAACTGAAAACTTTTTTCGTAAATAAAGGTAAAAGTTATCTGAAATAGTACAGTTAGACTCATAAGTATTACCAAAAATATAGTGGGACTCATGAATAGTAGAAAATAAACGAAATAGTAAAATAAGTTGGCAAAATTAATTATATCAAACGGACACTTAGTTGGCATAATGGGAAGGTGTGTAGTTTTTAGACACGTGGTCTTCCTATAATTTAACCTCATGTCAGTTATGTGGATTTTAATTGAAGCTTGGAAGCTCTAAGTTAAAAAAATAATAATAATAATAAAATAAAATAAAAAGCGAAGATACACTTTTAGTCTCTACATTTTGGACATAATTTAATTTTTGTCTCTAATTTAATTTCGGGCCTACCTTAGTCCCTGAAAACAAAAAAATCATGTCTATTTTGGTCAATGTCGTCAACCCAATAACAAAAAATGCATATGTGACAGATGGAGTGCACTGTTTGCACAGTAACAGCTGACGTGGCTAATAAAATAATAATAATAAAAATTTATTACGTCTGCAAAATATTATTTTTTTAATAAAAAATCAAATAAGTTAAAAAAACAAACATTAAACCTAATTAAATTAAATAATTAATTTTTTTTATTGATTTTCATTATTTATTTGGAAGAACACAAAGAACATGTTCTTCCCAAATCAAGACATATTCAACACTGAATGCTTGATGTTCTTCCCCAAATTCTAACACAATTAACACCAAATTCTTCATGTTCTTCCCCAAAAAATTATAAAAAATAAATTTCTTAACTTTAATTTAAAATGAAAACACAAATTTAATTTAATTTCTTACATTATTTTTGTTAACCAAACACAAATGGTCTAAGCTGGATCTTCCCCCAAATCTTAGAACAATTTCTCACAGTTTTTTTTTTAATTTTTAAAATAACTATAAAAGCTCAATAATTTTGTTAGTTAGCAACGTTTCCATACTATTTAGGAAACTAACAATTCGAGTCTTTTAGACTCGATTTCACTATAGCAAATCGAGTCCAACAGACTCGATTTCCATGAGGTGTGTAGCTAATGTGGATTGAAAAAATCCACGTGGAACTTAAGTCTCGAAGACTCGAGTTCCCTCCAGAAAAAACCCAGAACACCCAACGCAAAAAACCCAAAACAGCAGAAATCACCAACGCAAAAAATGCAACAACCAGAAAATAGAAATCACCAATGAAGAAACCTAGAACAACCAGAAACTAGAAAATGCAGCAACCCATAACAACAACCCAGAAAACACAAACAAACCAACCAAAAAAGAAAAAAAACCAAGAACATCAATCCAGAAAAAACAGAAAATGAATCAAGAGACAAACCAAACCAGAAAACACAGAAAACGGACCTTTGGTGCCGAGATCAACAAACCCAAGCCGCTCTGGTGCCGAGATTATCAAACCCATGGTGCTTCAGTGCTGGGATCGTGAATTTTGGGTTTGGGTATTTGCTCCGATTTCGAGGTCGTGATTTTTGGGTTTGGGATTTTGAGAAAAGGGTTTGGATGTTTGAGGAAGGAGAAGAAGAAGAAGAAGGAAGAACTGTTTGGAGAAGAACTATCTTGGGACAGCAAATGGAGAAAGAAAAAAAAAAAAAAAGGAGAAAAAGAATGGAGGAGGAAGATGGTCTACAGGAACTCGAGTCTTAGAGACTCGATTTCCACGTGGATATTTTAGTCCACGTTAGAATTTCCATCACATAAAAATCGAGTCTCTTAAACTCGATTTGCTACAGTGAAATCGAGCCTTTCAGACTCAGATTGCTAGTTTCCTAAATAGTTTGAAAACATTGCTAACTAACAATATTATTTGGCTTTTATAGTTATTTAAAAAAAAAAATCCATTTCTCATGGACTAGAAACCAAACTCTTCAACTTTCACTTTTTTGGGTGCCTTTCCAAATCAACATCTTCAATCCTTTTACTAAAAATTTTCTGCTTATCATCACCTCCCCATCCTCCTTTTCATCCTTGTCATCATCTATCAATCTCACTCTTTCAAAACCTTCGATACCCACAAATTGGCAAGGCCCCTCTTTATCTTTCTCTATTTTCTCTACCCAGATCTCTCTTCCTCGATTGCCGCCGCTCGACACCACCGCCTATCCAGGCGGTGCTTTCCTCATTTCTCACTACCAAACCCCACTGCCCTCTTTCTCTTCGATCTGAACATTCCTAGATCTCGTTTCTCTCTTTGTTTTCTTTCTCTCGCTTCGATCTATCCCCAGATCTCCCTCAAATCTCTAGTTCAGCCAAAGCCAAACCCCACGAGCACCACACCATCCACGACAGCCACCTCAACACCAAAGCCAAACCCATTACCTCTCGGTTTGCTTTGTTGCTATTTGTGTTTTGAATCTTTGAAGGTTGTGTTTGTAGTGAGATAGTGAAAAATCTGTGTAATTATTGAAATCTTTGTGAAATAATTGGTTTTCATCTAACCTAGAGACATGCATGGATGTGGTTTGTGAAAGAATTGGTTTTCATTTGAGTGAAAGAATCTTTAAAGGTCTTTGTGTTTGAATTTTGTGGAAGAACTTATACAGATCTTGGAATAGAAATTCCTTGAATTTTCATTCGTTCTTAGTTATTCATTCTCCTTGATAGTATTTTATTTTTGGGTAAAATGCAAAACTGACCCTTTAAGTTTTTTTAGATTTCATTTCAGTCCTCTAATTTTGCTTTTGTTCATTTCAATCCTCTAACTTTCATCAAGTTTTTTCAATTAAGGCTGATGATGCAAGGAAAAACAGTAGGCTGGATACTTCGGGCTTCAAAGGGCTAGTGATTGATTGGAAGGCCTGAAAAAAGAACACACGATCAAAGGTGACCTGGGTGGACCGGCCAGGAACCCTCCAATGCCAAAGTTAGTTTCTTTCTCAAATTCTAGAGTTTCAACTTTTTAGGAGTCATAAAAACTTACCTTCACTTGATGTGAATGAGTATTTATATAGTGTGGTCTTGGAGTGGTTACTTTTCTCATAACTTCCCCTACAAATGAGAAAGTCAGAGGGTTCAAGGTTAACTGTCATGGAAGTTAAGTACTGCGGAGGAAGTTATAACGATGAACCAGGATTTAACTCATGCCTCAAGATAGTAACATGTGGTCTAATTTAGCTCTTGTAAATAAATTTTTGGAATTATTCCCAAGTCTCAGAGGTCGTCTAGGGGTTTTCCTTATGGACAACCCACATGCTTATGGATGACCGTCCTGACAGGGGAAGCCATTCTTGCCTTCTTGATCTGGACGACCCCTATGGACTAGTTGGAGTTCATTTTCCTTTTGGTTCACTATCAAAGGCTTTTCCATCAACTTTTGTTATATGTTGTGAATAATTTTTCAATTTTATAAATTTTTCTTCAAATTTTTTAAATTAAAAAAATTCAATTAATAATTGAAAAATATTTCCCTAATTTCTTTTTTCAAAAAATTTAAACAAAAGTTAACGGAAAGACCTTAATTGAATAAATCTGAAACTTAGAAGACTAGAATGAGTGAAAGCAAAGTTAAAGGGCTGAGATGAAATCTGAAGAAAGTTAGAGGGTCAGTTTTGCCTTTTAGCCTTTATTTTTTTCATATTTTTTTTTGTTTGCATTTTGTGTTTTTCAAATTTCATTTTAGTTCTCTAATTTTGCTTTTGTTCATTTTAGTCCTTTAACTTTCAAGTTTATTCAATTAAAGCTTTTCCATCAATTTTTGTTTTATGTTGTGATTAATTTTTCAATTTTATAAATTTTTCTTCAAATTTTTTGAATTAAAGAAATTCAATTAATGATTGAAAAATATTTTCCAGATTTCTTTTTTCAAAATTTTTTAACAAAAGTTAACAGAAAGATCTTAATTGAATAAATCTGAATCTTAGAGGACTCGAATGAATGAAAGCAAAGTTAAAGGGCTGAAATGAAATTTGAAGAAAGTTAGAGGGCCAGTTTTGCATTTTAGCCTTTATTTTTTCTTTATTTTTTCGTTTGCATTTTGTGTTCTTGTGATATGGGTTTGTGGGCTTGTGTTCATGTTAAGGATGAACATGATCTGAATTTATGTATTTTTGTGTTTTTAATTATTTTTAAATTGATAAATTCTGACGTGGTATTTTTTTTTTTATTAGCCACATCAGTGGTTACATGCAAACAGTGCACTCCGCCTACCACATATACTTTTTCCATTACTAGGTTGACGGCATGGACCAAAATAGACATGGTTTTTCATTTTTAGGGACTAAGGTAGGCCTGAAATCAAATTGGGAGCAAAATAAGAATAGGCCTAAAATATAGGGACCAAAAATGTATTTTTGCCACCAAAAAAAAAATGCATAGCCTCAAAAGTAGAATATCTTATTAGAGGCATTTACACGCATTTCTAAATCACATGTGATTATATACATCAGAAAATAAAGGTTATGTTTGATAACCGTTTTTGTTTTCTATTTTCAAAACTTGTTTTTGGGGATATAAATGAAAAAAAAAATTCTTGTATTTTTTAAATAAAAAACATGTTTGGTTAGTTGAAATTAAAAAAAAATAGTTTTTTGAAGAAAAAAAATAGAAAATACTAAAATATGTTGTTACTAGGATTTCAACTCTAATTCTAACTTATTAAATGAGACAAATTCATTAAATTAAATGCGTATTTTCATTAACTTTTGAAAATTAGAAATTAAAAACAGCCTTTTACATGTTTTCAATTTCCTTCACGAATTGAGTTTTGAGAACAGTTTTTGTTTTCTATCCATTTTGGGTTGCCAAACAAGTTTTTTAGTCTGAAAAATAGAAAATTGTTTTTAGAAACAGAAAATAAGGGGAAAAACAGTTAAGAAATATACCCTAAACTACTTTATTAGGTGAACATTATTTCACTATTCTTCTAAACCTTAATTTCCCTATTGTTCTATTTTACATTATTTATACTATTATTTAAGGGGCTTCCCCTATTTGGATTCCTCATTTTTTAGTTCAAAAATGCCCCTACGGCCTATGTTTAAGTAGAGACAAAACTAAAGGACAATTTGGTAAAAATGCAACTCTAACTCCCACTAAAACATTGCCTAAAAAATAGAACCACTTTCCTATTAATTTTTAAATTGATTTATTCACTTATAAATTAGATTTTCAAAATAAAAATTATATATATTAAAATAAAAAATACAGTTTTTTTCTACAAAATAAGACCACTTAAAAAAAAAAGCATCATCGCACGCACGAAGCGCGTGTGATGAGGTTGGTATGCTTGAAATGTTATATCGTGCATACAGTTCATTAAATGTACTATATTTTCTTGCTAGTTAAATAGGATGGGGTCTGGCAGGGTTCTAAACAATGTCTTACGCAAGTAATTATTACTCCAATTATAGTTGACATTTATGTGATATGGAGCATTGTGTGCTTAAGATGTGGTTGTTGCTTCATACTTTCTGTAGGAGGTTTTATAGTTGTAGTCATAGGGCAGTGATGAGTACCAATTGCGTTTATTTCAGTTATTTGGTAGTGTTTGAAATCATCAAGTGGTTGGCTCATCCTTGAAATGCTTTAATTAAAGTTGCAGGATGATGAATGTAATTGTAAGTTCTTTAAATGGTTGGACAACAACACATGTAGGCGTGACGCAGAAACAACACCAATTTTGTTAGCAAAATTCAAGAAGTTGGAGATTAGGAATGGCAACGGGGCAGGTATCATTTTCCCTGCCCCGTCACCCTCCCATTAACTAAATGGGGGGATTTTTTGTCCCCATACCTGCCTCGCCCTACCATGCCCCTTAATTTTTTTTTTCAATTTTCTATTTTCCTGAAGCCTAAAGGCTCTAAACTAGAGCCTAATCTCAACAAAAAAAAAAATCAATTTTATGTTTTCCTAAAGTTTGAACTCCTATACTAGGGCCCAATTATGAAATCCAACCCATACAAAACAAATAAAACATGTTATCAAAAATAAATAAATATATATATATATATATATATATATATATATATATATATATATAAACTGAGCAAATAAATAAAAATAATAATAAACATTCAACTTTAAACATAAAACAAGTAAATACTATGTTTTAGCCCAGCTCCCAGCCACTGTTTTTCAATAAGCAAATCTATATCTATATCTGTATCTATAATAATTAATAGCCGAAACATTTGACTTTTTGTTGACTATTCATCATTGTGCCATATGGCTACATAAATTGTAGCCACATTTACATTTTAAAATACCGAACAGTTGTGCCTTTTCAATATGTCTATTCACAATTACATTTAAAAACACCAAAACATTGTGCCTTTTCATTTGGTGGAATAAGGAAAATGTTTCAATGATATTTTCACTTTTTAGTACCGTTGTGTTCAGTTGCCTATAGTAAATTAGAAATACAATATTCTGTCACTTGGTTAGTAGTTACAAAATAGCAACGTACTAGATAAATTTAATAACATATCAAAATCCTTCGTATCCCTTCGTTATTTTAAAAGCCTTTGGGTAGTTACAGATTTGAACGTTACATATGTTTTTCCAAAAGATGAAAACCACTTCTTTCTTCTCTTTGTCTCTCTCTATGCAAGTTCTTCTCCCTTTCTATGCCATTATGAGGAGAAGTGGACCCTCAACAAGGTAACACTTCTCATTGAATCTATTTTAATCTCAATTCCTTCAATTATTTATTTATTTATTACATAACTTCTAATAAGAATTTCTCTCTTGATGTTGATTTATGCAGTTTTATTTTATTTTTTTGGGTTTGGTTCCATGAAAGACTATATAAAATACAAAATAGTTGGGTGTGATGCATGTGTAGGCAAATCAGGCCTTGCTTATGCAATTCACAAATAGGAGAATCTAGTTTGTGCATATCTCTCCAATGGGGTTAAACTACGAACATTGTAAGTTGTCCCATGTTTCTCTCTATCTATTTTGATTGAATCTTATGTAATTATTTTTTGTTGCCCCAGAAAGAAGGGATAAAAACTTGGTAGCCAAAAGGTAAGTACGATGGTTTTCTCTCTATCTTTTTTTTTTTTTCTTTTTTCTTTTTTCTCTTTTATTTTTTCTTTTTTATTTAAGATTCTCTTCTATTATTATTTTTTATTGAAAATTTTCAACTGAATAACAGAAGAGTTGTTGATTATGTTGTTCAGATGTTGTATATGATTATAGACCTTAGTGATAATTTTATTTTAAAAAATGATAATGATGTGGTAAGCTCTAGAGAGGTCAATAAAAAGTCAAAGACTTTGGTTATATATATAATGTGACCCAATTCGTCTTTGAATTCTTTGTAGACATATGGCTTGAATTAAGGATGAGAAATGAATTTTATTTTTTTGGTTACTATCCTTTGAAGTTGGAATATAAAAACCAAACTCTATTAACACGATACAAATCTTATCTCCTACTTGATTTGAAATTCTACTTGGAATAGGAGTAGAAATTTGTTTTGGTTCAAAGCTCCAACAGTACATGTACCTCTATTGGATCTAGCCGACTATTGTTTTGCTTGTAGTTGTGTGCAAGTATTCTTAATGTTTTGTGTATTTTGGTTTTGGATTAATTTTCTTAGTTCCTATTATTTGGTTGGAGATCTTTTTCAAACCTAAAAAATATTTTCATGATCAATCTTGGTAATTTGAGCTTCCGCTATTTCACAACATTTTCAACATGAATATAATTTGTTTTTCGTTTCCCAAAAAGAAACAAATTTGGTTTATTTTTTCTAGCTCTATGATGAAAACATTGGAGAAGAAAATTTGGTGACTGAAAAGTAAATTTTGATAGTTTTCTCTTTTCTTTTCTTTTTTAAAAGATTTATCTTCTATTTTTGTTGAAATCTTATCAACTGAATAACATAGTTATTGATTATATAATTCTAATGTTGTATATGGTTATAAACTTTTGTGATACTTTATAATTTTACCCAATTCGTTTGTGATTTTAGACAAATGTTATCTAGAAATAATGAAATATATTGATTGTAGTTTATCTTGGTGGGTTGGTATAAAAAATTGGGTTTTATCACTTATATTTTTTCCTTTTTTTTTTTTTTTTAGTTTCAGAATAAAGTTTTTTGGCTTCTCATAATTTGTATCATGCTCAGAATGGTAAAATTAAGTCATTCTCCAATCACACAAAGCTCACAAGATTTGTAAAGAAGAAACATAACAGCCCCGCAACCCAACCGAGCACATCATATGCCAAAACTCCATACAACTATGAACTATGTCTCTAAACCAACAAAATCCCTATTATGTTTTGCCTCGGCCAACCAAACATCTATTCACCCAATCCAACTCAATGAAACATATGCCTAACATAAGGCTCAAAGTAGATCAAAACATCAACTAAATCCAATTAGATGATGCTGTTAAAAAGTTGTAGTTAGTGGTTTAGTTACCATATTAGTGAGTCACTGCCAATGATGATCTATATTTTTTTCTATTTGCAAAGATTTTTGTGCTATATTTTTAGTATATCATAAGTAAACATAGCTAGCTTTGATATTGAAGTAAATCTTTGTTTGATACTTGCACTCTTGAACTTGCTGCAAAGAAATGATATATTCAACCGAAGAAGAAAAAGAAACTGAAATATCTTTATATATCATTATCAACAATTTTTTCGTGCATCGGACAGGTTTACAACTAGTAATAACTAATAGCTGAAAATGTCTTACTTTTTGTTGATTGCTCCTCATTGCACCACGTAACTACATAAATTAATGTCACTTATACATTTAAAAATATGAACAATTGTGACTTTTCTTTTTTTTTTAATAGACACATTTTTGGTTAATCGGTTCCTTTTTAGCCAATAGACATATTTTCGGTCAAGAAGTACTTTTTGATTTTTTGTTAACTGCTCCACAATTTTACACCATTAGCATTCTTTTTATTTTAATTTTTAAATTTGAATTGACACCTCCTATGTATAAAGTGCTTAGGGGTCTAGGGGAAAAGGGTTCGAGCTTCAGTTTAACAGCATGTTGTAATTATTTCTCAAAAAAAAAAAAAAAAAAATTATTTCTCTCTATTAAATATATACACTCCCCCTTTCTCAAACCCATACTATCAGTTTTCTCTCCACAACCCAGACCTCCATCGGTCCTCCTCTCCCAGAACTCAACAGCTCCACCCCCCAAAACCCCAATCTCTACCCTTTTCCTTCCCCCAAAACCCTACTCTGAAAATCTTTCTAAAAACTAAAACTAAAACCTGTAACATACGACCCCTCATCTCTCTTCTTAGAAACCATCTGGTCTAAACTTGCTCAAGTAGCAGATATAGTACCAGTCCGATTGGTGTGAGCCCTGGAGCAAGATTTGGAAGAGGAGGATCAGGTTTATTTGGGCGACTCGGACTGAGACTCAGGTAAGAATCTCTGTTTAATTGTTTATACCCGTGTCTATGCATCTCCTGGATATGAGTTTTAGATCAGTTTATTATTTTTCAATGTGTAAGTAATGTAATTGTCAAAACGTATCCTTATGATTACATATACAAACATAGATGATTTTGAAGGAATTGGAAACGGCAGTTTTTTTTTTTTTTGGATTTTGGAACTGTAACTATTGTGTTGTTTGTTTCCACTTTCCACTATACTCTTGATTACAGTCAGTTATTGTTGAAATCCTAATTTGACTATGTTTTGGAGGTATTATGGTATTCTATTATTGTTGAAATTCTAGGTATTTCTTTGATCACATTATATGCAGGGAATGGTTGCAACAATAATGCATGATGTGTGTTTGATAAAAGGTCTCAAAAAGATTGTATTGTGCCATTAATGAGGAAAACTGACGTTTTATACAAGTGCTAAGAGTAACCCAGTAAAAGCAACACTTTTCTTAAGTTGTGTGTCACCATTGGATAGACACTTTTTTATATCACAATACTGAGCAAGTGTGAGAGAGCGACAAATGCAAGAGACAGGATACAAAGGATGTATGGTTGTTTTAAGGGGAATCTTATAGTGGGTTGTATTTGAAATTGTGATTTGCAAATGGGTTTATTTGACTTTGATTGGCCCTTTTCTATTTGGTTATGAGAACATGTTGGAAAACCAACATCAAAAGAGATAATTAGAATAGTTGATATCTTTAATTTTTTTTTTTTTTTTTGGTTCATGGTTTATTTGATTTTGATTGGCCCTTTTCTATTTGATTCTGAGAACATGTTGGAAAACCAACATCAAAAGAGATAATTAGAATAGTTGATATCTTTAATTTTAATTTTTTTTTGGTTCATGGTTATAAAACTTACTGCTGTATTTCAACTTTTTTTTTTTTAGGAAAAAAAATCTTAATGCTTTTTTTTTTTTTTTTTTGCTTTTGGTTTTGTAGGGTTGCTAGGAATACAACCGAATAGGTGAGAGAATCAGTGGTTGTATTTACTTTAAATGTGAAACTTATATAATTATCTGTGTTACAGTGTTGGTGTTTGTATTGATGCCCCTCTTTTTGTTGTGTTTTATTTGTGTGTATGATTTAGATTGGTAGTAGATTGAGTTTGAGAAGAAACTTTGGGGTCAAAGATAATAAATTTGGGGTGGATGCCTAGGTTCTTATGCTCAAGGGTGTGAAGGAAGCTTATGTTATCAAGGTCACCTTACTTCATAGCTACTTAACCACAAAATTTCTTAATGAATATTTACACTCTTGTTATCTATATATACATCTCATATCTTAAAAATCTTTCATTTATAATAAATGTATTTCCTTGGTGGAGCTTTATATATAAATATATTTAGTACCATTTAAACTCGTTTCATAATATATTTAGTTTTCTTTGCCTTATAAGAAATATTAAATTCTTTATGTATGCCATTAGATATCTATTTTTAAAAAATATAAATAAAGAATTTTACCCATAAAAAAAAATCTGTATAACACTGGACAGATTTTTTAGGATTTTCTCTCTTACCCTATTCTTTTTGTGAATCACTTTGGTATACTAATATTTTAAAATTATATTTTCTTTTAATTCAAGGTATTGTTTTGTCTTTAGCTTTTTTCAATTCAAAAGTATTAGCTCTATTAAGAAGCTTGGCTATTCTTGGCTCTATTCAGATTATTGGCTCTATAGCTTTGTATTATTATATATATCATTCTTTTGGTTATTTGTTGTGCATGCTTTTTAGATAAAATAAAAAAATTATTTAGTACGCACTAAATCTAGATCATGGGAACTATATTATTATTTAAATTTTTTTAATCCATAACTCTTTTGATTGTTATAAATTATTAATACACAATGAATCATTGGATGCTATTGAAAAGAGAATTGGATGTCAAATTATAGAATAGAAAGGATTGGTTCTGTCTTCTGATTCACTGGATTGACTATCTAATTCAATGATATATAAGTAATTGGAGAAGGTTAATGATTAGGTGTTTCATAAATCGAGCAAGACTTAGGTACAGTACTTAGGTGCTGTTCCTTAGGTTCTTATCTTAAGATTCTGCCATGTGGTTTTTTTCTCATAAATAAAAGTGTATTTTTTAAGTTGAGTAGCCACATGGTAGAATCTTAAAGATGAGAACCTAAAGAACAGCACCTAAGGTACTGTATATAAGTTTTGTTCTCATAAATCAATTTGTTTGTTAATTTTTTTGCTTTGTGTTGTGGGATTAATGGCAGATAAAGCATAATTGGTGTAGTTTTGCTAAAGGACTTTAAGGTTGAACTAGAAGCATTTCATATATGTGTGTATATCATATATGTGTGTGTGTATATATATATATATTTATATTTATATAATTTGCATGCATATTTTGGAGATGGATTTTTGTGTCTTAGATCCTAACTTGATATTGCTAAGATCTTAAAAGCATATCATTTTGTTTGAAAATTTATATATGTATATATGTGTATGTTTGAGCGAGTCTTAGTGCTAGAGCCAAAGAAAGTGTATGTAGGAAACTCCATCTTCAATCAAAGGGGAAAGTGAATGCTTCAAATGGAAGCACCAAAACCCCAGGGGAGAATCCAAAGAGAAATTTCCTCAACAAGTTGTAGTGTACTGCACAATGATTAAGATGTGAGAAAGTTTCAAGTTATGTGATTCTCTTTTGAATATGTGATTCTCTTTTGAAAATCATTTTATTTTTTCTAATTATTTGTTTTTTTTTTTTTTACAAGGGGAAAATGTACCATCAACTTATGTTCAAAATGAAATACCAGCTTTCTAATTATTTGTTCATGAGAGTAAATTACAAACATAAATGTTCTACTTTGTATTAGTTTGAACTACATTACATGTTTGAGTGTTTTAGCTATATAATATTTCTTACTTGCAATTTATGGACGCTATTATACCAAGGAAAAAAAAATTATGGACACTAATTCATTCCATAAGCTTGAACTCACATGTTCATAGCAAAACTACTCAAAGAAGAGATAATTCATAAATCCGTGTATCGCGCAAGTTAGCAACTAATAATAATAATTAATAGCCGAATCGTTTGACTTTTTGTTAACCACTTTTCATTACGCCATTTGGTTACAAAAATTGTTGCCATGTCTTTTGTCTACAATTAAAAAAACAGAAAAGATATATAACTTTTCGCAAATCGTGTCAGTTTTATTTTTCCTACTATTGGTGTATAGTTGCACCATTCCGTTGGGTAGTTTTTAGTTTTTGCAGCCCTTATCAATTAACCACGCAAGACACAATTCAAACTATTCAAGCGTGAAGTGCTAAAAGTGCAGGCCAGAGGTACTTTTATATATCGAAAAATTTGGGCAACTCAATATTCAAAGTTATATTAAATAGAATACGCTCCAGACTGATTATAAATGTCAAAAAAAAAAAAAAACACTATTATAGTTTTCAATTTTCAGTTTTTAAGTTATATTCTTTTTTGTATTATATTGCCAATTCCCTTTGTATTCAAGCAAGCAATATAACAACCCAAAAAGATAGCAAGAAAAAGTAATATACAATTCAAACTATTCCAAACTAAATATTTTATATGTTCTACAATTCACATCTAGAATTCTAAGTAATTATCATAAAAAAACCTTTATAAACTCATTTTCACAATTCCATAAATTTCATCCATGCTTTCACACGCATACACATAAATAAAAAAATCCTATAATACTTCTACATTTTTTGATGGCACAATTCTCACTATGATCATGACCATCAATTTCAAAGGGTTTTAGTCTCTACCATGTCTTCCTGAATATAAACTAAAAAATTAAATTAAAAGATACTTAACGCAGTTAAGTGTTTAAAAGCAAAATCACATAGACTAAAATCTTAGTAATATAAAAGCAAACAAAAATGACTGACTTGGAGGCATAATTGAAGGTTATCCTTAGACAATATTTGCCCCCACACAAGAGTTGCTAAAGGGTTACTACAAATTCATTTGAGAAGAAGTTACCAAATGAATATGAACCACTATGTATATCTAAAAGATTATTATTATCCTTCAACAAACACCTTTTTATTTAATATGCACATGTTAGATCAATAGACACATTTTCATTTAATAGGCACACCTTCATTCAATAGGTACGCTTTTAGTCAACAAACACATTTTTGTTCAACAAGCACCTTTTTGGTCAATAGATACACTTTCATTCAACAGACACATTTTCATTCAATAGGCATATTTCGTTTAACAAACACCTTTTTGGTCAATAGACACATTTTTGTTCAATTGGCACCTTTTGGTATATCCAATTTGCACCAATTTGAATAGTTATGACCTTTCAAGAGGCACCTTTTGGTATATATATTACAACATATCTTGTATATACCTATATATACAACACAAACTAAACTAGACATAAAGTAGAGATGCAACATTGTGTCTCTTATTCCTTCCAACAAAAAACTAATAATTAAAATAACATTTTTTTTTTTTGCTCTTGAAACTCATCCAGTAGCTATTCCCATGTATCGCACGGGTTAGAGACTAGTAAATAATAAACTCAACCACTATTTTTCAATCATAAATTTTTATTTTGAGGAAAATAAAAAGAAAAACAAAACAAAACATAAGCTCAGTTAAAAAAGCTACAAAATAAATCCCACAAGCCTGGGACCATTACAAACCATTTCAGCAAGTCAAATGTTAAAAAAAAAATACTAAATTAATCCAAAAAGTCCAAGAAATTATAATAGTTTAAAAAGCTACTAAATTAATCCAACAAGTCTAGAAAATTATAATAGCAAAAAAGATGTTAGACATCAATATCATCAAAAGCAAAAGCTAGAACTTCAAGTCTTCAACATAAATCTAATCCCCCACAGTTGTGACATAGCTTCCATCCTCTTCATTAGGATCCAAATCATCAAGAATTGTTTGAATTGTACAATCTCCTAGTGTGAGAGACTGGAAGTTGGACTCTCAAAAAGAGATTTGGGTGCTTAGGGCACATCTCTTTTTGGTAATTGTGTGGAGTCGCCACTTATTTTTTATTACAAAAAAAGGGAAAAAAAAGAAAAATAATATTTACATCAAATATATCAAACTTCATTAATTATGTATATACAATCTTGATCAAATAATCATTACAAGGCTTTGGTCCTAAATACAATCTATAATCTTGGTAAAGTAATATTACAAGGTTTTTGTCCTAAATCCAATCTATGTAAAAATTACAAAGTTTTTATCCTAGTTACATTCTTTGAAAATTCAAAATTTGCAATTTTTATTTATGAAGAAAACTATTTTTTATCATAAAAAAAGTTCAGATTTGTATTTAATGAAAATACAGATCAGTTTTTTATGCTTGAAAAATTTTGATTTGTATTTAATGAGAATACAGATAAGTTTTTATTCAAATTTTTTTTTTCAGATCTGTATTTAATGAAAATACAGATATGTTTTTCTTTTGTTCAGAAAAAATTTAGATCTATATTTAATGAAAATACAGATATGTTTTTTTAGAAAAATTTTAGATCTGCATTTAATGAAAATACAGATATATTTTTATTCAAAAAAAGTTTCAGATAAATTTACAGATCTGTATTTAATGAAAATACAAATTTGTATTTGTTTAGAAAAAATTTCAGAAAAAATTTCAAATCTGTGTTTAATGAAAATACAATTTTAATTTTTGTTTTAAAGAATTTGAGAAAAAAATTTCAGATCTGTATTTAATGAAAATACATATCAAAAGTTTCAGATCTGTATTTAATGAAAATACAAACTGTTTTTGTTTAGAAAAAATTTCAAATTTTTTTTAGATCTGTATATAATGAAAATACAAATATTGTTTTCTTTGTTTTTTTAAAAAGTTTTAGTGATTAATTGCAAATCTTGAAATTTAAAGAAGAATTAAATCATAAGCATGTTGATCAAATAAAAAAAATCCAACTAAACATGTGAACATGGCATATATAAATTGTGAACAAGATCATAATGACAATGAAATAAACATATATCCATGAAAACCATGCAATGAACAACACATATATCAATTAAGAAAGAGAAAAATAAACATAAGAGCGAAATTATATACCTACTTCCATGAATGTACCCTTCAATGGAAGAATACTTTAGAAATCAAAGAAATTTTCACTTCTTTGAGATCTAAAATATTTTTTACTTACAAAAAAGAAATTCTTAAAGCCAAGGCTTCCAGAACGTCTTTAACGTAAGGGGAGCAAAGAAGTCAAAAAAAGAAGTCCCTGATCTCTAATGTTTTTCCTCTTTTATAGAGGTTGGATACTTGAAGAATACGCTGAATAAGATCATATACGAATTAGAACGCGTCATTATCCCCAAAAATTTGAAATAGATGGGTTTTATCTTAATCAGAGGGTTCCCGATCTGAGCCCCTATTTCAATTTCGGTTCGATTTGGACTTTTTTTTTAAGGATTTTCTTAGGTGGGAATTGCACCAAGATGTGTTTTTAACTCATATTCTAGAATTAATCCCTTTTATCTTGATTATCAGGTCTTTAAAGTAATAATTATCTGATAGATAAATATTCTAAAAAGACTTAATTATCAACAATTTCCGTATTATCTGATTATCCATTTTGTTTCCATGCAAGCAAGCTTATTTTTGACAAAAACCAACAACCAATCAGAAAATTATTTAATTAATTTTAATTGTTTAACCATTCAGAATTAATTTAAATTAATCACACGTGATTGGTTCCACCCAAACAAAATGCATGCAGACCTTGAAATCTTGATGATGTGATATCTTTCAATCTGACAGTCCGATTTGGGAATCGGGCACACTATCACAACCGTTAGAATCTCAAGATCATTTTTATAACATGCAATGGATGATTTAATGCAACTCTAATTTTTTGGGTATATGAATGGTCATTTAAGCCATATTCCAAGATTAAATTATGGGTGCAAAATCAAGTGTCTACACCTAGCATAGTTCAAGAACCTGCAACAAAAATGAATTAAAAAAATGGAATAAAATTCTTCAAATTATAACCAGCAAATATAAAAATACAATTTTGATTTCATTTTATAAATACAATTTCTAACCTTTGATTTCACTCCATAACCAATTCTGAGCACACATCAATGCCTCTATAGTCTTGGGTTAAAGCCGACTACGATGTGGACTTAACAATCTTCCTCTAGTGCTAAAGGCAGATTCTGAAGCAACAGTTGTGACAAGAATGGCTAAAATATCCCTTGGAATTCTTTTTAAAAGTAGGATACTTGAGACCGTTACTTTTCCACAATGCCAAAATATCAAAGTCTTAATTCCTCTTCAATACTCCCTCATCAATGTAATGATCAAATTCCATTCTAACATTCCCCTGTTTTCTTGAAGCACTTGAAGTATTGTTGACAAATAAATCAAAAGATGCAAGGAAGTTTTGGAACCTACATTTAATTTGCAACACATCATTGAAGTAGTTGTAAGCATATCATGAGAACTTCTTTCATTATCCATAGGGGCCAAATTTGCATCTCCATACTCATCAAGCAATTCATAATAAAGATTCTTAATATTTTCTATTTCCAAATCAGAATTTTTACCATAAATGTTAGGATAATAAAACTCTAACAACTTCATCTTATATCTTGTATCCAGGATGGTGGCAACGCCCATAACAACATTAACATCGGCCCAATAAGAATCTAATTTAGCAAGAAAAATTGCTGTCATTCTACGTAGTATATCATTTGAGGAAAAGCTTCATTCATTCAGTGTTATTTTCAACTCACTCATCAAAGTAAAATACATATTAGATGTATGTTAGGAGTGTTAGGACTGTCTAATTGTATAGGTGCGTGTGATGCTAATGGGCAGTGCGTGTTGTGCTGATGAGGCATGCATGAGTTGTTGTATAGGGTGGTGCTGCAGGGTGTGGTGCTGCAAGGTGTGCTTAGGCTGCTGATATGGGGGGCGTATGCTACTGATGGAGCGTGCGTGCACAGCTGATGGAGGGTACGTGTGCCAGTGCAGCCTAGGTGTGTATATGACTATGCTTCAGATAATGATTGTATTGATTAGCTAGCATTGTATACTTGTATTGTAGGTTAGATACACGTGTATTACTTGTAGTGGTGAAGTGTTTACCTCATGCTTATGTGGCATATGTGTGTTGGTGGATGTAGTTAGTTAGTTAGAGGGAATGGTTGTTAAGGTAGTTACACAGTTAGCATTTAGTTAGTTACTGAGGGTATCATTTTCTCTCCATAGGGCCGCGAGGGCATCCAGAACGACGTGGTGCAACCTGTTCGAGCACCGGAGCACCTAAAGTGCCCTTTTTGGCTAAAATGACCAAAATGACCCTAGCCAGACCTAGGTTTGACCAAAGGTCAAACAAGGTCAAAACAACATTTTTCATAGTTTTACGTCAAACTCGAGCTTCTTGGAGATTTTTGACCATTTTGACCAAGTTTGACCAGAAGTCAATCCCGGGTCAGCTTGAAAACCCTAATTTTGATCCAGCTGTCAGAATAGGTCGAAACCAATGTCATTGCAAATATTATCAAATTCTCATTCCAATGACTATTCATGGGTCAAAATCGGAGTTAAAACAGTTGAGATATTGAGAAAACTGTGAAAATCACGTCTACTAACTTCCCTGAGCCATAACTTTTGATTCAACTGTTAGATTTTTTTGCACCATACCTTTTTAGAAACTGAAAATGATGATCTATCCAAGAATGTCAAGATCCACCCCAGCTAAGGCCTTTTGAGGCCGGCGGTCTTTCAAGGACCTCCAGTGGCCTTAAAGGGCCGCCGCCTCGAAAAATGCGCCCAGGGATATAAATAGCCCTAGGCACCCTTCAGAATTGGAGAGAACACTTTTTTCTTTTTTTTTTTCTTCTGATTTTCGCCTTCTGCGTGTGTGTTTTCTCTCTTCCAAACACCCAAAAAACACATCAAAGTTTCTTGATTCTTGCATCTTCACCAACAATACAAGGTAGTGTTCTTGTACTCAATCTTCTTCTCCTTGTTTCTACATCTTGGATTAGGGGTTTAGGGGTGTGGATGTAACCTTTTTTAACTATCATCCACACCCCTAACCTTCTAAATCTCTTTCCTAGCATGTTCTTGCTATTTTTGCTTGAATAACATGATTTATTGTTCTATTTGACATGTTTCTTGCTTTATCTTGTCTCTAGCATGTTTTTAGTTTAGATCCATGTTTTTTTTATGCTTGCTCCGTGTTTATTTGTTTCAATCTATGTGCTTTATGCTTTGTGCCATGTGTTTGTGCCTAGATCCATCTTTTCCATGTGTTGTTTGGCTAGATCTACATGCTTCTATGCTTGTTTACATGCTTATATGTTTAGATCTACATGTTTATGTTTTATGCCATGTTTTCCCATGCTTTGTTCATCTTTTTGCTCCATGTTGATATTAGGGTTTCATGCTCACATGCTTGTATGATGTTTTGGCTATTCCTTGCCTATCTTGCGTTTATGCCTATCTGGAGTTAGCCATAACTTGGAAAGAATGAACTGCAAATGAACTTTCCCAAAGACCGCGACAATTGTAGGTACTCAAAAAACAAAGGCCCAAACCCACGAAGAACGGTGGTACCTTGTCCTTCAAATTAGGCTCAAACAATAGAATTTCTTTAGAGAGTGAGAAAAAACTTCAAATGCAATTCTAAGCTAAGTTTAAGTCTATGGCCGAAGAATCCCAAATAACTGATAAATGCATTTTGAGTGATAATTGAGAGTAACACTCTCCTCGGGCTGGTTCGAGAAGCAGTTTCTTATGTATAAGTACAAGGTTTTACAAGATAATACATTGTTTACTTTCCCATTTTTCTATGTTACATAGAGAGAGAGAGAGAGAGAGAGAGAGAGAGAGAGAGTCCCCTTTTCTTTTGGAAGGTTCCCTTCCTTTTATATCCTTCCTCTTTGCATCACAGCCCTCCACCTGTATGCCTTAAAAATTCCTCAGGATCCTTGTCCCATCAAAACTCTACTGAAGGTGGTAGAAAGGGTTGCTAACTGTGAAGTCACTGTTCAAATGTCATTTCCACATTAATGCAGCTGATATGGTTGGTGTAAAGCATTCAATGTGGAGGTGGGAGGTATGTCTTTCAGGAAACTTCCTGCCACGTCCCTTGCTCCCACCATGGTCCTTTCTTCTCTTCCTGGGCCTTCGTAAGATACTAACTACTCTGTTTCTACTTCCATCCTCAGGCAGGTGAACTCCTCAGATCTTACTCGTCTCCTCAAGCTAGCTTATGCAAGCTTCTCCGTGGTATAATCCTCTTTGCTCCTCGAACCCTTCACACAATAAAACACTAAATAATATCACACAAATATAAAATAATTTCAAATTTCTCATTTTTTCCTTTCAAATTCACAAACATAAATATAGGAATCCTAAATTTTTTTCAAGATGAAATTTAAAAAAAAAAACGTAAAACACTAAAATGCAAAATAATATCACATGACTCACATTTGATAATGAACCAAATCCTAAATAATAAACATTCATTGATGAAATTAAAAAATAAAAAAAAAAAGAAGTAAAACCCTAAATAATATCACATTTGACAATGAAATCCATGTGAGTGAAAACATTTTTTTTTTAAAGACAAGTTAAAGAAAATAATTTATGGGCTCACAATAATCTCTTGACAAAAAAAAATCATGATATAAGAAAAACACAAGTACAACAGAAACCCCAAGTAATTTTAGCAAAGAAGACATTATTTATCTGATCTCATGTAATGTATGCTCATCTTTTAATTATTTATGGTAGAGAGTAATAACTTTTTTAATGGTAAATCCTAAAATTGATCTATTAAGAGTTGGTTGAAAAACCTAGTGTACTTCGTTCATCAAAAGGTTACTATCATATTATAAATGCATGTTTTCATTTAAAATTTCTGTGAAAAGAGATGAAGTCATAGGTTGAAGTACAAAAGGATTGTGCCCTGTTTAGGATCACCCAAGTAATATTTGTGACAATGATGACATTGAGTTTTAAGTTTCCCATTAACTTTCTTTCTTTTAAAATGAGCATAAACATCTTAGGCACACTTCCTTTCTTCTTTGCATCCTAATCCTCATCTCATGGGTTCCAGTTAGCTCAAATGGTAAAGTCTCTAATGGTTGTATAAGAGATTTGGGGTTCCATCCCTGCCTACACCAAAAACTGATTGGTATCTTGGTATGATGATAATGAGCTATCATCAGGAACGGACGCCATAGGTTAAAACTCTAAAATAATAATAATAATAATAATAATCCTCATCCCCATTCATAACCTCAACTGGAGGAAAACTGTTTCCTTCAACATTCATAGTGGGTGAGGGATCCTCTTCCTCTTCCTCTACCACTAGGTCCACAACAGGGGATTACGGGCTCCCAATTGGTTCAGAAGTTTGGGAGTTAAGAATTCTATCAATCAAAACAAATATTCACAAATTAGCATCACAGTACACACAAATATCAATAATAAAAAAACTCCTATCATAATTACACATGATTATCTACCGATTCATACACTTACTCATTGTTTAATGGGCATAAAGGTGATAATGAGCGTGAGGGTGAGTTGGTAGAAGGTGACAATGGCAAAGATGATCGTGAGAGTGGCAAAGCAGAACGCATAGCTAGCAATGGACAACGTATGATTCTCAAGGGAGAGCATGCGCCTAGCGAGGGGAATCAGATTTGTTTCTCCCATTTCCTTTTTAAGCGCAAATACACAATAATTGTAGACTTCCCTTTCAAAATCACAAACACAACATAGAAATTCTAAATAATTTTCAAGATGAAATAAATTAATAATATAAAACCCTAAATAATATCACACAAATATACAATAATTTTATGGTTTCTCATTTTCCCTTTCAAAATCACAAACACATATATAGAAATCCTAAATATTTTTCAAAATGAAATAATTAAAAAAAACGTAAAACAATAAAACACTGAATAATATCACACAAATATACAATAATTTCATATTTCTCATTTTTTTTCCTTTCAAATTCACAAACGTAAATATAGAAATCCTAAATATTTTTCAAGATGAAATTTAAAAAAAAACGTAAAACACTAAATAATATCACATGACTCACATTTGACAATGAACTAAATCCTAAATAATAAACATTCATTGATAAAATTAAAAAAAAAAAAAAAGTAAAACCCTAAATAATATCACATTTGACAATGAAATCCATGTGAGTGAAAGCATCTTTTTTGTTTAAAGACAAGTTAAAGAAAATAATTTATGGGTTCACAATAGTCTCTTGACAAAAAAAAAATCGTGAAAATAAGAAAAACACAAGCACAATAGAAAACCCAAGTAATTTTAGCAAAGAAGATATTATTTATCTGATCTCATGTAAAGCATGTTCATCTTTTAATTATTTATGGTAGAGAGTAATGAATTTTTAAATGGTAAATCCAAAAATTGATCTATTAAGAGGTGGTTGAAAAACCTAGTGTACTTCGTTCATCAAAAAGTTACTATCATATTATAAATGCATGTTTTCATTTAAAATTTCTGTGAAAAGAGATGAAGTCATAGGTTGAAGTACAAACGGACCATCAAATCTAACATTCCTTGGATATGAATTTGTAACTGGACATTTAGCAAAAAAAATCTGTTGTAATCAAAAATCACTTTGATGAAACCTGCTTCCTTATCATACACAAAGTAATGGTACAGGAAGTGTGATATGGCCATTATATACATCAGCTCAAAACAATAGCTAGTTCTACATATAACCATCAAAGAATGATGGTAACAAGAAACAAACATGTCTACTGGAGTACTGGTCCTACACCAAGACTTTCAGCAGAGAACTGAAGCACAAGTGTCTACCAATCCTATACTTAGAACTTCGGCTAGATGTTAAATGCAAAAACGTAGGTTAAAAAGTAGAAAAAATATGAGGACATATGTACTAAATCTACTTGAGTCCTTATATCAACAGATGATGATCAGTGTCACTGCATAGGTTTCTTGTCCCTTCTGTCTTTCAAGTACAAGGTGCTCTTGTTCTCTCTGTTTTGGTTGCTCCAAGTTGGGAGGAAAAAAAGGATTCATACTTTAACTGCAGGGAAGTTGAAATGAATCAACGCATAGACATCAAAGTACGAATTCTCTTTTCTCTCTCTGCCTTCTTAGCACTTGGGGTTCTCTTTAGCTTCTGCAGTTCCTCCATCACCACTTTCTCAACAGTATCAATCGAGTTCAAAAGTTTTTTCTGAGGTGTGAGAAACTCTGATTCTCCAGCATTCTGATTAGTGATTCCGAGCAGAATCTTTGGCACTTTACCAACAGCAGGTGTACGAGGCTTGACACCAACATCTAGACTTGGAGAGACCATAGATATATTGTGCTTGAGTTGAGCACTAGACTGAGTTACAGAAGGGTCAAGAACCCTTTGGCCCTCAGGTACAGGACTCTCAAATTGTTGGCCTTCAACATCTCCCAATCGAGCTCTTGTCCTTTCAATTGCCTAACACGAGAAATGCAACCCACTTACAATCAGCATAAATATAAAATTTATTTGAAACTCAAGAATCATGATAACATAACAATCTAGACTATGAAAAATAAAATTTGAACATCCCAACAAAATAAAAAGGCAAACAGCCCTTCAAGATATTTCATGTATATGACAATCATAGAGCATTACAGATATTAAATCTCACCCTCTCCAGTACAACTAAATCAACAAGTTGGTTTGGCCTCACAGACAAACAGGAGAATTCTTAGTAGGGAAAGCTTAAGATACCCTACAAATGTATTATCTTCATTTGGAAGCTCTGAACAATGCCCTCCCAGTTAAGCAACAACTCAAGAGGCATACAAATTGAACACCTTTCTGTTTCTGTGCAAAAGAAACAGCACTGTAGAATAGTTTGGCTTGGATCCTCACTTACAATAAGAAAATACCACATACTTTATCCGTCTCTAAAGGACTGGATTATAAAGACAATCTGTGCCTAATATATAAAATCCCTCCAGCACATTTGATCAGCACCCTATAATCAATTTGGACCCACAGGAAAAAAAAATCCCTCTAGCACATTTGATCAGCACATAAAATTCAACCCCTCTTCAATTCTGCACAATGCACCCTACCTGCTTGGTTCCATTTAGATAGCATGGCAGAATGTGCAAAAAGAAATCATAACAAAGGCTGCAGCTAAGTTAATCAAAAATATTTTTGCTCCGATAATGCTGGCATACTCTAACAATTGTTGAGGCTACCAAGACTAACAAAGGAAGATGGAGAGGAAGCTGTTTTCAATGCAGGGACAGGAGATATTCCATTTCTAAATGGTTCTTTCAGTTGCCTGTTCACAACAAAACCACAGCTGTTTTCAGTTTATGAAACTTCCAGGTGTGCTCATAATGGTGACAGATAAAGAAGTATGCTTATTGGGAAAGAAAAAACTTTAGCCCAAGTGGCCTGATGTAATGATCTATAGGGGTCTGCTTTTGCTATTAGAAGGCTCCAAAAACTACTTGCTTTCTACGTGGCTTCTAAGGCACAATGAATGTAACTAATCTGATAGTTGGGAAACATTCAGTCATTCATACTCAGCGAAAAGGTTGGATTTTATTGAGAGGGGAAGTGGGAATGAATCACATAATAGGAATGAAGTAGCAAGATTTTAAAAATAAAAATAAACACATGAATTAGGGTATTAGGGAAAAAGATGAATCATTTACATATGCGGGAAAAAAAAATTAAAAAAATTAAAAAAATTAGAAAAGAAACAAAAAGAGCAAGACCATATCAACTGAACTTCAAAACACCAATTGTTTAGAAAAGAAACAAAAAGAGCAAGACCATATCAACTGAACTTCAAAACACCAATTGTTATAAAAGAAACAAAAAGAGCAAGACCATATCAACTGAACTTCAAAACACCAATTGTTTAGCAGTCAAAGAACACTACCAATCAAGATTGAAAGCACTATAGAATTACCTAACAAACACACGAATGGCTTGTACCTAATAAGGAAACAAAGTCTTTTAGCACTAAATCCAACTCAAAATCATTATCAAATAAAGAGTTGTGAATACATATTAACACCTCTTGTCTCTCTTGAAAAAGAGTTATCATAACAATTTAAGAATTGTGGTATGTTATTAAAGAACTAAATCCAATTGAACTCAAACTCTTGGCACCAAAGCAAAATTAAAGAAAAGCACAGAAAATGCCCTTTATATAATAACAAACTCATATATAAAAACAAGCTTGAAGAGCAGAGAATCAAAAATTACCCTCACGACCGCAGTGATATCACGAAGAGGAGTTCGTGGGTACCAAGAAGGTAGCACACTGCTCGTGGGTCTGCCCCGGCCCGAACTCCGTTGCACAGTTCTTGGATTATTCTCCTGACCCGAAGCCGGAGTTCTGTACAGATTCCGGCCACGCACATGATGTCTTGGAGTTCCAAAGCCTCCCCTTCCTCCAATGAACCGTCCACGTGTTGCCGGTGTCGCCACTCTCCTGACCGGGGCCGGGGATCCGAACAAGTTCGGACCCACTTCTGGGTCGTCAATAACAAGTCCAGTACCGGGGGTTCTGCGGCGAGCGAAAATGGCAGCATGGTCGACAGGCCTCACCAATCTATCCCTTGATTCAGGCATTGTAAATATAATGGTTTCAACTGAAACAAAAACCGAAAAATGAGTTAGAATTAGATCAAAAAGAGAGGTACAGAGTCTGTGTTTCAAGGAAATGAAAGGCTTATAGTTATTGGGTCATTTTCTCACCTGGGGTTTAGGTCTGTTCTTGATGAATAGGCAATGAAAAAGAGCAAGAAGCTCTCAATGGAGGAGACTCGAAATTGGCAATTTTTTCGAATGAAATAATGGGCGGTATTAATATTGTAGAAAACCAAACCCTTTTTTTTTTTTTTTTTTTTCTGAAAATTCAATTTTCAAATTTGTGCAAATGGCGGGATGTGTAAACTGGACTTTGGGGTTTGGACCAATTTCGAGGTCCATTTACTTTTGGGCTTACCATATTTTCCCCTGCAAATGGCGGGATGAGTAAGTAAACTGTGCTAAGAGCATTAGCATTGGAGTGTAAGAGCATTCATGTTGGGAATGCTATATGCCATATATAGGGAACATGTAGTATTAAAGCCCAAAATTCCTCACACATCCAGACTTGTAAAAACCAAGTATTGTAAAAGAATTTGCAATTGTGCTACAGTGCAATTCTAAAGGAATTGCACTGTAATTTTTTTTTTTTTTTTTTATATAAAAAATACTAATATTTTATTCAAACTTTATCAGTTTCTCTCTCTCTCTCTCTCACAGGTCACACTCTCATCTCCTCTCTTTTTTTCTTTTTTTTTTTTCTTTTTCAGTTCACTCATTCAATCCCTCCCCCTCTCTCATCCCTCTGATCTTCCCTTTCATTTTTTTTTCTCTCTATTTTTCCTTAAATCAAGGGTTTGATGTGGTGGCAGATGGATTTGATGTGGTGGGGATGGGTGATTGAGGGTTTCGGTGGTGGGTATTATCTGGCTTGGGCTCCGGCATGGGCGTGGGTTGTGGGTTTGGTGGCGTGGAGGTGGGTCTTAGCGAGGTCGTGCGTGGCAAGCTAGGTCACGGACTCACGGCGTGGATTCTAACGAGGTGGGTCACAGACTCACGACAGAGGTGAGTAGGTTTTTATTTTGGTGGTCAGCGTGGATGGTGCATGGTTGATGGGTCTCTCTCATGGTGGTTAATGGGTCTCACAGCGATCGGCCTAGGGTTCGTGCATGGTGGTTCTGATGGGGTTCGTGCAGCGGTGGAGATCCATGGGTTGCTGTGAGTTGTGGTTGATCAGTGGGTTTGCTGAAGATCTGTGGGTTGCTGTGAGTTGTGGTTATTAGTGGGTTTGCTTGTGATTGAATGAGTGTGGTTTCTATGAGAGAGAAGTGAGAATATTTTTATTTTATTTTATATTATTTTAATGTGTAAAATGGTAAAATAAAAGTTGGGATGTTAGGTGTGTTGAAAAATAGTATTGTATAAATGATAAAGTAACTTTTGAGATAGTAAAATAGAATATTTTGTAAATTCCGGATGTGAATGCTCTAAACAACCCCCAGTTGCTATTTTACCAACTAGAGCCTTAAAAAACCCCTCACATTCGAGTATGTAAACGTTTTTTTTTTACATCCTAGCTACAGTAAGTATGGATATTTTAGAACATAAGCTCTGTTTGTTTCAACATCAACGTTTTCTGGAAAATGGTTCATTTTCCAAATAGCATTTTCTAGAAAACTATATCAATTTTCAGCGTTTGGTAACGACCTTGAAAATAAGCTTGAGAATGTTTTCTGGTGTTTAGTATGCAAATTTTTATTTTTATTTTTTATATTTCTTTTGTAATTTAAAACATGTGTATTATGTAAACCAACTAATGTAATCAATATAAATAATAATAAAAAACAAAGAATGAATTTGGGGTTCATACTAAAATTTTGACAATAGATACAATCAAAATTAGTTGTCAAATTTTCATGATCTCTACCACTCATCTTGCTCACATATATGGACAGGAACGTCCACACACACACATCTTTAATAAGTACAAATAACAATAACTTTTAATTGTCTACTCTTTTTATTGGTACACTAATTGTCTACTATGGTCAACCACAAGTCTTTAATATTACTCAAAATTATGTATTTATATAATGTATCTACATAATATATCATCACTACATAATATCTACATAATGCATCTATCAACAAAAAAGATTATCCTACGTAAAAGCAATTTAGAGCCATATAGGCACTATGTTTAAAATTTTCGTCTTTTACTTCATTTATTCATTCTTTCTTCCTTTTCTTTTTATTTTTTTTAGTACTTTTATGTGCAAAAAAAAACTTCTACCTAGAATCCATCAAACCAAAAATTTCTTAGATAAAAAATAAAATTAGTTTGAAATTCAAAGTAAAGAATTGAGATTTTGGTAAAGAGGAATGAAATAATTACTATTGCAAATATGTTCTCTTTTGCAAGTTGGTAGAGAGGAATGAAATAATTACTGAGCAATGAGGGAAAAAAAATCTAATCAAAGAACTGTGTTATAAAGGGGAAGAAAAATATGGAGAGAGAGAGAGATCTATGGAAGAGGAGAGACCAGAGTTAGTGACAGTGAGGGTGTGAGGAAAGAAAAAGAAAAAGGAAGAGAGAAAGAGTGAGAGAGCGTACCGTGAGAGAGAGATTGTTTTCCAAATTTTTTTTTTTTTGGAAAACAACCTATAAAAAACAAGCCTTATTTTTATTAGGATTTTCCATTGACTAAAGATAGTTTTCCATTGACCAATTTTTTTTTGTGTTACCAAACACTGAAAAATGTGAAAAACTATCTTTACAGAAAGTTTTCCAGCAAAACAAACCGAGCATTACTATAGCAAGTATTATGAGTAAAATAATATTATTTTCTCTTTCCTCTGTTGCTTTTCACTCTCTGAGACTCTCCCTTTTCTCTTCTTCTTTTCTCAACCTCACTCTCCATCTCTGACTATTCTCTCTTCTTCTCTCTCACTCCTCTTTCTCTGTTTCTGACTCTATTCTTTTCTTTCTTCTTTTCTTCTCTCTCACTCGTTGTTTGCTAGATTTTTTGGCAGTGGGTCAGAGGGGCTGTAGATCGAGTCTTGTGATTTGGATGGTGTGGGCTTGCTGTGGGTGTGCTAGCCATTTGTTCGTTGTGGATTTGCTGTGTTTGCTCACCGTTCGTTTGTTAATGGGTTTGCTTGCCGTAGGTCGTGGGTTTGCCGTCATGGATCTGGGTTTGCTTGCTGTGGGTCTAGGTTTAGCTTGCCATGAGTTTGGGTTTAGCTCACAGTGGTGAAGATCGTGGGTTGCTGTTTTTTTTTTTTTTTTCTTTTTTGGTGTTGAATGTTGATGGTGGATTGTCGATTTTTGTGGGTTGTTGGTGGTGATGGTGTTAGGTGTGTAGTGTAGCGGTGGTGGGCTGGTGGTGGTGGTGGTGTCAGTAGATTTGTGGTCTTTCTTGTACAGAAAGAATGAGAGAGAAAGAATAAATAAAAATAAAGAAATGGTAAATAAAGAATAAAAATTGCATATTTAAATGAAGTGATTAAAGAATAGAAACTGGGATGTATGATGTATTGTAAAATGAGTTGGTATAATAGATAAAGTAAGGCTGTGTTTGTTTTGCCTTCAAATGATTTCAGGAAATCATTTTACACTGGCCCTTGTGTTTGGTAGCAACAGAAAATTGAATCAAACGGAATTCATTTTCCGCGTTGACTGTAAAATACCCTGCCTCAGCCGTAAAATCATTTCAACTTTTATTTTACCTTCAAATAATTTCCACCCCAGGAAAATAGAAGAGAGAGAGAGAGAGAGAGAGAGAGAGAGAGAGAGAAACAACAAGGAGATCGCACCAGAAGCACTGGTCTCGTCGAACCCAGTCACCCCCGATCGCGCGATCTCGCCTCTGCCTGAGATCGCGGGGTCGTGCCTTCGCCTGAGATCTCGCCTCTCTCTCTTCCTTCTTCTCTCAACTTGACCGAATTTGATGATTTTTTTTTTTTTTTTTTTGGGTTTTGTTTCTTTATGTAACTCTGCTAAGAAATGATGATATATATATTTGTTTGGATGCTGAGAAAATGTGAGCAACAAGTAGAAAATGTATTTTCTATGGTATTTTCAAGAACACAACCAAACACTAAAAAATATTTTCCAAAGTATTTTTTAAAATACCACCAAACACCTAAAAATATTTTCCTTTCCAAAAAATATTTTCACCTGAAAATATTTTACACTTGGAAAACATTTTACATCCAACCAAACACAGCCTAACTTTCTAGATGGTAAAATAGAGACTAGGTTAGAAACCCAGATGCTAGTGCTCTAAAGTTGTTTTCATAATTGGTCCACATAATAAGCATTAATGTTGAGCAACAATTGCTTATATAAATTTGTCTTTTGTTTGTGAAGTATTTTCATATTGGTAAATTTTGATTTGGTAGATGATTACTAATTATCGAGACATTGGTTTTTATTTATTTATATTTATAGCTATGGATTTGTCTAAATAAGGATTCAGATTTCAGAAGGCCTAATATTTATGTTGTTAGTAATATAACAAAGAGAAACTACATCCTTTTGAATTTATAGATCTTTATGAGATGTAACAATTATAAAATGTCAACTATTCATGTCATCATTAAACATTTATTTTCCCGCAAGATGAATGTGCAAGTTTATGAATTCAAAATCCCATTAAGATCCACAAGATGAATGTGTAATAAGTTATAATAACTTAGCAATCAAATAAGGAAAAAGTGGCATGTCTTTGTTAGCCTACCAATCATCAATATCATATACTATATATAATAGCAGAAGCCTTTTTCCTGCAATTAAGGAGGTGTTGCCATGTAACAAAACTGACCACTTAAAATCTTGACACATGTGCAATTTAAAAGTAATACTATATATAATGAGAAATGATATGTCCACAACATTTTCACAACATTTTTACAACAAATCTTAAATGGCGGGTTGTTACTGGTTGTTATTGTTGGGGTAAAAAAGTAATCTTAATATTTGGTTCAAATTTGAACCAATAACAACTAACCACCTATGATTTGTTGTGAAAATGTTGTAAAAATGTTCTGGACGTAGCATGTCTCATATATAATAGCAGAAGCCTTTTCTTACAATTGAGGAGGTTCTGCCATGTAGGAAAACAGACCACTTAAAATCTTGACATGTGTGCAATTTAAAAATAACAAAATAGCATACGTTGCACCATTTGGACTATCTTCTTTTCATCAAATGTATTCATAAAAACACAAACCCACTTATAAAATAAAATAAAATAGAAAAACGTATTCTTTCAGATACTCTCTTTGTTGTGTGTCTTATTGCTTGCATGTTCCGTTCCAAACCAACAAGTAGAGGAAAAAATAAAATCCAAAAGGAAGTGAAAAAAAAAAAAAAAACCGTGAAAATTTAAAGACTTTGTTCATTGTCTGCAACAATAGACCATTCAAAAGCTATCCCACAATTCAGAAGGTAGGCATGGTTTTTTTTCCCTATTCAGTTACCATTTCAAATTGTATAAAACTATTCGCAAATCCTTTTTCCCTCTATTGAATGTAATTTTCTAGGGTTCTTCTTTTATCCCTTTGAAAAATATATGGGTTTTGTAGTTTATACAACCATATTCCATCTTCTCAACTAATTCCCTCTTTCTCTTCCATCTTTTTCTCCAATTGCAGATTATTGATTCCCTACCCATTGGTTCTTCCACAAAAAGAATCTCTCAATCAAGGTTTGACTACCCATTAGTGTTTTATTTATTTTTTATTATTGTATTGGTTAGATTTTATATTTGTTTGGCAGATTTTTGTTAGGTTTGCACTTTGTTTTTTTTTTGCCTTTCATGTTTTGTCAATTACTATAAAGTGTAGATTTATTGATGATTTCTCTTAAAGTTAAATTATGGTTTCCCTGAAATTATTTACTGCATTACTCAGTCAAGGTTTAAGGTTTGGCTACCTTTTTCCCTAATCTCCTATTTATTTTTACAATCTCTTGAGTTCTATTTTGTTCGATTGTTGTATTGATTAAATTTTTTTGGCAGATTTTTGTTAGGTTTGTGCTTTTTTTGGTTTGCCACTAAAATTTGAATTCATTTATGCTTTGTGCAAATCTACGTTTTCTTGAAGCCATCCTTCATTTGCGGTCGACGTGTCGGCAAAGTTTATCCGTCGACAATTGAATGTTTTGATCTGGTTTGATTCATAATCGCATCTGCAAATGTTTTCCAGTGGGCCGACGCCCCCCCAGTCCAAGCACTAATCTATATCACTCCAAAAGAAACAATATAAAAGTACTTACCTTCTCCTTGGTGAGTCGAAGTGGGGTTCTGTCCTTGCTTGCCTTACGACCAAGCTAGGTATTCTGTTTCTGGTTTCCCAGACTTTTTGTAAAGGGCCCCAGTCTTCCGCTTGAATCCCCAGTAAGATCGGAGTATTGAATTCCTTTGCTCACCCTGAGATGAGATGGAAGGTCGATTTTACTTGAATCCTAGACCTAATCTTTAATCCTACACTGGTGAATGATGCGATGGGAGAAGTTTTGATTTTGTCATTTTTTCATCAATGCTAGCCCAGCCCAGTCGAGGCTCATCCATGCCCAATTCCAATGGACAAACCAACCTTCGATCCGCCCCTAGCTCTATAATCCACCTGCCTTCCTCAGTCCCTAAAAGCCCTCCTCTCCTAGGCCTAGCCCTCTCTCTCAACTCAAGTCTTAAGTTCAGCGGCTTTCATTGTTGACGAACACCCACGCTAATAAGAAGGAAAAAAATTGAACTATTAATTACCTTTCAAATGGAAACAACCCTTGATTTTAATATTCATATTTGTAACATGGATGGTTTAAAATCTGAATGTTCAAAGAGTAAAATCCCCACATTTACAATTAAAACGCAAAAGGTTATACTGTACGAAACAAACACGCATAAAAACTCAAAGCCAGATCTCACACAAACATTAAACCCATTTGTTCATCACTAACTACCATCTCCTCTATTCATGCTCTGCCCCCATCTCTTCTCTATAACAATATCTCCTCTGTTCACTCGCCGTTGCTTTTCCCCTGTTGAATTGTCAACGATTGTTCTTGACCCCATTCAAAAAATAGATGGTGGTGAAGACAAAAAATCACCAGTTAGGCTGCGTTTGTTTCGGCAGTAAATAGTTTCCGGGTGTAAAATTATTTCAGCTGAAAACATTTTCGGGAAAAGAAAATATTTTTAGGTGTTTGGTAACATTTGAAAAAATACTTTGAAAATTTTTTCCAGGTGTTTGGTTGTCATCTTGAAAATATTATAGAAAATGCATTTTGTATTTGTTGCTCACATTTTCTCACATTTTCTTAGCTTCCAATCAATATATAAAAATCTTTTCTCAGATAAACACAGAACAATCAAAGCCAAAAAAAAAAAAATCATCAACTTTGGGAGAGAAGAAGGAAGAGAGAGAGAGAGGAGAGATCGTGCGATCGACGGCGGCGGAGGCTTCGATCGCGCGATCGTCGCGCGGCGGAGGCTTCGATCGCGCGATCGTCGCGCGGCGGAGGCTTTGATCGCTCGATCGTCGCGCGGCGAAGGCTCCGATCGCGCGATCGACGGCGGCGGAGGCTTCGATCGCGCGATCGTCGAGCGGCGAAGGCTTCGATCGCGCGATCGACGGCGGCGGAGGCTTCGATCGCGCGATCGACGGCGGCAAAGGCTTCGATCGCGCGATGGACGGCGAAGGCGAGATCGCGCGGTGGAGGCTTCGATCTCTGCTTGATCGCGCGGTGGGGATTGATCTTTGCTTGATCGTGCGGCGTTGGATCGATCTTTGCTTGATCGGCGGTGCGAGGCACGGCTCGGACGGCGAGATTGCGCGGTGTTTGGGCTGGCCGGAGCTTGGCTGGGCTGGCCGGAGTTTGGCTGAGGTGAGCTTGGAGATGAGTTTTGGACTGTGTGAGGAGTGTGCTGAGCTCTCTCTCTTCAGGTGTGATTTTCGAAAATGGTTTGAAGGTAAAATCAAAGTGGAAACGATTTTCCGTTAGAAAGGGCTGATTTTCCGGTCAAACTGGAAACGATTTTCCGTTGACCGAATTTTCCGTGGCTGCCAAACAGACGAAAACGCGTAAAATGATTTCCTGAAACTGTTTTCAGTCCAAACAAACGCAGCCTTAGTCACACGATCCTCAAAAGCTTTAAAACAATACCTGCACAACAAAAAGAAAAGACCTAACAGAGAGCACCGGTGTGATGCCGGCCAAAAACCCTCCGAGGGTCAAGTTAGAACTTTTCGCAATCCTAGAGTGTCAGAGTTGGGTGAATTATGCGTACCTTGCTTTGTGAGGGTCTTGGGGTATTTATAGTAGGTAGGGTTTGTCATTCGTGCCTTGGCCAAGAGGTTCTTTCCTTCTAGGAGAGAACTTCTTGGATCTTGCATATCTCTTAGAGTTCTTTTCCTTATAAGGAAGATCATCATTAGTGGTGTATATTGCAGAACCTTTCTTAATTAGGATTCTGCTCATACTAGGACTCTTAGAGTTAATCGTGAGGTGTAAGCCATTTCCTTTTAAGATTTCTTGGACATCAAATAAAACTAGGGCATACCACGTGGCCCCTAGATCCATCCACCTTGTATCCATGACCCTTAGATCCGTCCACTATCACCCCATTAGACCAGCACCGTCACGTACATTTAAATGATTCCGTCATCCCTGATTTTACCCTCTTCACTGGCCCCCTCACTCCATGGGTCCGTGATCTCTTAATAGACGGACCCATGGAGTGACGGTTCAATTCTTCTCATAAGGGACAAAAACTGCCGTGACAGGCTGGCTGGGGATCATTAATAATATTGGACACGTGGCATTCACCCAACAGCTCATCACTCAAAACGAAATGCCTCTTTGTATTCCGTGCCGTTTCCTCTATATAAACTTGCCATACCACCCCTCATTCTCAACTTTTTATAGAGATCTTGAGATCAGAGCGCCTCCGTCACCCCTATCAGATGGTCATAACATTCGATTAATTTATCCAGTCTCTCCATTGAGGAATCGTCGTCTCCATTGAGGAACCGTCGTCTACCAGCTACATTTCAATCGGTATGTACTCTTCTCCTTTCCTCGAAGAACTTTTTCTTTTTTAAATTTTCGTACTATCGTTATCTTTTTAGATCCATCAGTGTCTTAGGGTTTACCGTCACATGTAGGTGGTAGATGTCTAGCGTGTTAAGTAATCATTCATTTGTTTGCAACGGGGCGGGCTACGATGAAGGATTCCCGTCAGGTCAGAAAGACCCTGACACTTCAAGTGAAGAAAAGAATTCATCCGCTACTTCTCCTTCCTTAGATGATGATGGTTTGGAGATGGACAGGCCATAGGATATCTCTAGCGACGGCTTATACGGCGTTGATCCCCTAATCCAGTTCGTCATTAGTCCTGATGGGCTTAGGGAGTTCGTAATGCTACCCCTATGGACGGTCAATATTTCAGGTCCACGGTCAAAGAACCTTACTTCAAAACTCTTAGGGCCAAGTACCAAATACTTGACAACATTCACCTCCGTCTACCCCATAAGTTAGAGAAATGTTACTACAAGGGTGTTGAAGGTGTCAGGGTTTATGAGCAGATGCTAAAGACAGGGCTCAGATTTCCCCTAAGCTCCCTCCACCGTCGCCTCCTCCAGTACCTAGGTCTGGCCATCACACAGATCTCCCTAAACGCTTGGAGGGTCTTTCTTGGTGTGGAGGTCTTGTATAGGGCCATGTCTGACGGAGCGCGAAGGTTGACGGTGGAAGAATTCTTTCACTGCTACCGTCCTACTGAGATTGTAAAATCCAAGGGTATGTATTGCTTTGTAGCCGGAGCCCATTGTTGAGGCTCATGCGAGATACCCTGGATTCCAATAGGAACTGGAAAAGTCGATATTTTTCATGGAAGGGGATGAATGGATGTGCCGTCTAGGTGACAATGAATATATGCCCATTGACACAACCTGGGGCATAATGCCTTTGTCTAGTATGCACCCGTCTAGTTTTCACATGGACATATTCATGCCTTGTTTACTTTTACAATGTTACCCCAACCGTCTTCTTTACAGCTCAGGACCGTCCGCAAGTCTCACTCGAGCAGTGGAGCTTCCTGGAGAAAATCTTTACCAAGACCAAGTTAGAAGAGAGGACGTGGGCTAAATTGGTTACCCTTGACACACTATTTTGGCATTGTGACGGCCCTGAACCCATTTTAGCTACACGTCGCTATGATGCCAGAGTTCGTAAACGTAAGTCCGTCGCCTAATTCTTTTAATTTCCTTTGTCCTATATTGTGCAATGCTATATGTCTGTCCATTTTTGCAGAAATGGATGATGCCAAAAGAAGGGCCTTCATCAAGCAACAAGTGGCCAAAAAGAAACTGGAGGGTGGTCAACCTTCCAAGGGGACGGGTTCAGCTGTCCCGTCTAAAAGGAAGCAACCAGAAAAATCTGACTGTCCCCCTAAGAAAGCTAAAACCACCCCTAAGCCCGTCGTAGGGCTTGAGGCTGAAACCAAGAGAACGGTCACTCCCTTAGGGCCAGGTAAAGGTAAAGGTTTGATGAAAGGCCCGGTCACCGTTAGTGGAAAACCACCCGTCCTACTTCGAGAGGATTCGGAGTATGCGCTAGAAAAGCTTTCGTCTATCCTCACTGTCGACGACTACGAGGACCTCGGCAACCACGCTACCGAGACGATGGGGGAGACGAGTCTTTTTAGTATTGCTCAGGTACTTCCTATCCGTCTCTCCTGTATTATTGGTTATTATTATTTTCACCGTACTTACGACTTTTTTGGCTTGTAGGCGATGCTGATGATGAAGGGATTAATGGGTCACTATTTGAATCATGAGACAGCCTTGGACCATCTTAGGAAGAAGTACAAGGCGATGGAGGAGGAGCTGAACGATTTGAAGGCTTAGAAGACGGGCATGGAGAAGAAATTTGCCTGCTCCGAGTAGGTCAGGGGAGAGCTTGAGAAGCAAACGGAGCAGCTGACGCAAATCCTAAAGGATAAAGAAAACGAGATCACGGATGCCAAGAGCCAGCTCCGTCAAGCTAAAGAGGAGGCGATACATGAGTACCATGATTCCAACCTCCTCTTAGCAGAGCTTGGCAGCTCCTTTGCTGAAGGCTTTGATGACGCCCTCCGTCAGGTCAAGGCTTCATATCCAGATCTGGACGTGTCCCACGTCTCTATTGACGTTCAGGGGAAAACTTTAGCTCAATCCGTCCATTCTGACAGCACAGATGACTTTTTTGCCGTTAATGACCCTCTTGTGAACAAAGAATCGACTCCTGTTGAAAGTCAAGTGAAGCTCGTTGAAAGTGATACCCGTCAACCAGTCAATGAAGAGAAGATTGAAGGCACTCCTCAGCAGCAGTAGTCTTTTTTTTTTCTTTTTTAAAGGATGTTTATGGACAGCTCTGTCTGTCATGTTTTCTATATATGGACATGTTCCCTTTTGTAGGGCTTAAGTAATTTTGTTGTTTGTTTTTATCCATCTACTTGCATTTTTGATTGGTTCATCCACATTTATGTACGGTTAAATCCCGTCCATTTATGGGGTCGGCGAGAGGACTTATATTTAAATATGAATGATCGTCAAGTTCGTCTACCTTATGGACTCATTAAATTGCTTATCAAGCTATTGGGCGAAACTGTCCACTTTAAATTTGTAGTTGTAATTTTTGTCCATTTGACGGACTCGTTGAATTGCATCCTTCATGGATTTTACCAATTTTTACACATAATGGGATGATCCGTCCACATGGGGGACTACTGAATTTCATCCTTCACAGGATGGTCCGTCTATTGTATGGATTATAAATTTATCCTTCGTGGGATGATCCGTCCGCTATGTGAACTATAATTTTCATCCTTCATGGGATGACTCGTCCATTGTATGGACTATAAATTTCATCCTTCACGGGATGATCCGTCCACTATGTGGACTATACGTTTCATCCTTCATGGGATGATCCGTCCACTATGTGGACTATAAATTTTATCTTTCATGGGATGATTTGTCCACTATATGGACTATAAGTTTCATCCTTCATGGAATGATCCGTCCATTATGTGGACTAAGTTTTCATCCTTCATGGGATGATCCGTCCACTATGTGGACTATAAATTTCATCCTTCATGGGATGATCCATCCACTATATGGACTATAAGTTTCATCCTTCATGGGATGATCCGTCCACCATGTGGACTATAAATTTCATCCTTCATGAGATGATTCGTCCACTATGTAGACTTAGTAGATCTTGAGCAAAAAAACATTCCATATGCTCTGAATAGACTCCTCTTATTATAGTGGACGGGTAGAATATTGTTCATAAAAAATAAGAAAATTGCCCTTTGGGCTTTAAGAGTACTGTAGAAATTGAAAACTACAACTATCTGCTAAAAAAGATAAATTGGAAATGAGGAGGGTGATGTTATTGTTGTCTTTGCTCATCGTCTACTGGTAGTACTTTTTCAGGTGCTTTGTATTCTATGGGTGATTCAATTTTTTCCCTTCCAACGTCTCTAGGTAGTACGTTCCCTTCCTACGCCATGAGGTTATCCTGTACGGTCCTTCCCAGTTAGGTCCTAGCTTCCCCCGGGAGGCATCTTTTGTAGCGCCGATTGCTTTTCTCAAGACGAGATCTCCAACCTGGAAGTCCCTGTGCCTGACCTTAGAGTTGTAATGCTTCGCCATGAGGTTCTGGTAACGTGCTAATCTTTGCTCGGCCGTCGCTCTGACTTCGTCCACCAGATCGAGCTGTATGCGCATGGTTTCGTCATTCTTGTTCTCGTCATGGCTCCCAACCCGATAACTTATAAGCCCTACCTCTGCTGGGATGATTGCCTCGCTACCATATGCCAATCGAAACGGTGTTTTCCTTGTTGGTGTTCTTGTCGTTGTCCTGTATGCCCATAAGACACTTGGTAATTCATCCGGCCATATGCCCTTTGCCCCCTCAAGCCGAGTCTTGATGATTTTGAGCAAGGATCGGTTCATGACTTCAACCTGTCCATTGGCCTGTGGGTGGGCGGGTGACGAGTAGTGGTTCTTAATCCCTAGTTGGGAACAAAAATCTCGGAATGCGTCATTGTCGAATTGCTTTCCATTGTCTGAAACAAGCACCCTTGGTATACCATACCTGTATATAATATTCCTCCATACAAAGCTTCAGATATTCTTCTCCGTGATGGTGGCCAAAGCCTTTGCTTCCACCCATTTAGTGAAGTAGTCAATGCCAACTACTAGGAACTTCAGCTGCCTTATCGCTGTCGGGAAGGGGCCCATGATGTCTAATCCCCATTGTGCGAATGGCCATGGGGCCATCATAGGGGTGAGCTCTTCTGTTGGTTGCCTTATAAGATTGCTAAACCGCTAGCACTTGTCGCAGGCTCTGATGTATGAGTCAGACATCCTTTTGCATTGTTGGCCAGTAATATCCTACTCGGAGCAGTTTGTGCACTAAAGACCTCGATCCCGAGTGATTTTTGCAGATTCCTTCATGGACTTCCCTCATAACATAGTCTGCTTCTTGGGGGGCGAGGCACCTCAGGTAAGGTTGAGAGAATCCCCTCTTGTATAGGACGTCTTTAATTAGGATGAATCGGGCCGCTTTAACCTTCACTTTCCTCGCGGCCTCCTTGTCGTTTGGTAGCTTGCCATTCTTTAAGGAAGCGGCTATCGAGGTCATCCAACAGCGTTCATCGCTTACCTCCTGTATGCCAGTATTGTCTATTGATGATGAAAGCTGAACGAAGGATAATACCTGGTCTGGGACAATCATAGGTTCTGCTGAAGCTGCTTTTGCAAGCCGGTTGGCATCTTGGTTCTCTTCCCTTGGTTTTTGAAATAACTTCATTTGGAGGTTATTAGTTCGACCCTTCGCTTCTTCAAGGTACTTTTTCATTCCTTCATTCTTGCACTCCTAACTGCCATTAAATTGATTGGTTACGATTTGGGAATCAAAGCATATGACTACATTCTTAGCTCCAGTCGCTATTGCAAGATCCAGTCCTGCTATCATGGCTTCGTACTCTGCTTCATTATTGGTCGTGGAAAAGTCCAGATGGATCATGCATTCAATCTTATCTCCTTCTGGGGTGTGAAGCACCATGCCGGCCCCTCCTGTATGTTTATTAGAAGACCCGTCTGTGTGGATGCTCCACATGGGAGTTTCTTCTGCCCTTGGTCTTCCATGAGAGTGAACTCAGCGATGAAGTTCGCTACCACTTGTCCCTTCAGAGCAATTCATGGTTGGTACCAAATGTCAAACTCACTCAACTCGATTGTCCATAGTGCCATCCGTCCCGCAGCTTCGGGGCTACTCATCGCTTTTCGTAGTGGCTTATTCGTCAAAACATTGATGGTATATGCTTGAAAGTATGGCTTGAGTTTTCATGCTGCGGTCACTAATGCGAAGGCTAGCTTTTCCATCTGAGGGTACCTCTCTTCTGCTCCACTGAGCGCTCGGCTTATAAAATATACTGGCCTTTGCACCTTATCTTCTTCTTTAATAAGAGCCGCACTGACGGCCGCTAGGGAGACGGCCAGATATAGAAATAACTCTTCACCTGGCTTGGATGGGGTGAGTAACAGTGGAGAAGAGAGATACGCCTTCAAGTCTTCAAATGCCTTTTGGCATTCGTCCGTCCATTCAATCGATCTCCTTAATGTGCGAAAGAAAGGGAGGCATTTATCCATCGCCAGTGATATGAACCTATTCAGGGCTACGATTTTGCCATTCAAGCTTTGTACCTCCTTTATCGTCTTTGGGGGAGCCAATTCCATTATCGCCTTCACCTTCTCTGGGTTGACCTCGATACCCTTTTGGGACACCATAAATCCCAAAAACTTTTTGCAGTTACTCTGAACACGCACTTGCTCGGATTCAGCTTCATGTTGTAAGACCGAAGAGTGTTGCAAGTCTCTTGGAGGTCACCCAAGTGATCGGACTCCTGAACGCTTTTTACCAGCATGTCGTCTACGTAAACTTGCACATTTCTTCCAATCTGGTGCGCGAACATCCTGTTCATCAATCTCTGATATGTGGCTCCCGCATTCTTGAGTCCGAAGGGCATTACTTTGTAGCAAAAGAGCCCCTGACTTATAACAAATGAGGTTTTCTCTTGATCAACTTCATCCAACTTGATTTGGTTGTAGCTGGAGAACGCATCCAAGAAGCTTAAATGTTCATGTCTTGCGGTTGAGTCTACCAAGGTATCAATACGCAGGAGCGGGTAACTATCCTTAGGGCAGGCCCTATTTAGATCTGTGAAGTCTACGCACATCCTCCATTTTCCATTTGTCTTCTTAACCATTACCACGTTTGCCAACCAATCTGAATAGTATACTTCACATATGAAATCTGCTTCTTGTAACTTCTGCACTTCCTCGGCTATGGCTCGGTCTCGTTCAGAGGGCGAACACTCGCTTTTTTAGTCGGACGGGAGAGAATGAGGGTGATACATTCAGCCTGTGGACTATGACCGACGGGTTGATCCCCGGCATATCTTCCTGACTCCATGCAAACACGTCCTTGTTATCTTTCAGGAACGTTGCAAGTGCTTGCCGTGCTAACCAGCTGGCCAAAGTACCAATTCTCGTGGTCCGTTTGGGCTTAGAGTCATCGAGGGGTACTTATTCTAACTCTTCCACCGGTTCTGCTATCGTCCGCTGCTCTTCTATGTTCATCGTTTGTAGGTGGTCGTCCATCTCCATTATAGCTACGTAGCATTCATGCGCGGCTACCTGATTTCTGCGCAGCTCTCTAATTCCATACTCGGTTGGGAACTTGACCATTAAATGGTAAGTCGAGGTCATGGCCTTCCATAAATTGAGAGTGGATCGTCCAAGGATGGCATTATAAGCCGACAAGCAATCGACCACGAGGAATGTCACGTCGTTAGTGATCTGTTGGGGATAATCACCCACCGTCACAGGCAATGTGACGACCCCAAGGGGGTAGACCTTTGTCCCTCCAAAGCCGACGAGTGGGGCGTTTGTTGGAACCAGTCGCTCTCTATCAATCCCCATTTGCTGGAATTCAGGGTAGTAGAGGATGTCAGCTGAGCTTCCGTTATCCACCAAAACCCGGTGCATATTGTAATCTCCTGCTCGCAAGCTGACAACAAGCGCATCATCATGTGGGTGGTGAAGACGTTGTGCATCCTCCTCCGAAAACTCGACGACCGGGTTATCAATTCGCGGCATCTTCTATGTAGAACTCGTCATTTGGACACTTTGCACCATCCTTAGGTATGTTTTGCGGGCCTTTTTGGATGATCCCGCAGTTGTGGTGCCTCCAACAATCATCCTTATATCTCCTATTGGTGGTCTTGGGTGCTTGTTTTCTCGTCGAGGGGCAAGGTCTCGGGGTGCGTCCGTCTTATCCTTACTAACAAACCTTTGTAGCTTTCCTTGCTTAATGAGAGCTTCAATTTGTTGCTTCAGGTCATAGCAGTCAGCTGTATCGTGATCGTGATCACGGTGAAAATGGCAATATTTGTCCCTTGACCTCTTGTTCAGATCTCCTTTCAGTTTGCTGGGAAAGGTCAGGGCACCTTCATCCTTGATTTGCATCAGCACTTGGTCGATGGGAGCTGTGAGCGGGGTGAAGCTTGTGAATCTCCCCGTGGGTGGCTTGGATCGTCTATCCTCCTGCCGTTCCCCGGTCCTCGCTATCTTTTGCCCTCTATCCTGTCGTGTATCTTTTTGCCTTTCCCTTTTCCTAGGCTTTTCTTCTCGGGCTAGCAGAGCGTCTTCTGCGTTCATGTACTTGGTCGCCCTGTAAAGTACGTCTGACATAGCCTTTGGATCATTCTTGTAAAGAGAAAACAGGAACTTACCCTTTCGCAACCCGTTGGTGAACGCTGCCACGAGTATTTTATTGTTCGTTTTGTCTATGGAAAGAGCTTCCTTGTTAAAGCGAGTGATGTAGGATCTTAGTGTCTTGTCTTCCCGTTGCCTGATGTTCATCAAACATGCGGTCGATCTCTTATTCCTGTGACCCCTAATAAAGTGCGACGCGAATTGGGCGCTTAACTCCTTGAAGGTACTAATGGAGTTGGGTGTTAGTCTGCTGTACCAGATCCTTGCAGGTCCCTTCAGCGTAGTAGGGAAGGCTCTGCACATGATCTCATCCGATACTCCTTGAAGGTGCATTATGGTCTTGAAAGATTCCAAGTGGTCTAGGGGGTCCTTAAACCCGTCATAACTTTCCACCTGTGGCATCCGAAATTTCTAGGGAAAGGGGCATGAACTGATGGATGCTATGAATGGCGAATTGGTTCGCTGGACCAGATCATCGAGGTCATTGGACACTCGTCCTCTGAGGGCGTTCATCATGACGTCCATTCGTTCCTTTATCATTTGCATCTCGGCGGCTATGTGCTACGGGAGAATATCACTAACAAATGACTGGTTTGTGTCCTGCCGTTTCGGCCTGCTTGGAGTGTTGCTACCCTTCGGCCCCTCCTGGTTTCTTCTCTCAGCACTTGTTTCTTCCTGGTCTTTCTCCTGGGTGCCAAGGTGTGCATTCTTTTGCCGCAATTGCTCTTCCAAATCATGATTCTGCTTGGTTAGGCGTTCAACTGTCGCCGCGAGCGTTTGGACTTGTCTTTCCAAGGCCATAGTGTGCGGTTGATCGCCTTGATTGTTGGTTTTTTTCCATCGAACGAGTGAGTACCATGCAACTTTTTGTCTCAGGGATAAAGCAACGGCTGATTACTGTGTTCCCATAGACAGCGCCAACTGATGAAGATGAAAAATCACCAGTGAGACACATGATCCTCACAAGCTTTGAAACAACACCTGCACAACAAAAAGAAAAGACCTAACAGAGAGCACCGGTGTGGTGCCGGCCAAAAACCCTCCAAAGGTCAAGTTAGAACTTTTCGCAACCCTAGAGTGTCAGAGTTGGGTGAATTATGCGTACCTTGCTTTGTGAGGGTCTTGGGGTATTTATAGTAGGTAGGGTTTGTCATTCGTGCCTTGGCCAAGAGGTTCTTTCCTTCTAGAAGAGAACTTCTTGGATCTTGTATATCTCCTAGAGTTCTTTTCCTTGTAGGGAAGATCATCATTAGTGGTGTATATTGCGGAACCTTTCTTAATTAGGATTCTGCTCATACTAGGACTCTTAGAGTTAATCGTGAGGTGTAAGCCATTTCCTTTTAAGATTTCTTGGAGATCACTTATGATAGGCCAAAAACGTATTGACCCCTTGTGATGGATTAATTGATTAATTAGTCAAGTTTATTAATTAATCATATTAACATGCAAACGCGTGGTAGCACAAACAAATCATCAATAAACTAAAGTATGCAGCAAAAAATAAATGACATGGTGATTTGTTTACGAATGGGGAAAACCTACACGGCAAAAACCCCACCAGGTGATTTTAAGGTCACCACTTCTGAAATTCCACTATTATCACAACAAACGGTTACAAGTAAAGGAATCCCAAGTACCTTACCAACCTATAGTTGAACCTTTACCCCAATATCCAATTGGACTTGTTCTATAGTGACAATTTCTCCTTTTGATGCACAACTCCCAAGTACATGACTAACTAATTGAGCGGATCCCAGTACTCGACTTCAATCACCAACTAGAGAAGATTTGTTGGCTGCAAAGTTCTTCAATTCATCCACACGATGAAGATCAAGAAGATGCTTGGTTACAAAACCCTATGGTGCAAAGACACAACAACTTCTTCACAAGAAAGATGAACTAGGGTAAGAACTTCGTCTCAAGTTACAATTTGCATGAACAAGGAATTCTCAATGCTTGTGCAACTTGCCACACTTTGACGGCCCTTAAAATCATATTTTTATATGTCTAGGGTTAGGAGAAAAGAAGGCCCAAAGACACATCCACGGACTAGAGTTAAAACAGAACTAGGAATCTGTTTTTCTTAAATCTCGACAACTACAAGTGTCGAGGTGCTGTCGAGCAGCTATCGAGCCTCGGGGCTAGAACAGCTTCTTAAAGTTTGATAGATGCAGTTGTCGAGCTTTAATGAAGAGCACTTCTCAACTTGTTTCTTGGACAGACTTGCATGGTTTTAACACTTGATCTTGAAACCTTATTTCTTGAAACATTAACCTCATCCTAAATCTACCCAATTACAAGTAAAGTGCGTTTTGACAAAGGATTAGCCAATTACATAAATAATGAATGACATATGTTCTAAACAAGTGAAACACATATGTCCTAACAACTTAAAACTAGGGGATACCACATGGCCCCTGGATCCATCCACCTTGTATCCATGACCCTTAGATCCGTCCACTATCACCCCATTAGACCAGCACCGTCACGTACATTTAAATGATTCCGTCATCCCTGATTTTACCCTCTTCAAATGGGTTGGTTCTGCCATTGTTTTTCCTATGGTTTGGCATGGAATGCAAAAAACGTATGCATAAGGGGAGATAGGGAGACTTCTTAGGCTAGCACCACCGTTGGACTCTAACCACCAAAAAACTGGCTTCCCTTAACCGGCGGTACACTATTACAGGCTGAGTTTTTATTTATTTATTTATTTTTCATTTCTTTGTTTTCTGATTTTTTATAATTTTCTAAAAGAAAAAACCAAAATCTTGCGATAACTATGATTTATGTTTGGCAATTTGGGTATTTGCTCTATTTTGATTAGGCATTTCAGTTATTTATGGTTTCGATAAAGGTTTTTTTGTTACAATTTGGTTTTTTCTTAGCCTTTTGTTTGTTTTGTATATTCGAAAGAATTTGGTTTTGCTAATTCTGCAATTAGCATAGAGAGGAGATGGAATATTTTTGGGTGTTCGCTCACTGTTCCGCTTCTTCTTTGCAACACCATATACCTAAGTTTAAGCAGAACATTGTTAATTATCCTCTTCGAATACTTTTTCTTCTCCAAATACAATTGTTGTTGTCTGTAATTTACCACAATTGCTTTTCCTTAGCACCTGAATTTTCATATCTACACTCCTAATCATTAAAACCCACCAATCCACACTTTATTAAAAAAAAAAACCTTAGAAAGAGAGCCCATAACCGTTAATAAACTTTAAACATAGAACAAAATGAGATAAATGAAGAGAGAGGGAGATAGAAATCTGAAGGTCAACCCCTCTGTCAAGCCAGCTTCCTGCCAACATGTACCCTCCCACCACTGGCTCGCCAGGACTGCTAACAGTAAGTTTTCCTCTTTATTTTTAAATTTGTGCATTAAATATGATCTTTTTCCCCTTGTAATAGTTGGATAGATCTTTGGGTTATATATGGCTTTGATAATGTATTTGCATTATGATGGTGGTGTATTGGTTAAAACACATAGGAACGGAATTGAAGTCGGTGTTGTGAGTTGTGACTAGCAAAAGAAGTATGATACGCTCTACACCCCTTAGCGGTAGCGCATCCCAAGTGGCAACTACATCAAGTCTCTTTGACTCACAGAATCCACCCCTCATCAAAGCCCTGCTGACTGCAATGCTGAATAGAGAATGTTTTTGGCGGAAGTCCAGTATGTCTTCTTTCCTTGGTTTGGATGGAATCAGTTTTTTTTACAGTTAAGTGTAAGATAACCTGGCTTTTTTTTTATTTTTTTTTATTTTTTTTTTATTTTATAGGAATTACAGAATCCTTTAGACAAAGATACATATATATTTATTGAAGTTAGTGTTAGCATAATCTCTGGTTATAGTTATAACTCCTATTTTGGTTGTTAACTTGGGATTGTTTTCAATTGACAAGTAGAACATTAACAAATATGTTATTTGTTCTCTATGAGATATATATGTGTTGACTATGATTTTTATGTTGCAGAAGCCACTGAGAGTAGGAAATAATACTTTGCTTCTAATATTGCTGCATTTGGATTATTTAAAAGTCATATAGCATTCAAACTCAAGCTGAGATGGACTACTGAGAAATGACAGTTATGGTGAAGGTTACTGTTCGATAAGATCTTGCTATCCCGATGGCAATTTCAATCCTCAAAGGCCAATCCAAGATCTTATCCTTATCTTTCCCAGCATGTAGCCAGTCATAAAGGCTACCGTTCGATATATATTTGTAGAAGCATTTCCTTCCTTTCTCTACTGTTGTCTATTCCTAAGTGAGTTATTTTCTTAAGATAACGCTTTTCCTAAATCAGTTTATGATTTGATATGCAGATTATTTACGAATAGAATGTGCTATTTATGACATAATCCTTGCTGAACATTCTTGATATGCAGATTACTTGCTGAACATTGAATTTGCCTTTTAAATTAGTTAAGTTTTGGTCCTATGAGCATTCAACGTTACAAGCTTTTTATTTTTATGTTTTTGGTTATACCCAAAATTTTGTACATGCATGTGTTTGCTGCACCCATACCCAGTCAGTGACAAACATATTGGATAATTTATGATATAATCCTTTGAAGTTTATAGAGTGCAACATACTGCATCATTCTCTAATTTATGTTGATGTTACTTTGTTAGGTGTTAATTGCTGTTAGGAGTAGGAGAGTAGTAAAGAAAGAGCCATAGACAAATAAGAAAATGCATTAGTGAAGTTTAGAAGAATGCAGAAATTGTTAATATCCTTATGCTTCAAGAAATTTATGGAAAAGGATTGTGCTAAAAGCATCAACCAAATGTACATGGCGTAGGAAAGGAGTAGGTAGCTGTAGATTTTTCTGTGAGATTTCACAAATGTAACTTTGATTTAGTGCCACCATCTTTTAGTTTTTTATGGGTAGTACAGTGATTGGTATTGATAAAACTCTACAATTTAACTTTTTCAAGAGTTTTGGTTTTTTTTTCCTACCCCAACAAATATCTTTTGTGTGGTTTTTGTATGTATTCTTGAAATTAGCTGTCCTTTGTGTCGTTTAATTTGGATAGCTATAATAAGAATCCTATAATCGTGACAACATAGTTTGTATAATTGAGCTTTTTTGTATTTTCTTTATTCATTATGTCTTCATTTGACCATATTTAATGAATAAACACACCTTCAATTTTAATGGAGTTTCTCATCATTTTAAAAAATAATAATAATTAAGAAAAATAAAAATAAATGGAAGTTTTTTTCCTTTTCATTTTCTTTTAAAAAAAAGCAGTTTATTTAATTTTAATTATCTACAGTTGTCATGATATTTTTGTGATTTTACATATTTTTCATGAATAATAAATAAAAGTAGTCCGCGCATTGCGCGGGTCATACACTAATCTATATATCTATATATATATATATATAATAGACGAAGCTGAGAGAAAGTTAATTCATGCATTTAAAGACGTGTTAACAAATAAGATAATTATCTATTTAAAATTCAGACACGTATACAGCTTTTAAAAATTACAGCCATACGTTATAACGCTTTGCTTTTTAAACCCTGCCACGTCTGCAATTAAAAAGCGATACATTGTATTGTTTAGCAAAGCTATATCACCGTTTAAAAACCTTTTGTATAAAAGTAAAACTAACCGGTTAAAATACAATTGAAAGGGCTTACAATACTCCCAAAAAAAACTTGCGATGCTGAGAACGGAGAAGGAGAGAGAGATCGGGAGATCAAAAACTGAAACCCAAATCAGACACCAATCAAGATGAAGAAGATCCGTACAGTCTCTTCCAATATCCCCAAACTCTCTCTCTCTCTTCTGACAAACCCTAATCTTTTTCTTCAAGAATATTCAATCCCTTCAATCCAGGCTACAGGTTTGTTCTTTAATTCAATATTTTTCCAATTCAAGATTCATGTATTTGTTTCTTGCTCTCTATATTATTGTATTCCTCAAATTTTTAAAGTTTTTTGAAAAATCAGATTTGAATCGATCTTTGGTTTTTCTTTTCTTTCTTTTTACTTTTTTTTCTTCGTCTGCAACCATTCTATGGCAGTTTCTGTTGAAAGGTAGGACCGCAGTTGCTGTTAAAAACTATTTCAGTATCAAACAGGAAAAATTCGGGGCTTCTAGAATAATGACTTAGAGATTTGAGATTTTAAAGTAGAGAGAAAAATCAGAGTCTTCACACAGTCAGATTGCCGAAATAGTTACGTGTAAAGTTCTGTTTTTAATTTTTAAAATCTTTGGAATACTTTGGTTTGATAGGAGCACATTGCATTAGAAGAAATGGATTTTTGAAGAACGAAGTGGATTTTTAACAGAAAATGCTGAAGCCCAACTGAAGATTTTTGGCAAAAACAAGTTTGAAGAGAAGCCAGGAAGCACCACAGTTTTGAAATTTTCTAATTTGCATTTTTTTATAGAATAATTTTCATAAGTTCATGATTTGTTTTCGAAGCAATTTGAAGATTTAATTGCACTAACTAGCTTGGCTCTTGATTAAAATTTATCTTTATACTATTATAAGCAACAACATGTACTAATTAAATAGCAAGTGTTGGGTGTTTTGTTATTTGATGAATTGCCTTGAATGTGTTTGATTATGGTTGTCAATCGGCCTTAAATGCATTAAAAATTATTCAAAACATTGTCTTATATTTTTATAGATTAGAGAAATTACTAAAAAAGATTCACCCTAAAGTGTTCAGAATAGAAAATCTTAAAGATATCTTTTGGATCAAATAAGCTTTCTTTCAAAATTTTATTTTAGTTTTTCTTTTTGGTTATGTTATACATCTTTAATTATTGGTTTTTTTTGTTTCTGTAATGGACTGTGTCGAGGTTTCTGTACAAAGTGTAGCATTCTCTTAATTAATTTGGAATGTGTTGTGGTTTTCTTAATTAATTCGGATCGTTTTGGGGTTTTCTTAAAATTGTATATTTCTCACAAAAGCCACTGTTTTCAGTGATATCCAGTTTCCATGAAGAAGAAGGAGATAGAAGTGGTGAAAGTAGAGTTAGTGTTGCCAACCCACCTTTGTTTCAAGCAAATCCAAAGCCAGGCACTAGAAATTACCTTTGAAATTACCTTTTCAATTCCCTAATGAACCCCACCCAGAGAAGTTCCAATCTTCAAAGAAATGTGTCACATTGGGTTGAATGGACAATCACCATCTCTTCTTCTGCCTAAAGAAGGAAAGAATTTATGTAGATATACAAAATTGTCACTACTATTTCATCTTAGAGACGCCATATCACAATTCATGTAAGTGAGAAGTGAGATCAATGAAGATGTCTTTATTTACTGTTTTTGACTAGATAGGAATAAGACTGTGAAACTAAATCCACGCAGGCTGCTGTTATGTAGTATTTTAGGAAGTGAAATTCTAGCATGTCATGCACTGTGAAACTAATACATTTCATGTAGAGTATAAGACTGATGCAAGAGTCTCATGCAATACATGGAAGATGCAAGAGTCTAATGCAATACACGGAAGATGTTGACATGGCACAAGGGAGTGACATGGCACATGGCCAGCCAAGCTTCAGGGCTGTATTTCATATGTCCCATGTGATTATTGTAGCTATATTCAAATGTGCCAAGTTGGAGGGAAAATTAGTTAGAGGCATATGCACAAGCTAGATTTTAGGAAGTTGTTAAGTCTAGCCCATGAAAGAATAAGTTTGGAGGTTTTTAAGTTGGTTTTGGAATTCTATTTAGCTAGAAGAATAATACGGAGGAGCTCAAAGAATAAATGAGGAGCAATAGGCCTGATAAATAGAGTCGTGGTGTAGCCTGTTGTTGTGTGCGTAAGAGTTAATTAGAAGACAAAGTCTATTATGAAAGCACCTTTAGGTGTATTAAGGATTTGGGTTAGTTTATATTTGTGAGGGTTATAAGAGTTTATGACTGGTTTTTATGACTGGTGGTAATTATCATTGATAGTGGATATTTTTGTCTGGTGTTGCTGGATGTAGACATAGAGTTTGCCAAATCATGTCAAAATATGTATTGTTTTGCTTTCCATTTATTATTTTACACGTTCATCACAAGGAAAATCCATTGAAAGTGAGCTATTTTCTGCCAAGCTAAAGAATGAGTCATTTCTAAATTTGGTACAATCCAGCAATACTTTTATACAAAGACTAGAGAGCATTGGGATGAGTTTCTGTCCAAATCCTGACCCACTTATTTCATTATCAAATGCTTCTGGATTGATCGGATTCTTATGCATATATTATCAATTAAATAACACAGCAAAATGCAATATTTTTTCTGAATTAAAGGTGAAAAAATTCTGAACTAGCCATTGTCCCCTTAACTTGAGTGATTACATAACTGCTTTCACTGTCAGCCATTGGCACATGCACAAGCTAGATTTAAGGAAGTTGTTAGAAGTAGAAGCCATGTGTTGTATTAAATATAGCATGTGATTAATATGCATTCCCAAATTTGATCTAGCCTAAACAGAAGCACATCACAGTCCCTGCATCAAAATACTGACTTCAGCACAATTATGTATATTTATACACTTAAGTCAAAAACTTAGTGCTTAGAGTTGAGTATGGTGCCTTCATGTCTCATAATCCATGGTTTGGGTTTGGGAGAAGAACCATCTTCAGATTGCAATCTTAAAGATTAAGAAGTGGGTTCTACTATTTTATATTGTGTTCTGTTGTCAATTGGTCTCAATACTTAAGGTTGTAATAGATTTACAAGCTAGCAAAAGAAAATCTTTGTTTGGTTGAAGTACTCAATATTCTTGTATTGTTCAGAGAGTTCAATTAAAACCAAATGATGATACTATCAAACTCAAATTTATCTAAATGAAACAGTGAATTATTTCTCCTTGAAATTGTAGCCTTGGGTTTGTTTTTTCTTGATAGTGTCATAGTAATTTAAAAGTTCATAGTCAGCTTCAATTTTGAACATAATGACCATTTTACACTTTGTTGAGAAAATGAGTTTCTTTTCCGGTAACTTTATTTGTTTGCTTTTCTTTTTTCCCCTGGATTGAGATATCATGCAAGTTGAGAATCAGACTACAAAAATTGGTTCATTGAGAATATTCCATAGCGGTTATCTTAAAATTTCAACGTGTAAAAAGATGCAGGATCTTACAAATGTAGGTAAGTGTTTATCCAAAGGGCATATTATTGAAGCGACTTATCTGGTCCCAGTTAGACATTTGTTTCAACCTGTCCCATTTAATTATAAGTGATCAGCCAGTTATTCAGAATTTCTCATTCCACATATCCTTGATTCAACTGGGTCCCTTTTTGGTTTCTCTGCCAGAAAATCTTGGCCAAAACATGTTCTAACAAATATTAAGTAGACACTACTCACTACCAAGTTCTTGGTTATTAGTTGAAAGACAGGTCCATGTGATCCTTCAAATGCTCATGTCTCTCACCAATTCCCGCCCAAATTCCTCTACACCTCTCACTTCAAATTTCAGAGATCTTCACATACACCATGCACCTACATATACACATACATATCATTCCACAGCCACAAGTCTTCACATCCTCTGGTATCAAATCCTTACTTCTTCCTCCTCCTCATCTATGATCTTTGCCATTTTTCAGGCAATAATAGAGACATATAGCAATGGCTATTTGTTTGCTTGGTATTATACATGCTATGCACATTCTCCGCCGATCAAACTCATTTTCAAAACATGCAGCTTCAAAAGCTTTAGATGTTCCAAAAGACTACCTTGCAGTATATGTTGGAGAAAGTGAAAAGAAGCGATTTGTGATTCCTATTTCGTTCTTGAACCAGCCCACATTTCAACAATTGCTAAACAAGGCCAAGGAAGGGTTATTGTATGTCATTTTCTATGTACATATTGTTATGAATTTTAGTGAAGGGTTATGAATTGGTTTAGTTTTAGAATTGGAGCTTCCCATCTACTATTGATAATGTATTTTATATGTGACAGGTGGAATTTTGTATTGATTATATATTGTGGGTTGAGGGTGGTTGTTTTTTTTTTTATATAGATTTTATGAGTATCATTGCAGCTTTTTTGGAATTGTGGATTTGGGTTGCACTATAGCTTTTTCTTTTTTCTTTTACGATTAAAAAGTTGGATTCAATGTCCCTTTTAAGGGTTATGTATTGTTTTGGCTTCAGAATTTGAAATTCCCATGTACTATTTATTATGCATTATTATTTGACTAATATTTTCCTGACTTGCTATTTGAAATTGTCATGTAAGTTTTAATTGTTTAAAGCCAGATTCACAATGGGTTCATGTCTTGCCGCAATTGGCATAGTGCTAAGTTACACACCTCTATTCTCCATTGGTGTTTTGAACTACTACTTGCAGACAGGGCAAACAGAGTTGACACATGGTTGTATCATATAGAATTCAGGCATACAAAGAATTCAACCTGAACTCTTTGGAACCGAACACTTTGCCTTGCCACAATTTATTTTTTAGTTTTAAATCCATGAGTTTTCTCTTGGTCAATACCAACAACAGCATTCTCAAATTACCCCTACGTCATGGATGGTCGCTCAACCTATGGAAGAGCCTCATCAGCTGATTGTGGCATCAATACTACTCTACACAATTGAATCTTACAAGAATAAGCGAAATAAAGAGAATATCATTAGTTAGTTAGCCATTATTTTCTTTTCAACATTTTGGTTGTAAAATTGAAATTGTCTTGCAAGATTTAGTTCGGTGTGATGCATTGTGGTTCTTAGGAATAGCAGATTTGCTATTTGAAATTGTCAAGTAAATTTTAATTGCTTAAAATCAATTTTTTTTTTTTTTTTAGTCTCTCCTAGCAAGGAAGTACACACAAGAAGTGATGTGAAAAAAATATTTTTTAAAATTTTTAGGGGACATTGGACACTATATGCTTAAATATACTATGTTATTAAAGCAAAGCTCATTAATATGTAAAACGACCCCGCACATTGCACGGGTTAAACACTAGTTATATATAAAAGCAGAGACCTCATGCACTCTTGCATGAGGTTCTGCCATGTGGCGCTCTAATTTTGTATTTTGTCATTTTTACCTCTTTTCATTAAGTTATTTTATTTTATTTTATTTTTTTACTATTATCCAATAAATCATAGTAACCTCTTTTTACTATTATATAAATTTAACATTTTTTACCTCTTTTTATTAAGTTTTTTTTTATTGATATCCAATAGATTATAGTAACTTCTTTTTACTATTATATAATATGGGCTACTCTTGGCAATTAGACCCAAAGTTATTCTCTACAAAATGGACTACCTTTTAAAAATAGACCAAATCTTATGAAAAACCCAAACCCAGTTATTATTTTACATATTATGATCCAAGTTTGACCCTTCCCACGTGTAAATCAAAGCTAAAACTCTTACCCACTTACAAACTCTCTTCCTCCTCCCCCACATATAGATGATATTTCTAGAAAATCTCATTATCATGAATTCATGTCTTCATTTTCCCCAATTTTAATTCAATACGCTTTTGTTTATTAATAATGTTCTATGCACGTAGACAAATTCTCTTTGTAATCAACCAGTGCAACATTTTAAAAATATATATAAATCTTGAGATCTCTGAGGTTGCTGAAATAATTGACAATTGCATATTTCTAAAATTTATAATAACAAAAAAGTCTAATAAATAGCATATACTATCTCACAAAATGCCATTTACTTAATATTTTATTTAAAAAAAAAAAATTCAAAGATAGGAATGATAAAAAACATGATCCTATACAAGACAAAAAATACATGCAAAACAGTTTTCATAGGAGGATTTATCTTTAAAAAATATGAATACAATAGTAAAGATAAAATGCATTAAATGAGATCTTACGAAACAGGTTTGTTAATCATTTCAAATTATACTTATCATGTACATTAAAATAATAATAATATTTCATATTATTTACATTAAAAAAAATAATACATATTAATTTCAAAGTTCATTGCAAGATGCGAACTGCTAGGGTATTGCAACAATAAGTTAGGGTATTGCAACAATAAGTAACATTGATACAACAATGGGTTGGTAATACATTTTGTGCGTGCTTTGTGAAAGGAATGTCAAACCACAATTGCAAACTACTTTAGATACATTATTCAAATTAAAGTTTTTGATGCAACTGACAAAACTACTTTTGTGATATTTGATCGAGATGCCAAGAAAATCCTAAATAAATCTACAAAAGTTCTTGCTAAAAAACAAGTTAAGGTACAACTTATTTAAATTAGTGTAAAAACTATTGATATTAGGGAAGGAATCCCACACAGATCTTCTTACTTCATGTGAATGAATTCAATCTAAAGGATGATTTTGAAAATTACATAGTTGCTAAGATTTTTTATGTACCTGCAAATGACAAAAATGTATGGAAGAAAAAAAAATACACAATCCAATATGTTATATTAATTCTTTTTGTTGCACTATTCCAAAATTTAATATATATATATATATATATAAACATTTGCAAAAAACTGTCACATCATTGAAATTTAATATAAATGCAAATACTTATGAAAATTTTTAGCACCAAAGTTTAAACTTTGTAAGATCCAATCAAGCGTCTTCCTGTGCCAATTTATTAGTAATTAACACAAATTATGCAACAAAAGGAAAAAGTGATAAAAACTCAAAAATTGAACAAAAATGGACGGACTAAACTTCAAACGTTGAAGATGAAGAAACAAATGATTACAACATACCCCTCAACAAGCTTTACAAGCGTCACCATACTGCAATAACAAAGTATTGAAGAAACCAAAAAAAAAAAAAAGATTTCATAATGAAGCTCTTTATTACATCACATAATAAAAATCAATAATATAAAATGAATTAATATGTTTTTATTTACTTTTATTATACAATATTACTCCAAAGTTGTTTTAATTATTGCTTATTACTTGAACAAAATAATTATAATAGATGTGTGTGCAATTTATAATTGTTACTTTTTATAATGAATTTTATAATGAACTCATTACTAACAAAATTTAATAATAAATATGTTATAATATATGTATAACATTTATAAAAAATTACATAAAATATTACAGTATTATTTGTGCATCACACGAACAACTTACTATTTGTATTAATTGTCCCATTCATTGTCCAGACGAGCCCACCAAGTGTCATCGTTCATCCTTTCCCAGCATGGACGATAGTAGAAGTGCTATAAAGAGGAGCATTCAATACTTCGGACGATTACCAATCGGCCCAGAAGACCATTGGAGGCCTATCAAAGCTTACATTGAATGAGCCCAGAGGCGTTATAAAAAAAGCAATTATACCACCATGAATGAGGTACAACGACTAGAAAGAAAGATGATGGATATAAGGCACATTTCAGAACTAGACAAGGTACATACAGACACACTCGCTGAAACACATTATTCACTCTAATTCTTATAAGCCCTCTTTGCCATTTCTGGTCGCTAACTTTACCATCGGAGACTCCGTAGCTAGCATCACACTGGTGAACACTCAGAGAGGATTCCATTCTTACTCTGGCAGGTATAGAGGCGAAGTCCGTGCTGACCTATCTGGACAAATCTATTTGACTGATGATCCCAACATCATCATTAATCATTTTAGAAAGTTCCTTTTTCTTCTTGTTTTTGCTGAATGTATTAATGTTGGACTTACGACATGGCCATTTATGTTTCAATAAGGTAAACTTAAGGTTAGTTCATGACCTCGAGCAGTTGGGCTCAACTAAGCCCACATAAATATTTCTCCTTAAGGTCGTTTGCGTTATATTAACCGAGTCTCAATTTTTAACACTAGTTCAATTGTGTACGCTAATTATTATCACTAGCTTACGCATCCCCAACGCTAGGTTCAAGCTGTTCAACGGATATCTGCACCATCTTTTTCTTGCTTTGACCTTAATTTTATCTGCAATCTGATGCTTACATAGCATTAGCAAGAACTTCAAAATAATATTTGTTGGTGCTTGACACATGAATATCACTCATGGATTACTTCTCAATTAAAATGTCAAAATTAAAGTTAATGTAGATTGTAGAGAAAAAACACTAAAAAAGAGAAGAACAAAGAATTTGTGTTGTTGGCCTGCCAGCTTACATCCACACAAAAAAAAAAAAAAAAAAAAAAAAAGAAGTTTTTGTTCATATCTTATTATGCTACACTTTGTATTAATCATGATACTAAGCAGGGTATGTATATATAGGAACTAACTCTATGCTAACCTTTAAACTCACCCTAAGGATAGTACGTTAATTTGTCTGTTGTACGAGTACACACTCCATATAATAGACTTGACTCTCTTGGACCACAACATTTGTAACACACACACACTACAATATTTTTAACGTAAAACATCTGGTTAAATGCATTTTGATCATAGTTCAAGTGATAAAATAGAGGTAATTACATTATTTGTGGGGCCCATGTTTGCAATTCCAACCCACTTCCTCATCTCCCACTATCTACCTATCTGAAAAGGTAAAATTGATTATGGCATTGCCTTGACAAATGTTGCCCTAAGTGATCGAAGTATTATTCTTCAAAATGCTTAGAATTAGTAGAACCGTCATTCATGTAAGAGGAAGGAGTACGCATTTATGGTACTCCGGAAGTACACAATAATCTTTCATTCCCAATGCCATGTTGCAATTAATGTGACAATTATGAGAATGAATCAACATGAAATTACCATAATACCTATGGTACTTAACATTTTGAAGCCCATCCAAGTTTGATGGATGAATGGCTTCAAGATGGAGATTACTAATGGATCTGGTTTGTCAGTCATCACTCATCCACAACGACCTCTTTTAAAACTACAGGATATATATGGACATGGATATGAAGGACGAATCTCCTTAAGATAGAAAGGCACAATCCTTAGGACATGAGTGTGACACCCATGGCGTATAAATCCCACATACCTTGAATATGGGCACAAATTCCAAAACTTATGCCAATGACTATATTCACGACGCCTTCTACTCCCCAACTAAAGAGAATAACCAGAATCATGGAATATTGGTCAATAGAAGCTCTACATAGGCTCAAGGCTTCCATACCAAGGTATAAGAGAAATTCTTCGTCATCTCAATACTTGAAATTCCCAATTTATGAGTGCTAACTTAAGCATAGAAAGAATTTCAACCAAAAGCACATTGATGCCTTTTCGGGCTAGTGTATTCATTTTTAGCAAGTCTTACAGTGCTCGTTTAGACGAGTGACCTATTTATAAATTTTTTGCATCGTCGTTGATTTTTCTAATTATTAATGGTTTGTGGTCTAATATTGATTTTTCTTTGTACGGTTTGGAAGGATTTTTAACGCTCGATCCATTTTATATATATATATATATATATATATATATATATATATATGCACAATATAATATTAAAATTTGAAGATAAAAACAGTAAAGTAAAAGCAATTTTATCAAAACATAGCTTCAATAAAAGATTAAAACACTTACTGGATAATAGTGGTTACAAGGTTTGGAGATGGAAAAGGAAAGGTTACAGGCTTAGATAGCAATCTGAAAACTAAAGGAGATTAAAAACTAGGAAAATTTTGTGATGCCCGTTCTGAAAGGGACATCCCCCATTTTATAGGCAAAATAAAATATTATTTAAACAGTGAACAGTAAAATTGATTTTTTTTACTATTCATTGGAAGTCAGCAAAATTGTCACTATGTGTTGTTTGGAGGGAAATATTCCCCGTAGGGAACAGCCAGAGGAGGAACCATACCCTTATTAGGAAATCAAAATAACTTCAGTAACTTTAGCAAAGAATCTGAAGCTTTAGTGCAGACTTAGTAGGAGTATTATTCTAGTAGTTTTGGCTACTTGTGCCAACAGTGTTAACTCTCCCCTAAATCTAGTGTGGAGGCTTCATTATGGCCAAATAATTCTTGATTGTAGGGGTAATAAGGATTAGTATTAGCAACAGAGGCTTCTGAGGATGCCCCAGAGTCTTGGCCTTCTTCTTTTTCTTCTGAGTTAGCATTTGCAGTAGCTTCTTCTTCATCCTTCCACTGCTGTTTTAACAGGGAAATTAGGGCAGATTTGCTGAGACCATCAAGAGCAGAATTCTTTTTGGTCTTAGCAGGTTTAGCAGTGGATGTAGTAGCAAGTGTATTTGCCGTGGGTTGAGGCATAGTTGTTTGCACAAGGGGGTAAGTTGGAGCTTTATCATGAGTAATGGTGTTAACAGCAAGGAATTTCCAGGTTACATTATCAATAACATCTTGGGTGTGGGAAAACTTATCCCACCATTTAACAAACCCTTGCTGAGTAAGAACATACCCTTCCTTTACATACATCCATTTCAGGATCCAAGGGACCTTGTATAATTTAACAAAGTGAAGTGCTGCAGGGAACTTAGCACCATGTGAATCTGTTTTGTAAACACTTGTAAAATACTTGAAGGAGCCAGTCAAAGGCCTTGGAAATATATCAGTAATAGGGCCTGTGAGGGTCCTTTTTTGGACAGTACCCAGGGCCCAAGTTGAAACAAGGATCCTGGGCCCTTTACTTGTTGTTTGGTGGGCTGGGCTTGGTTCACCGCAGCTAAATGGGGGCTGATTACGAACCAAGTTGTGTGCAAGTCACATAAATCTCCTCAAGGCAAAAATATGATACCTCCTAAGCAATAAAATACCATTATAAGTGTTTTAGTGCCATAAAATGACCATTTACTCTTACAAAATAGGTAAAATAAGTATTCATAACATTCACAATGAAAAGGAGATTGAAATAGAGTATTTGAGGCTTATCTTTTACAGTGTGAACATTTAAAAGAATTCTCTCATTTGGTACCCCGGGCGTACTGTCATGGTACCCAAGGGCGTGAAGTCATGGTTCCCGGGGTACTGGGCTTGTAAAATCCCAAAATACTGATTCTCTGAGCTATACGATATTTCTCCATTCTTATTATGTAATAAAGTTTTGTCATCTCCCTTTACCTCTATAAATCCTGCATAAGAACAACCTATACAATACACATAACTTCAAGTAATTGTTAGTTTCTTAGATTAGGACGTACATTTTAATACATAAATGATGTGCATTAATAATAGCTTAATTTTGCATATTTATATCATTGTTAGAAAGCATTATCATATTTATTTTGAGGTAATTCATGCATTTTATATTTGGTTTTGGAATAATGGTGAATATTCAATTTTGTGCTTAATTAAATCTTATTGCGTGAATTTATCTTTTGTAGGAGAATGGAATTAAATAAGTGGATTTGTGCAAAGAAGAAAGCTAATGGACTTTACTTTTGCAAGGTCCATGATTAAGTTAAAGAAGGCCAACTCAATTAAATTTAAATCCAATTGGAGCAGGGAATCAAAGGAAATTTGCATCAAATCCAAGTTCAATTCGGATTAGGATTCTAGCCTGCACATCAGTTAGTATTTTTGGTATAACTTTCAGTTCAGATGTCCAATCGAGATGATTCAAGTTGCGCTGGAAAGTTAACTTAAAGGGCTACAACTTTGTAGTTTACCAAAAGTTCGAATTCTGACGTTAAATGGGCAAAAATTGTCGGTTAAGTGAAGCCTAAAAATCTGGAATTTTCCCCAAACGGGAATTCAACTTGTAATAGGATTCCTTGACCTATTTAAAGGCTCTTTAGGGCAAAATTCAATAGAGGCCAGTGCGGAGGCCAGTGCTAGGGTTGGGGGCTGAACATAGAGAGTGCGGCTACTTCTTTGGTTTTCTTCCATGACAGTTAGTTTTATTTTATTTGTCTAGTTTAATGTTTAGTATTTTATTCTTGTGTTTTATTTTAATTACTATGAGTAGCTAAATTTATAATTAGGGTTGAGGATGAAACCTTGTTAAGGATTATTAGTAATATTTATGTGATTTGATTTCTCCCACAATAGTTGTTCTTTAACGATTTAAATTGTTCTTGCTTCATATCAATTGACTAAGATGAGATTCTAGATATGAGTTCAATCATGTTTTTCTCATGATTTAGGATTTGTCTTAATTAATTGAATGCTTGGTTTATTAATTCTTGATTATAAAATTAGATATAGCTTGTGATTTATCTGTCAATGGATACAATTTATGATTTGATTTTTAGAATTGGATATATCTTGTGATTTGTTTGGCTATAGATACAATTGATGATTTGATTTTATACTTAAGAAGCGAAGAAGAACATGCTTTTGAATTTTTAAAATAAGGATTTTAATGAGAATATTTTCCATGATAGCAAGATTGATTTCTAGTTTATCATGTAGTAGTTGGGAAAAATTAATGATCATAAATATATGCTGATATGACTTACAAGACGGATTCCAAAACCATAATTCCTTTTCCTTGATTGTTTACATCTTTTTATTGTTTTATATCTTTTGCTTAGTTTAACTATTTGCTTAGTTTATTTAATTTCAAAACAACCAATTTTTATTAAACTAGATTAGGATTAATTTGGTTAAGATTTGATTAATTTTCCTACGTTCATTCAAGTCCCTGTGGGTTCGACCTCGTTCTTGTCAAACTATACTTCGGTACGGTTCGTACACTTGCGAGTATTTTAAAATTTCACAACAATAAACATATATACATAAATGAATTTCATGAGAATGATTCAGCCACGAGGATCCCAGCCCCAATTCTCACAGACTTAGTGCTTTTGCACAAGACTTGTGGGATTTGGAACTCAAGTCCAAGTGGCTTTGCTTGGGCATTGCCTTCCAAGATAGTTAGGTGAGGAGGATTTTTGTGGGAGAGAGTGATATCTGATGTATGCATGTTTTTGGCTTATGTTTCTTCGGAGGCTAAGTGATATTTCGAATAATCTCAAGGATATGGGACAAATTCCTACTCCTTGGCTCTCTCTTTTGTTTTATTTCTTTCTCTTCCTTGCTGGGCTTTTAAAGCTCTAAGAATATGTGTTTTGAACCTCTGAACTTTTCCCCTGAGTACCCATTTTTCTCCCCATCCGAATCCCCCTTTTTTGCTATGCCTTGTGTTCTTTTTATAGCAGACCTGGTCTGGGACCTCGGGGGAGGACGTGCCAAGTTTGCTGGGTAAAACTACGTCCTGTGACCTGAAAAGGTGCATTAGGTAGAAGTTTAACTTATTTAGGCAATTATAACTCAAAATGGGCATTTGGCTTTAGCTATAAATGAAAGATTCCTTCTTGGAAAGTTAAATGGTATGGGTGGGCTTCTCGGTATACTGTGACAGCTTTGTTGAAAATGACAATTAAGAGGAAATTGTGGGGAGATGTCATGCAGATGGGGGAACTGAGTTTTTCCATTGGTTTATGCATTCCAAGCAAATATATGATCCAAGGGAAAGCTTCAGGATCCTCCTTTCACCAGAAATCACTCCCCTACCGACCAAACCATTCCTCCCTTACTATTCACTCGGGATCCCACGGGCTTGGACCATGGGTTATGAAGATAATACCTGGTTTTTTGCTGGATTTTTAATGGCTTGTTCTTTGCTAGAAATCTAAACATACATAGGGCCTTGATGTTGATTTTTCTTGCTGCATATCCTCTGGCCTGACCGAGATCCTTGCTGCAAGTCCTCTAGCCAAGATCCTTGTTCGAGATCCTCTTCTTTTTTTCTTTTATTATTATTATTATTATTATTATTATTATTATTATTATTATTATTATTATTATTATTTCTTTCTTTTTTCTTCTTTTTGGGATTTTGGGCCTTCATGGTCCTTCTTAGCTTCATGAATTGGGCCTTCTTTTGTTAAGGCCCATGGTCTTTCCTTACTTTTCATGGAATGGACTTTCTTGTGAAATTTTGGTTCTCAACAGGGCCAAATTGTGTCCACCAATGGGTGAACCAAAAAGGTAGGTAGGAACTGAAGTTTTTATCAAAATTAACAAACTAGGAATGAATCATATTTTCATCTTGGTGTAGCATGAACTTGAACCAGGCATGGATGTAGTCATGGTAAGAATAAGGAGTGGTCCAGCCAGGTAAAGGCTTTGTAGAAGCAGGATTGAGTCCTCATTTTTCTTCAGTGACAATATCGAGTAAGATAACACTATGGTAAAAAAAATTTGGAGGTATCAACTTTATCAGATATAGGTTTGATGAATATTGAATTCTCATGGAACAAGATAGCAGAATAATATCTTAAATCTTTACCAATGTGTTCAGTCTAGTGGAAGTTCCGAGGAAAATAACTTGTAGCAAGTTTAAGGGGATCTTTGATCATAACTCTATTGGGCTCAATAGAGAACAGGTTCTGGCAATATTGTTTTGAAACATATTGAAAAGCATTGGAGTTTCTGGAGAAGGTGGTTTTAACAGGTTGGTTAACAAGGACTATAGCATATGGGTCATAAGGGGATGCTAACACAGTAGAGTAGTTTTGTTTGGGGATAGTACCTAAGGTAGTAAAACGGTTAGCAATGTCAATAGGGGAAGCAAGTTCTTGTTTAACAAGTTGTTTAGGAGTATCTGTAGCAGGGTGTTTGTCTTTCGACCTTCTACTTGCCATTGTGGCATTGCAGAAATTCACAAGTAAGGAAATCAGGGATAGTATTTTGAGAGCCTTTAACATATTCAATATCAAAATAAAAAACACTTAAAATAGCTTGCCATCGGGCAAAAATATGTTTTAAAGCAATATTTTCAACATCTTTTTCTATAACATATTTAGCAATTTTGCAATCAATTCATAATAAAAACTTTTGATTTAGCAAATCACTTTGAAATTTGGAAATACATAATACAACATATAAGATTTCTTTTTTAATAGTAATATAATTTATTTGTGCATTATTCCAGATTCCTGAATGGAAACGAACAATTTGTTCAGATGAGTCTGGTGAAACACGTTTCAGAATACCTCCATAACCAATGTCAGAGGCAACAGTTTCAACAATTTTAAAAGCATTAATAGTAGGGATACCAAGACAAGGTAGGGTTTTAACATGGGACTTGATTTTTTTTAACAAGAGAAGTATGAATATCAGTCCAAGGCGAAGGATTATTTTGTAATCGATCAAATATAGGCTTAAATTGCTTCCTCAAGTCCTTATAGAAGTCAGCAATGTAGTTTAGAGACCCAAGGAATCTTTATACGTGCTTTATCAATAATGACATTGGGAAACTTATCAGCAAACTGAATGGCTTTGTCGATGGGACGAATCTGTCGTTCAGAAATGTCATAGCCAAGGAAACGAACTTTTGTTTGGAATAGCTTGATTTTCTTATCAGAGATAATAAGACCATTGTGTTTGATGGTATCAAGGAACGAATACAAATGTTTCCAATTTTCATCAATGGATTTGGAATAGACAAGAACATCATCAATGTAAATAATGGTGAAATGATTAAAAGAATTTAAGATATCATTCATAATCTTTTGGAATTCACTAGGGGCATTCTTAAGGCCAAAAGGCATAACATACCACTCATAATGTCCAAAAGGGGTGGTGAAAGCAGTCTTGTACTTATCAGCTTCACTGATTTGGACTTGCCAAAACCCAGATTTCATATCAAATTTAGAAAATACGACAGCATCACTCAGTCTCTATACTAGGTCATTCTTATTAGGGATAGAATACCTAATCCATTTTGATACCTTATTCAGAGGCTTGTAATTAATAACTAAGTGAGGAGTTCCTCTCTTAATTTCAGCATTTTTTAAACATAGAAAGTAGCACAAGACCAGGAGGACTTACTATTCCTAATCAGCTTTTTCACAAGCAAATCATGAATTTCCTTTTTGCAAGTTTCAACATTCATTTGAATAGGACGAGCCTTAGTAAGAATGTCTTTTTCATTAAAATCTTTAACATAGGGTAAACTAACAATATGCCTTTTCCTATGCCAAAAAGCATTAGGGATATCAGAACAAACATCATTGACTAATATTTTATGAAAGTTATCAATTTTGGACTGTAATAATTTATTGGAAAGTTGTTTATAAATCTTCTTATATCTAACCTCTTCCTTAAGAAAATTTAGATGTTTGGTTTTAGCATGAATCAAGTTTAAAGAAGCATCAGTATCAATTTCAAATTTTGAAGCAAATTTAAATTTGACTTTTGGCCCTAAAGGGTCAGTAGTAATACCATCATGTTGAGTAAGAAAAGGATATAAAGAAAGAGGAGGGATCAATCTGTTAATAAGGCTGAGTTTATTATCAATAGGAGCAGTATTAGAAAGAGGAGCTTCTTGGCTGCGGTCGTCTTCTTCATCTTTTTGCTCATCAGGCTTGCTATCAAATTGTTCATTATCAAGTTGTTTATCAATTTTTAAAAGTAACATTTCTTGTTTTAGGTCAAAGTTATCATTTTTAACATTTTTTAAATCATTTTTTAGCTTAATGATTTCTTTCTTAATAACAGTAATTTCATGTTGTAAATCATTAATAGTTATCTCCTTGGATTTCTTTCTATTAAATCTTTCCAAAGTTTCATCAAGAATTATTTTTGCTTTCATTTTCTTATCATTTTCATCTTTAACCTGGGTTTTCTTGAGCTTTTTAAAATATTCTTCTTTTAGCTCATGATGATCAATTTGGCTTATTAAATTTATTAGCAGATTTTCTTGTTCTTCTCCTTTGGTTAGAACATTAACTGTGCACCCTTTGGAGAGAACATTAATAGTGTTGCAATAAGAGTCTCTACAACCAATTTTAATATTAGGGGAATAAGAGGTTTCACTGTTAGAGTGATAGGCAGAATCAGTTAAGGAGAGAAAATCATCTTCTAATGAATTAGATGAAGCAAAAGATCTTGATTCAAGGATCCAAAACAGATATTCTTTATCATTGTCATTGATATTTAACATATTGAGCTTATTCTTTAATTTTCCAAGTTTTTGTTTGCAGTCTTTACTAAAGAAAGTGTCCAAATTTCCCATAATTGAAACAGTTTCCTTTACCAGATTTCTGCTTATCATGTTTCTTATAGACATTTTTATTTTTGTCATAAAATTTATTAGGTTTAGTAAAACATCTTTTATATCTTTTATATTTGTAATCTTTGTGGACCTTATCATGTTTCTTATTTTGCCTGGAAGGGGCAATAGAGGGTAGACCATATTGTTCACAAAAATTATTAATTTCATATTTAACCTTTTTACTATTTTTTAACTGTTGTTTTAACATTTTTTGGTCATTACACATGTTAATACCAATTTTTTTTAATAGTGCTAAAAATATCCAAATATGTTAAATCATCATAATTAATAGTACCATTTTTATCAATCAATGCTTCTTTTACCTTATGAGCAAAGAGAAGAGGCAGACTAGCAATAAATTTCTCTTTCCAATAGGGTTTCAAACAATCTTTCTGAAGCATTACTCTAGAGATAAAAATATCTTGGTACTATCTGTAATTAGACATGGTAGGACAACATAAATTGTTTAGATAGTCACTGATACGAGAAGAAATATTAGAAGGAGTTCCAACAAAATGTTTAATAATGGTATAAATTAAAGTGTTGACTCCATCAGGGATACCTTGGCCAATCCTTTCATAAAAAATGGGTAGACCATCATCGTCTTTTTTTATGGCCTTTTTGATGGATTCTTCGGTAAGATATTTTTTCTACCAACCACGAAGGGTTCCAAAAAAACCGATAGTAAGAAGATCAATAATTTCAGCATGGTCAAGATTATGGTTGGTAATATAAGCATTAGCAACCATAGACAGGTAAACCATCAATGTTCTATTCATAAAGCTTGTCACCAGAAATAGAAAACTGGGGTTGGAAAAATTTTCCTTCGAACTGCATATCAAGATGAGTAGGTTTTGAATACCAATTCTTTGTAAGATTCATGGGATTGGGTTTTTCAACAAATATTTTAATTTTAGGTAATTCAAAAAAAAATTTATTAGAAGCAGAGGATGAGGAGTTAGAGTTTGAATCTTCAGAAAACTTAGTCTCTTCCTTTTTTTCTTGAAATAGCACGGGCAGTACCAGTAGAAGTGTTCTGCTCGGTTTTTATTTTTTGTAAATCAAAAAGCATTTGTTCAACTTTATCAATAGTTTTTTTTTTCCCTGGGTGGTCTTAAGGCTCACATTTTTGCCTTTGGCTAGGTAAATCAATCAAAGGTTTTTCAGTTTTTGAAGAAGTAGGTTTTTCAATTTTTCCTTCAATACGATCGAGTTGTTGGCCAATAATATGTAAGGAATTATTAACAAAATTGTTTTGTTCAATAATCTTTTTTGTTTCAATAGAAATAGGGGTGTTAACATCAATTATTTCAGCAATTTTGAAAGGGGAGGCCTTTATCTCAGTCCCTTTACAGTTGATAATAAACATGTCAAGGGGCGGATGACTAGACTGAACAATAGTTTTATCTTCTTTAACAAAATTTGATTTTTTTACTGTAGGGGCATTGGGCCCAGTAATTTACCAAGGATGGCCCAACGAAGTCTTTTGGGCTAGAAACCCAAATCCGAAGACGTCAAAATGATCTTGGAGTATCTGAATGTATCTCATAAAGAAATGCCAAGTAAAGATATGATAAACGAATGACCAAGTTAGGTCCGAGGAGAAGATGTGTCCTCGGATTGTTAAGCCGAGGACATAGGAAGAGAGGTTTAGTGTCCCCGGGCTATGTTATAAAGAATCCTACGACTATGGGAATACACAGTACACGTGGAGGACAATAGAAGGAGCGGTGGAAATATCTAAGGTAAAGCTGCTACCACCGCCCATACATTAAAAGCTCTGTAATTGATACGTTGACTGCATAGATGGAAGGATGGGACCCCAGCATGGAGTTTGGAACTTGGTCCCTAACCTCAGCGGGCTTTAGGGAAGAATTGATGGGACAAGTATCCAAAATCAGCATTGTAACCATGAGGTGGAAGATGATGAAGAGAGGAAGAAGAAGTATAAATAAAGGGGAAGACATACGAAGAATGGGGAGGCTTTTTCAGGAAGAAAAATGACCAATAGTATATGATTGTATCCAAACTTTAGGAAGTACTATTATAAATTATCCTCGGATTGTGTCCGAAGAGGAACTTTCAGTCTTACTCTTGTAAACAACTCTTTATTTTGTGCCATTGGGCCCAAAGCCCGTTCTTTTCCTTGTCATCTAAACCATCCTTGAAATCTAGATTACAAACCCATCCTCTACAAATTTTATTGTAAAAAAAGGCCCTTTCAAGCCCATTTCCTTCCAGTCATAGTTTGAGAATTTGAATTGTGTCCTTACATTTACCATATTCAAATTGTTTTTTGAAATATTTTTTGGAACATAGTAGTTTTCAATGAAATCATAAAACAAAACATGTTTTTGCAATTGGAGCATCTTTTCTTTCCATTTCCTTTTAACACAATTTTTTTCTTTCTGTTCAAAAGTAGCATGATAAGTTTTTCTTTTTTTCTTTGTTTTTTACAGATTTAAACTCATTAAACAAAGCTACCATGTCAATAACAAAATCTTTGTTAAAACTCTTAATTGGCTATGAATAATAAGGGTTTGAAAATCGGGGGAAGTAGGAGCTTAAAAATCAAAAGCAATTGGAGACCCAGATTCGGTTTCTTCTTCTTCTTCAATGACATGTTTGCCATGTTTGGAAGGAGGCCTTGTTTTTGTGGAATAATAAGCAGTGCTTACTTGGGAATTGCCACTTGCAACTCCTAACAGCTTTAAATCAGGTTTTTCAAAAATATTTTGTAAAAATTCATTGAGATCTTGATCTCTTTTTGAAATGTCTTTAGAAACAGCAGATCCAGCAAAAGAATGTCTTCCATCTTTGATCATAAGAGGCCTATTATCATCAAAACTTATTTTAATAGTTCCATCAAGATATTGTTGGATGTGATCAAGATTTAATTCATTAGAAACAAGCTTAGCAGGCTAACCTTCTCATTCCAACAACCATTCTTTGGGGAGATTAATATCTTTCCATTGAATCATTTTTGGAACTTGAACCTTAGCATCAGGAGTGGAACATTGGATTAACAAAGTTTTATCACCAGGATCTCTTAGCCTAGCACGAGGATTAAGTTAAGAACCTAACAATCTATAATAAATGCGATATATGATAGCAAGGGGCTCAATGCCTTCTTCCATATCATAACCAGATGTTAAAATATTTAAAGTTAAAGCTTAAACAATATTAGGATCATCCAAAGCAAGAGTAATATTAGGATAGCAGTTAAAATAAACAAGACCATCAAACAGAGATGAGGTGATTATGCCAAGAATACTAGTACGAAAATCTTTAAATCTAGCATCTCTTAAGCACATAAAAATAGAAGCATTAATACCTTTTCGAGTAAGGGGTTTAACAGCAACTTGAACTAATCCAATATGCAAATAACTTAATTTTTTAGCAAGGGATTCATTAATACTTCTTCTATTAAACAAACAACATTTTTCATGGGTTCTTGAAATAGAATATATTTGCTCAACAATTTTGACTCTGAACTGAGAATTGAAGGTAGACTGGACCCAACTAGTCCTATAGATGGATTTAGTATCAACTTTAGGGATACTCCATTTTTGAAAATCAGTGAAATTAGTTTCTTCAACAGCGTAATCTTCTTCATTCATAATATCAGGAGGGGCACTAGATCTGGAGCTAACAGAGGAATTGGATCTAAATAATTTATCCATTCTATCTTAGGTTTATTCTTACAACCATTGCATTTTGTAACACATACCCTAATCAACCCTCTACATCTCATGCCCTAACGCTTTTCAAGCTAAGCAGGCCTTACTGTTTGGTGTGGGGAGTTCACTTTCCGATAAGGGTGGCGCCAATGGAGACAAGAAGAAAGACACGACAAAGGAAGTATCTCAGATTTGGGTAGGAACGAACAGAGTACAAAGAATGCAATACCACTATTACCAGCCATAAAAGAATGGCTCTGATACCATAAGGGAGGAGGTGCACAATATAATATTAAAATTTGAAGATAAAAATAGTAAAGCAAAAGCAGTTTTATCAAAATGTAGCTTCAATAAAAGATTAAAACACTTATAGGATAATAGTGGTTACAAGGTTTGGAGCTGGAAAGGGAAAGATTACAGGCTTAGATAGCAATCTAAAAACTAAAGGAGATTTAAAACTAGGAAAATTTTGTGATGCCCCTTCTGAAAGGGATATCCCTCTTTTATAGGCAAAATAAAACATTGTTTAAACATTGAATAAAGAATAGTAAACAGTAAAATTGACTTTTTTACTATTCATCGGAGGTTAGCAAGATTGTCACTATGTGCTGTCCGGAGGGAAATATTCCCCGTGGGGAACAGCTAGAGGAGGAACCATACCCTTATTAGGGAATTGAAACAGCTTTAGTAACTTTAGCAAGGAATCTAAAGCTTTAGTGCAGACTTAGCAGGAGCGGTAACTTTAGTAGGGAATCTATCTATTTATATATATATATATATATATATATATATATATAGAGAGAGAGAGAGAGAGAGAGAGAGAGAGAGAGAGAGAGAGAGGTGAAGGAATTATTATGAATTTTTTATGAATTTTAAATAATGAATTAGTGGAGTTATTTAAATTTAAATCATCTAGTGAAGTTTTTTTTTTAATGGAAAAAATGGAGGTTAGCTAAGCTACGCCAGCCCTCGGGTAGGTCGCTTAGGTTAAAACCCACTGGCCAACCCTTATGGATGCCCACCAACGAAGGACTGTTGGCAGTGGGACTCGAACCTAGGTGCGTTAGACGAAGTGCCAGAGCCTTACCAACTAAACCATCTTAGTTCAAATTTGAACCTACTACTAAAATTACTTTTTTACCCTAATAACAACTTGACACTTCTGATTTGTTATGAAAATACTGTAAACATAACATTTCTCTTTAAGTTATCAACAAAAAGAAATAAAATTTTTAATTTGATGACTTTATTGAATTAAAACCAATAAAATTTACACGCATCCAATGGTCACGTGTTTGCATCATGTTTCGTCTAGTGCACTAAAGCACTGAACAGAAGTTATCTTGCCCTAATTTGATGCACCGAATCAAGTTGTTAAGGGCTCATTTGGATTGATCATCACTCAATTTTCAAAACTCAATACTCAATACTCAAAACCCATAACTCATAACTCAAACCCCACTATCACTCAAAAACTTTTGTTTGGTTACAAAACTCAATCATATAACTCAGCTTTGAACTCCACTTTTTGCCAAAATGATGGAGCCCACAAAACTGATTGTACACAGAAGATTTTTGGTAATTCTCGCGTCCTTTTTCTTTTTTTCTCTTTCTCCTCTTTCATATTTCCCCATCAATAAACCCAGAAAATGCTTCGTTTCCTATAAAGCCAAAAGCAAAGTCACCTCCCACAATACACATTTAACACCTTCTTCTTCTTCTTCTTCTTTTTAATTTCTTTCATTTTTTATATCATTTTCCCTTCCACAATACCCATTTAACGCCTGTCCATTTCACCATATGCTTATGTCTACTGTTTGGGATATATTAATTCGGATGGGTATGTATGGTGTTTGTTGTAAATTGTATACAAAGTTGTAAAAAATGTGCACATATGCTCTGTACTACACACAAACTTTGTCATTTACAAGCATCTCCATCAGTCATTAGCCCTTAAAAGTAGTAAGGTAGGTGGTAGAGAAGAGTTAAGGCCTTCTAGAAAGACGAAGTTAGGGACAACATCAGTGAAGATGCTCTGAAAATCCTCTATCAGTGGTGGGCAATCACGGATTGTAATGCAGAGAAGAAATGGATATGCTGAAGTCGAAATGGAGAAGACGTAGTGCAGAAGATGAAATGTGATGAGATGATTTTGGGGAAGAGATGAAGAGGGAAAGAGGGAAGTGGGAGGGAGGGAAACTTTGCTTGCAAAAATATTTGGGGAAAAGTTGAAGTGAAAATATGGAGAACGAGCAACGATAATATCAACTTTTCTTCAAATTGATGCAACAATACACTGTCAATGGGTCCCACAAAGTCACTCTATTTACCATCATGCCATTGAAAACTGGATTTGAACTTTTGAAAAATACTTATTTCTGTTTTCAGTTTCTATCCCCCAAACTCAAAATTTTGAGTTTTGAGTGATGGAAACATCACTCAAAAAACAAGCCAAACAATTTGTTTTATGTGAGACCCACAGGTTTTGGACTATGAGTTATGGAAACTAAATAATATCCCTCAGTTTGTGCCAATCGAAACAGCCTCTAAGTGACTTTATACAAGATTGAATCATTTGCATCTGCGGTTGGGTCTTGTTGAGAATCATATAGTGAAGTTCAGTTATTATATTCTAGTTCAAAATGGGATAGAACTTCTTGTGTCTTATGTAGAGTCCGTATAATATGGATTCATCTACAGGATGGCAGAAGTATGAAAAGAAATACTAGTAAATAAATAAAAAATAATAATAATAATAAAAACTTTATTCTTATAGTACCAAGAGAAGAGGAGTCAACGTGGGTCACCACAGACACAGAGATTTGTCTTAACTAAGAGATTGGCAAAGAAAGAAAATCAACAAGTGGGAGATTTTTTGTTTGATTGGTTTGTTTGTTTACATTTTAGAAGAAGTGATAGTCAATTAGCAAAACCCAGCAGGATACAGCTAATGCAATGGTGCGTGCGTGAAGGCAAAAGAGAGAGGCCCACTTTGGGGCGGGGAAGTTGGAACCACGTCAACGAGTTGGTTCTGGTTGGCTGGCTGCCTCGTTCGCTTCTTCGTTTAGGTTGCAGCTGTGTATGTATGTATCTTATCATATGTGACAGATTGTGTGTGTTGTGTTGTGTTGTGTTCCCACACTACTACACGCACGAACGCACGTCGCCACGTGGCCGTTAGGATTCTCGTACGTACAAATTTCTACTTTTTTTTTTCTTTTGATGTGGGCCGTCCTGGCCTGGCCTGGGCCCGGCCCAGCCGGCACCACCCTCGTGTGCCCTCTTTTTTTTTTCAGTTCGATGACGCTTTTACATCTCAATAATTTTCTCTGTGCGTCAGATTTCAATTTCATGGGGTCTCTCACTTCACGTGCGGATCGATCTCTCACGGTTAACATACGTTTCACCCACGGATGATATGATTTCTACGTATCTCCCTAGTCAAGTATAGTTAGTACTCATGCGACATTGTTGTAACTTGTAACTTAGTAAGAAGTAAAGTGACCAAAAAAAAAAAAAATTATGATAGGTGAACTTCTATCACCATATAATTGAATATTTGGGTTGCTCCTTTTATAATTAGTGACAAATGAATTTATAAACTTAATACTATAAAACTGTGTAACATTTGAATAGTAGAGTTGTTTGTTTGTTTTTGTTTTTAAGAAAACCGTATAGTAATAAATAAAGTTTTTAACGTTTAGAGTTTTAATTGAATTTTTTTTTAAGTGTGTTTGTGTAGTATAACTTGTTACATCTTCCTCTAAATATTATCATGACGTTTGAGTGAAATTTGTGATGTACTTTTGTGTTAGAACTTTATTCATTCTTTCTTGTGTGTGCAAGCGTTTGTTTTTCAAAAATTTGAAAAATCCTTTAAGGTTTAGAGTTCTTGACAAATTATAGTAAATATCTTAAAATCATGAATTTATCAAATATCAATTGTGGCTTTGTGAATTGTAGAGTTTTATTTGTTTTTTTAAGCTACAAATTTCAACTTTAATTACGGAAATTTTTTTTTAGTTTTAAGGACCCATAAAGTTCTTCAAATTTTTTTTCAAAATAGTTGGCAATTTATGCTAATAGAGCTTTAAGACTCTTAAAGAACTACACACCCTCAATATTCCTATGAAGCAATGATATAATATCATGCTTTACACTCCACCCTATTTAGTTACACTTTGTTTCCCATTCTATGTATGTTGGTTTTTTTTATTGTTCATTTATTTTGTTTATCTTATTTGTTGTGTTAAAGTATAATTGTACCTTAAAATTGTGAACTTTAAAAAATTATACATTCCATTTTAAGATGAAAACAAATATGTGAACTTTAAAAAACTGTACATTCCAGTTTAAGATGAAAACAAGTTGAATCAAACAAGAGGTTATCACAATTAGAATTCACATCATATGGACTTTTATTTATTTTTATATAATTCTTTATTTTAGATATGATGAGATTTGAATCTATGGTGCCCATTTCATAATAATTGTTCCTTATCATATAGATTTTATGGAAGAAATTTTTTTATTTAATTTGTGTTACCAACTTATTAACTAAAGGAAATTAAAGAAAGCATAAAAGAATCCGTGTTGGCACCTAACCGACAATAAGAACTGGAAAAAACAATTATGGTGTGGCATCAAAACAATTATGGTGTGGCATCAAAGTTCAAAGAATTAATTCTACTTTGTAGACACAACTTTTTCTACAATTTATGTTGTGATTAATATGCAAAAAAAGTGGTAATAGTAGTGACCCATAGAAAAATGATGTTAAACTTATTATCCACCAATCATACATGCACAACTTGCTACCTAAACAAGTTGTGCAAAAAATGGTCCCTCAGCGAAAGAGTTTGAGTACACAACCTCAATTCCTCTCAAATAATCCTCCTTTAATTAGTTATTCCAGCTTACAATTTTATATATATATATATATATATATATATATATATATATATATATATATATATATATATATTTCAAATCATTGATATAATAAGAAGATTTTTCTTACCTAAATGGTTTCGATCAAATATATATACCTGGCAAGTGGCTATGCAGTTGCAGGTCTATTTACATAGATAAATATAATATACTAAAACCCAATTGCATCTGTTCATTTTGTATTGTCGTCAATATATATATATATATATATATATATATGTGTGTGTGTGTGTGTGTGTGTGTGTGTGTGTGTAAGTTAAAATTGATTGTGAAAACAATGGAATGGAATGCTTTGGGGTTTGTTACTTTCAAAGTACTGGACCAACTTCTCTATATTCTTACTTGTTCTGGGAAAAAAATAAAGGAAAGAGAAGAGAAAATCAACTAAACCATTTTTAGCTGGCCAGCTAGGTAGGGCTCTCTCACTGATGTGAAGCTCATGCTATATATGATGAATGACAATGTAAAAGTCAAAAAGTATAACTGAAATTCATGGAAATTGGTTGTGCCATGTGAACTACTGCGTACACTCACTCGATCTGCTTCATTGAATAGGTAAATTCTCTCACTCTCACCTAAACAATTCCTTCTCTATTATAGTTATAATAATTATAATTAACTTCTTTTATTAAAGGGTTAAGTAATATCCTTTTTTGTGTCCAAAATCCAAATGGAACCAAGAGAGCCACACCAATTGCTAAAAACCGGTGAAAGGATATAATATTAATTATCTTATCATTATGAATTAATTAATTATATATAATGCAACACACAAAAATCCATTGAGAAATTAACATAACCGGCAATGACTCACTATTGGGGGTGAGTGTTTGACAGCGCATATTACCGGCTAGCTAGTTAACTAGGGTACTATCAATATTACATTTGATCATAATTTATATGAAATTAAGCATGGAGAGACAAATGAAAGTATTCAAGGAATGTGTGATACTTTGGAACCCTTACTACCTATTATCTTAAACTTTTAGAGGCAGAGAGAGAAAGAGAGTTTTTTTAATACAAAAAGTAAGGGAATGAGAATTGGACAGCATCAATGAATCAATCACAAGGTTTTTGGTTTTGATTTTTTTTTTTTGATAGGTCATAAAAATAGGGAGGAGGATGTGAGGTTAAACCTAGCTACAAATATAGGACATCACAAAAAAAATACTGATGATGCAAAGAAGATCAGTAGGCTGGATGCTTCGGACTTGAAATGACCACTTGCTCTCTCTGCGGCCTGAAGAAAAAAGAAAAGCGAATAAAGGTGACCGGAGCTGCCGGCCAAAAACCCTCCGATGGCAAAGTCAGTTTTTCTCTCTATATTTTTGGAGTTCCAACTTTTTTGGAGTAAAATCCACATACCTTTGCCTTGTCTGAATCAGTCTTTATATAGTGCCTTCATAGACGGTTATCGAAATTGGAACCTCCCCTGGATTCAAGGAGGCGCAAGGGTCAAATGTAACTCCTATAACCGTTTAGGAGTTATTGCTTCTATTTCACAACGGATACCTGACAGTTATGCGTGGGATAAAGAATTATCATATTATATTCGGAGATTTTCCTAAGTATGATACTCTCGTCCTGGAATTCCTTAGTTGAGTATACTTTGGCACTTGCGTAGGGGCTGTCTCATCTGACAGACAAACTCCTTCAAGATGAGGTTGTCTGCGCTCTGGACGAGCGCCTATTCTCTGGTGGTGCTTATCTCGTCCAAAGCTCTTCTTGGTTGGACGAGGTAGTTGCAGGTAGGTTCTAGAGGGTGTTTACAATTCCAGCCGGGTGACGGACGACTTTTATGGACGACTTGGAGATAGGCAAAATCAGTACCCTATCAGTTGCCCCCTGTTTAAGGGTCGTCCAAAGCTCTTTGGTTTTTGGACACGCTTCAACATATCATCCCATGTGTCTCAAGGTAGAGGGTGGGGCTCCAACGGCCCCCAAATTGTGCCACGTGTCATCACTTATTTGGTTAACCGTTATGTCGATTTGAGTTTTTGAGGAAGTTGCCACGTGGTTCTCCCTGATTGAATATTTCGTTTCGGGTTTCACTTTTCAACGCCTATAAATAGTGGATTTCCTCCCATACCCTCTCCATTTTTCAAATTTCCTCGTTTGACATCTCTCGTCCATCGCCTCGTCTAGGATTATTCCAGCGTCCCTAGTTTCCTTCGTCTAGAGCCAGGTATTTTCTCTACGCTCGTCTTTAGGCTTCCCTTACATTTCCACAATGTCCGAGGTTTTTTCTTCGTCTAGCAATAGTGTTGATAGGGAGATAGACGAATATCGCAACACAACTAGCTATAGTGGTTCTAGTAGCGATAGCAGTAGTAACGGTGGTAATACCACAGACGAGTATGTTTCTGGGGTTCTTGGGGTTCCCTTAGAAGTTTTCCAGGAGGAATTTAGGACGAGAGTGACATCTGGGTCTAGGGCTGGTCCCTCTAGTGCGCCCTCGTCCACTCAGAAGGACGAGGTTGAGACTGTTTACAGCTGTGCTGTAGGGGTTCCGGCCAAGATAGACGAGAGAAAATTAGTGTCCCTTAGAAGCTGGTACCAAATTCCAGACGAGCTAAATCCTAGATTGGCCGTCCGTGATGAGTGGTGTTGCCAACCTCACTTTGGCATTGGGGTTTATGAAGCCTATCTTCTAGGGGGTCTTAGGCTGCCTCTCAACGCTTTTGCTAGGGAGTTGCTTACTAGGTTAGGTTTAGGCTTGTGTCAGCTAAATCCTAATGCATGGAGACTAGTCGTTTCTATGCAAATTTTGTGGAGAGAGGTTTTTGAAGGGGATTGTCCTCTTACCGTGGATGAATTCCTTTTTTGCTATAAACCCTCTGAAATTAGTCAATCTCGTGGCTTCTATCAGTTTACGGCCAGGAGAAAAGATTGTAGAATTATAAAATCTTTGGTTACTTCAGATAGGAGTTGGAAGACGGAGTTCTTCTTCGTCTCCGGTTTTTGGGCAGGACGCCCTATTGAGTTGAGCAGGGATTCGTTTCCTCCTATACAGGAGACATAGAGAACCTTCGTCTTGAAGGTATGCTTACCACTACCGTAACATTACCTTTATTACATATCTTTCTATTTTAAACTCCTCTTTATTGCAGGTGTTAGAAGGCCATCATTGAACAAGTTCTATCTAGGACGCGTTCAGAAGGCTCGTCTTCACCCAGAGAGGGACTTCCATTCTTTGGTCACCCTCCAGCGTCTTGCGACTTGGGGACTTGGCCTAGAGCCCTCTCCAGAAGCCTTAGCCCACGAGATTACAATTCGTCGACGTGAGTTCTCGTCTTGCATTTCCCTTTTTTTTTTTTTTTACGTCGTCTTAGACACATTTGTTGACTTATTCACCTATATTGATTATTATTATTGTTTATTTTAGGGATGGCTACCATGAAGGAAAACAAAGGCAAGGGAGTCGCGGACGAGCGTGGTAAGCAAGACACAGAGACTAGGGCTCGTCCTGCTGTTGGCGACAAGAGAAGCCTGTCAAAGGCCATCAATCTTGAAAACCTCCCCAGCCGGAGAGTTAAGCACAGGAAGTCGTCCAAGCCTGGGGTCGTCTCTCTCGCTGTCCCTGTTCCTCCTCCTCAGTTGCCGTCCGTCCAGATCCTCGACGTGGAGTCGTCTGAGCCTATTCACCCTCCTCCGTCCAAAACCAGTGTTCCTACCTCGTCCTAGCCTCCCGTTGACGTTGTGCCTAACCTTCTTGAGAGTGAGGGCTTGGCCTAGGAGAGGTTTTAACAAGCAGTGTCTGACGAGGACGTGGCTGCATGCTATAACATGTCCCTGAAAGATTTTGAACACTCAGGTGTCCACGATCTTTTCAAGGTAATTAATATGAATTTGTTCTCGTCACTAGTTTTTTTTTATTTTTTTTATTTTTTTATTTTTTATGCTTGTTTACTTTGCTTAATACGAAAATTCTTATTTGCTTGTGCAGGCCATGTCCAAGTTTATAGCTACGTCCAGGCAGGCTATTGAGCTGGACAGGACGAGGCTGCTATTGGAGAGAAGGATCCAGGAGGTCAAAGACGATTGCAAGGGCTGGGCTGAGACGGCTGCTGAGGCTAAGGACAAAGCCAAGGGTTTGCTGAACCTCGTCGAGGAGCTAAAGGCTGACATAGTGGAAAAAGACTCTCGTCTTGACCACTTGCAAAAGAAGATCGACGAGCTAAGCAACTCCCTTATGAGAGCTAAGGACGAAGCTGTGGAGGAATTCAAGGCTTCGAAGCAATTAATTAACCTTCTGGACGCCAACTATGCGGCTGGATTTGAAGACTTTCGCATGGAGGCGAAAGAAAAGTTTTCAGAAGTTGATTTCAACCCTATCGTCCTTCAACTAGGAGGTGCTACTAGTTCTTTTCTTCAAACCAGCTCTGAAGATGTCAATGTTGAAGACGATGCCTCGACCAAGCCTGCTCAAGACGACCCTGATGCCAGATGCCTTTGTTATTTAAAGATTTTATCACTCTTTGTTCAAGTGTTTTCTTCTCTTCTTTTTTTATTTTATTTTTATTTTTAAATGTATAAGAGTACACTTATCTCGTCTGGAGTACTTTTGACGAGTTTATAAACAATTGCCTTTCAAGGCTTATTTCTTAAGGGTTTTTGGACGGTGGTCGTCCACCCTTTAATGTCTAATGAATGTTTATTTTCGATTATCATTATTGTTGTTCCATGGACGAGTTTACGCATTTTTATTTTTTATTCAATTGCCTTTTAAGCAATGTTCCCAAGTGTTGGGTGATCGTTTACACGATTCCCTTATGGACGACTCGCTTAGGACGATGATGATCATTTTGCCTGCCCTTTAGGCGATTATTACCCGTATTTTCGCGAGTTCACAACGTCTTGACCATATGCTCGTCATTGGGATACCATGCGTTAATGCCTACTTTCTTTCTTAGACAAGTGGGCCCTGGCTTTTTTTTTTTATTCATTTAAAGGAAATCTTGGACGAGCATGCCTTAGCATTTTTCTCTTTGCCTTATCCTTTTTTTTTTTTAAAGGAAAGCTTGGACGAGCATGCCTTAGCATTTTTCTCTTTGCTTTATCCTCATTTAAAGGAAATCTTGGACGAGTTTGCCTTCGTCTGAAGATTTTACTTGTCTTAGGCTTTTACCTCGTCCGTGGGTATTATTATGGAAACTGGAATTCAAATACATAAGAAATTCAAACCATATTATTACATGAACATTGTTCACAAACGCGGCACATGCTTATAAGCTAGTGCCTTATTAAGATAAGTACATAGCCTCGTCTTTCATAAGTTGGTCTGTAAGTAGTGCAAAAGTTTAAGAACCAGTGCACTTTTATTCATAACACACCATAATAGTAGTAAAAGCAAAAGTAAATATAAGCAAACACGCAAATCATAGCTGTAATTTTGCCACTGACTTCCTTCGTCCCTGCTCATCACTGATAGTACCTTCTCAGATGTTCCACGTTCCAGGGATGCTCTAACTTCCGCCCGTCCAGGGCTTCCAGGTAGTAGGACCCCTGCCTCTTGCAGTTGATTACCCTGTAGGGTCCTTCCCAATTGGGTCCCAGTTTTCCATGAGCTGGGTTCCTGGTCGCCAAGGAGACCCTTTTGAGGACAAGGTCCCTCACACCGAACCGTCTGGGTTTTACCATGGCATCATGCTGTCTGGCCATGAGATTTTTGTACCTTGCCGTCCTTTGCTCTGCATCCATTCTTACCTCGTCAATAAGATCGAGGTCAAGGCGAAGTTGTTCCCCGTTGTCTTTCTCCTGGTACTCCCTCACTCGGTGACTTGCCATATGGACCTCCGCTGGTATGACAGCTTCACTCCCATAGGCTAGTTTAAAAGGGGTCTCTCCTATCGGAGTTCGCGTAGTCGTCCTATAGGCCCAAAGAACACTGGTAGCTCGTCTGGCCATATTCCTTTTGCCCCCTCGAGCCGAGTCTTGATGATTTTCAGCAGGGATCAGTTTGCTACTTCTGCTTGTCCATTTGCTTGTGGATAGGAGGGTGAAGAATAATGATTCTTGATCCCAAAATGATTGCAAAAGTCCCTGAAGGGTGCGTTGTCAAATTGACGTCCGTTGTCAGATACTAATACCCTGGGTACTCCGAACCTACATAGGATATTCTTCCATACAAAATTTTTCACATTCTGCTGAGTGATTGCTGTAAGAGGCTCGGCTTCTACCCACTTGGTAAAGTAATCTATTCCTACCACCAAAAACATCATCTGTCGGATTCCCATGGGGAAAGGGCCTAAGATATCCAGTCCCCACTGTGCGAAGGGCCATGGGGCCATCATTGGGGTCTGGTACTCTGACGGCTGTCTAGGCACATTGCTATAGCGCTGGCATTGGTCGCATACCTTGACATAAGCTTTAGCATATGCCTGCATTGTAGGCCAATAGTAGCCGGCACGGACGATTTTATGGACTAGTGACTTTGCTCCTGAATGATTTCCACACGATCCTTCGTGAACTTCCCTTAGAACATAGTTTGACTCGTCAGAAGCCAAGCATCTTAAGTAAGGTTGGGAAAAACCTTGCTTGTACAACACTTCATTTATGAGGACATACTTGGCCGACCTGACCCTTAACTTTCTCGCTTCATCCTTGTCTTCTGGAAGCCTTCCATCTTTGAGGTAAATCATTATCGGACTCATCCAATTCTCTCCTCCTCCTATCTGCTGTATGTCAGGGATGTCTATGCTCGGCATATATTGGATGTTGTCGAACTCGTCTATGACCCCTGCCGAAGCGGCTTTCACCAAGGCGTCTGCTTCCGCATTCTCCTCCCTAGGAAGTTGAATAAAACTTATGGCTGAAAATTTTCGTGCAAGGCGTTTCACTTTGTTGAGGTATTTCTTCATTTGATCTTCCTTAACATCACACATCACATTCACTTGGTTAATGACCAGTTGAGAGTCTCCTCTGATTGTTAACGACTCTACCCCTAAGGACTTGGCTAATTCCAATCCCTTGAGTAGAGCCTCGTACTCAGCCTCGTTGTTGGTAGTTTGATACTGCAGTCGGGCTGCATACTCCAGCCTGTCACCCTCAGGGGACTTCAGTAAAATTCCAATCCCTCCTGCATACAGTGTGGACGATCCGTCTACATTAACCACCCACATTTCATTTCCTTCGTCCTTGTTCAGGTCGTCCTGGCTGGGGGTGAATTCTGCGATGAAATCTACCAACGCCTGCGCCTTTATCGTACTCCTTGGGAGGTATCTGACATCAAATTCGCTGAGCTCAACAGCCCACTGTACTAGCCGTCCAGCAGCTTCCAACTTGCTCATCGCCTTTTTTATGGGATGGTCTGTTAGGACGTTGATGACGTGTGCCTGAAAATAATGTCTCAGCTTCCTGGAAGCCGTGATTAATGCGAAGGCTAGTTTCTCCATCATCGGGTATCATCCTTCTGCCCCTCTCATCGCGTGGCTTGTGTAATAGACCGGTTTCTGAATTCTCCCCTCTTCTCTAACTAACGCTGAGCTTACTGCGTGTGGGGACACTGCCAAGTACAAGTATAACTCTTCCCCAGGTACAGACGGACTCAACAGTGGTGCCGTCATGAGATACGTCTTCAAGTCTTGGAAGGCCTATTGGCACTTGTCCGTCCATTCAAAAGCCTTCCTAAGGACTTTAAAGAATGGTAAACATTTGTCAGTAGCTTTCGATACAAACCTGTTGAGGGGGGCGACTCGTCTAGTAAGAGACTAGACTTCCTTGATATTTTTCGGTGGCTCCATGTTCAGTATTGCTTGGATTTTCTCCAGATTCACCTCAATTCCCCTGTGTGACACCATAAACCCCAAGAATTTCCCCGATGAAACCCCGAAAGCACACTTGCTCGGATTTAATTTCATGTTATACCGTCGCAACGTATCAAAAGTCTCTTGAAGGTCGTCCAGATGTTTATCCTCATCCTGGCTCTTCACCAGCATGTCGTCCACATAAACCTCCACATTTCGCCCGATTTGAGGACGGAACATATGGTTAACCAGCCTTTGGTAGGTCGCCCCCGCGTTCTTCAAACCGAAGGGCATTACCTTGTAGCAATACAACCCTTCGCTCGTGATGAATGAGGTCTTCTCCTGATCCGCTTCATCCATCTGTATCTGGTTATAACCCGAGAAAGCATCCATGAAGCTAAGTATCCTGTGACCTGCCGTTGAGTCCACTAACTGGTCAATGCGTGGCAATGGGTAGCTATCCTTGGGGCAAGCTTTGTTTAGATCAGTGAAGTCCACGCACATTCGCCACTTGCCATTAGCTTTCTTGACCATGACCACGTTCGCCAACCAATCTGGGTAATGAACTTCTCGGATGAACTTCACGGCGACCAACTTCTGCACCTCTTCCTTAATGGCATTGTCTCACTCGGGAGCGAAAACTCTTCTCTTCTGACGCACTGGTTTCGAATAGGGACATATGTTCAGGCTATGGGTAATGACGCTCGGATCAATGCCAGGCATGTCCTCATGACTCTATGCAAAGACATCGAGGCTTTTCTTCAGAAACTGAATCAAAGCGTGCTTTGCCCCCTCTTCCATGCTCGCCCCAATTCTAGTAGACTTCTCAGGCTGGTTATCGTCCAAAGGGACGTCTTCTAATGCTTCAGTGGGCTCCGCCACGATCCTTCTCCCGTCTATACTCATTGCCTGCATGTGCTCGTCCATGGCCAGCATAGCTAAGTAGCATTCTCTGGCGGCCAACTGATCTCCTTGTACTTGGCCTACTCCGTGCTCAGTTGAAAATTTGATGGACAGGTGGTAGGTAGAGGTTACCGCTTTCCAGCAATTCAAAGTTGGCCTTCCAATAATTGCATTATATGACGATGCACAATTAACAACGAGGAAACTTACCTCCTTAGTTATCTGCTGCGGATACATTCCAACAACCACTGGTAACGTGATGGTGCCCACAGGTTGCACCTTCATTCCTCCAAATCCTACCAACAGCGAGTTCACTGGTCGAAGCTAATCTCGTCCTAGCCTCATTTATTGGAATGCGGGGTAGTAGAGAATGTCTGCAGAGCTGCCATTGTCTATCAATACCCTTCTAGTCATGTAGTCAGAGATGAGTAGGGTGATGACTATCGCGTCATCGTGTGGGTGGTGAAGTTGTCCTGCCTCCTCGTCCGTGAACGTAACAGCCTATTGGTCTACTTCCCTCGTCCTAGGAGGTCGTCCAGACAGTTGGATGTTCTGCACCACCTTCAGGTATGTCTTCCTTGACTTGGACGACTGCGTCGTCGAGTTTCCTCCTATAATTACCCTTATCTCTCCTAGTGGGGGGCGTGATGATTCTTCCACCTTGGCCTTCATTTTCTCATCTCTCTGGTCTCGTCCAAGGAAGTTCCTCAATTTTCCTTGTCTAATGAGATTTTCTATCTGCTGCTTCAAGTCAAAGCACTCGTCCGTATCATGCCCATGGTCCCTGTGAAAGCGACAGTACTTGCTCCTATTACGCTTGTTGGGGTCTCCCTTCATTTTGTCCGGCCACTTCAAGGACGGATCATCCTTGATCTGCATAAGAACTTGCTCTAGTGGCATAGTCAGGGGCGTGTATTGCTGATTCCTCGCGGAGGAACTGGCCTTCTTACCATCCTTATCTTTCCTCTCATCTACCCGAGCTTTCTTTGGACAAGGTCCTTGATCCGAATAACGATGGTGACCCGCTTCCGAACGTTCTGCCCTTTTTCTTTTCTTGGCTATGATAGCGTCCTTAGCGTTCATAAAATTCTGGGCCGAATAGACGAGATCGGCCATGGTCTGTGGTTCCTGCTCGTAGAGCTTATGAATGAACAAGTCGGAATTGACCCCATTGTGGAAAGCGGCCAGTAATAACTTGTCATTCATCTCGTCCACCGTCAAGGCCTCCCTATTAAACCGGGTGATAAAGGATCGCAAACTCTCATTTTCCCCTTGCTCTATGGTCAGTAGGCTGGAGGAGGAACGCTTGTGACGCTGTCCTCCAATGAAATTGTTGACAAACAACTTACTCAACTCTTCAAAGGATCCCACCGAGTTTGGGGGTATCTTATCGAACCACACTCGCGCCGGTCCCTTAAGTGTGGTGGGAAAAGCTCTGCACATAATCTCGTCCAGGACTCCTTGTAGGTGCATGGTCGTCTTGAAAGTTGCAATATGATCGCAAGGGTCGCGATTTCCATCATACGAGTCCAGAGAAGGCATTTTGAATTTTGGAGGTAGGGGGTGACTGCTGATGGAAGCCGTGAAGGGGGAGTCCGTTCGGTGAACCATATCATCCACTGGGTTCGCTCGCCTCATGTTTTCCCTCATTTCATCCATGGCTTTTCTCATCTGGTCCATCTCTTTTTCCAAGTGTGGCACCCTTCTTGAAGCGGTACCCCTTGTTTGATCTTCGGACTCGACGTTTTCTCCTCCACCTTCCTGACTCGGTGCCCGTCTATCCGCGTGCCTATCTTGGCGCTGCCTCCTGAGGTTGATCTCCCTATTCAACTCCTGGTTTTGACGTGTCAATTCCGCCATAGCGGCGGCCATGGATTATATATGTTGAATGGAGGGTGGTTGCACGACAGGCGCTGACCTACGATCGCGAAAGGGGTTGCTAGAAGCATCCCTACTCTCCTGGTGGCCTGGGCTTGTAGCCCTTGATCTTGTTCGAACCATTCAGCCTTTTGTCTAGGAAAGACTAATCGTTGAAAACAGAACAAATAACCGAATGAAAAGAACACTGTTCTTTCCCACAGACGACGCCAACTGATGATGCAAAGAAGATCAGTAGGCTGGATGCTTCGGACTTGAAAGGACCACTTGCTCTCTCTGCGGCCTGAAGAAAAAAGAAAAGCGAATCAAAGGTGATCGGGGCTGCCGGCCAAAAACCCTCCGATGGCAAAGTCAGTTTTTCTCTCTATATTTTTGGAGTTCCAACGTTTTTGGAGTAAAATCCACATACCTTTGCCTTGTCTGAATCAGTCTTTATATAGTGCCTTCATAGACGGTTATCGAAATTGGAACCTCCCCTGGATTCAAGGAGGCGCAAGGGTCAAATGTAACTCCCATAACCATTTAGGAGTTATTGCTTCTATTTCACAACGGATACCTGACAGTTATGCGTGGGATAAGGAATTATCATATTATATTCGGAGATTTTCCTAAGTATGATACTCTCGTCCTGGAATTCCTTAGTTGAGTATACTTTGGCACTTGCGCAGGGGCTATCTCGTCTGACAGACAAACTCCTTCAAGACAAGGTTGTCCGCGCTCTGGACGAGCGCCTATTCTCTGGTGGTGCTTATCTCGTCCAGAGCTCTTCTTGCTTGGACGAGGTAGTTGCAGGTAGGTTCCGGAGGGTGTTTACAATTCCAGCCGGGTTACGGACGACCTTTATGGACGACTTGGAGATAGGCAAAATCAGTACCCTATGAAATACCATTATTATTAGATAGTTTAAATTATCCCCTAAACCCTTAGTCACAAGGTTGTTGACAAGAGAAATAGAGAATTTGTTAAGTTGTTTTTTATTAGTGTGAATTGAAAAGATAATCAAGACCGACAATTTAACAAATTAATTAAGTTGATATTGAGACGTTAAGTTGTCTATTTATAGTTGCGTAGGTAGTTGATATTTAGAGATGTGTGACTTTATAATTTTGATGTCATCATTCATGAACTTATGTATTTGTTTAACTTTGGTTACTCACATATTTTACAGTTCTGGCAAGATTGTTTGTAATATTAGAAGTATTGTTGATTAAAAGTTCTTAGTTTCTTGATATTTTTCAATTCTTCCATTAAAAAGAATTTGAATTTAAATTCTCACTTTTCTTTTTTACTTGTTGTAAATCTTTCCAAAATAAAAAATTCTTGGATTAGTCGTTGCAATTGCAGCTTCTTCTTAACCTAAACATGGTAAATTAAAATAGCCTATGTATTAATCTAATGCTAGCTAATTATAATGCCTATGAACATCTAAATTTTTTTTTAAAAAAAATTTAGAAACAAACACACACATACCAAAAAAAAAAAAAGAATGAATGAAGTTCCAACACAAAAGTATACCAAAAACTCCACTCATGAAGTGATAAATCTAAGGGTCAAAAGATAGACAAAAAAAAAAAACCTTACTATGGTTATTCTCAAATAAGGTTGTCCAAATAGTTTCTTTAAAAAAAATCTAAATAAATCCCTGTGTTGGGTAACCCATAGTAAGTAAAAGAAAAAAGGATAATAATAAATAAAAAGCCTAAATAGACTCATATATATAATAGGAGATTTATAAGAGTAGTTTCGATCTTTCCAACATAGTCAAATCCCAAATCCTCTCCCAACAACCAAACTATAAGAAAATAAATAGATCGCCATTTTATTCAGAAAAAAAAAAAAAAAAAAAAAAAAGTCGCCTGTTAAAATCCCATCACTCCACATCAGCCAGCCTTAACCAAATCACATAATAATAATAATCTTAAAAGAAATTTTGCAATAAGATTGAGATTGATCGATATCCCTCTTGATATTTTATGATCCATAGCCCAACAATCAATTTCCATTTGTCTTCACCCATTTGTCCTTATTCCCAAAAGTCCTTGTCTTGTAGCCATAATAACCCATGATCTCTGCAACTAAAATAAGAATATTTTATCCTACAACAACACGTACTAACACAAATCTTCCTCCAACTCTGTACAAAGGGCAATCTCATCTCTCTTTCTTTTCTCTTTCTTTGGCTAAATATTGCAATCTGGATCTATTTTAGTGGTTCATACTTCATATGGTAACATCTTTTCCATTCCCCCTTTTTTTCCTATTTATCTTATTGGAGTCAAAATCAAGAATGTGTTTGGATTAAAGATTCATTAGACTGATAAGAGTTTTAAACCATCAATCTTATATCCATTATGGATTTGTACGTGTCGACCAATTTGAAAAATTAAAATATATTCATTTGAATACTAAGGATACGTTTGATAGACTGTAATAAACATTGTAATGCATTAGATATTCTTATAGTATAATTTTTTTTTTATACAATATAGAATTTCTACTCTAACCTAATTTAAGTGTATATGTGTATGAAACTCTCTCTTAGAGACTTGAACCCCGGCTCTTACTTCTTACACCCCCACAAGCATTTATACTTGTGGAGTGACTATCGTACCAAGGATGCACAGTGATATTCTTATGGCATAATTATTTGATTGTTTGGTTATGTTTTTATTACGATGAATAATTATTCCTTATGAATAGTTATTCTTTAAAATGAAGAATAACTATTCCTTATCAAAAGTACTAAGGCTCCGTTTGGGGGTTCATAAGAGAATAGAATGGAATAATCATAAGGGGATGGAAATGAAATGGAATGTATTTAAGTAAGGGAAAGGAATGGAAAAGAATGGAATGGAATGAAATTAAATAACCTTGATTGAATGTTTTAAAATAAAGTAATGGAAATGAATGGAATGTAAGTAATCTTGTTTGGGAGCAACATGGAGGGAATGGAATGGAATGGAATCATTTTATAACAATATTACTATTAGACCTTTATTTTAAAATAAAGGGTTGAATATATAGGGGTGTTTTGGGAGTTTCAGTAAAAAAATCATTAAATCTAATTTCATTCCCTCTCATTCCTCCCAATTTCGAGGAGAATGAAAATTTGAGGTTTTAAGGGAATAGAAATGAACGAGTGTTCCCTCCTACCCATTCCATTCCCTCCCACTTAAACTCCCAAACAAGGGAATGAGTTTTCCATTTCCTCCATTAAAACTCTCAAACAAGGGAAGGGAAGAATATTCTAAAATTATTCTTTTCATTCATTTCCATTCCATTCCATTCCATTCTTTCCTCCCAAACGAAGCCTAAATGTCTATTTCTTAACTTATGTAATAACTTTTTAAAATTTTTTTCCTAAAAAGCCATTAATTGCCACATCTTCAAAAGGAAAGAAAATAAGCTAGATCCTTATATAACTTTTATTTTCTCTTGTATAACTTTTATGCAGTTATTAATTTTTAAACAAAACATATTTTTGTTCTCTTGGATTAAAACTCTCTTGCATTTTTTCCATCTAAAAATAGTTTTTTCTTTCAAAGGTTTTGGGTCGTGATATTATAAACCATAAGAGATTGACATTATGAACCACCATCTCCTACTCCTAATAGCAACATTACTATCACCACCACCTCTTGCACACCCTTTGTAACAATTAGTACACATGTCAAGTAGTGATTAGATTAATTTCCACAAGTACTAGCAGTGGTCTCCATGTATAAATGATGTAATTCAATCACACATTGATAAATATACAAGTTGTGTCAAAGTATCTGCGAAAGTGTATATCCATTTGTTCATAAAAAAAAATGTATATCCATATAGTGCAAGATAAAGTCTATGTTATGTGCCTTGAGAGTCAAGGCTGTAAAGAGAAGGGTATCAGAGGTCAGGTTTGAATCTGATTGAGCAACTATATAAATACACACTGGGAATTATTGTTCCTACATTTTGGGATTGTATAATTAAGCCAAACGCCCAAAACAACCAACAACATTTTTCTTAAGCTGAAGTGGAAACAAAGAACAATTTTGTGGAGAAACAGAGAATCTTAGGTATATAGTAGAGGGAGAATATTTGAGTTAATTACTAAATACATATGAAACACAAAACAGTTGAAGGGAGCATTGAATATACACAGTCTCCCTTTGTCTTTGTGTTTGTGCAAGGCATGACAATATGACATTGGGGGTTTTTTTTTTTTAACAACTACGCAGATTCGTAACAGTTGGCTATTCATAATTACATATATTTAAACATGACTTCCAGTGACCAAGATACCCCCTTCAATTTTCAACAAACCCCGGCCCCAAACTGAAACTGCTTAGTAATTGCACAAAGTTATAGTGAAAAACTTATGATAAAAATCTTTTTGTTAAGATTTTTTTTAAAGATATGTTAGAATTTTAATGCGTATGTTTGATGACGATTGCTCTTTGATTCTTTATCATCGAGTTAAGACACCAATCAAGTTTTTATGTAATCCGGATTCAAACCGCAAATCTCTTATTCGATTATAAAAAACTTTGCCCATTAAATTAACTGAAACTGACTTTTTCTACGAGTTTTGTAACGTAACTTTCACCTCTTATTGTTTAGAGCAACATCTAGCATATTTCTTATTGTTTTATTAATAAGTTACACGTGCATTTAATAAGTATTAAACTCATTATCTCACTCTCCATCTAATAATTACAAATAAATCCTCATAAAATTAGGTTTTTGGTTTTCCCGTGTTTGTGGTAATTTATCGTGCTTCAGTCAAAATAAGAATAATAATTAGTGGTGCCTTTCTTTTGTTTTGTAGAAACTACACATTTTGAATGGGTGGAATTAATACTTTGTCAGTTGTTGTGGTAATAAATTATCATAGTTACTTCAAATCCAAGGATGTTTAAATTTCTCCTCCTTAGCCATCAGGATTTGATAGCTCAAAAATACGTCATTGTTTGAGATAATGGTAAGACAGGTGTTATTGAATGACTTTCAAAAATAATAATAAATAAACGTGTTATTGAATGAAATTTCTGGTAAAATTAATCTTCCATATTTTATTCATATTTGGTATAAATGAAATGAATCCTTGGACCACATAGCAGCTCGTGGTCTCGTACACAACGGAATCTTCCATCTTCCATTCATATCACTTTTAGAAAATATGTGCTTGTATGGTCAGCGTCTGAAGGATTTTTTTTTTTTTTCCACAATGGAAATACTATGTCAATACTAATTTTACAATAGATCTTAGACAGAGACGTAATTATTCATGGACTTGAGTGGCAATGGCCTCCTCAATTATTATTTTTAATACTAATATATTTAGGTACTAATTTTAGCAATTTGGTTCAATAAAATTAAATTGTCTTAGTGATTTGAATCTCAAATATATATATATATATATATATATATATATATATATATATATATATATATATTATTGATCAATTCAAAAGCCATAAAAAAAATCCAAAGATTTAAAGTTTAAAATAAAATTACAAGTCCAAAAAAAGTAGGCCGATAGCAAAAATTACCAATAACAAAACTATATAAAAAAAAAAGTCCAATTAATCAATTTTACTTAAAACAGACAACTTGGCACTTTAAAATTTTTTAAACACAATCATTTTTCCTTTACCCAACAATAGATGCATGCATCTAAGATGAACACCGAGTTCCATTTTCATAAATAATTGCACTGTAATATATTAAAAAAAATAATGATTTTGTATCTTTGTCTTTGTTGATGGTTTGTTAATATTAAATGAATGCTTATTTGAAATTTCATAATAATTTTTTTTCTTTGTTTATATTTCCGCCCTTTCTAACTCTAAGTCCTGACTTTGTTCCTAACTTAAGTGGTAGACTGTTATCAATGAATAAAAAGTAATATTACTGATGAGTCCATATTAAAACCAGTAATAGATTGCTAGGATAGTAGAATTTTTTATCAAATTATTGTGAATATATTGTAGACATAGCATTACTGATCTTTCCATGATATTCACTTACAGTACAAAGCACATCATAGTAGCTTATGACATTTAATTCGGGATTAGTGGCAAATTATGTAAAGCAGAATCATCATGGAAGCATATCCCGATAATTTATTTTCCATTCTTGTTAAGCAGCTAAGAAGATTTTATTGTATACTATATAGTAAGTGTGGGGGGTAAAAGTGTTTGAATAAACGTTTGGGTTTTGGGCCTGATTAGTTGGTACAAGTCTGTTCAATCAGGATCTCTAGGCTTACAGGTCAGTTCACACTATAGTGGTCCGAGAAGTTGTCCGAGGAGGAGTATCTCCTCGGACAGGCCCAGCAAAGGCCCTGGGACTTGCTAAACGGTTTAGAGGCTGAATTCTGGAAGATCTGTTGGGTAAATGTGTGATCCAAGCACCCTTTAGAAGTAGGAACGTGTGAGAAATATCTGAGGAAAAAGCTGCTATCACCGCATTAAAGGCCCCGCATCTACCTCCCTGGCCGCATTAATAGAGAAATGACATCTGAACAGTAGAATTCAGCCTTCCAACTATTATTTGAAGACTTTAAGAAGGTGGTAGATGTGACAAGTATCTGGGAGGAAAATTTGTGTTACACGTGGATGAAACAGGGAAGAAGAAGAAGGATATAAGAAGACAAGAGAGGAAAGAAGAAGGGGATCTTCTTTTTGAAAACTAAAAATTGTAATCTTTTGCTTAGAGAAAGAAATGTTATACAAATTGTCCTCGGCTTACGTCCGATGAGGGTTTTCCTGTCATATTCATCTATCACTTGCATAGATTGCGGCATTCTAGCCTGTTGATCAACTTCCAACATCCAAAACCTAGGTTTCAAACCCATACTCTACAAATTTCATTGTATAAGGCTCTTTGGGCCTGAGTCCATCACTTGTTTTTGGGTCCGGGTACAAATTGTGCACTTACAGTAAGCATTTAAGCATCATTTAATTCTATAAATAATTTAAAAAAAAAATAAGTATATCAATTTTATCTGGATACACATTCTCAAAAAAAAATTTATCTGGATACAAAGAATACATTGACATATAATGCCTAATCTTTTGAACCAGGGTTTCTGAGAAGCCTAGCAAAAATAAATAATTCATTAAAAAGACAAGCCATCGCACTTTGCACTTGCAGTAAGCCTAACTTAAGGAAGCAAGAGGTTTATTCATTATTGTGTGTTTGGATGGAGGGGGGGAATATAGAGAATATGAATGTGTATGGAGAAATGATCTAAACTGAATTATATTATATGCAAAATTTAAATTTCCAACTTTAGGAAGAAATTTCAACAAAAAAAAGTGCATATATAATATGAAGGGTAGATCGAGGATGATATCCTTAAACGAATTTTTTCGTTCAAATTTTGATTTCTAAAAGCTGGACCAGTTTGTGGTGCAAGTCCAGTGAACATGCTTTTCTCCTAATCATCTTCAAAAGAAATATAAATCTAGTTTCCATATAAATCTAGTTTCCAGTTGTTTACACTGGTTAAGAAAGATGATAGCCCCGTTAACTATATAATATTAGTGAAACATGATATATATTGGGGATGGAAAGTATTTAATTAACCTTGTCTAGATGCTTTTAAAATGGTTGGGGAGAGGGTTTGAGGGATAAGATAGTCTCTTTATAATTTCACCCAAATTTGAAGGGGAAAAGAACTCTTTTTTCCTCTTTTCCGATCCCAAACACACCTGCAACAAGCACTCGCTGAATGGAGTAAGAGTAGCAAATCTCCTGATGTAGCAAAGCTCATGCATTCTTGTCCCCTCCACCGCCATGTTTTTTTTTGTGCTTCCATTGTTACGCTCATCATCAAGGCCCTCAAGTCCACAAACATAGATTATTTTTCATTTGTTTTATTGAATTTTTTGTGACTATTTGTTGTTATTGGGACTTAGGTTGAAACATTCTAACATTTTATTACAAATCACACAAGGAAATCAGATGCCAAGGGTATATGGATTTTCACTTAACCCCCTTCTTTTAGGAATGTAGATTCTCTTTAAAACAGATGAGTATCCAGATTCCCAAACTTAAAAAAATTACATTTTTTATAAATTGAAAATTTTACCATTTTTCATATACCATTTAATCAATGGAGATAAAACATAAAAAAAGTCATTAATATCTATTCATTTATTTTTATCTCTTCCCACCACAACAAAATAAATGCTAAAATAAAATAAAATAAAATATTTATATCTCGTATTTGGGATTGGTTATTTGCTAAAATTAAAAAAAAAATTATTATTTTTATTAACAAAACATGATGTTGTGATTTTCATAAAGAACAAGAATTTAAATAGTTATTTTTCGTAATATACATGTCATTTTGAAATGTTAGACTACAGTTTTAATGAATTTGTCTTAATTTATAGTTTATATTCATTTAGAGGAAGATTATAAATAATTGATATTGGGTTTATAAATCTAAGAATAATATCTGAAAAATAAATAATTCCTTTAAGATTCTTATGAATAAACTAAATATAAGAATAGTTACATTTCAAGGCGTCCAGATTGCAGGACATCACATTCCAAAGAATCTAAGTGCCGGGATTCCTTTGTACCAAACGCCATATATATGTAATTCTCGCAAGTTGAGGGAATTTGTAGGGTAAGGGATCCATTTATATTAAAATTGTTTAAATGGTCTGTTTATTCATATTCATATCTATTTATTTAAATTGAACAAAAAATACATATAATTTTCAACTTATATGATAACTTATCATTTTCTCTTCTTCTAATTTAATTTTAAAACATTTAAATAGGGGAAATGGTACTATTTAATTATTAAAACATTTAAATCAGGGAAGGGATAATTATTCCTCTCCTTTTCTTCCCCATTGTAACCTTTACTTTGCTCTTCCTCCAAACTTTAGAACACATTGCTAGAGTTGGAAAATATGAGCAGAGTAGAACAATAAGAGGGAAAAAAAATTAATTTTATTTATTTATTATTATTTTTATCTTGTCCATTTGGTAAAGAAAATAGAAAAGTGAAATGATCATAGAAAATAAATATAATGTGAATTACTTAAAATCACACCTTATGGACACTAAGGGTAGCGAGTCAGGTTCGTGTCATGTCAAGTTATGAGTATTCGGTTATATAGGTTGACCCGCACTTGACCTGTTTAGTAAACGTGTCAAGAATCCTCAACCCCAACCCGACCTGCTTATTAAACAGGTCGATCCGACCCGACACGTTTAACTCGTTTAATTAACAAGTCATGTAAAGGTCAATACAAATGAGCCATTTAATAATCTATTTGATTAATAAGTAATACCAAACCTATATAATTTTTATCAATTCTCATATATCTAAAATTAAAATACAAATACAACTATAAATATAAATATAAATATAGTAATAAACATATAAAAACAACCATTAATTAAGTAATAATATCAAAATAACTAATAAGTTTATAAACTAAATAGGTCAAACGGGTTCACATGTTGAACACGAACACGGCTCGTTTATTAAACGGGTTAGCCGTGTCAACCTAAATAGGACCCGAACCCGTTTAGCTTCAACCCGTAACCAATTTATAAACAAGCTAGTTGTGTCGAGTTCGCGGATCGTGTCAGATTTTGCCACCTCTAATGAACACATTAGAGAGATATAAGACAAAATTGTAAATTTGCCTTCTTTACTCAAGAAAGGAAGTATTCCTTTTTATTTTGTTTTCATTTTAGAGAGAGAATTTTTTTTTGGATTTTGGGAGAAGGGAAAGACATGTTACACTTACACACGTGTGGGATCCACAATTATGTAATAAACACTGCCAGAGAGAGAAATTGAAAATATCCCCATGCCCATTTATTTTATTGAGATTTAATTTTTTTAATCAAAAAAGTAAAGATGATAATCATATCATTATGGTTTCTTCTCAATTTTTCATCTTCTCAACCAAACAAACTTGGTTCTTTTAGTCATTTGAGGGGACGAGACACATTATATAATTATCTCATGGAAATTTGAAATTAACATTAATACACACATCTATTATTATCTCATGGAAATTTGGAAATTAGGGGATGATTGAGTTATGTATACTTTATTGAGTCACTTCACTTGCAATCTGTCAGACAAGATTCATCTAATACTTGCTCCCAACAGACAGCTTATATTTTCCTTTTAAAATTTTCTATGTTGTCCTCCCAACCAAACAATCTCAAATTAACATTACTTTCCCACCTATATAAGCATGAAGCATCCCATCCTTTCTTCTAAACAAATACACCAACTTCTCCACCACACCTCTCTCTCTCTCTGCATTTCCATGGATGACATGACAAACAAACAAACCTGTAAACCCTGTTCAACTTTAGCCCCTCTAGGCATGCACCGAGATTCAAAAACAATATCCAAAACCAAGCCCAAGATACGCATAATTCACATATTTGCACCCGAGATCATCAAAACCGACGTAGCCAACTTCCGTGAGTTAGTGCAACGACTCACAGGGAAACCCATGGAAAAGGGTTGCAACAAGAAACCAAGCAGAATTCCCAGAAGAGAAGAGCCAAGAAGTGCTTCATCAGACAAGCCAACAGCACTGACAAAGAAAATGGAGCTCCCATCTGGGTTTCGAAGTAATTTGGAGTCAAGGGAGAGAATTAAGGACGAGGAAGAAGGGATATTGTGGAATGCTGAGAAATCAGGTGGGTTCTTGGGAAGCCTTTCAGAACTAGAGGATTTTATTCAAGACCTTGGTGATGAATTCCCATTTCTTCCTTTGGATGCTTCTCGCTTGCATAGCATTGAAGAAGCTCAACTTACCTAGCTAGCTAGTCAAACAAATCAAATGACTCTTCTTATATATCTTCTTTTCTTTTCTTTTTTTTTCTTTTTTATCGATCAATGTTTGATCTCTAAGAAATTTGTTTTGATGGTGTTTAGCTAGCTAGATGGTTTCTCTAAATTAATATATTCTCTCTCTCTCTCTCTCTTTGATTTTCTGAGATTTTTCTAAGTATCTGTGCTGTAAATAGAAGGGCTATGCTTCAAGGATTCTCCTCTTGCAGTCGATTCCATATTTCCATATGATGATGACATTTAGATGTAATCGAAGCAACTGAAAATAGTTTCTTGACTTTCGTTTTTTCTTTTCTTAGGAAAAATGGAAAATGCATTTAAATGTATTAGGGTTTTGTCTCTTTCATTTCATGTGGGGACTGGCTCTTTTCTTCTACTTGTGGGCCTCCTTTGAGAATTTTTCTTGGTGAATGAAGCAATAGCGCGCATAAAAAAAAAAAATATATATATATATATATATATATATATATATATATATTTATATATATGTACTATATATATAAATGTATTACTTTTCTTGCAAGACTTAGATATATCTTTCATTTATATGAATTTTTTACTAAAAGTCGTCTCCCACTAACATCTATTTGCAATAACATATTATCTCAGGCACATCTTCTTCTAAGTTTGGCAAACCCTATTGAGGATAAATGCTAGCTGCAGAGTTGGCATAAGTAACACTAATCAAAATCCCATGTAATGTAATATATATTTTTTAGTGGTGGGCATTAATTAATAACTCATTTTTTGAGTTCACACTATACCCAATACCCACAGTAAAATGTAGTAACCATATATAGCTACAATATTAGAGTTTTTAGGAATGAATTATGCTAAATTACATGATTTCTATGCATGCGATTTTTTTATATTAATCTTTTTCAATATGTTCTGTGAATGTAAAGGAATGGCAGTTTCAAAGAATGTTGGAAAACATACACACTTTTTGTCATGAAATTATGAAAACTGCACTACCGAAACCTTATTAGTAAGTCTTGACATATCAACTATATATTTATGGAGGGTTTTCATTAGAATATATATTTAAAGTAAAGCTTGCGCCTCTTGATTAACCGGTAACAGTAGCCATTTTGTTACATTTTATCATTTGTAAAACTAATTTATTTATAGATGAGAAAAGTTAACGGATATCCTAAAATGTGGTTTAGGAAATATTTTTGAAAACTTAATTTTTATGAAAAATAAAAAGTAATTGACTTTTTTTTACAATTTTTTATTTTTATTTTTATAAAAGTAGTATTAAATTTTTTTTAATATTGTCCATTAACAAAATGACACTTCATGAATTTAAAACTAAATTTTTTTTTTTTTGGTTGAGAATTAACTAGAGAATTTTTTTTTTTTAAATTTTAATTATTTTTTGAGAAGCATAGAGGATGAATTTAATTATACAATCTTCTCTGCTTTTTCCGTTTCTTTTGTGGGTGAGATAAAATCATGTGCTCACGCATTAGATTTGTTAGAAAGACAGGTTTGATAGTGACAGATAACTTAAACAATCAACCATGACCCACACATTCATACACTATATATATAATGAGCAAATGATAATTTATCTACTTTTAAAAGTGAAATGTGTGTTTCAAGCTGCTATTGATGATGTTTTTCTGAGATTATAAACTTATTTAGGTAAAAAAAAAAAGTCTTAAACTTTTCTTCTTCATTTTTTTCCCCAAAAGCAAAGTTTTCAGCCAAGTTTTAACGTTTAACACTTGACTTGGAAACAGCGGCATGAAGTCAACATTTTTGGTAAACTTTATTCGCAAATTGCAATTTGATTCCTTGGGCGGCGCTTAAATTGGATTAAGTTGGCCATTACAAAATTGAAAAAAATTAGATAAGGATGACATACAGATACTAATACTATATACTATTTTGTAACTACGATGGCGTATTGTGTTCATTTCTTTTTTCTTTCTTTTTTAATGACTGAAAAGCGATAGAATGTGTTCATTTATCAAAGCACATTACTTAGGTTTCACATGGAAGCAAGAAATAATACAATAACTTTGACTTACATTACATAGATACATTGTTACTCAGTATCTTGCCCAAAAGAAAAAACAAAAACGACATAGTTTGTCTTTTTATGGACATGTTTGTATACACAAATATTGAATTGGTTTCAATCAAACTAATATATATATATATATATATATATATATATATATATAGGTAAATTTTAAAGAAAATTTTATTAGAATTTAATATTAGAATCTAATTTTTCACCATATGTTTAAATTTATGTGGGGACCACACTGTAATTATCCACTTAAATTTTTTAACATTTTTGCCAAGTGAGTTAATGAGTGCAAAATATTAAGAATATAATTTCATGAACTATAAAATAAAATAAAATAAACCAATCACATATATTCAATAAAAATTACTACACAACAAAGATCACCACACATTTTATCTTATTAAAAATTAGAAAATAAATTATTATGAGTAGTATTAAATTTAAGTAAGAATTTGAATATGTGACTAATTACGTTTACTTTTTTTAAAAAATAATTTGACTAATTATTTATATTTTTATGATAAAATTGTGTTTAATTGTATATATATATATATATACACACACACACAGCATGTGTTAGATGTTATTTTTTAAAAAAAATTGTCTAATTATTTATATTTTTATAATAAAAACTATGTTTAATTTTAAATATATCCATGCATTTGCATGGGTTACATGCTAGTATATATAAAAGATGCCTATGTTTTACAATTTTTTTAACTTTAGTCTATCAAAATAAAAATAAAAATTCATTTACCGAAATATTTTTTATAAAAAAATTCCACACATTGGGATTGTTACAGTAATTAAATGTTAGGATGTCTATGCATGCCCACAGTACTGGATCAAATTCATGAATTGTGTGTGGCATATTGGCATTGCAAATTCTTAGGTGTTAGAATTTTTATTTTTATTTTTATTTTTAATACAGGATAAAAATTATACTCTAAATTTTTCTTTTTAGAGACTTGAACCTCGTACTTTGCCCTTCACACCCCATAAACACTTATAGAATTACTAAGAAGTCTCAAAAAATTAAATAGAGAAAGATGTGTAAATGTTGGGATATATATGCCCACACTACTAGATAAAATGTGTAATGCATTTTATATTATTATTATTATTTTAAATTTCTGGTAAGGTGTTAAGCAGATTTAAACTTGAAGCCAATCCATTATTAATTGAAATTTTTTAATCCCATGGGTCAACCCTAAATTCTCAGCACTCAACAGAACCTAGTGAAGGTGTTGTATTAGGAATTAGGATCTCTACCTGTTTTTTGGAATAGAGATGGATTATTTAATAGTTTATATTTATATTTTTTGCGAGTATAAAGTTGGTGAAAAATATCATGTTATTTAAAATCAGTTTACTTTTTATTCAATAATGTACAATCTTTAACAATACGGTACCATATTTAAAAAAAAAATGGTATCTTTGTCGTAAATAAATCTATGGAGAGGATGTCTTACGGGGACTCTAAAAATTCAAAAAGAGGTAGGAGTATAAAATAAATAAATATAAACCAGAAAAAAACAATTACTAATAAACAAAGAACAAAATTTACCTACAAAATTGATTGCAGCCTTATTCAATAAAATAAACTTTACTGTATATTTTAAAAATCTAACCGTTAAATTGCATGTTCTTTATGCTCTTAATACCCATGTCAAATTTTGTATTGATCGGATAATATTTACTATATGATCTATAAGCTTATATTTTATGTATAATTTTAAAATAAAAAAAACTTGTCATTTAAACAATTTATTAATGACATAGCCATTAATCTTTATTTTCTAGAAATCTTGCAAGTATTGAGAATATAAGAAGAAAATATAATTCCATAGTAGATTTGTCAAAATTTATCTCCAATAAAGATATATTAAGTAAAATTGTGTAGTTTTAAGCTACAACTAATTTTGTAGTTATATTTTGTGCATACACAATTAAACTATTTACTAGGGTAGTTACTAATTTCTATCCCAGGGTAAGATAAGACTTTAAACCCACATGGAAAGTTTGTCAAAGCAGCATGTCACGTTTTAGTCAAGCTTGTTCACACTTGGATAATCTAGAAAGGCTTAGGAGAAAATGGGTCTTACAGATGTAAATAATCCTAAACCTACCCCCAAGAAATAGCACTCAAGCATGTTCACACTTCATGGAGGCAAGGAATTGATTTTTCTTTTGCTCGTGTCTTGATTATTAGCAAGGAACAGACTGCATTGGACCAATAACACAGCAAAGATTATGAAAAAAAAAATACAAATTGCTAAAATGGTAGTGTGAAATGGAGAGTCAAACAAAAACCCACACCAGTTGTAATTGTTCTTCAAAAGACCGACACTGGAAACCACCTTTCCAATATTTACAGCCATGCACGATTCAATCTCAATAAATTAACTAGAAATTTGACATATAGTTCCAAATTTATTTATTATTATTTTTTGTTTTAATCAACAAACATCTATACATTGGAACAAGGAAATAAAAAGCTAGAAGCAGCTGAGAGAGATGAACTGTAATTCTTAACTCAAAATGGTATCTGATTGAAGTAGAGAAAATTTTCAGTTGTCATACAGGTAGAATTCCTAACTCTCATACTCTGCGATTGGTTCTGCAGACAAAGGTGCACTTAACCTTGTTAAAACTTCAGGCACTCCAGCAGTATCCCTTATTATCTGTGTCAAAATCAAAAACAACAAAAGAATTCATTATGTGAGAAAAAGCAATACCTCTTGGTAGCCATTCCTATAAATCCGCTTTTGAGCAAACTGATAGATAATAAGAGAATATGGTGGTCATAAACGTTATGTCTGTCACACAGCCATTGGTTACTATTCCTACTCTAAAAAGTTAGGCATGGAGCGAAACTTCTACATTCCAGGGTTTAATCTTACAATCCCCTTTTTCTTTTAAAATACAAAATGTATGTGGCTTTCAATCTGATTATTGAGATGCAAAAAAGGCGTTAAATGTATTTTGACTTTTGAGGCCATTATAACATCACTAGATATAGTTAATTAGATTGAATTTCAAACTAATTTCATGTAGTTAGTTGGATCACTAATTTAATAAATACAACAACCAAAAAAAAAAACAATAAATTTGTAATTGTTAGATCATTTGCTTTTTAATCCACTCCAAACAGCAATCAACTTCCTTCAGAAAAACAGACAAAAAGATGAAAGCTAATGAGGCTAATTTATACTTTTTACACCATTATTAAATGTATGATAATCACAAGAGATGCAACAAACTCACAGCGTGGGACATTTACCATTGACTTGACTATGAAGTGTTTGTCATATGAAAACGAACTGGACAGTAAAGGTTGCAATCGATTAAGCATATGCAGTTTTAGGTTCTTACATCTCACTAGCTATGGTTTTAGGTTGCAATCATTCAAGGATATACAGTTTTAGGTTCTTAAATAAAAAAGATCATGGGCAAGAAAAATAAACAAACTAAAGCAAGAAGGGAAACATTCAAGTGAAATTGTTCGATCATGCTGAAAGGAAAAGGTGCAAGCCAAAATAAGAAATGGAAAAAGGAAAACAAAAAATAAATAAATAATTTAAAGTAATGACTCTGTTTTCCCCATCCATAAAAAAAAAGAAGCTCCACATTTTACCTTCAGGATTGGTCCCATAGAAAGGGGTGGCTTGGTGCTTCCATATGCGCCCCCCCACAAAAAAGAAGCAAATGAACCATTTTTATACAAAACACCATATTCAGCTCATCAATTAAAGCAAAGATTAAGAACTCTAATCACTCTATTTTATGTCGCAGCAATGCCCCAATTGTTTCAGAAAAAAAATTTTCTAATATTTGGTACAACAAAATACGAAAGCCAATTAAAAACATTTCTTTGTGATCAAGGTAAAACAATTCAAAAGGTTCAAGATCTTTTCCGCCATTCTGTTGTGCCCTCACCCTCTCCACTCCTTTGTATTGCCAACACCAACACTACCATACCACCCACTGTCTCCAGTGCCACCACACCATCACTGCAGCCACCACCACCATGCCTACATGAATTATTAAAGACTTCCCACATGAGCCAAATGGCAAAATGTTTTTGAGACCATTTTCAAAATCACAATAAAACACAGAAAAACAAGTCATTTTTCCAGAAATTTATATATTTTGCACAGAAAACATTTTCCACAAAGACCAACAGAGTGTAAGTTTGTTTTAGTAAGGCAATTTCTATGGAAATTGATTTCATCCACACTATCATCTACTTTTGCAGCACCATAGTATGCCAATATTGTAAGGGAAGCACACGTATAAATATCAATTAAATTCATCTAAGGAGAAAATGCCCAGTAAAAATACTTACAAGTATTTCCTCGTCAAGATAAGAAATCATAAATAGTCTTTGGAAGGCTCCATCTGCTCATGAAAAAAGAAGAGCTTAGCATGAATTCATTATGGGTCTGATAAACATACATACAAAAATATAATAATACATCATTTGAAATTTGAATTATTTTTTCCATATAAATTAATTAAAAATTTATCATTTTTAACTAGGCATTTGCAGGAAGTACCACCCAATTCCACAAAGAACTAAGGGTATGTTTAGTAGACTGTAATAAGCACTGTAATGTAATAGTTATTTATATGGTTTAGCTATTCAATAGTTTGGTTATGTTTATACTATAGGAAATAATCATTCCTTATGAATAGTCATTCTTTAAAATGAGAAATAATTCTCTAAAAGAGTTGTTATAGTTATTCCTTAGTAGGTGTATTAATTTATAAAATTAATATATTTCCAAAAAAAAAAAACTTTCCATATGTACATAACAATTATGAAAATAAAAAATCATAAAAAATAACTAATCTACCTTTCAAATTTAAAAAAACATTATTTTTTAGGAAATATAATTATATGAGTAAGATATTTTCTAAAATATATCTTAAGTTTGATTTAAAATGTTTTTATTCATTATCTTCAGGATTCTATTATTGTGTTGTCACCAAACAAATGAATAGTAATAAGTATTACATTACATCAGCTTTTATTCCTTGTAATACCTATTTTTATTCCTATGTAATTACTGTTACAGTCTACCAAACGTGCCATAAGAATCGCAAACAACATCGGTTAAATGAGAAAAGTTTCTTAGGGCTTTCTTGTGATAGAACTCCAAAAGAAAACTATCAATGGGTTTGCTTCATCAGTAGCATATGCGTGGATGTCTATACATATGTATCACATTTTCAATGGGATATAACATTCTAAATGAAAATCTCAGAGGATGTATACAGGTTCTAACACCTCAGGCTGGTTTTGCATGTTCAGTTTAAGTCTTTATTTACAACCCCAGCCAAAAGAATTAAATTAAAAATTAAAAAAAGAGCTTACTTAGAGGAATTGTCAGCCCACTGGAAATGGCATCCCGAATAGGAACAGGCATTTGTTGCATTGTGTTAACCGCCTGGCCAAGTGCACCTTTTAGCTGTTCTGGGACCGTTTCTTCAATTACTGTTGGGGACTCAAGAATCCCTTCAACATATTCCTCCTTCATTCGTAGTGGTCCCTCCACAGATAACCTGGTGGAAAGAATAAATTTGCTTTCTATCTGCATTTCATCATAGAGCAGTCCACTATAATAGCTCCAAAAAAATTGAAAATGAGAAGGTTTGGACTAGATACAGACATACAGTGGCACAATTGAGATGCCTGCATTACCTCATCTCTTAATTATACATTACAAAGAGATTATCATTCTTAGAAATCAAAACTCTGAACATTGGGTTCTATACAACCTCGTGGATATTGCAACCAATCAATAATAATTCTTGTATACATCTGAAAGTTTTTATTTCTCCATGAATGCACAAGTAAACGGAAGTGAGCTTCCTAAGGTTATGAATGAGGAAAAGATCTAAGCACAGGTGACTGGAATTCTTAAGATCACCTTTGATTGATAGTTTCTCAGTAACAGTTACTTGAATGGACTGGAAAACAAATGATGCCAATCATAAACCAACATAAAAATTGCCCATATGTGCCCCAAAAAAGAAAAGGAAAAAGAAGCAAACCATTTTTCCATTAAGCAATCAGCTAATCTTGTAAATCTGTTCCAAAATAATTGCAGAAACTAAGCCAATGAGAATTGAAGGAAATTATAACAGGATCATGTAATCTCCCCAAAGAATGCCATAAAGGCTTTCTCTGTCTTTTTTTTCCTTTTTTCTTTAATTTTTTAACTCTTAGCATGAAAGGATCTGTTTAATTCAAGTCTTAAGGGTTGTCTAATTTCATGAGTTCCACTTGAAGCTCAAACCCAAAGACCCTAGTTAATATCTTCAAGCCCCTATATTTGTTGGTATATAGACTATTTTTTAAGGTCCTGGTTTAAAATACTACTTACAAATTCCACTATTTCTCAGTTTCCTTCTTCCTGTTTCACTAAGCCACTCAAACAGATTTTGATTCTTAATATGCATATCAGAAAACCACTTAAACAAAGATGCAAATAACTTTCTTTGTTATATATATATAAGCAATCTTTTATTGCTTATAAAAAAAGGTAACAATTTTTATTAAATCAAAAGAAAGGCATAAGCCCAAGTATAATAAGTTAAAAAGGAAACAATCCTGACACAACCATCCATTCAAACAAGGATTTGAGGATCATCAATTTCAGATCCAATAGAATTTGTTCACATCCCTCAAAACTTCTAAAATTCCTTTCCAGCACAGTGAGGAATCGCCTTCCAATTTTCTATGCACTAACGTCCACCAATACCGCCTTGCCAACCAACTAACTCTATTACTCCTTTAGAAATAACCCACTGAAGCCCAAAAAGGCTAAAAACCATAGACCACATCTCTCTAGCAAAAGAACAATGAGGAGTAAATAATCAACTGTTTCCCCATTTCTCTTGCACATGCAACACCAATCTACCACAATAATATGTTTTTTCCTCAAGTTGTCCACAAGAAAAACACAACTCTTGCTGGGACCTTAAGTTTCCAAATGCTTTTCCAGGAAAAAATGACACAGGACAACCAGAACAAAACTGAAAACAACGGAAAAATAAAGGATATGACCTAGGAGTCAGCACCTAGGGCAAACCTGGAGTCAGCACCAGACCAAAGAAAGACTAAACAGCCATTTTTTTCATTCATCAAAATATCAACTATCTCCTCAAGGAGTACAAAAAGTTGCTTATAAAGGATTGCTAAACCCTAGTTCTAATTGACTAAGAAACCCTAATTGCCTTATTACAAAAATAACCTTGCTTCCAAATTAAAATACTAAAATACTAATAGCCTAATAAACTACTAGGACCTAAAACATAAAAATACAATTGACTTGCAAACATAAATAATATTAAATAATAATTTTCTTGCATCTCCCGCATCATTCTCCTCTGGTTGGAGAAAACTTGACCTCGAGTTCTAAAGCATTGAAGGATTAGGATGCTGACAAGTAACACTTGCTTCAAGTCTAAAATCACCTTAGGGAGCACAGGGAAAAGAAAAACCTTGAATTCCACCATGTCAAACTCTTCTGGAATAACAAAATCAATGTGTGGAATCAACATAATCTTATCTTGCACCATTGGAAGAACTATGTTATCCACTTTCTCCACTTTAGCAAAGTGTTTGTCTTCATGCACCATGGTAAGCTGATCAAAAGTAGATTTATTAGCTTCCAATATCACATCATGTGCACCCTCTAACATAATACTCTCTGTAGAAACCATCCCTTCACCTTGTTGCTCTTCAATAGATTCATTTTCTTGCACGCAAGTTAAAGCAACACTTGTCGAGGCCTGTACGTCTGTGTCAACATTAGGCTTTGATGTTGCTTGAGGATTCTCCACGACCAAGATATCATCATCAATGTTGTCTTCTATGGGGGCAGCGATAATTTCATTGTGATCAATTATCCTTGGTTTTCCTATTGAATCAGTTTGAGACTTCATTTGCTTCATCTGAGCAATCATGTCTTGAACATTTCTCCTGATCTTTTCAGATAACTCCTTTAATTCCTTGGTAGATTATTCAAAAGTACACTGAGGACATGAAATGAAATGAGAATTCATCGTATTTGCTCCAACTTGAAAAGTACCACACTGAGATTGGGGTAGATACTTAGCTCGAAGGTATGGTGACAAATACTCATCACAAAGCTTTTCTTTCATATCTTCCCACACACTAATGGCAGGTTCATAGTTTAGATAGCGAAAATATTCAAGCTTTTCCCAAAACCTTTGTGCTCCACCTTTTAACTTCAACTTTGCATACCTAACCTTTTTGTTATCTGCCCAATTTGCTTGCTCAAAGAATTGCTCCATCCCATTCATCCAGTAGACAAAATCCCATGGATTAATTTTACAATCATCAAAATAAGGTGCTTAGGATATTACCATAATTCTCTAAAATAGTGCTTCAACAAATAATTGGAAGTTGGAACAAGAACCTGGGTTTCTGGGATGGTCTTTGGACAAATTGTTGGAGTAGGCTCTGAAGACTATTCTCTCAAATAGTTGCTGGGACCGGCTGGTTGACAGGATTGGATTTCATGGGCTGTTTTTTTTTTTTTTTTTTTTTCAAAATAAGAAATTACACTGTGCTATGGACTTGAGACATTACAGGCTTTAAAATAAACTCAAAACGACAGACTCTAAAAGAACTCAACCCACATACTTAAAAAAATAAAAAATAAAAAATAAAATAAAATAAAAAACAAGAAAGACCACAGAAACTAAAAGAGAGCAGAATCTCTAGAAGAAAATTTTGCTCGGCAATGGGCTCGCGGTACTAGGGAACGACGACTGTGGCGGTGCAAAGACAGGGAAGACAGCGGCAGCTCAAATCGTGGAGGAGTGGCAGCTGCTGTCTCGGGTCTTGGCATCGGAGTGGGTCGGCGTCCTCAGCGGCAGTGATTGACGTCTTCAATGGGGTGGTCGAGGGTGAAAATGGGTCCGGCGGCTAGTGGCTGGTGGGTTTTGGGGTGGTAGGTGTTGATCCTGTGGGTTTCGGAGGCTGGTGGTTGATGGGTCGCCGTCTTTTTCTTTTTTTTTTTTTTTGTGGTTTGTGGGTTGTGGTGGTTGTCTTCCCCGTTGAAGCACCACACCAGCTGCCAGAAAAGACAGATGGGGCTTGTTGGATTTTTTTTTGGGTCAAAGGCCTTCGGTTGTCTTCTGGTGGCTTGATACGTGTGGGTACTGAGAGATGGTTTTTTTGTTCTTGGCTTGGCAGAGATGTTGTGAAGGGATTTTGAAGGTGGTATGGTGGCTGGATTTCTGGGGGTGGAAAAATACGGTGAATTTTTTTTTTGTCTGGTTCTGGGTTGACTGCGATAATGCTTCAAACAGATCGGTGTTTGCTCTGATACCAAAATTGACGCAGGACAACCAGACAAAACTGAAAACAACGGAAAAATAAAGGATATGACCTAGGAGTCAGCACCTAGGCCTTGCTTGGAGTCAGCAGCAAGCGGGGAAATTACTAGGAGTCAGCACCTAGGATAGACCTGGAGTCAGCACCAGACCAAAGAAAGACCAAACGGTCATTTTTTTCACTCATTAAAATATCAACTATCTCCTCAAGAAGTACAATAAGTTGCTTATAAAAGATTGCTAAACCCTAGTTCTAATTGACTAGAAAACCCTAATTGCCTTATTACAAAAATAACCTTGCTTCCAAATTAAAATACTAAAATACTAATAGCCTAATAAACTACTAGGACCTAAAACATAAAAATACAATTGATTTGCAAACATAAATAATATTAAATAATAATTTTCCTACATCTCCCGCATCAAAAAATCACTCCGCCATTTTAGGACTAAAGCTTTATAGTAGGACTTAACCTCAAGCCCTCTTTGTTTAGATGGGGTCCAAGAAAAACTTATCTTCTCTCTTAAGTAGAGCAAATTAAGTCCAAGAAAGATGATAAACTTATCTTCATATGAATGCCAATTCATGTTAATTTTATTTACTGCCATATTTACTCTTAAGTTAAAATCTCATAACACCAAGAAGACAAGAACTAAGTGCATTATGGGCATATTTGAATCACAATTTTGTTTACAAGTTGGGAGTTTCCAACCATTTCTCCCTTTATACCACTAGCAAGAACTTGAGTAAGAACTTCACCTTATAACTGCATGTTCAATTTGTAATATAGTTCACATAGAATGAGTTGCCCAGGAATAGACAACACTAACAGATGCTAAGCACTCAATTAAGTTTGGCATCAGTTTTATGATTAAAAGCAAAACGTTTTTTTTTTTTTAATATTAAATGAGAAAGAAACCTCCTTGCATGAATAATAAATTTGTGCAAACTTCCTTACCGAGTTCAATAATTTCAAGTTTGCTGTAATCTTTGCATATCCATCCTTGATTGCCACGTCCATTTTTGAAAAATTAGCCAAAGTCGAAGGAAATCTCCTACAACAATGCAGAAATCAAGCCAGTGCTATTAGCCACCATAAAATTTGACCAACTTTTAAATGAAAAAAATCTAAGGTTTTTACCATCACATCCCAAGGCGGCAAGCCCCAACCAAAAAGGGAGAAAAGAAAAAGGTTGAAAACACATTAGAAGTTGATCAATAAACAAGTACTCACTCGAATAAAATTCTAGCAGCAAATAATCCTGGACTTCCAGACCCAAACCACTCAAAATTCCATCTACCTTCCAGAAAGGGCGACCTGGATAGCTGAGGAAACGAATTAGCATCTCACACAAAATACATTCATCTGAAAATTCCTTGTTCAAATGGGCACCTACGTTGTTGGTCTAGGTGTCGGATTGAGCCGCTCCAGACCAGTTATCCTCTCATTCACATCAATGCGCTGCATTTCCGTCGTCTTACCAGTTACTAAGGCTTCAAAACCCCCAGAATCTTTAAACTGAAACCATTGTTCCACAAACAAATAACAATGAGCTTGAGCATTTGCAAAAGACCCAAATGTCCAGAAAATCAAATATTTACCAATGTAAAACATTGAAATTAATATAGGAGCCTTTAAAATTTTTACCATAATGCCAATTTCAGAGTATGCCTAAAATTTTCAAGTTTGTTCATTTCCAAATATTTTCTAAGTAATCAAGCAGAGAGTAAAGCTAGCAATTTTGTACCTACTAAATGAACTGAAAATAAAACTTATGAAATCATATATTACAAAAAAAAAAAAATCAAATCAAATCAAACCAAATTGAAGAACAAAATGAAATTATAACATATCTAGGAACCAATTTGAACAGTAAAATCATGGCACAAAATAAATTCAAATATTAAAATTATTTTAAAAAAAAGAGCAATGGTTTTGTAATTTAGAAAAAAATGAAAGACTCACGGCGAGAAGAAGGGATTCTTTAGCGGAAAGCCTCTCCATTTCCTTGGCATAGGCGGCGGGTGCTCCTTGTACGGCCTGCTGAACCATAGCTCTGCAGGCGAATCTCCGGCCAAAGCGTTTCCGATGAATCTCCGGCGACTTAGCAGCAAAGGAAACCAGCGGCGGAGAAGGTGTGAAAGAGGAAGACGAGTACGGGTTGCGAGTACGGATTGCAGCAGGGATTGAGGCTTGTAGTTGTACGGACGCCATTGAAATTTGAAGGAAGAGTGAGTGAGAGAGAGTGGAGAGGGAATTCTAGGTTTTTATAGAACAGTCAACAACATAGTGAATGGTGAAGTTCAAATTCGGTTCTAGTTGTTAAACTTTTGATATATTAAATTTACACCAAACGCCTTTTTTTTCTTGTCTTTTCTTTTCTTTTTTGAAAGCTACACCAAACGTCTTACCGGGAAAGGGAATATTGAAAAAGTAGGTTGAGACTTGGGAGAAAGGTTCCAAAAAAATGGTGGTTAAAAGTTGTGATATGTTTTGCTGATTTAGGAAGGGGTTATCTGTTATTATCTTTTTATTTTTATTTTTATTTTTTGGAGAAAGAAAATTAAGCTTGTCAATTATGACAGGCCATTAAAATCAACCTAAAATACACGAATGATATCTGGTGGTACATCTTCCTTCCAGATTTGCATTTGGAAAAAATTAAATTTCTCATCTCGCTAATGAGTGAGCTATAGTATTACAATGCCTACGAATATGAGAATAATGTATTTTGAAAAACAAGAGGCAAGGTACTGTGTGTCTTTTACTATGTGGCCAAAGTTTGACAAAGAGTGATAGCTGTTTTCAAGAGCTGAGATGAGTATCTGTGAGCACCTTCCAACATTATCTGACCGAAACCTATCTCCAACGCCAATTACAGAGCCCTCCTTGTTGCCATAGCTTCCACTTCAATAGTTGTGAAAGAGAACGTGGTTTTTTGCGAGAAAGAGACCATGACTTGTCCCATATCATTGCGAATAACCACACACGCACCAGCATTGTTTTCTGCTACGAACAGAGCACCATTGAAGTTCACTTTATATGTATTTCAATCCAGAGCTTGCTAATAGGTTGGTGGTCGGCCCACTAGGATTATGGTGGAGAATTGTGGAGCTTAAACTCACACAACCTCTCTTTTGACTGAGACTGTTGGGGTTTATGCCCTAAAATCCAATTTATTGGCATGTCATAAATAATTAAATTGTTTAATTATATGAGACTATTTATAAATGAACTAATAGGACATTATCATAGTCCATGAGATGCATTGTATGTGATTTATGTGAAAAGTCACAAAAGATGTAAATCACAAGTTCCTTGTAAACTCAAAATGTAATTCGTAGTCGGTGATGAAATTAGGCGTTTCATCTGCGAAGACTATAACACATCAACTAAGATGATTTGTCTTGATCATAGAAGTAGAGACTTCTAGTTGATGTGTCTTAAGAGTAAAGACATATTGAATTGGACCGCTGTGAGATTAATTATTCAATCAACAACTGTCACCTGAATAATTAATCTCACGACTTCTAATTTCATAGACTCTCAATCCTGAGAGGGTAGTACCCTGATCATGAAATGTAAGTTACTTTCATATATCATGAGTGAGATCTAATATTCACGGTCAAAATCTCAATATTTTGGGTAACCACACGTAGTGTTGAGGGAACACATATTCTCAAGATAGTCCATCACCAATCCTCCAAACTAAGCCTCTTTGTATGACTTCCCTGCCCTTGAGAATACTTTTCCACATGTACAAGGCTAAAGTCAAGTTTATGGCTTCCATGATTGTACATTTTGGAAAAAACTTTGCCTTGAAAACTCTATAAGACAACAAGGTTTAATCATGCAATAGGTGCCAAGTTTGTTTCGCCAGTAGGGCATTGTTGAACCTTGAAAGATCTTTGAAACCCATTCCACCTTATGTCTCTGGTTTACATAGATCTACCCACTTAGTCCAGTGGACCTTTTGGCCTTCCCCACTTTGTCCCCAAAAAAATTTCCAGACTAGAGCTTCAATATCATGGCACAAGCCATTGGGCAATTTGAAGCATGACATCGCATAAGTGGGCAATGCTTGGGCCACTGCTTTTATTAAAATCTCCCTCCCTGCTTAAGATAATAATTTTTCCTCCCATTCCTGTAACTTCTTTAACACCCTCTATTTTATGTTATCAAAGCTTTCTTTCTTTTTTTCAGTCGATGAAAGATTGTAGACCTAAATATTTTTCATATTGTTGGACCATCGGCACCCCAAGAGCTGTTGTGATTGTATTTTGCAAGGCTTAAGATGTTGATTTGCTAAAGAAGAGAGTGGTTTTTCCTTTATTTATCTGCTGCCCCAACGCACTTTCATATATGGCTAAGACCTCCAACAATTTTCGACACTCATTTTCTTTTGCCTTGCAAAAAATAAGACTGTCATTTGTAAAAAGAAGATGGGTAGTCTAGGACCATTTCGGTATATAGAAACCCCCCTTATGTCACCCATTGTTTATGCTTTTTTCAACAAACCATGAAAACCTTTTGTATACAACAGAAATAAATATGGCAAGAATAATTTTATGGTTCCTCATTAATCAAAACTGAGTATGTAGCTGTGGAAATACACACCATCATCAATTTTATCCAAGCTTTTGCAAACCCCATTTTTCCCATCAATTTCTCCATGTACACCCATTCCACCCTATCATAAGCCTTGCTCATGTCTAATTTCAAAGCCATATAACCTATATTGCCCAAAGAGTAATTTCTCATATAGTGCAGGGTTTCAAATGCCACCATAACATTGTCTGAGAGTTAACGGTCAATCATGAAAGTGCTTTGATGGTCAAAAATAAGATGCGGTAAAATCCTTTTTAATATGTTTGCCAAAACCTTAGAGAAAACTCTAAACAAAACAATACTAAGGCTAATAGGATGATATTGTGAAACATATTTGAGGTTTTTTTTAATTTAGGAATCAAAGTAATAACGGAATGACAAAGTGCACTTGGTAGTGTACCCGAATTTAAATAAATCAATATTGCTTTAGTAACATCAGTACCTACCAAAGACCAGTAACTTTGATAAAATAGTGGCGGCATACCATCCGGTCCAAGTGACTTCAGGGGTGCCATCTGTTTTAATGCAGTCTCAACCTCCTCTGTTGTAAATTCATCCAGCAGTTGTTTGTTCATATCCTTGGTCACCATTGTAGGGATTTGTTCCAGAATTTCATCAAAGCTCTTGGTTCACTAGAAGTAAATAGATGCTGATAAAAATTCACCACTGTGACCACCACACGACTTGTATGAGTGTACCATTGGCCACCTTCGTCATAGAGGCCTTTGATGTAATTTCATCGTCACTAATGAGTTGTTTGCTCATATCCTTGGTCACCATTGTAGGGATTTGTTCCAGAATTTCATCAAAGCTCTTGGGTTCACTAGAAGTAAATAGATGCTAATAAAATTTCACCACTGTGTCCACCTCATGGCTTGGATGAGTGCACCATTGGCCACCTTCGTCATAGAGGCCTTTGATGTAATTTCATCGTCGCTGCTGAGTTGCTTTGCTGTGGAAGAACCGAGTGCTTTTATCTCCATCCTGGAGCCATTGAATCTTTTGATCGTTGAGCCCACATTTTTGCCTCACGGTCCAAGAGTGTATGAATCTGTTTCTCCAGGAATTTCATTCGACTAGTGTTTCCTCCATTCATAGCAACCTGTTCTGCCTTCGTCAGTAATTTTCTCTTTTTTTAAGCTCCCTTTGTACATTCCTAAAACTGTTTTTGCTCCATTTAGTCAATTTCTTCCCACAGTCATCAATTTTTTCAGCACCTTTAGCTCCTCAATTTGCCCATTACTTCTCTGCCAAATGGCTTGCATTGTGTCCATACATTCCTTTTCAATAATCCACATTTGTTCAAACCTGAAGGGTCTCTATTGTGTACAATCCATCCCATCCGACACTATCCAAAGGGGTCTATGGTCTGATGTATCAGCTTCTAAGTGGTAAACCTTTGTATTCGGGAATAGAGAGAGCAAATCAGATGTTGCCACGGCTCTATCAAGACGTTTCCAAACCGTATAACCCATAAAGTGCTTATGCCATGTGAATTCTGGTCCCACAAATCCCAAATCTAAAAACCCACATTCGTCTAATATATCTCTAAACATTCGCATCTGTATATGTGGCCTAACTTTGCCCCCCAGCTTCTCTAATTTTTTTGTTATTTCATTGAAATCTCCTGCAAAAACCCAAGGTGCTGACCCCCTTGATTTTAGATTTTTTTAACCGAGCCCAAGCCTTATGTCTATTCTATGTGTCTAGCTCCTCGTAAAATCCTGTGAACCTCCATTCCTCTGCCTTGTTTTTATTCACTGTAGTATCAATATGATTTTTTGAGGATGTTTCAATTGTTAAATCAAACTCCTCTTTCCAAAAACTCACCAAACCCTTGGCCTTATTTCTTCTTGGAGCCACAAATTTGTGTTTAAACTTTATCTTGTTTTGTATTTGAACTAGTCTTGCTTCATTTGTCTATATTTCAACTAAAAACATGTTAATGCTCATTTTGACAAGAAGGCCTCATAGCAGGAAGAAGCCCAACAAGATAGGAGGAAAAGAGTTAGTAAATTAAGAAGAAAACCATTAAACTTGAGTGGCAGGAATAATGGATCATAGGCCTAAAAAATGGTAAATGAGCCTTAAAGAAAGCAAGCGGGCCTGAAGGAGCCCAGAGAAGAAATAGTGAACCCATGGGCATTATGAGAAATAGAAAGCAGACAAAAATGGGCTAAAGAGGGCCGAAGTGATGAATTAAGTAAGTATGGGGTTGATGGAAAGCCCATAAACCCTAAAAGTAAAGGATGTGGAAATTTGGGCCGAGGAAGCCCAAAAAACTTAGTAAAGGCCCATGGTAATAAAGAATTAGAACGGGCCGAGAATGCCCAAGGAAAGGAAATGGGCCGAGGATGCTAGAAGCAATGGAATGGGCTAAGGAAGCCCAAAGTAGCATGAATACTAGCCCAATGATAATACTGGGCTACTGGAATTAAGCAAAGGGAAAACATATAGCAAGCCTGAAAGAGGCCTAACAAGTACGGGGCAAACAATGACTCCACAGGAATGACAAAATGGTGTGGCAGAAGTACCAATAGACTCGCTAAAGGGATAAAGAATGAAATAGAGAAAGAAAATCCCACAATCAAGCATGGCCCAGCCTAGGAAGGATGCAAGCTATAAAGAACAAAGGCTCAAAAACTCATTCATGCCACAAGAAGTCAAGAATGAGCAATAGAATGTGCAGACGAGCTTTTAGGTCATGGCAAACATGTGAGCAGCAAACAAGCAATGGACACTTTAAGAGACCGCAAAAATTGGGGGTGCCTCTCAAAAAAGAGATTTGGGTACTTTTTAGGGCACCTCTCTTTTTGGGTAAGTGATGTGGAGTCGCCATTTATTTTTTATACAAAAAATAAGAAAAAATAAATATAAAATACATGACTGAATAGTATCCTTCCCATTGATTGAATAAAAAAATGCATGTTTAAAGAATTGAAAATTACATGGCTTTGGGTCTTAGTTGCAAACTACCAAATAATTACGTGGCTTTTTTTCCTAGGTACATTCTACCCAAAATTTAAAAAAAATAAAGACAAGGTGTAGACACTCGATTTTGCACACATGATTTAATCAAGGAAGATAACTGAAATGATCATCCATGTACCCGAAAAATCATGATTGCATTACATACATTAATTTGTTCTTGCATTAGATGCATCAATTTATTTATTACATATCATAAAAATGATCTTGAGGTTCTAACAGTCGCGACGGTATGTCCGGTTCCCAAATTGGACTGTCGGATTGAAAGATACCGCATGATCAAATTTGCACGGTCTGCATGCATTGTATGGGGTGAAGCCGATCACGTGTGATTAATTGAAATCAATTTTAATTGGTTGATGATTAAAATTAATTAAATGAATTTATGTGATTGGTGGAATATTTTTCTTAAAGTGAGATTTGTTGCATGGGATTAAAACAAATAAGTTGATAATATTTAAAGTTTGTGGATAATTAGGCTTTCGGGATAATTATATTCAAAATAATTATTTTAAAAGTCATAGTTATCACTTTGGAATGAGGTTTATCATGAAATTAACTCTAAAATTTGTCCAAATATAGTCTTAGGGTTGGAAAACACTTCAAAACGTGCTAATCAAGTAGCAGATTTTAGATTCATGTTCTGAGGCACTTTTGGCATAGTATAACTCAAAATTCGGACTATGCTATTTCTGGAAAAGTTGTAGATAATCTAATTTTCCTTCAGCTGTCAAAATTTCAGATTAATCCAAATTTTGAGGAAATAGATATGATCAAAATACGAAACTGGTTCTGATCTGACAAATTAGCTTACTCTTATCCAAATCTCCTTTTTTTTTAGGACTTTCCCCCATACGTTTTTTGGGATTTTTTTCAGCTTCCAACCTCTATAAATAGAGGATACCTCTCAAAATTTAGGGGATTCTTTTTACGCTCAAGGAGGGACCCCTCTTGACACTTTTCACCCTTTAGAGAGAGAAACATTTTTTTATGCTTTGAGAGGCACACCCTTTTAGACTCTCCAATTGCTCATATTTGCTGATCCTCTATTTGAAATTAGGGTTTTTAGGTTTCAAAGATAATTGAATTAATTTCTTTAAACCCTAAAATATCTTCTCAAGAACAAGAAGTGCTCCATGCAAGAGGTTTTTTTCAATCACCCTTTTCCTTTTCTTTATGTTTTTCTCTTTTATGATGATGCATGTTTTTCTTTATCCATAACATGAATTGTTAATCATTGTTTTGTTTAAAGCATGATCTTGATTTTTTATATATAGTTGTTATGATCTCTTTCTTAATTTCAATAATCTACATATAACCAATTCTTTTTCTTAATGAAAAACATATCTGCATCTTTTTTAGATGTAGATCTAAATTTTTCTTAATCAAAAAACAAATCTGCATCTTTCTTAGATGTAGATATGAATTTTTCTTAATTAAAAAACAAATCTGCATTTTTCTTAGATGTAGATTTATATTTTTTTTAATTAAAAACGAATTTGCATCTTTCTTAGATGTAGATCTGAATTTTTCTCAATAAAAAACAGATCTGCATATTTCTTAGATGTAGATCAGGATTTTTTTTCTTCAAATAAAAACAGATCTGCATTTTTTTAAAATGCAAATCTGAATTTTTCTCAAATTAAAAATTGATTTGTATCTTTCTTAGATACAGATTTGATTTTTTTAACATATGCAGATTTTGAAACAAAGAAAAAGATTATGCATGATTGTGTTTATGTTTGTTATGTTTGGTTCATATAGCATAAATTTATGTTATGAATGAAATTCGCTTCAAAAAAAAAATTTCATATTTTTTGAACATGTAAAAAACATATCTGATTTTTTTTTGTTACCAAAAACCATTTTTCTTATCATCACAAAACAAATTTGATCTTTTACAAAACTCCAAATCATTTTTTTTATTTCTCAAAAACAGGTCTGACATTTTTAAACAAACCAAAATCACTTTTTTTTGTTACTAAAACAAATTTGAAATTTTTTAAAACAAAGAAGAGGATTCATTCATAAATAAATTTATGTGATTTGGTTTTGTTCATATATACAACATGTCATTCATAGCATGCATAACAAGGTACATTGGTCACAAGATTCTAGAAGACCAGACTCTATTTAGGCGAAATGGGTGCCTAACACATTCTCATTCCATAACCTAGCCTACAAATTTAGTGTCTTTGGATAGGTAGACCTAGGCTTTATCTTTGTTTTTATTTTTGGGTAGATTGTAACTAGGACAACAAGTCATGTATTTTTGGTAGTTTGTAACTAGGACCCAAAGTCATGTAATTTTCCATTTATCAAATATGTACCTTTTTATTCAATCAATGATAGAGGAATAATTCAGTCATGTATTTTGTATTTATTTTTTCTTATTTTTTGTATAAAAAAATAAGTGGCGACTCCACACCACTTACCTATAAAAAGAGGTGTCTTGAATAAGCACCCACAAATCTCGTTATTGAGAGCCACCATTGCGGTCTCTCACATAAGGCTGAGATTTACTTATCCAAAAACCTAAATTTGGAGGCTAGGTTATGGAATGGGAAGGTGTTAGGCACCCATTCTGCCCAGACAAAGTCTGGTCTTTTAGACTCTTTTGACCAATGTACCATTTATGCATACTATGAATGACATGTTGCATATATGAACAAAACTAAATCACACAAATTTATTTATGAATGAATCGTCTTCTTTGTTTAAAAATTCAAATATGTTTTAGTGATAAAGAAAATTGATTTTTGGTTTGTCAAAAATGCCAGATCTGTTTTGTAATAAAAAAGTGGTTTTTTTGGAGAGAAAAACTCAGATCTATTTTGGTGATTAAAAAAAATTAATTTTAGTTTGTAAAAAATCAGATTTGTTTTGTAATAATAAAAAAATGGTTTTAAGTTTGTAAAAGATCAAATCTATTTTGTGATGATAAAAAAAATGGTTTTTGATAACAAAAAAAGTCATTTGTTTTTATATGTTTTTTTTTTTAAATATAAAAAAAAAAATTTATGAAGAGAATTTCACTCATAACATAAATTTATGCTACATGAACCAAACAAAACAAAACAACCATAAACACAATCATGTTTAATCTCTTTCTTTTTTTCAAAATCTACATATGTTAAAGAAAAATCAGATTTGTATCTAAGAAAGATAAAAATCAATTTTTGATTTGAGAAAAATTCAGATCTACATCTAATAAAGATGCAGATCTGTTTTTTTTATTAAGAAAAAAAATTCAGATCTACATCTAAGAGAGGTGCAAATCTGTTTTTATTGTAAGAAAAATTTAGATTGACATCTAATAAAGATGCAGATCCTTTTTTGTTTAAGAAAAATTCATATTTACATCCAAGAAAGGTGAAAATATTTTTTTATTATAAAAAAAAGTCAGATCTACATCTATGAGAGACGTGGATCTGTTTTTATTATAAGAAAAAACATTGCTTATATGCAGATTATTGGAATTAAGAAATAGATCACAACAATTATATAAACAAAATCAAGATCATGCTTTAATAAAACATTGATTAACAATTCATGTTATGGATAAAGGAAAACATGCATCATCATAAACAAGAATCATAAAAGAAAAAAAAAGAATAGGGTGATTGAAAACAACCTCATGCATGGAGCACTTCTTGTTCTTGAGAGGATGTTTTAGAGTTCAAAGAAATTTATTCAATTATCTTTGAAACCTAAAAACCCTAATTTTAGCAGCAAATATCAGAAAGGATTAGTTGAGCAATTTTAGAGCCTAAAAACGTGTGCCTCTCAAAGCATCCAAAAAAAGTTTTCTAAATTATGAGATCTAGTCTCTATTTATAGAGGCCAGAAGACTCTAAAAAATAGCTTTGACGTGTAGAACGAGAATTAAGACTCATCCTTCTGCGAAAAGATTGAAAAGGGTGTGCCTTATTGTCACTCGAAGGGAGTTGGGCCAAAGCCCAAAAAGAGCCAATTCGGCACTCCAAAAGGGCCGAATGGTGCTCTTGGATGCCGAACACACTTTCGTGTTCAGGTGCATTTTGGACTCTCTTTCTATGGTTTTTGGATCCGGTCCTTGTACCTAGACGTGTTTTCATCCTTAGTCCATGATTTTTTTTTATCTCTTTTCTGGATAATTTAGACTTTTTAGGAACAATTATCTTGTAGATAAATTCTTTAAAATAAATCTTGATAAAATTCAGATTATCTACAATTTTATTGTTATCCAATCATCCCTTTTATTCCTATGCATGCAATCCAATTTTAGACACTAATTATCAACCAATCACAAAATTATTTAATTAATTTTAATTGTTTAACCAATCAGAATTAATTTAAATTAATTCTGCATGGTCAACTCTTCCTAGACACAATGCATGTTAACCATGCAAACTTGATCATGCAATATCTTTCGATTCGATGGTTCGATTTAAAAACCGAACACACCATTGCGACTGTTAGAATCTCAAGATCATTTTTATGATATGCAACGAATAAATTGATGCATGTATGATGCGAACCTCAATCGAAACGCTTTGAGACCCAACAAAAATATTGGAATATTTAACCCAGGAAAGCTAAAAATCAGATTTATGATAGAAACCCTGACCCAACGTTTATAATCGAAACGCGAACCAAAGGTATAAATTGACCTTGACCCAATGATTATAAAGAATCACGAACCAAAGGTATAAAGTTTGAACGCCACAAGGAAGAATCCTTGATAAGTTCACAGTTCTTGAAGAACCAAAAGAGAGCAAAGCCTCACCTTTTCTGAATTTTATTCAATAATAATCTATGAAAAACGTTTACAAGCATAAGGCCTATTTAAGGGCTCCATAAAACTTGACAGACAAGAAAATATATTCTAAAATAACTCCTAATTGATACCTTACCATATCTGGAATCAAATTTGACCTAAAAAGCATTAAATGCACCTAAAAACAAGGAATTAAATCACCTAAACCTAAAATAACGTTTTTACATAAAAATACCAAAAATAATAAATTACAATAATTAAACAGTAAATTGTGTCCTCATCAATGTAATGCCAGAACATATTGATGCATGTAATGCAAGAACAAATTGATGCATGTAATGCAATCATGATTTTTGGAGTACATGGATGGTAATTCCAGTCATCTTTCTTGATTAAATTATGGGTGCAAAATTGAGTGTCTATAGAATGCCCCTCATTGACAGAGATTGGAAAGCGAATGTCAATGTAAAACAAAGACACTGATTTTAGCGGCCATGATTTAATTGTGGTTGAATTTTCAAAGATTACCTAGCCCTCGAATCTAAAGCTTTGAAATGTAGAACTAGTACCTTATCTTTTGACAAAAAAATGAAAATACTTAACTTAGCTGATAGTTGATGACTCTAGAAATGATTCTTGACAAGTGGGATAACCAAGAGGCTTTTCAATCTTGATCTTGAATGATGGATGCAACCAAGAGGCATTTCGATCCTAATCTTGAAAATGGAGTTGTCTGTGACCAAATGGCTTCTCAACCTTGAAATTGGAGTTGTCTGCGACCAATGGGCTTCTCAACCTCAATCTTGATGAAAGGTAACCAAAGGGCTTCTCAACCTTGAAACTGGAATTGCTGGAATGTTTGATCGAAAGTCTTCTCTACTTCTATCTAAAATTGCTGAAATGTCGATTAAAGGTCTTCTCTACTTCAATCTAAAATTGCTGGAATGTTTGATCAAAGGTCTTCTCTACTTCGATTTGAAATTGCTAAAATGCCGATTAAAGGTCTTCTCTACTTCAATCTGAAATTGCTGAAATGTTGATCAAAGGTCTTCTCTAATTCAATCTAAACTGCTGAAATGTTTGATCAAAGGTCTTCTCTACTTCGATCTAAAATTGTTGAAATGTTTGATTAAAGGTCTTCTCTTCTTCGATCTGAAATTGCTGAAACATCAATCAAAGGTCTTCTCTACTTCAATCTGAAATTGCTAAAATGCCGATCAAAGGTCTTCTCTACTTCGATCTGAACTGCTAAAATGTTTGATCAAAGGTCTTCTCTACTTCGATTTGTACTACTGTAATGTTTGATCAGAGGTCTTCTCTACTTCGATATGAACCGTTGAAATGTTTGGTCAAAGGTCTTCTTTACTTCAATTGTCGATCAAAAATCTTCTCTACTTCATTCTAAAATTCTGGAATGTCGATCAAAGGTAATCTCTACTTCAATCTAAACTACTAAAATGTTTGATCAAAGGTCTTCTCTACCTCAATCTAAAATTGATAGAATTTCGATAAAAGGACTTCTCTACTTTGATCTGAAATTGCTGGAATGTTTGATCAAAGGTTTTCTCTACTTCGATCGTCGATCAAAGGTCTTCTCTACTTCAATTTGAAATTGCTGGCTGCAAAAGTCAAAATTTGGAATTAGACTTTAACTGATAAGTGCTTTGTGGTCCCACTGTTTCTGAGATGTGTAATTTTCATTGACCCCATCTTGATTTGAACTTCATCAAGAAAAGTTTAATTGACAAAAGATTATATTTTTGAGAAACATTTGATTTTTGAAACTTGGAAGTTTTGAAATTGACATTTGAAACTTTGAGATTTTGACTTGAAATTTGGAATTTGAAATCTGAAATTTTGAGATTTGGAGTTTGAAAAATAAGGCTTGAAATTTGATCATGAAATTTGGAGTTTGAATTTTTTCTTGAAATTTTGAAAACTTGAAATTTTGAAAACTTGAAATTTTACTTGGGAATGAAAATTTTGAATTGAAAATTTGGAGTTTGAAAGATACTTGAAAATTTTGAATTTTTTTTTTTTTTGGGGTTTGACAGAGTCAACTCAGTTTGATTGAGTTGACTCAGCTCTTGGCTGAGTTTAATTGTGGGGTCGAAATTTTGGCCCCCCCTTCTTTGTTTCTTCCTTTTTTTTCTTCTTTTTGCTTCATCTTCATCAACTTCTCTTCCTCCATTAACACTATTCACCTTCTTCTTCCCCTTGATTTTTCTTCTTCATCTCACCATTTCTTCTCATAAAAAACACTTTTCTAAGCTTCTTAACCTTCCCTCATCTATCTCTATCAATATTTCATTAGATCTTTGTGTTTTGAGCATTTTTACCACACACCCATTTTTGGTGAAACCCATTTTCTAAACTCATTTTTCTTTGCATCAAGATGGCTTCTTCCTTCAAGGGATCTTCTTTTCTTGCTTTTCATGGTAAGAAATATGATCCAACATTTAATTGGTATGATGAGGATGGACTTCTTCATGACCTTAGGACTCATACTCCATATTGTCATGTAGACACCAAATTGAGTTTTTCTTTGGTTTCTTTGCTTGGGAAAATGTTGTTTCATATTTCATTAAGAATTTCACGATGAGATATTGTCATTTGGTTGTTTGAAATTTGGGGTATTGTGTGACTGGTGATGTTGGAAAATGGATTTGGACATTCTTGAAGTGTTGTTTCTTGATCATGGTGCAATTTGGACAATGTTGGTGGCTTATGGAATTTTGACAATGTAGGTAGATTGTGATGTTGTTGGATGAATTTTGGGAGTATTGGCATTGTGAAAAATTTATAGTAGACTTATGTGAATGTGTTCATGATGTATATGGGAAAAGTTTATGGGCATGAAATTTTGATTTATGGACATAGCAAAATTTTGTGGGTATGGAAAATTTTTGGACATTGGAAAAATTTTATGGGCTTGAAATTTTGAGTATGAAAAATTTTGTTGGGCATGTGATGTTGGTTCTTGGAAAGTTTTTGTGATTATGATTTTGACCATGTGAGAATTTATTTGTGCATGGGCATGAGCTTGTGGCAATTTTTTTTGCTATTTTGGAAATGTAGGAACTTTTTTTTCGCATGGCTATAGAAAAAATTTGGTAGTTGTGTATGGATATTGAAGAATTTTGATTGTGGTGAAATTTTGGTGGGGGCATTGGTTTTTTTTTTTTCTTTTTTTTTTTTGTTGTGATGTGGGTTTGGTCATAGAATATATATATATTTTTTTGAACATGTAGTTTGGTCATGGAAATTGATGAGCTGAACTTTTGTATTGCAAAGCCTTAAGAGTCGAGGCAGTCTCCAAATGTTAAAAAGTGCATAGGTAGCATTTGTCTCCTAGCATCAAAAACATCATCAATGAAGCAGGTTTTCGCCTTGGCAGAGCGCTTTTGGGACATTACATGTACCTTCCACTTTCCATGTAGGGAGGTAATGTTGACACCTTATGACTTCTTTGTTATCACTGGCCTGAGGTTGGGTGGTAAAAGAATTCTTGTCAATGATTCCCTTACTTCAGCTGAACTCAAGAAACTTCTAGGTGTAGTGCCTTTTAAAATGAGGGGTAACAATATCCCTTTGCCTCGGCTATGTGAAAATATTCCTCATTATGAGACTACGGCAAAAGGTGCTCGTATGTTCATACTTCTTTTTATTGGGACTTTTTTGTGTCCGGATTTAGGCAATACTGTGAATCTGCGCTACCTAGAAAGCTTGAGAAAAATTGGACAAATCCGGGATTACAACTAGGGTGTCATGGCCTATGCTACTCTAATGCATTTCTTGACCCAACTCTTTAGACGGAGTCTTTCAAGCTTGGGTGGGGCTCCATTTGTATGGCATGTGAGCTTTGGGATTTTTTGGCCATGGGTAGGTTTTGGAAAATTATTTTCGCTTTGTGGTAATGGTGTTGTGGCAATTTTTCAAGTCTGAATGTATGAGTACTTTAAAGTGGGTCCTCAAGTTCGGGAGGAGGTTAATGGTATTTTTCCTAGGTTCCTCCGGTGGTTACCCAAATATCATTTATCAGTGACCTCCAGGTGTTCTTTGGAAATTTGGTGCTTGGTGATTGATAATTTGATTGCTGATGATATGAGTCCTTCTTCTTCTCCCCCCCCCCCCTCTTTTTGTGCGAGATCCTTGGTGTTTGATTATGGTATGGTCTTTTCTCATTCTGGCCTTTTTTGTGATTTTTAAGATGTCTTTAGATCCTTGGGTGTTGACACCTCATTTTGCAACCTGTATTTAACCTCACCTAGAGGGTAAAAGGGTAATTTTTCCTTGAAAATATGCATCTTGATTCTAGTCATTAGATCCTTAATCTCATTTCACCAAAATGATCTTAATGTTGTAACAATCAAATCGACTGGTCATAAACCCTAATCGGACCACCAGATTGAAAATTATCATCAAATCAAGTTTTAATGACTAAGATGCATTATCACAAATTGAGTCTGACCATATGTGATTATGAACAATTGATTTCAATTGGTTATATGTATAATCAATTTGAGATCAATGATGTGTCATAATTTGATTGGTTAGGACTACATGTTATGGTAGGGTTGCACACACCTAATTAATCAGATAGTTAAATATTAATTATTCAATGAGTAATTGGTGCAATTATCTTTTAATTAGAGTAAATTTGGAATCAATTAAGTCTGAAATGAGAGTGATTGGAGCCATTTAATGTTAATCGGGAGCTGATTTGGGACCTATTAATGTTAATTGTGCTAAAATCATTTTTTAACAAATGACCTCTGCTCACTATTTCATCAATATCTCTCAGAATATTTTGAATCTGTGAATGAGGTTAATTTTCTCAGAAACTAGACATCCAGGGCTTCAATTTGAGTATAAGAACGAGACAATTCCAATCAGAATTGAGTTAGATATAATTTTTCGAAATTGGCTCTACAGGCTGATACAGCAGCTACGGGAAAACCGAATTTTGGCTTGCTCCTCACTCACACCAATCTCTACATTTAATACTACAGATTTTCCCCAAGGCTGAAATGAGGTCTAGGTTCATGATTCTTTGTCAACCCTCATTAATGACCTTCCATTCATATTGATAGGCCAAAAACGTATTGACCCCTTGTGATGAATTAAGTTGATTAATTAGCCAAGTTATTAATTAATCAAATTAACATGCAAACGCGTGGTAGCAAAAACAAATCACCAATAAACTAAAGTATGCAGCGAAAAATAAATGACACGGTGATTTGTTTACGAATGGGGAAAACCTACACGGCAAAAACCCCACCGGGTGATTTTAAGGTCACCACTCCCGAAATTCCACTATTATCACAACAAACGGTTATAAGTAAAGGAATCCCAAGTACCTTACCAACCTACAGTTGAACCCTTACCCCAATACCCAATTGGACTTGTTCTGTAGTGACAATTTCTCCTTTCAATGCATGGCTCCCAAGTACATGACTAACCAATTGCATGGATCCCAGTACGTGACTTCAATCACCAACTAGAGAAGATTGTTGGCTGCAAAGTTCTTCAATTCATCCACACGATGAAGATCAAGAAGATGCTTGGTTACAAAATCCTACCGTGCAAAGACACAACAACTTCTTCACAAGAAAGATGAACTAGGGCAAGAACTTCGTCTCAAGTCACAATTTGCATGAACAAGGATTTCTTAATGCTTGTGCAACTTGCCTCACTTTGACGACCCTTAAAATAATCCCTTTATATGTCTAGGGTTAGGAGAAAAGAAGGCCTAAAGACACATCCACGGATTAGAATTAAAACAGAACTCAAAATCTGTTTTTCTTAATCCTCGACAGATAGAGGTATCTAGATGCTGTCGAGAAATTGTCGAGCCACGGGGCTGGAACATCTCTTTAAACCTCGACACATGCTAGCTGTCGAACTTTAATAAACTTGCACTTTTCAACTTGTTTCTTGGACAGACTTGATGACTTCAACACTTGATCTTGAAACACAGTTTCTTGAAGTATAAAACTCATCCTAATTCTACCCAATTACAAGTAAAGTGTGTTTTGTCAAAGGATTAGCCAATTACATAAATGAATGACATATGTTCTAAACAAGTGAAACACATATGTCCTAACACATATTTCCTCCACCATTACTATATAAACCCTCCCTCTCCTTCATTCCAGAACAAAAACCCCCTCTCTTCTCCTCTCTTGAGTTCTAAAAAGTTGAGTAGTCTTGTCATGTCTTGGTCTTCTTAGGACTCAAGGTATTGAGTGAGACTCACTCTTCCTCTCCTAACTCTTGTTTTTCTCCACCCTTAGGACCTCCCTCAAGAGTCTCCTCATCCACCATATGGATCTTGTATGAAGGTATAATCCCTTTCCTTAATAGTTTTTATGTGTTGCCATAATGAGAGTTTAAGATTAAAGTATGATAACAATCATTTAAATTCCTTTGAATATGTTTGAATGTTTTTAATTGTTCTTATATGTTCTTCACATGTTCTTGGTTGTTCATCACATGTTCATGCATAAACACTAGTTTTGATCTTAAATCCACATCAAAAATATGAAAAACATGTTTTTTTCATATTTCTTTCAAATTCTTGAATCTAGGATATTACCATCCACACACATTCACTAGAATTCATTTTTCAATCCAAATGCAATGCTTAATAAATTGAATTAGAGTTTATCACATGCACACACATTAAATTCAACATGCAAATTGATTGATAAATTGGATGATATGATATGAATGTTGGCCACCATAGTTTAGAAGACCGGTTTCACCGGGTAAGGTGGGTGCCTAACACCTTCCTACCTTGTAACATAGCCTCCGAACTTAGATCAAGGGTTAGTAGATCAAATGCTTATCCATGTAATTTTCAATTTTTAGATTGTAACTAGGAAACAAAGTCATGTACTTTATCTTAGATTGTATCTAGGACCAAAGCCATGTAATTTTCCTATGATCAATGTAAATTCAATTGAAAATTAATAAAATGAGGAATTTTTCAATTTTGGTTTTCTTATTTATCCCAATAATTAAATAAGTGGCGACTCTATTGTAAAACCCTTAATCTAAAGGGGAAAATATAACTAGTTGAACCTCCTTTTTGAGAGGCAATAACACAACTCCATCCATTCACGTGGGTTTGGCCCAACACTCTATAAAAAAATGGACCGGGGGCACGGTCCTCACCGTGGCAACTCCGCTGGGGATATTGAGGGCTAAGCTTCAATTAGGTTATCGTGGCCAACCATGTCATTGTTTGTTTATTGCGTTTTGTATATAATACGTCTAATATGTCATTATATTGCATGTCATGCATCATTTGCTTGAATGAAATTTATTTTATTTGTGTGCTAGCCTGGAATCCTGGTAGTATTAGCCGTGGATTGTGGTCTTCTTGAGACTCACATACCCAGCAGTGAACCTACCACCCACCGCGACAAGGATCATCATGGTTATTCCATGGTGGTTCATAGGGACAAACTGTACTTTTCAAACCAACACAGCGCTCTTGGCGTCACAAGTTGGGAGGTACGACGTCTTAACTTGTGGAAACCTTTAACCTACCTTCTACCCATTTTGTAACGACCCATAGAACCTACCTTTAGGTCGGTCCATGTAAATTGCATTGCATTATGCATGTGTTTGGCCATTGATTGAACCATGATGAGCCCAAGTCCAACGCTTGAGCCCATCATAATTGTTTGAACCTTGTATGCTGTGAATGAATTCAACCCCAAAAGCCCATGATTGAACTCTACTTGGTATGGAAGCTCAAAATTGTTTCTTGAATGAGTCTAAGCCCAACACTTGAGCCCATCAAAGGCCAAAAGCTCACAAGATTCATGCCTTCCAAGTGTAAGCCCAAGCCATTTCAAGCAAATACCAAAAGATCATAATCAAGGTTTAAGCCATCCAAGTGCAAGCCCAAGCCATTTCATCATAATCAATGTTCAAGCATACCAAGTCTCAAGCATCCTAAATGGACCAAGAAGAAGTAAGTGGCCCAACTTTGCCTCGCTCCACATTTGGTTTGCAACATCATGGTTAAGCTTAAAGTCTATTTTTTATTCCATGTTTCTATGTTTCTTTGAATTCTAAAAATCCATATGGCATTTGATGTACTTTTTTCATGTATATATTTTTTTTTTAAATTCAAATAAGAAAGTGTTTGGACTAGGGGCATTGGGCCTTTGAGTCATTTTCATAAATAAATTTTAAAAAAAATCTTTGAACTAGGGCCATTGAATTTCCTAGTGACTTTTTCAAAAATACCCAATTTTTTTTTTCAAGATTTAAAAAAAAAAAAGTCTCCTTTTCAAAATGGTACATGAGGATCCCTTGGACAAAACATTTTCTAAATCTTGTTGTTTAAAGGCTTGAGTAATCAACTTGTACCAAGGAATGATTAATTTCATTTGATCTATGTAAAGACTTTTGCTACTTGACTTAGAATATAAGAAATGGTCTTCAAAGGCAATCAAAAAGAATCCATCCATCGGAAAATCCCAAGAATCCATGTACTCGATCCAATTTTCAAAGGTCTTTTGTTTCACAACATTAGAGCATTCATACTTTTTCCTTTAAAATGAATTTATTAAAAGAGCTTGAGTCACTATGCCTACAAGCAAGCATTACTAGGGATAGGAGGCCATCTTTGGTTAACCAAATTATTTCCTCTTACCTAGAATGTTCATTATCCATTGCTAGCCCATTTGAGCCTTTAAACACTTAGCCTTTTTTTTTCCCATGAATCCACTAAAATCTAAACCTAGGGTGGGAAAAACCAAAGTATGCATACTTAAATCTCATGTTGAAGAGGACTCAACCTGGTAGCTTTGAAGCTAATTGATGAATCTATCCTCGAAGACATGAAAGACAAGTGGAGAATTCATTAGGCTAAAGACAAGAGATCATCAAAAAAAAATGAGGAGCCTAGAATTCATCATGCCAAGAGGAATACAAGGCTCATCCAAAAGAGAGTTCATCAAAAAAAAAGGAAAAGATTCATCAAGCACAAAAAAGTGCAAGTGTATTGAGGAAGAAAGAAGTCTAGAGAGGGCATCAAAATGACCAAAAATCATTGAGTTGAGAAAAAGAAGGCAAAAGGTCCCCAAAAGTTCATTCAATCAAAAAAAAAAAGAGAAAAGAAAGCTCGCTAGGCTGAAAACCCAAAAGGGTGGTCTAGACAAAAGTTAGGGCCAAAGAAAAGAAGAAGAAGAAGAAGAAGAAGAAGAAGAAGAAGAAGAAGAAAAGAAAAAATTGGAAAATCCTACCAAGTTGGAAACATGAGGATGCAACCTAAAAGGGGAAGATTTTTACAAGATGAAAGTCTAGAGTTATGATTCAAGAGGAATGGGCATAAAAACAACTGTTGATACAAGTGACCAATGAAGACTAGTGAGAAGATGACAAAGAAGGAATGGAGAAACACCTCCAATACTTGATTTTGAGTAATGCATACTTGGGGGAAACATCATAGGGAATTTTGAGCCTTTTATATCTTTTATTTCATAACCCCAACGCGGCCTACATTACAACCCATGAGTAAAGACCTCCTTGAAGTTTTGCTAATTGTAGACGCATCTTAAACTCTAATAATATTTTTCTCTTGAATTAAAAAGGAAAAATGCTTAAAATTGTCAAACGCCACTGGATGATATGTTCAAGGACAAAACTTCTCAAATTCTCAAATCCCCAAATGGCTCAAAAGAACTTTCAAACTTGGAGCACTCTTCTTGTTTGCACCCAATAATGTGACTCCTAAATATTATCACACTTCATTTCTTGATTGCCTTTTGAGACTTAATCTAACAATGTTCAAAAGGATGAAGCAAATTTGATTACATGAGTTTAATGATCTTGATCCTTCCTAATCAAAGAGATTCGTTTGATCCTTAAACAATTTGATTTGCCAAAATGGTTGTTCAAAGGATCACCTCTTGTTCATATAAAATAAAATTTAAAAAAAAAGAAAGAGAAGAAGAAAGAAAGAGAAATCTCGTTTCCACCAAAAAAAAAAAAATCATTCTTTTTCTAAATCCAATTCTCTTAAACTACGTCTTGACCTGATCCTCTATGAGAGAGGTACGTAGGCAGCCTTGCAGAGGGCCGGTCCCAATCACCCAAACAACCTTGGAAAAATAAGTTAAAACAATGTAACAAAATTGTTTCGGTGCATGTTAGGTTAAGCCCATTTGTTTGCATTAAGCATGTTTAAACTTGGAGCATTGGCCTATTTATATTGTGTGCAAATATGTTCTTCTTGCATGGAAGTATGTTTTCATTTGAGGCATTAATCCATTTGTTTGCAAGCATGTCCACACTAAGGACATTAGCAAAAAAAATGTTTTCATGATAATTGATTTTTAACAAGCTAGAGAAAGAAAGCCTTTTTGCATGAACTAAGGATGGCGGACCATGATCTTCTTTTATGTTCCTTAATGGTCATAAAATCAAATGGATTCCGTTTCAATCTAAGCATGGAATATGCCCCAAACTAGGGGCATTGGGTAAGTACTTCCAATTCATTTCAATGAATAAATCCATTGCTAATTGAAATTATCTTTTTGCAAGAATTAAGCAATGACTTATCCAGCAATCCACATCAACTTCCAGCCAAAGTTATTCTCATCCAAAGGATAGGTTTTTCAAAAAAAAAAAATCATCATGAATAAATCTTCATCACTTTTACTCCATCTTCATCTTCATCTTCTTTACTTTTTGATAATGAACAAATCTTCAAATCTCAAAAAAAAAAAAAAAGGATAAAATTTTCAACAAAAAAAGAAGAAGAAATTTTCCATATTTTTCAAAAAAAAAAAAAGGAATTTTGAAAAAAGCCTTGGGACTTGGGGCATTGTGCTCATAATTCTTAGGTTGCTTTCAAAAAAAAATTTCATCAATCAAAATTTTCAATTACTTCAAAAAATTCAAGATTTCCAAATTTCACAAAAAAAATTAAAATTAAAAAAAAAATTCATCAATCAAAATTTGCAATTCCTTCAAAAAAAAAAAATCAAAAGTCTCAAAAAAAAAATCTTCATTAAATTCTTGATCCTCTTCCATATTCTCTAGTGGTGCAACATCAAGTCAATTGTCCACCCTCAGCATTCATCGAAGCATGGAAGATATCCTAAACTAGGGGCATTCGCCAAGCATGCAATGAATAACTCTGTTACTAATTGAAAATATTTATTTTGCAGGTACTAAGGTAAAAGGCCCACAAATATCGGCATGAATAATGCCTTCCAAATTTCAATGGACCTCTAGGAAGCACGTCCACAATTCATTCCATCAGACCTCTAAGAAGCACGTCCAAAATTTGATTCCATTCGGACCTCTGAGAAGCACGTCCAAATTCAATTTCAATGGACCTCTGGGAAGCACATCCAAATTTCAAATCCATCGGACCTCTGGGAAGCATGTCCAAACTTCAATCCATCGAACCTTTAGGAAGCACGTCCAAATTCAATTCCATCGGACCTTTGGGAAGCACGTCCAAACTTCAATCCAACGGACCTCTGGGAAGCATGTCCGAAATTCAATTCCATCGGACCTCTGGGAAGCACATCCAAACTTCAATCCATCGGACCTCTGGGAAGCACGTCCAAAATTCAATCCATCGGACCTCTGGGAAGCACGTCCAAACTTCTTACGCCCAGACTGAACTACACAATTGAAAGCCGTTACGTTAGCCCGCAACCAGAACTTCTTGCTTACTTCCCTCCATAGCCAAGACTTTTCTTACCTTTTCCACTTGAGGCGAACCTGAGCTTTAATGTCGTTAGCTAGGAGACCTGAACACCTACAATAGAGGTTCAACTACTAAGCCTCTGACCTTACTTGAGTGAGGCCTGACCTTTCCTTTGACACCTGACTTGACCAACTACTACAACTAAAAGTGAAGATTCCTTCCGCTTTGATTCCCTTCCGCTATGATTCCCACCCATATAACACCTCACAGAGATCGCCTCACTACAATCGCCTTAGAGTACATCTATACCTAAACCAGAGTCACAAGTCTCTTCTCACTCATGAACGCATACTTGCCATACCCTTCAGCGATAAGTTCATATGATAAATCATCCGCAAAGCACGTTCCAGATTGGAATTGCTCGACTGTTAAAAAGTAAGGAGAAGCCGCGGGTAGACGCTTTTTCTTTCGGACAGGACTGAGTTACGTGCTTTCTTAGCTTATCTAAAAGGAGGGAAAGAAAGCCTTAGCTAGCAAAGTCAAGTCCCGCTTTGTATAGAAAGATACAAGTCCCGTTCCCTCGCCTTGGAATAGGATCAAAAAGGATAGAGTGAGTTGAATATGTAGGCGTAGGCGGTGGTAAACTCCTCTTTCCGGTAGTAGAAGGGAAGCTCGTTAGGTTAGCTCGTCTGGTAAGAAATGACTTCTAGGATTTTTAGTTCCGTGTTCTAGGGCTTTTACTTCTAAGAGTGATGCGAACCTCAACCGACAAGCTTTGAGACCCAACAAAAATATTGGAATACTTGCCCAAGAAAGCTAAAATTTAGATTTTTGATAGAAACCCTGACCCAACGTTTATAATCGAAACGCGAACCAAAGGTATAAGTATGACACCTTGACCCAATGATTATAATGAATCACGAACCGAAGGTATAAAATTTGAATGTCACAAGGAAGAATCCCTGATAAGTTCACAGTTCTTGAAGAACCAAAAGAAGAGCAAAGCCTCACATTTTCTGATTTTTATTCAATAATCTATCAAAAATGTTTATAGACTTAAGGGCCTATTTAATGGCTCCATAAAACTTGACAAACAAGAAATATATTCTAAAATAACTTCTAATTGATACCTAACCATATCAGGAATCAAATTTGACCTAAAAAGCATTAAATGCACTTAAAAACAAGGAAATAAATCACCTAAATCTAAAATAACGTTTTTTACATAAAAATACCAAAAATAATAAATTACAATAATTAAACAGTAAATTGTGTCCTACATCAAAGAGCGAGTGTAGCCTTTCATGTAGCACTCTATTCTACTAGTACTAACAATAAAAACGTTCAAAGCCTTTTGTTGAGACGCTTTTGGCTTTTCTTTTGAGATCAGCTTCGGGAATAGAATCCAACTTCTTTTCGAGTACAGGTCAAGCGGAAAAAGGATTTCATCCTTCTAGTTCTGGAACTCTAGCTCAAGCGGATCAGCAATAGAAGCTGTACCCAAAAAAGCGGTCTATACAACTTTAGTTAATGGAAGGGATTTTGTAGTGTGAGTAGCATTAATGGTGGTACTTGGTCCCGTCTTTCCTCCCTCTTACTACTTTTGTTTCCTTGCCTTTACTCCATAAGCATTTCCCGCCTTCCTACCAGCCATTTCATGGTTGTTTCAAAGGGGATGATGAAAGACAAAAAGAAAGATCTGGATTCCCCGTAAAAAGGGCCTCCTGGATGATCAGAATGAGGGGGTTCTACTTCTTGTTGGCAAGCCACTCGACCTTAGTATCGCATAGTAGTTCCAGTCTCCAATAAGCACAGGTCTCCTCACTTATCCCTCCCCCAACCAGATCTCCTTTATTATTGGTTCAAAGCCTATATGCTCGCTCTTGCCTATGCTCTCGATGACCTGTCCATACACTCATACTTTTTTTACTGATCGAGTCACGCTTCGGCCTTGACTTCCTCCCTTTTGCCACTTTCACTAATGAAAACGGAGATTGACAAATAGCACTTTGACTACGGGGAAAGATACACCTTCAACAGAGAAAAGACTACTCATATCCAGGAAAAGTCGAGATAAGCCTAACGGAATCAGAGTCGATGAACCTCGATCTACTACTACTAACAAAGAAAGAGAGACTAATTACCTTACAACTCTGCCTATTCCGAAATCCATTACCTGCCTAATTCATTGATGCCAAGTTGGGGGAGAACCTTAAAGGCACATAGTCGACTTACCTTCGAATGAATAGGACCAAAAAAGAAAGAATACGTCCCTCATCGAGTGAAGCCTTCGGACATTCAAGACTTATAGCTTCAGGACTTAGCCCCTCAGGCCTTGAATTCGATAGTTTATTGCTAACAAGATTCCCCGGCGGCGAATTCTAGGAAGCACGTCCAAACTTCAATCCATCAGACCTTTGGGAAGCATGTCCAAATTCAATTCCATCAGACCTCTAGGAAGCACATACAAACTTCAATCCATCGGGCCTCTGGGAAGCACGTCCAAAATTCAATTCCATCGGACCTTTGGGAAGCACGTCCAAACTTCAATCCATCGGACCTCTGGGAAGCACGTCCAAATTCAATTCCGGACCTCTGGGAAGTACGTCCAAATTCAATTCCATCGGACCTCTAGAAAGCACGTCCAAAATTCAATCCATCGGACCTCTAGGAAGCACGTCCAAAATTCAATTCCATCGGACCTCTGGGAAGCACGTCCAAACTTCAATCCATCAGACCTCTAGGAAGCATGTCCAAAATTCAATTCCATTAGACATCTGGGAAGCACGCAAATCCATCGGACCTCTAGGAAGCACGTCCAAAATTCAATCCATCGGACATTTGGGAAGCACGTCCAAAACTTCAATTTCAATGGACCTCTAGGAAGCACGTCCAAAACTTCAATTCCATCGGACCTCTAGGAAGCATGTCCAAACTTCAATCCATCGAACCACTGGGAAGCACGTCCTAACTTCAATCCACAGACCTCTGGGAAGCACATCCAAAACTTCAAATCCATCGGACCTCTGGGAAGCATGTCCAACATTCAAGATCACAACTAAAATCCTCATTTTTTCGTGACCACTGGTAAGCATGTCTTGTACTTTTTTGTTTTCGAAAAAACAAAAAAACAAAAAAAGGGGCTGCATGTATGAACTACGTTAGGACCTGATCCTCTCACCAAGAGGTACGTAGGCAATCTCCCCGGAGATTCGGACCACATTTTAATCCACTACATAATGTTCCGCATTCTTATCTGCATTCACCACGGTTGAATAATAATTGCAAAGTTAGGTGTCTTTTTCATACATTGATATTTGCTCTTCAAGCTTTGTCAATGAGGGGCATTCTGTTAACACCTCATTTTGCAACCCGTATTTAACCTCACTTGGAGGGTAAAAGGGTAATTTTTCCTTGGAAATATGTATCTTGATTCTAATCATTAGATCCTTAATCTCATTTCACCAAAATGATCTTGATGTTGTAACGATCAAATCGACTGGTCACAAGCCCTAATCGGACCACCAGATTGAAAGTTATCATCAAATCAAGTTTTAATGACTAAGATGCATTATCACAAATTGAGTCCGATCATATGTGATTATGAACAATTGATTTCAATTGGTTATATGTATAATCAATTTGAGATCAATGATGTGTCATAATTTGATTGGTTAGGACTACATGTTATGGTAGGGTTGCACACACCTAATTAATTAGATAGTTAAATATTAATTATTCAATGAGTAATTGGTGCAATTATCTTTTAACTAGAGTAAATTCAAAATCAATTAAGTCTGAAATGAGAGTGATTGGAGCCATTTAATGTTAATCGGGAGCTGATTTGGGACCTATAAATGTTAATTGTGCCGAAATCATTTTCTAACAATGACCTCTGCTCACTATTTCATCAATATCTCTCAGACTATTTTGAATCTGTGAATGAGGTTAATTTTCTCCGAAACTAGACATCCAGGGCTTCAATTTGAGCATAAGAACGAGACAATTTCGATCAGAATTGAGCCAGATATAATTTTTTGAAGTTGGCTCTACAGGCTGATACAACAGCTACGGGAAAACCGAATTTTGGCTTGCTCCTCACTCACACCAATCTCTACATTTAATGCTCCAGATTTTCCCCAAGGCTGAAATGAGGTCTAGGTTCATGATTCTTTGTCAACCCTCATTAATGGTCTTCCATTCATATTTCCTCCACCACTACTATATAAAACCCCCCTCTCCTTCATTCCAAAACAAAAACCCCCTCTCTTGAGTTCTAGAAAGCTGAGTAGTCTTGTCATATCTTGGTCTTCTTGAGACTCAAGGTATTGAGTGAGACTCACTCTTCCTCTCCTAACTCTTGTTTTCCTCCACCCTTAGGACCTCCCATAAGAATCTCCTCATCTACCATATGGATCTTGCATGAAGGTATAATCCATTTTCTTAATTGTTTTTATGTGTTGCCATGATGAGAGTTTAAGATTAAAGTATGATAATAATCATTTAAATTCCTTTGAATATGTTTGAATGTTTTTAATTGTTCTTATATGTTCTTCACATGTTCTTGGTTGTTCATCACATGTTCATGCATAAACACTAGTTTTGATCTTAAATCCACATCAAAAATATGAAAAACATGTTTTTTTTTCATAATTCTTTCAAATTCTTGAATCTAGAATATTACCATCCACACACATTCACTAGAATTCATTTTTCAATCCAAATGCAATGCTTAATAAATTGAATTAGAGTTTATCACATGCACACACATTAAATTCAACATACAAATTGATTGACATATTGGATGATATGATATGAATGTTGGCCACCATAATCTAGAAGACCGGTTTCACCGGGCAAGGTGGGTGCCTAACACCTTCCCACCTTATAACATAGCCTCCGAACTTAGATTAAGGGTTAGTAGATCAAATGCTTATCCATGTAATTTTCAATTTTTAGATTGTAACTAGGAAACAAAGCCATGTACTTTATCTTAGATTGTATCTAGGACCAAAGCCATGTAATTTTCCTATGATCACTGTAAATTCAATTGAAAATTAATAAAATGAGGAATTTTTCAATTTTGGTTTTCTTATTTATCCCAATAATTAAATAAGTGGCGACTCTATTGTTAAACCCTTTATCTAAAGGGGAAAATATAACTAGTCGTACCTTCATTTTGAGAGGCAATAACATGAGTCCACCCATTCACGTGGGTTTGGCCCAACACTCTATAAAAAAACGGGTCGAGGGTGCGGTCTCTCACTTTGGGCTGGATGTGAGGTGTATGCAAAGTGTGAATGGGCTTTGGAGCTGAATGGTTGTCAGGCATTGTTTGAATGTGGGCATGGAAGGTATTGGTATCTTGGTGATCGGGTGTTACCCCAAATTCATCATGTATATCCTTCTACAACAATTCCAGTTTCTCGTTGTCCCTTCGTCCTGTTAGCTGACCTTTTGACTGATGAAGAGATTGTTCAGGCTCATGCAAGCTACATTATTTCAGGATCAGCAGGAACTTATTCTGAATTTATTCAAACTCATCTGCAAGGTTGCTTGGTTGGCCGAACGGTACTTCTCTTCCCTTCTAAAGTCAAATCTTCATCTTGCAAATTCCTTTTCCACATTTCTGCTAGGTGACAAAACTTACATGTTGGATTTTCATCCTCCACCTTCTGAAGGGGAGGGGGGGGGAAGTAAGAGGAAGAGATTCCCTCTCCTCACCATGTTGGTAGCTCTTCTAGTTCCTTTGTGGAGACCTATCCTCATTTTCCGGCATAGCAATATGATGTGATGAATCCTGATAGAACATATAACTCCAGGCCTCTGACTAAGCTAGAGCATACTCCAAATGTTCCTTGGCTTAATCCGGTGTGTTCTTGAATTTTTAGCTCTTTGTCATTATTTCTTCTTAGCTTATTGAATGGCTCTTAATCTGGCCAATTTGCGCTTCAGGTTGATGTGGATCTTGTGGAGGAAAGCTTGCGGATGATTGGAGGCTTGCAATCGTTGGCACGCATTCAATCCTCCCAATATGTGCTCAATGATTTGAGCTGGGTATGCCATGTTGCTTTCTAAGTATCTCTTGCTTGGACTTTTCTTGATGATGGAATTGTCACTCGATTTTGCTGACTTATCACATAGAATGGAAGTTGTTGATACTACCAAAAGAACTTTAGAGGAAAGGATCAGGAGCCTTGAACTTGAAAATCGTCAATATGATCCTCGTTTTTTCTCAAGTCAAGAAGGAAATACTGAAGGTGGCTCCTTTAGAGGTGGATCAAGGAGATCCTCACGTAGGCAGACTCGAAGTCCCAATGATGTACGACTTGTATTTCTATTTTTTCTACAAACAAAAGAAAGTGTTCCTTAGACAATCTTGTATTAATTTCCATCTTAAGTGCTTTGTCCTCGGAGTCGCCTTGGATCATGTAGAAACTTTAACTAAGATAAGTTTAGAATTCATCTGATGAGGTTTTGTAGTATCAATTTAAACTTATCTTGATTAGCTTTGTTGGAATCTGCACTTACTTGAATGAGGCAGAGCTGAATGCCCTTAGTTTAAAACGAATGCATGAATTTTGGAAATCTTGGTGATGAAAATTTCTTTTTTTATTTAGAAAAATGATGATGGTGTTTTTTGTTATTTAAGAAAAATGATGATGGTGTGTTTTTTTTATTTAAGAAAAATGATGATTGTGTATTTTTTTTTTTTTGAAGATAAATGAGCCATGGGAGAATGCCCCTAATTTAAAAAAAGGAATGCTTGATTTTTGGAGACCTTGACAATGATATTTTTTTTTAAAAGATGATGATGATTTTTTTGATTCTTTGAAAATGAATGAAACATGGGCGGATGCCCCTAGTTTGGAACATAAATCCATGAGTCTTTAAAAAAAAAACTTGATTTGATCAATTTTTTAAAACAATGATGCAAGTGATGATTTTTGAAAACAAGTGAGTTAGACATGTCAGAGTGCCCCAGTTTGACTAAAAAAAATCTTTTTGGGTGTCAAACAATCTATAAAAAATCCGAGAATGTGAAATTGCATGGAATTGCATAGGTGTATGACGGAAGGGCAGCATGCCACTTGGCATGTGAGGAGTGCCATTCAGCACTTTTAGAGTGCCAAATGGGTCACTGGGCCACATCATGACATTCACGCCATGGTGGGCCAACCCTTTACTCTTTTCCAATGAATGTTTCGCGTTTTTTGAAAACCATTTACTTCGTTTGCGATCATGAAACACTCTCTTAGTCAGCTACAAACTCTCTGAAACCTATTTCAAACCTGATTAGGAATTGATTTAGCTTATATAAATGAATTCTCCTACGAAAATTATTTGTACAAAGGTTAGCAACACACAATAATCATAAGCAAAAGTCATCCATGGCTAGCAATAAAAATTTCTCTCATTCAACAATTCACGATATCAACAGATAGGTTCGTAGCTTTGATTTTAGCACCAAAACCAATTTTACAGCCTTCAAACTAGAGGGAATTAAGGCTCTGAGGAATGTCAAAATCAAGTGGGACTTCTTCCGTATTATAGTGAAATTCTGGGATCCCGAAAATCATGTGTTTCGGTTTAACACTGCTGAACTTTGTCCAACAATTGAAGAGTTTTCCGTTATCCTGGGCTATGATCCAAGCAGAAAATCTGTTGAGTTTCTTATGATCCAAAACATAAGGAATCTTTGTCTAATGCTCTAAATCTTCCTACTTCCATTATTGATAGTATGATTGAAGGCCATATGGTGAATCTTCGTGTAGTTATCTCTTGGCTGATTGACAAACGCACCTATGGAGCGACCGACAATATGTAGAAAAACTTCGATTTGGCCTTATGCATCGTGGGAAAACTTTTTCTTTGCTCTGGGAGACGTGGTTTTGTGGATGCTCGAGCCATAAGTGTTGTGAATCAAATTAAGGATGGTGATAATCCTGTTTCTTTGATCTTGGCAGAAACTCTTCTAGGATTGAATGTTGTATTCCATGGTGGAGAAACTAAGAACTTCTTAGGGAGCCCCTTGACTTTGCAGATATGGTTGATGGAGCGACTGGACATGATTGCCGAGCCTACCACCGGTAATTATGGGCCTAGCAGTTTTCTTAGCAAGGCTGTAATCAAAATTGAGTGCCGAACTAAGAGTGATTAGGTGAAGTTCTTGGACAAGAAATCCAGTACCTCAATTCAATGGGACCGTTATTGGTGGAAGTGCTCACCCCCTCTACTGCGGTCTCCAAGATCAGATCACATCTTCCTTTTTGGGCTGTGGAGGGCAACTTTCTACAAGGGAGATAGACTCTTGAGACAATTCAAATATGAGCAAGGAATGTTAGGTGGCAATAGAAGTAGACCTTTCACTCCTGTGGACATAAATCCTACTTCTGTAAAGAACATGCTGTTGGGTTTAGAGATGGCTGACCAAGTGGACTAATCTTTTGTCAAGGTTCACTTTCACAGGTTGACTACAAAATACTCTAACTGGTTGACAGAGAGGATTGTTGACAAAGAAGCTGAGAGGGTTATTATGAGAGAATAGTTTCTCAGAGACAACCGAGAAAGACTCGATGAAGACAACTATGAATTCAAAAAAAAAAAAAAAGACAGGGAGGATGAAGCACCTAACGCAGAAGAAATCAAAGATCAACAAAAAAAGAAAAGGCTAAAGACAAAGTGACCTTCTTATTTTTTGGCTTTAACCATGTTTATTTAGAAGTTGATGTAAAAACTCTTATTTTTAGGAATTATTTAGGATTTGATGGTTAAGGGTTCTATTTATGGTGTGGGCTTTTTTGGGGTTTTTTATGGTTTGGCTTAGGTTTGGGTTCTTGTGCTTTAGTTTGGTTTTTTATTTTTTATGGTTTAGGTGTGGGTTTCTAGATTTTGAGTAATGACATGGTGTAATGGAATGGTTAAATTTTTGGTAATTTTGGTTAATGGGCAAATGGTGGGTTTTGGGAAATTGTGACCGAACCAATGCATCGTTGCCTACATACCCCTTTTGTTGAAGGATCAAGTCATCACGTAGTAGAAGGATCAGGTCATCACGTAATTCATTGATTTTTTTTTTCATTTGCCTTAATTTTTGCCTAGACCGCCTTTTCAAGTTTTCAACCTAGCAGGCTCCCTCACTTTTTTTTTTACTCTCCTTTTGCATAGATTGCCCTTTCGGGTTTTCAACCTACCTTTTTTTTTTCTTTTTTCTTTTTTGGAAGCCTAGGAAGGGAAATTACATAATTTACAACCACTTCAGACATGGTGCTTTCAGTTTACCCCCTCAGGCGTGGTATTTCTTCAATTGATCCATGTTGGTTGGCTCAGTGAAAGAGTTTGCATCTAAGTCCATCAACCTTATTGCTCCCCTAGAGTATATCTACTTGATAATGTATGGGCCTGCCCAATTTTGCTTGAACTTCCCGTTTGCATCTTGAACCGGGGCTTAGATTTCTTTCAACATTAGATCTCCCAACTTCAAATCTCTAATTCTTACTTTCTTATCAAAAGATTTCCTAAGTCTCCTTTGGTATCCCTGAATGTGATACAAGGCTTTGAGTCTTTTCTCATCCAGCATGCATAACTGGTCGTATTTGCTTTGCAATCAATCTGCCTCAGGTATTTCACTTTTCAATACTGTCCTTCGTGAACGGACACCTATTTCAATGGAAAGGACTGCTTCCATCCCATACACCAATGAAGAAGGAGTGGATCCTATGGAAGATCAAATTGATGCTCTGTACCCCCAAAGTGCATATGGCAATTATAGGTGCCAGTCTTTGTAGTTCTTTGTGCTTTTCTTCAAGATTTGCTTTGTATTTTTATTAGTAGCCCTAACTGCTCTGTTAGTCTGGAGACAATAGGGTGAAGATTTATAGTGCTGAATGTTAAACTGTCGCAGCAGCTTCTCTATTTCTCCTTTAAAATGTAACCCATTGTCGGAGATAATCTCATGTGGTACCCCATATCTGCAGATGATGTTAGCCTGAATGAATTAAGAAACTTCCATTGAATTCAGAACTTTGTATGAGGCAGCTTCTACCCATTTAGTAAAGTAATCAATGGCTACAAGTATGAATTCATGGCCATTGGATGCAGTTGGATAAATCTTCCCAATAATGTCTATCCCTTATGTAGAGAAGGGCCAGGGTGATGTCATAGAATGTAGTGGCATGGGTGGCATATGTTTCAGATCTCCATGGACTTAGCATTGATGAAATTTTTGAACATGAGCCGCACAGTCGGCTTCCATAGTGGCCTAGTAATAGCCTTGTCTCATTATCTTCCTTGATAGCATGCGTGCATTCATTTGGGGCCCATAACTTGATTCATGAACCTCTTCAATTATCTACTGTGCCTTCTTAGCGGTTACACAAAGGAGATGAATTCCATCATATGATCTTCTGTCGAGCCTTTCACCACAAATAATGTAATTAGTAGACAGCCTCTTAATCATTAACTAATCATTCTTGTCTGCAGATGGTGGGTATGTCCCATCCTTGAGGTACTGTAGGATGTCTAAATACCACTCACCTTCCTCATTCTTTCCCTCATCTTCTTCTATTGTCATGCAGTAGGCTGGTTCTTCTTTTTGTTTTAACACTATTGGTCTAGCTTCATCTTCTTTTAGCCTATCCATCATGGATACCATGGTTGCTAAAGCATCTGCAATTTGATTCTGCATCCTTGGCACATATTGATATCGAATCTTGTAAACACTCAATTTTGCAGCCATGATTTAATTAAGGAAGATGACTAGAATGACCATCCATGTCATGATTGCATTACATGCATCAATTTGTTCATGCATTACATGCATCAATTTATTCATTGCATATCATAGAAATGATCTTCAGATTCTAATGATCGCAATGATGTGTCCGATTTCTAAATTGAGCCATCGAATCGAAAGATGTCGCATGATCAAATTTGCACGGTCAACATGCATTGTGTCTAGGAAGAGTCGACCACGCACAAGTAATTTAAATTAATTCTGATTGGTTAAAAAATTAAAATTAATTAAATAATTTTGTGATTGGTTGATAATTAGTGTCTAAAATAGGATTGCATGCATAGGAATAAAAGGGATGATTGGATAACAATAAAATTGTGGATAATATGAATTTTATCAAGATTTATTTTAAGGAATTTATCTACGAGATCATTGTTATTAAAAAGTCTGAATTATCTAGAAAAGAGATAAAAAAAAAAATCATAGACTAGGGATGAAAACAGGTCTAGGTACAAGGATTGGATAAAAAAACCCTAAAAAGAGAGTAAAAAACGCACTTGAACGTGAAAGTGTGTTTGGCATCCAAGAGCACCATTCGACACTTTTGGAGTGTTGAACGGCACTTTAAAAGTGCCGAATTGGCTCCTTTTGGGCTTTGTGCCAACTCCCTTCGGGTGATGATAAGGCACACCATTTTCGATCTTTTCGCAGAAGGATGAGTCTCAATTCGCGTTCTACACGTCGGAGCTATTGTTTAGAGTCTTCTGGCCTCTATAAATAGAGATTGGATCTCATAATTCAGGGACTTTTTTTTGGAGCTCTGAGAGGCATACGTTTTTAGGCTCTCAAAATTGCTCATATTTGCTGATCCTCTCTAATATTTGCTGCTAAAATTAGGGTTTTTAGGTTTCAAAGATGACTACATAAATTTCTTTGAACCCTAAAACATCATCTCAAGAACAAGCAGTGCTCCATGCAAGAGGTTGTTTTCAATCACCCTATTCTTTTTTTCTCTTTTATGATTCTTGTGTATGATGATGCATGTTTTCCTTTATCCACAACATGAAGTGTTAATCATTGTTTTGTTAAAGCATGATCTTGATTTTGTTTATATAATTGTTCCGATCTCTTTCTTAATTTCAATAATTTGCATATAATCAATGCTTTTTCTTAAAATAAAAACAAATCCACATCTTTTTTAGACATAGATCTGAATTTTTCTTAATTAAAAACGGATCTGCATCTTTATTAGATGTAGATCTGAATTTTTCTCAAATCAAAAACTGATTTGTATTTTTCTTAAATATAGATATGATTTTTCTTTAACATATGTAGATTTTGAAACAAAGAAAAAGATTAAGCATAATTGTGTTTATGGTTGTTTTGTTTTGTTTGGTTCATATAGCATAAATTTATGTTATTAGTGAAATTCTATTCATAAAGAAAAACTTTTTCATATTTTTTTAAAAAAAATATACAAAACCAGATCTAATTTTTTTTTTTTTGGTTATGAAAAACCATTTTTTTATCATAACAAAACAAATCTGATCTGTTACAAACTTAAAACCATTTTTTCTACATGTTAAAATAGATTTGATTTTTTTTACAAACTAAAATCAAAATTTTTTTTAATCACCAAAACAGATTTGAGTTTTTCTCTAAAAAAAAACACTTTTTTATTACAAAACAGATCTGACATTTTGACAAACCAAAATCAATCTTTTATCACTAAAACAGATCTAAATTTTTTTTAAACAAAGAAGAGGATTCATTTATAAATAAATCTGTATGATTTAGTTGTGTTCATATATACTACATGTCATTCATAGCATGCATAAATGGTACATTGGTCACAAGAGTTTAGAAGACCAGACTCTGTCTAGGCGGAATGGGTGCCTAACACAATTCCATTCCGTAACCTAGCTTCCGAATTTAGGTCTTTGAATAAGTAGATCTAAGCCTTATCTTTTTTTTTTTGGGTAGAATATAACTAGGACAAAAAGCCATGTAATTATTTGGTAGTTTGTAACTAGGACCTAAAGCCATGTAATTTTCAATTTTTCAAACATGTATTTTTTTATTCAATCAATGAGAAGGATAATATTCAGTCATGTATTTTATATTTGTTTTTTCTTATTTTTAAATGGCGACTCCACACCACTTACCCAAAAAGAGAGGTGCCCTAAAAAGTACCCAAATCTCTTTTTTGAGAGGCACAATTTTGGCGGTCTCTCACAAATCTCGCTGAATTTTGATGCCCACTTCTGAAGACATTCATGATAAGACATAAGCATTTCTTCTTTGATCTTCCATTTATTTTGAATCTGAGAGATTATTAGAGCTGAGTCTCCGTATACCTTCAACTCCTTCACTCCTAGGCCTAAGGCTGCTTGTAGACCCATAGTGCAAGTTTCATATTATGTGGCATTGTTGGTGGCAAGAAACTTAAGTCTGCCAGAAAATGGAATGTGTGTCCCTTTTAGTGAAATTAGAAAAACTACAATTCCACTTCTGTTTTGATTTGTTGCTCCATCAAAATACATCTTCCATGATTCTACCTCAATCCCCATGATATCTTCATCCGGAAAGTCCCCTTGGATCTCTTCAATTTCGTCTGGTGAACAATGGGCTAAGTGATCGGCAATTGCTCTCCATTTCACAGATTTCTAAGTCACATATTTAATATCAAATTCTAACAAAAGCAAGACCCATTTAGCAGTCGCCCCATCTTGCACGAGTTTTTCCATTAAGTACTTCAAAGGATCCATTCTTGCAATCAAAAAAACCTTGTAAGCAAGCATATAATGTCTGAGTTTGCAAGTTGCCCAAATAAGTGCTACACGTGTCTTTTCTAATGTTGAGTCTTTTCTTCATAAGGCAACATTTTCCTGCTGATGTAGTAAATTGCATTCTCCTTTCTAGTCTCTTCTAGGTATTGAGCAAGTAAAGCTCCCATTACTATATCTGTAGAGCTGAGATACAACAACAATGACTTTTCGGGTACTGGTGGGACAAGTATTGGTGGTTTTGGATAACTCTTGATCTTTTCAAGGCTTCTTGGCACTGTTCATTCCACACTGTAGGGACTTCCTTCTTAAGTAGTCTAAAGATTGGTTCACATGTCATGGTGAGCTAAGCTATGAACCTGCTGATGTACTGTATCCTCCCTAGAAATCCTCGGATCTCCTTTTCAGTTTTTGGAGGCTTCATCTCTACAATTGCCTTGATTTTGTCAGGATAAACTTCTATTACTATTTGGCTTACCATAAATCCTAACAGTTTTCCGGATGTGACTCCAAAAGTGCATTTCTTGGGATTCAATCGTAACTTGTAGAACCAGATTCTTTCAAAGAACTTTGTCAAAGCTGGTATGTGCCCTTCACGATCTTTGGACTTCACTATCATGTCATCAACATAAACTTCTACTTCTTTGTGGATCAAATCATGCAACAAAGTAGTGGCTGAAGGAAAAATTCTGGTTTTGTATCTCATACAAAACACATAGCGGAAGCAACAAACAAGGATCTATTTCATTCATGATTGATAACGTGCACTATGTAAATTTCAGAATTTAAGAACAAGATAGCGTACCTTGGTGTGGAGAAATTCAAAACAAAGATTAGAAGCACTTGGGAAAACTTTTAATCTTCACTCCAATTCCACTTTACGCCCAAGATGTGTGGTCTCTCAATCAGTTTTCAAAGGGAGAATGAAAGTGTGTCTCACACTCTCTCACACACCGTTTCTTATTTTCTTTTTTCACTAATAAAAATTCTGTATGTTTCTCCCTTTATAACTAACTGATTATCTAATTGGGCTGGCCTATTGGGCCTTTCCAATTGGGCTTTAGTGTGTGGCTTAGAGTGGGACCAAAAGGGACTAATAAGACACTAGCTCCAATGGGCCTTGGGCTTTTCCGTCAACTCTTGACAAGTCCAAAGTTACCATTAATTATATTTAATATATAAATATAATTGCACTCTAGGCCTTATTAATAATTATATCCCAAGACTTTATTATACATGCAACCCCTTCATAAAATATTCGTAGTAACACAAAGTCATGAATGTAGACTGTCACTTTGTAAATTATTACATCTTATCCTTGAGTACCCGGTTTAATCATTTAAAGTTATTTATTATATATTTATAAAATCCAATTTCATAAATATATACTTTAGTAATTTCTTACTAAAGTGGTTAGGCCTAACTCTCTGAATAACTGAACCCATTAAACTTATCTCAAGGGAATATTTTATATCTCCATCAAGAGACTATGAATTCCATCTTGAGAATATATGTTCCATCAACACTAAATGTGGCTGCCCAACATACTGAGGTTTTGACCGTCACTTCAAATCTCACTCCTGATATATCAAAGCAACCTACACTTCATGATCATGTCCATTATTCTCTCAGGATTAAGAGTTCATGCAAATAGAAGTCATGAGATTTATTATTCATTTGACAGTCATTAGGAGAATAATAAATTTCACAGCGGTCCTGTTCAATATGTTTTAACTCTTAAAATATATCAACATATCAACTAGAAGTCTCCACTTTCATGATCAAGACAAATCATCTTAGTTGACACGTTATAGTCTTCGCAGATGAAATGCCCAATTTCATCACCGACTACGAACTATAAATTCTGAGTTTACAAAGAACTTGTGATTTACATCTTCTGTGACTTTTCACATAAATCACATACAATGCATCTCATGGACTATATGATAATATCTCATATTCATGTTACCATTATTTTAGATAATAATAAAATAACTTTATCAATCACAATATTAAGTCATACATCATGTCATACATAATGTCATACATAATATCATACATAGCATCATACAATAGGATTTAAGGGCACAAATCCTAACAGTGGCTGCACATTGGTAAGTAGCACTAGCATTTTTAAGGCCAAATGGCATGACCTTATAGCAATATGTCCCCCCCCCCCCCGGTGTATTGAAGAAGGTTTTCTCCATATCCTCTAGAGCCATCTTGATCTAGTTGTATCTTGAAAATCCATCCATAAACGATAGTAAAGCATGACCTGTTGTGTTGTCAACCAGGACATCAATGTGAGGCAAAGGGAAATCATCTTTCAGGCTGGCCTTATTCAGATCTCGAAAATCTACACACATTCTGACCTTCCCATCTTTCTTTGGTACTGGAACCACGTTAGCTAACCACTCTAGATAATTGACCACTCTTAGGAATCCAGCATTGTACTGTTTCTCCACCTCTTCCTTGATCTTAAGAGTCCACTCTAGCTTCATTCTTCTCAACTTCTGCTCGATTGGCTTCATGGTTGGATCTGTTGGAATGCAATGATGTATTATATCTGTATCAACCTCAGGCATGTCTTCATATGACCAGGCAAAGATCTCCTTGAACTTTGTCAGTAGTGCCACTAATGCATCTTTCTCTGAAGTGGTTAAGGTATTGTCCACTTGGATTATTTTGGGCTCATCCTCAGTTCCTAGGTTAATGGGTTGGGTTTCTTCTTTTATAGGTTCTAGGTATCCATGTTTTAATTCCTTATTATTAAGAGTTTCTTTACCAATTTCAGAAATAAAAACATTCAAAGCCAGCAAATAAGTAGAATCAGAAATCATATTAAAAGGGAAAGAGTTTTCAACAGACTCTATAGACTCAACTGGAAAACTATCACAAACAGACTTAACAGGAACAAAAATATTAGTAGAACTAGACTTAACAGGAACATAAACAATGTTCTTGGCAAGGGTGACTGGCTCGGTGGTCTTGATTTTTTTGGCAAAAGTGACTAACTTGACGGTATCGATCTTCCTCATAAAGTCCTCCATGGGGTGGGCGGCTCCCTCCCATTTCCAGTTCTTCAACTTAGTAGTGGCTTCAACGATGGCAGGTGGCTCCCAGTAAGTTCTTTCTTCCCTTAGCATTACTACTACAGGGTCTTCATCCATATAATCTGTAGCTTCTTCGTCAATCTCCATGTCTGTGGGCTTGTCGGTCACAAAATGCGAGGGTGTGAAGTGTCTCCCCCCTTGTGATGTGGACAATTTTTGTTGGGTCATTTGAATCGATATCTTGGGGTTTGAAGTGTCTCCCCTCGTTTGTAGGTATTGGGTTGTTTGATTGGGGTTTGAAGTGTCTCCCCCCGTTTGTGGGTATTTTTGGTTGTTTGATTGGGGTTTGAAGTGTCTCCTCCCGTTTATGGGTATTGGGTTATTTGATTAGGGTTTGAAGTATCTTGTAGGTCAGATATGGAATTGCGATGTTGTAGCAGCGGGGTGTCTTCTATGCTCATGGGCTTCAGTATTATGGTGGGAGTGATGAGCTTGGAACTGGAGCTATTGGTTTGAGTGTCGGTCTTAGGTCCTTTTTGTAGCCTTCCTTCAGATCTTGACCAAATTCTTCCCCATCTCTCTCTCTCTAGAACAGGCTTTCTTAGGTTAATTAAAGCTAGGTCACCATCTGCATTAACCAATAAAGCAAAACAAACCCACACAACAAGCAATGCAATTTTAACATGGACCGGCCTAAGGGTAGGTTCTAAGTCATTACGTTATGGGATGGATTTGTTGTTTCATTGTTTCCCATAGTTAGGACGTTACAACTCCCAACTTGTAATGTAATGAACATTGCATTGGTTCAAACGGCATGGTTTTTCATTTACAATCAACAGGACTGTGAGCTATGAGTTAGTGAGTTCGCCACTAGATACCCAAATCTAATGAAGACCGGTGATCCATGGTTACTACCACCACAAAATTGTTGAAAAGGGGTGCATACATTGTTGTTTGGATGGCATACACTATGACAGTTAGGAAAAGATTTTAATAAGCAATACAAACAACAAATACCATACACCAAAATATCATATAACATCCCATCAAACATAAATAAACAAACAAACAACTATATCATGCAAGACCATGCAAAATAAGGGTACACATTTGGTCACTTAAGTCTAATACAAAGCTTAGCCCTCGACATCCCCAGTGGAGTTGCCACTATGAAAGACCGCCAAAATTGGGGGTGCCTCTTAAAAAAGAGATTTTGGTACTTTTTAGTCACCTCTCTTTTTAGGTAAGTGGTGTGAAGTCAACACTTATTTTTTATACAACAAAATAAGAAAAAATAAATATAAATTACATGACTGAATAGTATCTTTCTCATTGATTGAATAAAAAAAATACATGTTTGAAGAATTGAAAATTACATAACTTTGGGTTCTAGTTACAAACTACCAAATAATTACATGGCTTTTTATCTAGTTACATTCTACCCAAAATAAATAATAAATAATAAAGACAAGGCTTAGATCTACTTATCCAAAGACCTAAATTCGGAGGCTAGGTTACGGAATGGGAAGGTGTTAGGCATCCATTCAGACAGAGTCTAGTCTTCTAGACTCTTGTGACCAATGTACCCTTTATGCATACTATGAATGACATGTAGTATATATGAACAAAACTAAATCACACAAATTTATTTATAAATTAATCCTCTTCTTTGTTTAAAAATTCATATCTGTTTTAGTGATAAAGAAAATTGATTTTTGGTTTGCAAAAATGCCAAGTCTGTTTTGTAATAAAAAAAAGTGGTTTTTTTGGAAAGAAAAACTCAAATCTGTTTTGGTGATTAAAAAATTTTGATTTTAGTTTTTTTAAAAATCAAATCTATTTTGTAATAATAAAAAAATGGTTTTGAGTTTGTAAAAGATTAGATCTATTTTGTGATGATAAAAAAATGGTTTTTGATAACAAAAACAATCAGATCTGTTTTTATATGTTTGTGATGGTTCGATTTAGAAACCGGACACGCCATTGTGACCGTTAGAATCTCAAGATCATTTTTATGATATGCAATGAATAAATTGATGCATGTAATGTAAGAACAAATTGAGGTATGTAATGCAATCATGATTTTTAAGGTACATGAATGGTCATTCCAGTCATCTTCCTTTATTAAATCATGGTGCAAAGTCGAGTGTCTACAAACACACAAGAAAGTGGAGCACGCACAAGGTTTAGGCACCGCTAACTTGTACCCAGCCAATACAAGAGTGATGGGCCATGGGCCAAAGGTAAGAGAGGGTATGGTCTAGCGGTGGGGAGAATGGGAGATTCTATTCAAGAGTTCCTGCTCAAACTCTTTTGGAGGAAATGTCTTGCTAGGATGACATACCACCCAAAAGAGAGAAAGATGAGTTAGAATCACTAGGCGCATGCTATGAGGGATAGTGAGAGAGAATGTCCACCCCTATCTGGATGGGAATGCTACGGTGGGCAAGCAAGCAAAATAAGACTATTTATCTGGTAATGGGATGTGGCATGGCCAGCACAGGTAAGTGGTGCTAGTTAGGTAGCTGATAGACCATAGGATGGTCTAGAAGGACACCCACACCTAGACAAAAGCAGTTAAGGAGTAAAATAGTAAAAACCTATCACGGCAGACAGTATAAAAGAAGCCTTCACCGTGCACAGTGAGGCATCAGGAGAACACGAAACAAGAGAGTAAAAATAAAGCAGACAACTTAGAAAGAAAGAGAAAGAAAAACAGAGGGTAGGCAAGAGTGTGGTAGCAGGCATGCACCGATAGGCTAATCCATTCTCTCCCTCTAAAAGCCTACCCTCTAGTGAGGATTAAGGAATTTGAGCATAAGCCATTTAGGCCAATTCTCTCAAAGTTGGTAATTTTCGTGGCAGGATCTCTCCGTAAGGTTACCCACATTAAAAAAGTGATTCCCTTCTTGGACTTAACTCCATAAGGCAACCAAGCACGTTAGATTGACCATCCTTTCTTTTATTTTATTGATTAAGCATTGGTGTTATTTCCCTTTAATTATTATTACCGTCATATTTATATTATATTTATATCGCTGAACTGCTTCTTCCTTATTTCTCTCAATATTCCCTGTTTTTGGCTGACAGCAAACATACTTCCTTTCATTGTTGTTATATTACGCCTGCCTGCCATAATTTTCTTGTAACAGTTTTATCTGCCATGGGCGAGTGATCGAGGTTCCAGCAAAAAGAGGCTTTAGTTTGCGCACAAGCCGGTTTGAGGTGAGTTATGATCAGGCCAGTCCTGACTCTTTAACCCAGAACCTTTGGGCCGTAGCGTGGCAAGAGGTAACCCAGCCCGCAGTCACAAAAAAAGGCCCACCACAAAACACAATGAAGAGATCTTCTGCCCAGACCATGTATGCGAGCTGATTTTCTATTCATTGGTTCCTAAGCCCTCGACAGTTCCAACATAAGAAACTAATTGGTCCTGGCAGAGCTGGGAACCAGCCTCCACCAACATTCTTTTTGTTGCTTCATCAACCTGAGAAACCACTCTTCTTCTTTTTAGTAACTTAAACTAACCCTCGCCTCTACCACTTCTTTTTTCCCCCACTGCATCTTCCATAGTAACATCTAAACCTATATTGTTGTGAAATTTTAAAATACTCGCAAGTGTACAAACCGTACCGAAGTATAGTTTGACAAGAACGAGCTCGAACCCACAGGGACTTGAATGAACGTAGGAAAATTAATTAAATCTTAACCAAATTAATCCTAATCTAGTTTAATAAAAATTAGTTGTTTTGAAATTAAATAAACTAAGCAAATAATCAAATTAAGGAAATAGTTAAACTAAGCAAAAGATATAAAGCAATAAAAAGATGTAAACAATCAAGGGGAAGGAATTAAGGTTTTGGAATCCGCCTTGTAAGTCATATCAGCATATATTTATGATCATTAATTTTTCCCAACTCACTACATGATAATCTAGAAATCAATCTTGCTATCATAGAAAATATCATCATTAAAACTTATGTTTAAAAATCAAAAGCATGTTCTTCTTCACAAGTATAAAATCAAATCATCAATTGTATCCATAGCCAAACAAATCACAAGATATATCCAATTCTAAAAATCAAATCATAAATTGTATCCATTGACAGACAAATCACAAGCGATATCCAATTTTATAATCAAGAATTAATAAACCAAGCATTCAATAAATTAAGATAAATCCTAAATCATGAGAAAAACATGATTGAACTCATATCTAGAATCTCATCTTAGTCAATTGATATGAAGCAAGAACAATTTAAATCATTAAAGAACAACTATTGTGGGAAAAATCAGATCACATAAATATTACTGATAATCCTTAGCAAGGTTTCATCCTCAACCCTAATTATAAATTTAGCTACTCATAGTAATTAAAATAAAACACAAGAATAAAATACTAAACATTAAACTAGACAAATAAAATAAAACTAATTGTCATGGAAGAAAACCAAAGAAGTAGCCGCACTCTCTATGTTCAGCCCCCAGCCCTAGCACTAGCCTCTCTGAATTTTGCCCTAAAAAGCCTTTAAATAGGTCAAGGAATCTTATTACAAGTTGAATTCCCGTTTGGGGAAAATCCTAGATTTTTAGGCTTCACTTAACTGACGATTTTGGCCCATTTAACATCAGAATTCAGACTTTTGGTAAACTACAAAGTTGTAGCCCTTCAAGTTAAATTTCCAGCCCAACTTGAATCATCTCAATTAGACATCTGAGCCGAAAGTTATGCCAAAAATACTAACTGATGTGCAGGCTGGAATTCCAATCCGAATTGGACTTGGATTTGGTGCAAATTTCCTTTGATTCCTTACTCCAATTAGACTTAAATTTAATTGAGTTGGCCTTCTTTAACTTCATCATGGCCCTTGTAAATTTAAAGTCCATTAGCATTCTTCTTTGCACAAATCCACTTATTTAATTTCATTCTCCTACAAAAGATAAATTAACACAATAAGATTCAATTAAGCACAAAATTGATTATTTAGCATTATTCCAAAACCAAATATAAAATGCATGAATTATCTCAAAATAAGTATGATAATGCTTTCTAACAATGATATAAATATGCAAAATTAAGCTATTATCAATGCACATCACATATTTGTCTTGGCAATTTGTTTCCATCGCCCTGCATTTAATTCTGGATTATTAGTAATAATAGATAGCACTAATACTGGAACACCGGTTGAGAGAGGAGAGGGGTGTGCACATGAGTACACTTTAGTTGAGGAGGCTTTCTCATTAATTATTAATGATTCTAGTATATTTTATTTCTTTGTACTCCACTGTTTCTCCAAATATGAATCCCCATTTGTATCAAATTTGCCTAAGTCACGGTCTATTTCCTAAATTCTCTCTTCAAACAGCTCATCTGATATCTTTCCTTCCATAAAATTCATGATTGGTGCATTCAAATTTCTTGGAATTGATTGAATTGTGAAATTTGACTTGTGGAGCAACAGGTCTCTCTCCTGAAAATCAGGAGCAATATCTGTTGTGTGCAATTGCGCCTCTGTTTTCTTTTCTAGCCTTATAATCTTAAGCGACAGTCCCCCTTTACGAACCACCATTACCGGCGACTGCTTTCTTGGAGTTGGAGTTGCTACCTTGGCCAAACTATTCTTTTTGGAATAAAATCCAAGGACAATCACTACATTTCTTCAAGATGGTGTAAAAGGTGGTGTACGTATCCATGGACCAAACTGTTGGGACTCTGGCTGCAGTTAACCCTCACTTTCAGTCCATAGTTCGCAATCCCTATTAGCGTATGTGAGACAGCCACATTAATAGCATAGATTGGGAAGGCGTTCATATTTGAAAGATACCCACAATTCTCTGTTGTTTTCGAGTGATATCACACGCCCACGACACAGAGGTTGGGAAATGTCCACCATAACACAAACCCATACAAAACCATAACCCTCCACATCTATGACCTTTGTCAGTCTACTCACAGTGCCAATAGCTGCACAAAATTTTTTGGCCACATTTCTTGTTCTGAATCTAATTGGTATATCGTGTACCTGAACCCAAAAAGTAACCATGTTAAAATTTATATCACATAAATCACTGTCCTTATCATAACATTGCAACACCATAAGGTTTTTAACAAAACTCCAAGGTTTCGTTGATAAGATTTTCCCATCTCATCCTTGTTATCAAAAGTGAATAAGGCTACATGATTGTCCTTTTTGACCTTGAACCGGTTTCTTAATCTCCAAATCAGGTTAAGTGTTTGCAATAGCGTTAATATTCAGTGCACGCTTGGTTGAATTTTCTGCAATAACAAATTCTGGTGTTGCTTCCTCTTTAGTCAGGCAAAGATTCGAGCCATCCTGCTCCGAAAGAGTTAGGCAACTCCAGGATTTTGTGAGGTCATCCATCGTTGATTTTGTCTCTCAATCCCCGAAAAGAAGAAACCACAAAACCTAAGGCAACACTATTACCAAAGGGACTAAAAAACACCTTCAAAAAAGGGACGGCAAATTCTACAACCTAGGAGAAGAAGTAGAATCCTCTTTCGCTAGTGAGAAAAAACTTTTTATCTTCTTCTTCTTATTATTATTATTATTATTATTATTTACACAATCATATTTACACTTGTTGTGACTATTTAAAAGCAACATTATTGATGAATGCTCACATCCCAAGAATAAAATTGAAGAAGAGTTATCTCCAATCCTTGAACATATATGATTAAATAAAGATGGACCAAGCTACTTACCAATGTAACAACAATTAACATCACTACAGTTGGGCTATCGAACATGTAGTCATTAGTGAATTAGGCCCTGTTTGGTTTATTATTATTATTATTATTATTATTATTATTATTATTATTTACACAATCATATTTACACTTGTTGTGACTATTTAAAAACAACATTATCGATGAATGCTCACATCCCAAGAATAAAATTGAAGAAGAGTTATCTCCAATCCTTGAACATATATGATGGAATAAAGATGGACCAAGCTACTTACCAATGTAACAACAATTAACATCACTACAGTTGGGCTATCGAACATGTAGTCATTAGTGAATTAGGCCCTGTTTGGTTTAAACCTCACCCATATCTCATAATTCATATTTCAATTCTCATAACTCATAACTCACGATTCATAACTCATAATTCCTCATTTTTTCTTAACTCAATTCCTAGTCCTGTTTGGCACCTGATATCTCATTAGTTTTTGGTTTGTAAAAAGCAAAATATAACTTAGTTGGTGGGGCCCTTAGTACAATACCCGTCTTCTCTAGTACTCCAAATAATTTTGTCTTTGGTTCTTTTTATTTGGGTTTTTATAGGAATTTATATTACATCAATACCCATATGCACAATCATCACGTTGGTCTACGATTTCCTCTGAATTTGAAGTTGTTCACTTGTTCCCTTCGCCTTGCAAATGAGAAGTACTTAAGTCAAGGTGATCAAGTGCAAAGAGGGCTCCAATTTTGACGGACCAAGAAAACTGGAGGTGTAACCATAAAAAAAGAAAAAGAAAAAAAGAACTGGAGGCAGAAACTGGAGGTGTCAACATTGATCAAGTGCAACCACGAAAAAGAAACTGAAGGTATTCAATGTTGGCAGACCCAAAGATGAAGGACCAATAGGGGAGAGAGATGGTAGCAAAGAGAGATGTAAACATAAAACCTAAACAAGAGGAATGAGAATGTGTTTTTGCTTCTACTGTTAAGCTGTTTAGCATATGTAGAGTAAAAAGGAGCAAATAACTGTTGGGGCAATAAATGACGTCTGACTTGAGCGAGACAATTCATCACATGTGGGTCCCATTTGAAAAGAAAAATTACGAAAAATGTCACTGAGTTAATAAACTCATAACTTGGAAACAAGCTTTTGGTGTTTCCAAAATTGGTAACTCAAAACTGAAAAAACTTAGTTTTGTTAACTGAGCGAACAAACAAAAAATGGCCCAAACAATGTTTCTTTATGTGGGCCCCACAGATTTTGGAATATGAGTTAATAAAACTCAGTTTTGTTAACTCAATTATGCATAATCCAAACAAGGCCTTACAAGTTAGACCAAGTTGTGAAACAAAGGAGCTCAAATCAATAAGCATTTAAAATATAAATTAAAAAAATTACAAAGAGAAATGTTGCATTCATCACACCTTTAAGTTTTTTTTTTGTGATTGAAAAATATATTAATCCAAAATTATAATTTATGCAAATGCTTACGTGTGTGCTCAAAGGCTAGTGTTGCAATAATGGCATATGTGTGTTTTTTTTTATAAGTACGGCAGATGTGTTTTTACAAAGAAACGTGTGTTTGTTTTAATTTTAATTTTAATTTTTTTTATAAATGGATAAAGTAATTTGAAAACCATCAGGAGAGTGGTCTTGTTTGTAGACAGTGTTTTAGCAGGAGTTAAATATGTATTTTTACAAAGTTTTGCCCTTACTTAAACGTAGGGTTAGACAGTTTTTTAGTGGGAGATAAAGATATATTTTTACCAAATTTTGCCCCTACTTCAACATAGGGTCTAGGGGTATTTTGGAACTAAAAAAAATCCGGTCCAAATAGGGGAAACCCCTTAAATAGTACTAGTATACGTATAGATAGAGAAAGGATGAATTGCTTTTGAGTTTTTCAAGGTGGAAATAATATTTTCGTCCCTACATTTTGGCCTCATTCCCATTTTGGTCTCTGCTTTTTTATTTTATTGTTTTTAGTCCCTAAAATGAAAAACGTGTTCTATTTTAGTCCCTACCGTTATTTCACTAATGGAAATTGTTTACGTAGCAGACAGAATGCACTGTTGGCACACTAAAATCAGACGTGACCATTAAAATTAAAAAAAAATTATTTCACATTTTTAAAATGCCACTTCAGATCCACGTCAACATATAAATTTAAAAAAAATTATTAATTTTAACTAAATAAAAAAAATAAAAAACAGAATTAAAAACCAAAAATAATATGAATTAAGATCTAGGTTTATCTTGAACAAGAGCATAAAGAACACATACCCAGAAAATTCAAAACCCAAAAACATATTTTCTTTAAAAAATAAACATTGTCAAAATTGTTGGTAGCTTCTTTAATCTCAACGAGGGAGAAGTAATGACACAAACTTAAATCCAAAATAAAACTCCCACACGGCCACACTTTCATTTTCCAATTTATGTATCAATCTCTCTCTCTATTGAAACTTTTTCTCTCAAAGGTTTTGGATCTTGATTTGATGGGTTTGATCTGGGTTAGAAATAGAGAGAGGCTGAGATTGGTTTGATCCGGGTTAGAGAGATGCTGAGATCGGTTACTGGTGGCGGTATGGCTAGTGGTGGCTGTGGGTTTTGATGCATTGGGAGTGGTGGTTTTTGTTTTGCCGATCTTGTTGTTGTGGCCCATATCTTGTGGTAATTTTCTAGGTTTGTGTTAATTGAGTTAATTATATGGGTTTGTATTCTTTGAGTTTTGAAAATTTTGGGTGTCAGAAATTAGCTAGAGAGATGGAGATTAGGAAGAACAATGTGGTTTCAGTTGCAAAGTTTGTTATTCAAAATGCTGATTTGGTTTTTATTTTTCTGCTCAATATTGGTTTTTTCCCTCATCCAATCTATGCGATTTCTGGGTTTTGGCTTTGCGCGTGTGTGTGTGTTTGAATGATTCTACCAATTTCTCTGATTTTGTTACTTGGTTTCCATGTTCATTGAATGCTCTAGCTAGTTTGATTCCAGAAACACTCATTCTAATAGTTAAATTGTTACACTCTAAGTTCCGATACTTGAAACTAGAAGGCTGATCAGTTACTGTTATATAGCTTAATACTATTGCCAACTGCCATTGCAAGTTGTCCATTGTGCGTGTTTGAATCTGCGTGTGTTTTAGAATTTAGGTGCTTTTTTTTTGCGAAATTACACTGTTAGTTCCTGAAGTTTATTTTGTAAGTGCAATTAGTCCCTTTTTTTTTTGAAACTGAACTGCTCATATATTGAATGATTTAACAAGAATCTAGGCCAAAATGGGCAAATGCCCATTTCACACCAAAAAAAAAAAAAACTGCATTCTGCCCCTTTTCCAAACTAATTAGGAAAATGCCATTCTTTTGTAACTCGATTTTCTCAAAATTGAGTTTCAATTTAAAACTCGATTTTTGGGCAATCGAATTATAGCAAACTAAAAATTTAAAAAAAAAAAAAATTCTGGAACTCGAGCTCCATGAACTCGAGTTCCATGCAATTTTTTAAAGCCTTATAGTAGCGTTTTAAAGCCCTATAGTGGCGTTTTAAAATATGCAAGTTTTTTTCTTAAGTCTGATTGCTCCATAGGAAGCCCTATAGTGGCGTTTTAAAATACCTATAATGGCGTTTTTTATAGAACTTGAGCTCTATGAACTCAAGTTTTATGCAATTTTTTTTAAAAAAAAAAATTTACCTATAGCTGCATTTCATGGAGGCCTATAGTGGCATTTTTAATACCTATAGTGGCTTTTTTTGGAACTCGAGCTCTATGAACTCGAGTTCCATGCATTTTTTTTTTTTTAAAGTTTGATCGCCCCATGCTTGATTTTCTACAAATCGAATTTTACATTGAAACTCGATTTTGAAAAAATTAAGTTACAAAAGAGGAGCATTTTCCTAATTAGTTTGAGAAAGAGGGCAAAATGCTGCTTTTTTGTGTGAAATGGGCATTTGCCCATTTTGGCCCAAGAATCCAAGCACAATGCTTCTAGCACAGGTGGAGGGGAGTCCTCCATCCAGACAATATCATCATCTATATTCCTAGCATATCGGGCTAAAGAGTGTGTCACCCCATTTGCCTTAACGGTGTACACATGTAATGAGCGTAGACTGTAGACTTGATACTAAGCATTGAATATCCGCATACAAATGGCCTAGGCGAGAGAATCTTGGCCACGGACCAGCAATGTTCTTCATGACAGAGGCATTATCTCCGTCAATTATCAGTTTTGAGAAACCAGAGTCAACAGCCAACTCTATTGCTCTATGACATGCCAATACCTCCGCCTCCTCGCTATCAGCAACTTGAGGACCTCTAGCAGACAGTGACACCATGACCTCCCTCAAATCATTTTGAATTACTGCCCCAATACTTGATACCTTGATGTCATTAAAAACCGCGGCGTCAAAATTGAGTTTGAAAAAACTGCGAGGTGGTGGATTCCAAGTATGACGGCATCTTGGCGTTGCTATTGGGAGAGATAAATGGAGTTGCGCTTGTCTATATTCCTCCACAAATTCTCTAACTCGTTGTCCCAGTCTAGTTGGGTCTTGCATAACGCCTCCATGAATGATTATGTTGCGTTGTGACCAAATCAACCACAACTGCACCAAGAATAGTTCAAATACCTCCACGAACAGCTTATGCAACAATTCCTCGAACAAGTGCATGAGATCATTTTGGCCACCCACGTGCTTCTGTATCTCCTTCGAGCACCCAGCCCACATGTCCTTTGCCACACTGCACTCCCATAAAGCATGGAGAGCCGTTTCATTCTCTCTTTGACAAAGCTGACAATGCCATCATTAAGTATTCTTCTACGAAACAAGTTCACACGAGTTGGAAGGATATCTTGCAAAGCTCGCCAAGCGAAGACTTTTATTTTGGTTGGAATATGTAGTTTCCACAAAAACCTCCACACAACACCTTCATTTCTTGCCATAGAACACTTCCCACGCTCCTCTTCCACACTCCTAATTTGTCTGGCTATCTGATAGCCTGACTTAACAGAGTACTCCCCATTTTTACTGTATAACCAGAACATGGCATCCACAGCATGGCCATGACTCAAAGGGATGCGCATAATAGCCTCCGCGTCTTCTCTATGAAAACTTCAAACAATTAGTTGGCGATCCCATGCATTACAAGTCCAATCTATCAACTCACTGACTCTCCATTCCCACTCCTCCTCCAATGGTGGATGAAGCACTCTATTAGTGGGATGGTTGGGAATCCATTTGTCCTTCAAAACCTGGATTGCTGACTCGTTACCCACCCTCCAACAACAGCCTTGTTTCAGTATAGGTTGAGCCGCCAATATGCTTTTCCACACCTATGAGCTATTAGGTACATCTTGTGCATCCAAAAAGCTACACCTTGGAAAATATTTGGCTTTGAGGCATTTGTGAACCAACAAATCTTCACATTGCAGCAATCACCAGCCTTGTTTTGTTAACATTGCAAGATTAAAACTTTGGATGTCTCGGAAGCCCATCCCTCCTTGTTTTTTTGGTCTAGTAAAAAAACTCCAACTCTTCCAATGTATTTTCATTTCGTTCCCCACTTGTCCCCACCAAAATTTTCACACATCGAATTTAGCTCATCACATACTTCACTGGTAATTGGAACACACCCATTGTATAGGTTGGAATTGATTAGGCCACCGCTTTAATGAGCACATCCTTCCCCGATCTTGACAACATTGATCCTTTCCACTTTGCTATTTTTTCCAAACCCTATCTTTGAGAAAAGAGATGGCTTGATATTTAGAGCGACCAAGTAATGTGGGCAGTCCCAAATATGTCTCAAACTTGTCCACCTCCCTAACTCCCAAGAAATCTTTTATCCACTCCTTGTGATTTTCCCCCGTATTACTACTAAAGTAGATGGATGACTTCTTGAAGTTTATAAATTGTCCTGATGCCATGGCATATAACTGCAAGATCTCCTTAACCACTTGCACTTCCTCTTTACTTGCTTGACAGAATAGTAAAGAGTCATCTGCAAATAATAAATGTGAGACACTAGGTGCTCTTCTACAAATATACACTCTATGTAATTGCTCCTCCATCTCCGCTCTAGCCAATAAAGATGTGAAACCTTCTGCATATAAAAGAAACAAATAAGGGGATAACAGGTCTCCTTGTCGGAGCCCTCTAGAAGGTTTTATGTTGCCATATGTTTTACCATTGATACAAACCAAGAAGGAAGGAGTAGATACACAACACATCACTCGATTAATCCAAATTTAAGAGAAGCCCAACTTGGCCATAATACCTTCAAGAAAAGCCCACTCAACTTTGTCATATGCCTTACCAATAGCCAATTTCAAAGCTAGAGTTCCTTTTTTACCTTTTCTCTGACAATGCATAGCATGCAAAGTTTCATAGGCAACCAGTTCATTATCTGTAATGAGGCGACCTGGGACAAAGGCGCTTTAGGAGGGAGCTATCAACTGCGGAAGAATTTGTTTAAGCCTGTTAGCTAGGACCTTAGATATAATTTTGTATATGACATTACATAAGCTTATAGGTCTATAATCAGACATTTTCTCCGGTGATTTAATTTTAGGAATAAGCACAATATAAGTGTAGTTAAGATCACTAGCTGGAGTGAACTCCTTCTTCATTTCCCCGTCGGCATCACTTGCTAGAGTGAACTCCTTCAATTTTTTCTTGGATGGCGACCCATAACGAATACCCATAGCCTTCAGCCAGTCACCATATTGACACACTACCTCCTTTCTGTTCTTCGATGCCGCATAATGACCTGTATAGTGAAGATGTCATGTCCTAGTAAGCCACAATAGTGGCAGAGCATGGGGAGCCTCTCGTACTTGAACAAGACCCACGTCCGCCCCCCATCTAATCCTACAATATAACTTCCTCTTCGGATTGGTTTAGATACTGGAAAAGAGACTTTGACTTGCATGAAGAGACTTTGAGCCTCCTGTTTTGGCCTTTTTTCGACCTCCTCCATAACCCCCATCCTGCTTCCCACTTCCATTGCCACCTTAGGGGAGAACATGTCGAAGGGTGCTCCCCAAATCTGGACCCATAAAGACAGTGAATCAAACTTTACATTGCTTGTCGTCATTCCTTTCTACCACTTACGCAACATAAGCGCCTGGTTGTCAAAAGTCCATGGACCCCCCCTCAACACCCTATCTAATTCAAAATCGGTTTGAAATTTGAATTGGAACATACTTGATCCCACCTCCAAAATCTGAATTCTTGTGTCTAAACCCCATGCCTTTCTCAAAGTATTCAATGCTGCTCGCTTTTTAAAGGGTTTACAAGTGAGAAATTTCCCTATCAAGCTCAGACTACAACTCTCTATCTCGTCTTTATGACCCTCATTTGGAACTGTGATCACTTCTTCTTCGGCTATCAACGTCATATTCTCTAGATTGTTTATCACACCGTTTGCCATGATCGAGTGAGGGAAAAGGACAAAAAAAGAAAAGGCAAGCCCTTAGATTAATCTAAGGGAGAGAAGCTACTCGTCAAGCAAGAGAGAGAGCTCCTACGGAGAGGAGAGTCCATGAGATAATGTCATCTATGCAAATGTATGTTGCAATTAGTCCCTTAAATTTAGAATTGTATTAGTCCTTCTATTAAGTACCATTAATAATATTGCTTACGTGGCACTAACAGAATAGTGAACTAGCCTTTTTTTTAATGATAAAACATTTTTTTAATAAAAAATTGCAAACTTTATTTTACACGTCAAAAACCCATTAACCCCAAAATATTTTTTTTATTTTAAATAAACAACAAATCAAGAAATTAGAAATTTAGAAGAAGGAACACGGGTGGGTTCATATTGACCTTCACCACTATAGTATTCAGCTTTAAATATATAAATATTGAAAGGTGAAGTATGTTTGCAAGAACAAATAAATAAATAGAAAGGAACTAGGATGAGCCAAAGAGCGGTGGTAGTGGCAGTGACGCCCTACAAGGCGGCGGCTTAGATGCTCAGCTCTAAATATAAATATGGGCTTTTTACAAAGAAATCAAAACAAACTAATCAAGAAAAAATGACGAATCAAAATTTTAAAATTAGAATTGCTCTCCCACATTGTCCTTAAACAAATCAGTCTACATGATTCAAATAAGATATCCACTGAATCGAAGACAATGACTTGGCAGCTCACCAACAACCTCGTGGAGTTAGTGAATCAGGCTTCAGGTGAGAACTTTGACTAGATAATTAAGCTCTTGAAGAAACAAGCATTGGTTTGTTTGTTTAATTTAGCCAATCAAACCCAGTTCGCCATTGGTTCTCCTGAACTTCTATGCCGTAGCATTGGGTTTGTCATTAGCCAAACCTAATCATTAGGTTTGATTAGGCACAAAATTTCATGTTCATGGGTTTCTTGTGTGTAAAATAAATTTTGTAATTTTTTTCATTAAAAAAATTGCCACATTATTAAGAAAAATGCCAAGTCACTATTCTATTAACAGAAGTTAATAGAAGGACTAATGTCGCTTATTTTTAAAACTTGAGGGACCAACAACACTCACTTAAAATTTGAAATGCCAATTGCACTTATAAGGTAAATTTCAAGGACCAATAACGTAGTTTTGCCTCTCTTTTTTTTTTTTCTTTTTTTTTTCTTACATTTGAGTTCTTTAAACGATTCTAAAGTCCACCTAGATCTCAATATTGGGTTTTGAATTTTTTGGGTTTGTGTTCTTGTTGTTCTAATCTTATATCTCAATTCATGTGATTTTTGGATTTTAATTTTTTTTATTTAGTTAAAATTGATAAATTAATATTTTTAATTTGTATGCTGGCGTGGATGATGTGGCATTTTAAAAATGTCAAATAAATTTGTTTATTATTATTTTAATGGCTATGTTAGCATTTATTGTGCTAACAATGCACTCCATCGGTAGACAATTTTTGTTTTTCATTTTACACTCTGTTTGTTTCGATGTAAAATATTTTTAGGAAAATATTTTCCCATTTTACGGTGTTTGTTTTGTAGTAAAATATTTAGTCAAAACTAAAATATTTTCAGTCAATTAAATTAACTTAGGCAAATTTGTATAAAATATTTTACACTTAAATTTTTGGTAAAATATTTTACATTTGCTCTCCTCCCTCTTACCCGATTCTTCAACTTCCTCAGTCCTCAATCCCTCTCAAATTTTGCTCTCTCTCTCTCTCTCCTATGACTACTATCCCTTCTTACTCTCAAGTTCTCCGTCCTCTCTCTTCTTTTCTCTCTGGCAGTCCATTGGGACTCCTACTAGTGAGTGGTGAGGCGGTCAGCGTTAATCTCTCTGGTAGTCCATTTCTTTCAGGCCGCATCTCTCAAATTTGGATAGGTGGGTCGTCGGTAGTGGGTTTGGTTGTGGGTTTTGGTGGCTACGTATGGCGTTACTGAGTTTAATTTTGAGTTTTGAGTTTGTTCGGTGGGTTCCAGTGTTGGGCTTTGGTGGCTGGGTATGGCATTGCTGGGTTTAGTTAAGTTTGGAGTTTGTTAGGTGGGTTCCGATGTTGGGTTTTGGTGGTTGGGTATGGCGTTGCTGGGTTTAGTTTTGAGTTTGGTGGCTGGGTACGGTGTTGGGTGATCAATGGTTCAGCGGTTCAATGGTAGTGCGTTGGGGGTGGATTCTAGTGTCGATGGTGGCCGATTGGATGGGTTTATCATTGATCTTGGATTTTTTTTCTTCTTCTCATTGTTATGATGGTGTGGGTGGCTATTGTGGTGATTTGAAGCGTTGGGTTTTGGTGGCAACAACAATCATGGCTTTTTTTCTTTATCCTTCTTCCTAATCTGGAATATGGATTTGGTACCGTTGGTGGTGGTTTGTGCTTACATCCGGTGTTGGTCTATGCTTGCATCAAGTGGTGGTCGGTGGTGGCTGATTTGTACTTGGATTTTTAAGTGTTTTCAAGTGTTTAGGACCATCCAAACACTTGAAAATATTTTACTGAAAATATTTTATGGTAAAATTTTTTACTTGTAAAGTATTTTACATTTGTAAATATTTTACTTCGAAACAAATAAAGCGTTAAAGACTAAAAATAGTAAAATAAAAAAATAGAGACCAAAATAAGGGACAAAATTTTCGCCCCCTTTTAATGACGGATGGGTCAAAAAACCAATTGGATGCCAGTTGTGAAATTATTGCATAACAACACGTAGACACGTGTTATCCCAGTAACGATTATTGCAGTTGTCACTTGCCATACAAAACAAAAAAGAAGGAAAATGGAGATGCGGGGTATCGAACCCCGTACCTCTCGCATGCAAAGCGAGCGCTCTACCATGTGAGCTACATCCCCATGTAAATTTTATCTTCTTCTCCCTTTTTTAAATATAGTTTGTACGTAAAACAATATCACACTCTGCTTCCCTACTTTAAACCCTACAGCTCTTTCATTCAGTACCACTTGCTGTTTTTCCCGCCATGGAAGCCATGGAAATCGACTCACAGAACATTCTCCAGAGAAAACAAGCTACCTATAGCTCCCTGGTAACTATCCCTCTTTCCCTTTTACTATTCTCTTACTCACTAATTTCCACTTCTTCTTTATTTTCTCAACACTTGTCACTTTCCCGAGAAACCATGGGGTAACTTTTTTTTTTTTTTTTTTTCAAAAAACTTGTAAATAATTTATGTGATGATGAGGCTGACATTGTTGATTGCAGGATGATCCTTTTGAGATTCACAAAGAGACATACAGGGGACAGCAGTACAGTCAAATTTACTTCGCTCGTCTCCACTTGATGCGAACCCTCCTCTATTCCCTAGCCCCCAATTGGAAACCCCATTTGCCTGGTAATCTTCTTCTTTTTTTTTGTTTAATCCAAGTTCGTTTCTTTTTACCCTTTTGCCCATTTTGCTTTTCTGGGTTTTTTTTTTTTTTTTTTTTAAATTTCAGTTTAATTATGTTAATTTTCACTTTGATTTTGGGTTTACATTTGAGTTTGTCATTTGTCTTCTTAATCTTTGTGATTTAAAAAAAAAAAAAAGTTTTTGGGGTATTATGAAATTCAGGATTTTGACCTAGGAAGTAAGGACATGACATGACATGGAACATGGCAACACGGCGATTCTTGAAAAATTAGGACACGATATGGTGGTGATATGATAATTAATTAACAGAAAATATATAAAATCAAAGGATTTAAAAAAAAAATATTTATAATAAATTTTTTTTTTCCTCCCAACTCATTGAGGATACACATGCAGAGGTCTTTGGTGTTTTCAGCACAGACGTGGTGAGGATTTTGGAGATATTTTGTCACCCACTTTTTGCTTGTAGGGTTTCCTTGGCTCACGGTAGCTATATTTTATTGGTTGAGAATTTAGCTTGAAGGTTTCTTGTTCATTCTGTGGGGGCACATGGTCAGGGCTTAAATTTAGCTTAGTCATTTCAGTTTTTATCACGTAGTCATTTAGTGAATTCAGAACCTATTGCTTGTTAGGTTTTGACAAGTTACTAATTAGGAAAGATACAGTTCTTTGGACTAATATAGATATGTATTGGGTTTTGCTGGGTTGCAGTTTGCACAATTTTGGAATTGGAAAAAGACAGGGAATGCATCATTGTCGGAACTCTGTACAAGCACATGAAACTCAAACCTTGCATTCTTGATGAATACTCCAAGGAGGTATTTTAGTTGTCAATGAATGTGTTATATTTTCTTCCATATTTTTTTCCCTATTTTGGTTTTAATGGTTGAGAATGAAGTTTTAAAAATAAAAGCTTTTAATTGCAATCTACAGAGATCTGTGACTCCGCTTGTCAAGCCTCATAATTTTATGCATCCAGATGATAAGCTAGTCTTAGAAGACGACAGTGGAAGAGTAAAGCTTAGTGGGAGTGTCCTCTTACCATCTATATACGTAACAGGTTTGTATAATGAAAAATATAATATACTAACATGAGAAAATTCATGTCAGGATCTGATGGTAGGTCGCTAGTTTGTTTTAAGCTATTGGGGAGAAAACCTCAATTTTTGTATGAAAATGAATTGCTCAAGCTTATTCGTGTGTGGTTTATATCATCGGTAGTTGTAGTAGGGTTGGTTTTCTAGAGCTCTGGTCCATTTTCAGGTAAAGTCAATTTATGTGGGTCCATTTTCTAGAGCTTTGGTCCATCGTGTAGCTAACTCCCATAGAAGAACTAATCATATTCGAGGCATAGAGGTGGATGGTGTTCTCTATGAGGATGAGGAAGAGGTGTGGGCTAAGGTGGTCCATTTTTATCAGAGTTTGTACACTAAGTCAGACACTTGGCGCCCATCTATGGATGGATTAGAGTTTGCTAGTATTGAGGAGGATGAGCAGCTTGATTTAGAGAGGGATTTTTCTAAGGAGGAAGTGGTAAAGGTCCTCCAAGAGATGGAAGGTGATAAAGCCCCAGGTCCTAATGGTTTCACTATGGCATTTTTTCAAAAATGCTGGAGTGTAGTGGAAAAAGACGTCATGGCCTTTTTTGATCATTTCCATAGAAGCTCAGAGTTTAAACGGTCTTTGAATGCTTCTTTCCTATCTTTGATTACCAAGAAAAATAATGCATTGAACATCAAAGATTTTAGGCCTATCAGCTTAGTGGGCAGTGTGTATAAGCTTTTGTCTAAGGTTTTGGCAAATAGATTGAGGCGGGTGCTGGATAAACTTATTTCGGAGTCACAGAATTCTTTTGTTGGTGGCAGATAGATTTTGGATTCAGTGCTTATTGCTAATGAATGCTTAGACAATAGACTGAAATGTCGTACTCCAGGGGTGGTGTGTAAGTTAGACATTGAGTGATCATGTGAATTGGGACACTTTGTTTTATCTGTTGGAGAGGATGGGCTTTGGGGGTAGATGGAGGAGTTGGCTCAAGACTTGTGTCACTATCGTTCGCTTCTCAGTTTTGGTTAATGAATCTCCTGTTGGTTTCTTTGGTAGCTCTAGAGGTCTTAGACAAGGTGATCCTTTGTCTCCCCTTCTCTTTCTTTTGATCATGGAGGTTTTAAGTCGTATCCAGAAGAAAACTGAGGAAGGAGGTTTCATTCAGGGTTTTCATGCAGGTCCTAGTATTTCTACTGATATCTGTATTTCTCACCTTTTATTTGCTGATGATACCATTCTTTTCTGTGATGCCTCTAGAGAGCAGATTCTTTCTATTAAGCTGGTTTTGACTTGTTTTCAAGCTTTTACTGGTTTGAAGGTGAATGTGGGGAAAAGTGAAATTGTTCTTGTTGGGGAGGTGAGTAATATTTAGACTTTGGCTAATATTCTTCAATGCAGGGTGGCTAGTTTGCCTATGCTTTACTTGGGTATGCCATTGGGAACCTTGTATAAATCAACCTCTATATGGAATCCGATCTTTGAGAGGATGGAAAAGAAGCTTTCAGGTTGGAAGCGGCTCTATTTGTCAAAGGGTGGTAGACTCACTTTGCTGAAAAGTACCCTTTCAAGCCTTCCGACTTATTACCTTTCCCTTTTTACTATCCCTAAACCTGTGGCTACAAGATTGGAACGCATTCAGAGGAACTTCTTGTGGGGTTCATCAGTTAAAGTGTTTCAAATATCCTTTGGTGGTTTGGGAAAAGGTTTGCCTACCGCGCGAGTTGGGTGGGTTGGGAATTTGGAATTTAGCGTCTTTTAATCAGGCTCTCCTTGGGAAATGGCTTTGGAGGTATGGCCATGAAACCACTCATCTGTGGCGAAGGGTCATAGCCATGAAATATGGGGAGGGAAAAGGGGGTTGGTGCACTAGAGCTAGTAGAAGGGCTCATGGTTTGTGGGTTATGGCGGAGTATTAGTGAAGGGTGGGATACTTTTGCTAAGCATTTCTCCTTTGTGGTGGGGGATGGTTCTCATATTCTGTTTTGGCATGATAAGTGGACTGAGGATGTTCCTCTTAAAATTCTTTATCCTCAGTTATTTTTGTGCTCAGCCAATAAGGAGGCTTGTATTTCTGGAGTGTTAAGCCCTCTAGTGAGTGATAATGATAGAGTGTGGAGTTTAAGATTTTATAGGGAATTCAATGATTGGGAGTTAGCGGCTTCCTACTTCCTACTTCATGTCATCCAAACCCGAATTCCTAGGGGTGGAGGGTGTGATAGGCTTTGTTGGGATCTTAATGGAAGTGGGAAGTTTGATATTCGGTCTTTTTATCATAAGATTCGAAATGCAGCTTCTTTCACTTTCCCTTGGAAGGGCATTTGGAAAGCTAAGGTTCCTAAAAGGGTGGCTTTTTTCACGTGGACAACAGCTCATGGTCAGATTCTTACCTTGGATAACCTTATGCTTCGTGGTCGCTCTTTGGTGAATCGTTGTTGTATGTGCTGTTGTAATGCGAAATTTGTGGATCACTTGTTACTTTTTTGTCCGATAGCTCATTCTTTGTGGATGTATATGCTCCAGCTGTTTGGGATCAATTGAGTCATGCCAGGTTCAATTGTGGACTTATTATTTTGTTGGTATAATTGGCTTGGAAAGCATAGTTCTGATATTTGGAATTTGGTTCCAGGCTGTTTATTGTGGACCATTTGGACCGAATGAAATCGATGGTCTTTTGAGGACGAGGGAAAAACTGTGGTTCAATTATTAGAGCTTTGCCAACGGACCCTCTTTGATTGGTCTCGTTGTTGGGGTTTCTCGGATTGTTCTACCCTTATAGATTTTCTTTCATCTATTAAAATAGATTAGGGGCTATTTTCGTCTTTTTGTTCCTTTTTCCTTCGTTCACTACCACGAACTCATTGTATTGTTCGTGCTTTTCTTTTATTAATAATATTCTCTTTTTACTTATAAAAAAAAAAAAACCTATGAATTTGAACTTCCTTACTCCTAAAAATGCTTCTTATTGCTAGCCTGATGGATGCCGGTTTTATTGAATTTTTCTTTTAAATCATCATAATAATTGGTTTAGGAGTACAATTCATTGGATGGTTATGATCAACCCACATTTAATGCATATCAACTTCTTAATGTTATTTTCACCTCTTTACTTATTTATGTTTGGAATGAGTAGTGAGTGATCTACTCAGCTATTCTTATATTCTGAAGTTTGTGTAAAATTTGGGCTGCAGTTAGTCTGTCTTGTCTCTTGTTGCCCCTAAGAAATGGAACTTGTAGGACCAAAAGATTTTGAATAATTATCTGTTTAAAGCATGTTTATTTATTTTTTATTTTTTTATAAAGCATGTTTATTTGTATTAACTTACTGCATGTGATAGGTGTTGTTGTTGCTTTGCTTGGAAAGGAAACTGATGCTGGAGATTTCTTGGTCCAAGATGTCCTAGAAGCCGGCCTACCACCCCAGATAGAGCATCCCCTTAAACCAAGTATGATCTGGTCTCCTTCTTAAGTTTTCCACCTTACAGTAAATTTCCTGTATGAGTGACTTTTTTGTTAGTCAAATGCATTCATGTAATTTTTGGAATAATATCTTCTAACAAATCATGGAACTATTCTGCAATATGTATCGAATGTCAAATTATAGAAACAGGAATTAATATATGTTAATTGTTCATTATATAAAAAACTCCAGTTAGAAAATCAAATTGAGACCAACAATGAATGAATATTGAATATAAAATCAAACTCCTACATTTAAAAATGATAGTATTGGTTATCAATTAAATTATCTCAGTAGGAAATAAGTTCACACTCACATTAACAGATGAAGTTCTGAATATGTATGTGGCAAGAAAACATCTCGTGGAAGTTAAATTCCATCATTTTAACTGATATTTTTAGTCCATTTTGAATTTAACTTCAATATGTGTAAGTTTCTACTTGGAAGTGTAAGTTGGTTTTTTTGCTCCTTATTCATATCAATGTAAAAATAGTCTCTTTTAGTACGAGTCTAAATATGTTGCTTGACTTATCTTTTTCTATCTGTTATTAATAACTTGGGAATTGTGAAGGATATTTTTGCAGGAGTATATATGGTTGGAACTCTGTTATACCTGACTCAATTTGGCTAGTAATTTGTGAAAGGTAGACAGATATTGGACTCTTTTTTTGATTGCTTCAGAATGCATTGATAGTAGATTGAAGTCAGGTGTTCCAGGAGTGTTGTGTAAGTTGGATGTGGAGAAGGCATATGACCATGTGAGCTGGGGTTTTTTAATATATATGCTTCAGCGCTGTGGGTTTTCAAAGAAATGGAGAAAGTGAATAATGTGTTGCATCTCTACTGTTAAATTCTCCATTTTGATCAATGGTAGTCCTTCTGATTTTTTTGGTAGTTCTAAGGGGATTCGGCAAGGGGACCCCTTGTCTCCGTTGCTATTTGACATTGTTATGGAGGGGTTGAGTTGTTTGTTGGATGTGGCTGTTACTTCTAGTCAGTTCTCAGGCTTTTCTGTAGGTAATACGGCTGGCAACTCGGTGATGGTGTCTCATCTTTTGTTTGCTGATGATACTCTTATTTTTTGTGACGCTGATTCTTTGCATATAGCTTGTTTGAGAGCAATCCTAGCTAGATTTGAGGAGGTCTCAGGCTTAAGGATTAATTTGGGGAAATCTGAGTTGGTTCCTATAGGGGAGGTCTACAATATGGATGTGTTGGTGGGGATGCTGGGTTGTAGGCTATCCTCTCTTCCATTGAGATATTTGGGGCTACCGTTAGGAGCTAAATTTAAGGAGTTGTCAATTTGGAATCCTATTTTGGAGAAGATGGAAAGGAGGTTAGCAGGGTGGAAGAGGTTGTATCTATCTAAGGGGGGTAAGGTAACTCTTATTAAAAGTACTCTTTCCTCCTTACCTACATACTTCCTTTCCCTTCTGCCTCTACCTGGGAAGGTGGCAAATCGTATGGAGAAGTTACATCGAGATTTTTTGTGGAGTGGTATTAATGGTGACTCTAAATTACACTTGGTCAATTGGGCTCAGGTTTGTAAGCCGTTGCAGGTTGGAGGGTTAGGTATTAGACGATTGAGGAGTTTTAATGCTGTCTTGTTAGGAAAATGGTTATGGAGGTATGGCATGGAGACCGATGCTCTATGGAGGAAGGTTATTGAAGTGAAATATGGGAATGATTGGGGTGGTTGGTGCACGAAAAAGGTGACCAGTGCTTATGGTGTTAGTTTGTGGAGACATATTAGGAGTGCTTGGACACTTTTTTCTAAACTTCTTCTGTATGATGTGGGGGATGGTACTCGAGTGAAGTTTTGGAAGCATGTATGGTGTGAAGATCGTACTTTCCAAGAGGCTTTTCCAGAGCTCTATTGTATTAGTAGAATAAAGGATTCTTCAGTAGCGGAGGTTATGTGTTGGTCTGGTGGGAGGATTCATTGGGATGCTAAATTTCGTCGTCCTCCACAGGATTGGGAACAAGAATCCTTTGATCGGTTTATGGATATGGTCTACTCTTCGACGGTACGAGGTTTGGGTCCGGATCAGTTGTGTTGGAAGCCAGCAAGGGGTAGAGGTTTTGAGGTTAGAGGATTCTATCTTTCTTTCTACCCTCCTACCATCTTATCCTTCCCTTGGAAGTTGATTTGGAAATCGAAGGTTCCTCCAAGGGTAGCTTTCTTTTCATGGTCTGCTTCTTTAGGTAAGATTTTAACAACAGATAATCTTCGCAAACGACGTGTGCTAGTTCTGGATTGGTGCTATATGTGTAAGAATTGTGGGGAGTCAGTGGATCATCTTCTTCTTCATTGCCCCATTGCTTGTGAGTTGTGGTCGTTGGTGTTTTGCTTATTTGGAATTCATTGGGTTATGCCTCAGAAGGTTATTGAGTTGTTTGAGTCTTGGCAGGGTAAGTTTGGAAGACATAGAAATATAGAGTTGTGGAGAATTGTGCCTCATTGCTTGTTATGGTGTATTTGGCGTGAAAGGAATGAGAGATGCTTTGAGGGCTGTGAACGCTCTATAGTAGAGATTAAGTCTTTTTTCCTACACACTCTCCTTGATTGGAGTGTGGTTTTTTCTCATTTTTCTTGTTATTCCCTTCCTGTTTTACTTGATCGTTGTAATCTTGGTTATTGATTTATGCCCCCATAGTACATTCCCAATGTACTCGGGTTGGCTGTTCTTCATTTTTTAATAAAATTTTCGGTACTTATCAAAAAAAATTTGGCTAGTAAATGCATGGATATCCCTTTTATCCTTGTCCTAACTGAAGTTGTTTCAATCATGTCTGCGAGTCGGCATATCTTTTCTATAAGCTTTGCCTTGATTTCATTAAATTTGAAATTTGCAGGAGAAGACAAGCATGTTGTTTTTGTATCAGGGTTAAGTGTTGGGGGAAGCACTTCTAATCCTCTCCAGTTTCAGCTTCTTATTGATCATATAACAGGACATTTAGGAGATGAGAAGGTTCATTTTGTCTTCCTTCAGTCTGTTACGTTGCTTTATTTTTTTGGTTGATTGAGTTACTTGCTTTTTAAGTGCAAACTAATCTAAATGGCTAATTTATAGAACTATGAAATGAACAGGAGCAAGGCATTGCAGCAGAAATAGTTCACGTAGTACTTGCTGGGAATTCTGTTGAATTTCCTCGTGGTCTTCTCAATGGACAGGCAATACATTTATTTCATTTTGGTTTCTTCTGTGGATAAGCAGATTCAACATTTTCATTTTCTACAATTCTATTCTATAACACCAATCAAATAATTCTTTTCTATAACGATATATTTCTGTTGTGATTTCTTTTAATAAATATGTTATTTTTCTTTTGATTGTTAGAAACAATAGGTGCTAATATATGTGCTTGAACTCATAAGTGATTTCCTTTTATTTATCATTTTCATTGTTTTTGGGAGAAAAATAAACAATGACCTCTTTGTGGGTTTCTCAAGCAGCTATTACCTAACTCATGATCTCTGCTATATCATCAGCCTTTGTGCAAGTTCTGAACAGACTTACTTTTTATCTCTCATTGTAAAACTTTCATTCAATGTGCTATTATTGTGAAAATTCACTGTAAGTCTGGTAAAGCTAAAATTATCTCCTGAGCCCATTTTATGGAGCGGGCATAGAAGATACTTCAGTTTTTGAATCCATTAGAGGAAAATAAAAATTAGATGCCCATATCGCATAATAATTTTCAGGATAGCAGATGAGTGTTTGTACCAAGAATAAAAATCTTCTTGGAGAATTGTTTTAGAAATTTTAGGGGAGATCTCATGATTTCTCCTTTTTCTATTTCCCTCTCCATTAGTCCGTTTGTTGGTTCATTAAAAGTTGTTGAAGGTTAGGACAGGATCTCTCCTCCCAATGCCCTACTTTGACATGTCCATCCCTGGTTAATGGCCTTTGTATGTCTGTCACTTGTCCATTAGTCTGTTTGTTGCTTAGTTTAGGGCAGGATCTCTCCTCCCAAGGCCCTACTTCGACATGTTCAACCCCTCATTGCCAATTGGAAGGGCTAGTGTTTTTAAGAGATTTAGTTGAGTTATAGCCTGCAAGAGGTATGTCTTACATCTGAAGCTATAAATTATTGTGGCTCCTAATTCTTAGAACTTATTTTGATAAGAGTAGAGAATATACAGTTCTGACACGGTTTTAATGAATAGGAGATGGAGTTGGTGGGGGCCTTTACTCATACATTGGAGTCGCAGTCCTCCTATTGAGGGTGGAGATAAGATGAGGTGGTGTTTGGGGTCGAAGGGGGGTTTTTGATATAAAGTCCTTTTATAATGCGTTGAGGGGATCAAGTTGACGTAGGACAAGGGGGAACAAGGTAATCCGATTTAGAACACCAAGGGCAGATCTGGTATAGCTTGGGTTTTGAAGAATTAGAGTTAGGTTTTGGTGGGGAATAGGGTAGAAAATAATGGGGATTATAGGGTTTCCATAGGGACAAGGATTAATAGGGTTTTAGCAATGAAATCAAAGGTGAAATTCAAGATTTGGGTTGCTGTGAATAGTGATGTGAACAGTTACTGTGAATAGTAAAATTAAAGAAAATAAATAAATTCTAGAAATCACACCTAGGGTTCCTTGGCATCACACCTCAGAGAATGTTGTATCACACAAAACATAAAAGAAAGCATAGCTCTTAAATTCTTTAAACATTCATTAATAATCATTTCAATAGTAAGTACTACAACTCTTTAAATAGAAGACTAATACCTAATCTTAGTTGAACTAGGATTTCTTAAAACCCTAATAAGACTTGGAATTGGACTCAGGCTTTTACTACTAAGCCCAACTAAATAACCAAACTTAAAATTAAGCCCAAAAGAAGATCTAATGAACTGTTAGCACAACACATTCCAGAATATTATGAAATTACAAAACTGCTCTTGATACATAAAATCAAATATAATATAATAAATCAGTCTTCCCATTGCTTCCTGCATCACAAACTCTATTACTTTTCCTTGGAAGAGTATTTGGGTGTGAAGGCTCCACGTCATGTGTCATTTTTTGTCATGTGTCATTTTTTGTTTGGACAACTGCATGGGGGAGGGTTCTCTCACAATGGACCATTTGAGGAAAAGGGGCTGCACTATTATGGATTGGTGTTTCCTGTGTAAATGTAATGGGGAGAGTGGACCATTTGCTTCTACACTGTGGTGAGGTTTTTCGGTTAAGGAGCTTTGCCCTTAGATCTTTTGGTGTTTCTTGGGTACTACCTAAAAGGGTTATTGACTTGCTAGCCAGTTGGAGGAATTGGTTGGGTAAGCATTCTTCAAATGTTTGGAATTTGGTACCACATTGTGTAATGTGGATTATTTGGAGGGAGATAACTAATCGCATATTTGAAGATTTGATGCTTTCTAGGGATAAGCTCTTAGAGTTGTTTGCGACCACTTTCTTTGATTGGTCTCGTGCGTGGGGTTTTACTTCTTCGAAATCCATTCTATTGTTTTTAGATTCACTTTTTTCTAGTACAAAAGTTGTTTTGTTTTCCTTTGTTGCTTGTACATATTTCTTTCATTTACTTCATCTCTTTGATGGAGCAGCTTCTTTTTAAGACAAATTTTTCTTACCTTTAAAAAAAAAAAAAAGTAGAGAACAGAAAGTCTGGGAGTTCTCAGTTTTGTTTCTTAAAATCTTCAAGAGTGAAATTTATGATCATAAGTCAAGAATCATTAATACACATGACAATAGTCCATTACTGCATTTCCATTAATGGTGATTTTATTCAAAATATGCAGAACTTGGCTTCAAAGGATCAATCAAGGCTGTCTGAGCCTATTAAAGAGCTAGATATCTTTTTGACACAGGTTAATATCATTATTTTGTGTGCTAATTTAGCTCCTTTCTGCCCCTCATTGGGAATGAAGATGCTTATATCTTACTTATTTCTAGGTTGCTGCTAGTTTGCCTTTAGATATCATGCCAGGATCTGATGACCCAGCTAACTTCTCCTTACCTCAGCAGGTTTGTCCTTGAAAGCATATATACATCATCATCTTCTTCATCATTTGATTTGTTGCTAATGTCTTTTCCTTTCAGCCATTGAATAGATGCCTTTTCCCTGGGTCTTCAGCTTATAACACTTTTAGGTCTTGTACTAACCCTCATTGTTTTGAGGTTGACAATATCAGGTATAAGATGGTCACAGAATTTATCCCCCCCACCCCCCACCCCCCCCCCCCCCGCCCAAAAAAAAACACATACAGAAAAAAATAAAAAGGAAAGAATAAGACTTTGACAATGTGTGTTCTGGATTCAAGGCTTCTTGGAACATCGGGACAAAACATAGATGATCTTGAGAAGTATTCAGAGGCAAAGGATAAACTTGAATTCATGGAAAGGACACTAAGGTGGAGGCATTTGGCACCGACAACACCTAATACTCTTGGTATATCTATAATACTTGACCATCAATCTGATTTCTTTTCTTCTGTTAACTCTGTTGCTTGGCTCTGAAAATTTCTTAGAGGCTTAGTAGCTGACTAATTTGATATTGGAAAAATTATTCATAGAAGAAATTGGGAGAGTTCAATGAGTAAATTTGAAAAATATAATTTTTCATGAAGTTGTGTTTCTCTTCTGTTTATGTAGTTAAATTAATATTCATGTTGTTACTATCTTCCAGGGTGTTATCCTTTTGTGGACAGGGATCCTTTCTTCATTGATAGCTGTCCTCATGTTTACTTTGTTGGTAATCAGGATAAATACAAAACTGACTTAGTAAAGGGTACTTTCTTCTTAACTTGCAAATCTCAATTAAATCATCAGTATTTAATAACATGTTACTTTTTAAGCCCTCCCAGGGAAATAAAAAAATTTCATTAGATGACGACTATGATGATAACTTTTGAGTGCAGGGTCAGAAGGGCAGTTGGTGAGACTCATATGCATTCCTAAATTCTGTGATACAGGAGTTGCTGTTGTGGTGAGCTTTTAAACTTGTTAAAAGCTTTAAATATAAACTTTTAAGCATATCGGGGTGCTGATGAACTTTCAAGGAATTAGCACTAAAGAATAAGCTTTAAACATGTTAAACTTTCATGAGGGTGCATGTGCTTTTATGTCATCTCCCATAATCAACCAATGCCTTCAATCCCTTCTATAATCTGAGGTAAAAACAGTCAAAAGAAAAGAGAAATGGAACTTGTGCTTGATGTCTGTTGAGTCAGTGGCTTGATTAGTCAAGCAATATTGCCAATTACAATAAGCAAAGGAAAACCGACTATGCCTTGGATTGGCTTAAGGATTCCACCTCTTGCATGTCGTGTAATTTGGCTTGGAATAGAAGAATTCTATTCCAGTTTGGACTCGGTGAAGTGTAGCCACCAAGTTGGTTTTTTCTACTATAAATATATATATATATATATATATATATATATATATCTATCTATTTATCTGTGGTCTTGCTAAAGATTAATTATCTTTTTTTTTTTTTTTTATAAGTAATAAGGATATATATTCAAGAAACACTGCCTTATGCAGAAAAACATAAGGCAGAGAGAAAAGTACAAATAGAGAAGATAAAGAAGAGAGAAAAAAGCAAGGGAAAGATACTAAATACAAAGGAGAGAGCTAAGGAACATAGGGAGAGTCACTAGAGGTGATTCCCCAAGCCCTAGACCAGTCAAAAGGGAGCCACTGAAAGAAGCCAATAATTGGTCATCCAAGCTTTCCAAGTCCTCAAACGTCCTCCAATTTCGCTCCCTCCAAAGACACCACATTAAACACAAAGGAGCTAAATTCCAAATGCTAGACAAATGTTTTCCAGGCCAATTCTACCAACCAAAGAGAGTATCTGCAGCCGTTCTTGGCAAGACCCATGAAATCCCAAAAGATCTAAACACCAAACTCCACAACCTATGAGCCTTACCACAATGAAGTAACAAATGATCTATCGTCTTCCCATTACAACAGCACATAATGCACCGTTCAACAAAAACCATCCCTCTACCCCTCAAATTGTCACCTATAAGGATCTTATCCCACACAGCGGTCCACGTAAAGAAGGAGACATGTCGAGAAGCCTTAACCTTCCATACACCTTTCCAAGGAAAAATAATGGGTAATGGGCTTCTTAACTTATTGTAAAACGATCGAACCACAAAATCCCCGTTCTTTGTCAACTTCCAGTGCAGACGATCTCTATTCACAATGGGAGGTAGATTTGAATCCAAGGTGCGGAGAAAATCATCCACATCACCCGTTTCCCAATCATTTGGTCTTCGAGTAAAATGAACATCCCAGCTTCTCCGTTCCTCTATCCCTAAATATCCATGTTTTGGCAGAGATTTTGGGATGCCGGATTGGGTCTTTGCTTATGACCTATCTTGGTATGCCATTAGAGGCTTCCTATAAGTCCCCTACTGTTTGGAATCCTATATTGGAAAGAATTGAGCGTAAGTTGGCTGGTTGGAAGAAGTTGTATTTGTCTAAAGGTGGAAGACTAACGTTGCTTAAGAGCACTCTATCTAGTCTTCCTACTTATTATTTATCTCTTTTTACCATCCCTACGCATGTGGCCAATAAAATTGAGAGGTTGCAATGTAATTTTTTGTGTGGGGATTCCAAGACACATTTGGTGGGATTGGATAAGGTATGTGCACCTTTGGAATATGGTGAGTTAGGGGTAAGGAAATTAACTACTTTTAATAAAGTCTTACTAAGGAAGTGGTTATGGCGGTTTGGGATCGAGGAGACAAGGCTTTGGAGAAGGGTTGTAGCTCTAAAGTTTGGGGAAGATTGGGGGAAGGGGGGGGGGGGGTTTGGACTTCCACGCTAGGTAGAGGGGTTCACGGGTGTGGCCTGTGGAGAAGTATCCGAATGGGTTGGGTGGAATTTAGCAAAAATATTCGGTTTGAGGTAGGAGTGGGAGATAGAGTTAAGTTTTGGACAGATCAATGGTGTGGGGAGTCTCCACTTCTATTGACTTTTCCAAATGTGTTTAGGTTGGCTTCCGATAAAGAGGCAAAGATGTGAGACACATACCCTTCCACCCTGACTACCATTAGCTTTAAAACCTCGAAGCAACCCAGCCCCTTTAGCTCTTTTCGTCATCCTACTGAAGACTTCCATCATAACCAGAAACAACAAGGGAGATAGTGGGTCCCCTTGTCTCAATTCCCTTGAGCTCCCAAAAAAATCGGCTGGAGACCATTAAACAAGACAGAATTGGACTGTAGATATGCAAGTGCGGATCCACCTGCACCACCTCCTCCCAAATCCCATTCTCTTCAACAAATCTAGAAGAGCCTCCCAGTTCACATGATCATAGGCTTTCTCAATATCTAGTTTGCAAACAACCCTTGAGGTCTTACTCTTCACCCTGTTATCAACACACTCATTAGCAATAAGAACTGAATCAAGAATGCCTGCTGCCCACAAAACTGTTTTGAGACTCAGATATCAACTGATCCAAAACCTCCTTCAGGCGGTTTGCCAAAACCTTAGCCAAAATCTTGTAAACACTCCCCACCAAACTAATAGGTCTAAAATCTCAAATATTGGAGGCACCCTTCTTTTTAGGGATTAAGTCTATGAACGTTGCATTGAAAGATTTTTCAAACTTACTATGTTGATAAAACTCTTCAAACACAGCTAAGACATCCCTCTTCACAACTCCCCAACAATGGTGGTAGAAAGCCATAGAGAAACCATCAGGACCTGGAGCTTTATCTCCTTTCAACTCTTTGACAACTCGAAGATCCTCCTCCTTTTCAAACCTCCGTTCAAGCTAGTCCCTCTCCAACCCCTCCAGACCTTCCACAAAAGGCCTCCACTCCTCAGTCTTCCTGTACAAGTTTTTATAAAACTGTACAACTTGGTTTGCCATCTCAAATTCGCCTTCATAAGTAACCCCATTCACCTCCAACATATTAATATGATTATACCTTCTCCGAGAATTGGCCACCTTGTGGAAGAATTTGGTATTGTTATCTCCTTACTTAATGCAAAGCATCCGTGACTTCTGTCTCCCCGAAACTTCTTCCAAAGAGAGAAGGTTCTGTGTTTGAGATCTCAACACAGCCTTCTCATCAATCTCCACTTCGGAGAGGCCATACTCCCCTTCCTTAGCATCCAATAATTTCAAAGCCTCCAACAATTCTTTTTTTCACTGCTCTACAGTTCCAAACTCCCTACGGTTCCACTGAATAATATCTTCCTTCAAAGCCTTCAGCTTCTTGGCAAGTACAAAACTGGGAGTACCTGAGAAGGTATATCGATTCCACCAAGAGTGGACCCTATCTTTGAACCCAACCGACTTTAGCCACATTTTCTCGAACCTAAATGGATTTTTCCCCCTTAATATCCCTCCTGCCTCCACTAAAATGGGGAAGTGGTCTGAAATAGGACGAGGTAAGGAAAGTGATCGTCCCAGTCATGAGAAATCAGGGCCCTGTCTATCCTAGACATCGAAGGCTGATCCGAGCCACTAGACCATGTATAACTCCCTCCTTCCAACGGTAAATTTATCAAATTAAGCTCCCCAATGAACTCATAGAACATCTCTATAGCTAGGGTAAGGCGAGATCCACCCAACCGTTCACTAGGAAAGCGAACAATGTTAAAATCCCCTATGTAACACCATGGAACTTCCCATAGTTGCTGAATTCCAATCAACTCATCTCACATCTGGCCCCTCAAATTATTATCATTCGGGCCATAAACCCTAGAACAAGCCCAAATAAAACCATCCCCCGTACCTTGCCACCGAATTGATACAAAAAATTTACCCATCATAACCTCCATCTTTTCTAAAGACCTCCTATCCCACATCAACAAAACCCCACCCACTGTTTGATTTGCATCCAAAGCTACCCAATCTACAAAGGGGCAACTCCATAAGCTACAAATCAACTGACTATCCAAGCCCGCAAGCTTAGTTTCTTGAAGACAAATTACATCACAATTCCATTCCCTGTAATAAATTTCTAACTACCAAACGTTTCCGCAAATCATTCAATCCTCGAACATTCCATGACACCATTTTCAACTTCATTGAAACTGTAAACTCCCTACCACAACCTCAGTAATGCAGTGAAAGAAAACTATCTTCCATCATAATTAACCGAGGAAATCAAATTCCTCAACTCCCTCTTCCCTTTATCCTTGGAGACAGTTTTTCGGTAGGCAGCATCTTTCTTGTGTTGACTTACCTCTGCCTCAATCTCCGTCTTAAGCCTTTGTAATAACATAATACACATCTTTTCATGTCAGCCCAAAGAAAGCCCCATCATTTTACTAAAACTGGGAATTCTATGTTTCACCCAGTTAGAAACATTCAATGTATTTTCACAACTCAACACCTCCGTTTTACCATTCACTTCTGTTGACACAACCAACCCCAGAGGATTAATAGTCGTCAGGGGGGAAAAGCTATCTACTTCTCCCAAGCTCACATCTACACAAACTGTTTTTACCTTAGTCAATGCCAACACTGACTAGTTAGCCAGGTGGGAGGTGTCTTTTCCCTGAATATCTCTTGCACAAACAACCCGACCACCTTCATCTCCACCCTGAATACCCAACTCCTCAGACCCAATTTTCAATGGATCCAGAATATAATTGGATAACTCAAGACCTTTAGAAGCCCTGTCACCCTCTATTTCTGCCTTACCCAGTGAGAACAGAGGCTCACCGGTGTGAAACCCCTCAGAACAACGAAACCCAGCCTCCGCTGAGGTCTCTGGAAGGCAACCCACCTTCTCTAGAATCGCCGGCAAGCCCTCGGCGTGAAACCCAACAAACCCATCAAAGGAGGACTCGGTGTTGGCCTTCTCTAGTGGCGCCAGAGACGCCGGTGACTCCACGGCACCTTTAGAAGCCTTGTCACCCTCTATTTCTGCCTTACCTAGTGTTCTCTAGAATCGCCGGCGAGCCCTCGGCGTGAAACCCAACAAACCCATCAAAGGAGGACTCGGTGCCAGCCTTGTCCAGTGGCGCCGGAGACGCTGGTGACTCCATGACGTAAGAACCAGCAGAATTCGTGTAGCCCGATAACCCATTCTGAGCAACCAAAAGATCGTGGGATGCGATGGACATCGCTGAAGCTTGGGTATCATGATTCAGAGGTTTCGAGAAAGAGCTCTCACCCACTACCATCCTAGTTGGGCTTGTGGGCTTTGGATGATAAACTTGTAGGCCCTCTTGAGTGTTACACTCTTGGACTGAGCCCACCACAAAAAAGTTTTGAACCCGTGAGTGCTCCTGACTCCTAGTAACCCATTTAGAACCACCTTTATTCACCACAGAAATTTGATAACCCCGTGACCCACTTGAAGGACCCACCTCTAACTATTATTATTGACCCAAAAAGAATTCCTCAGTCCACCTTTATTAGAGTTCCATACTACTACACGCCTAATAAGTAATACCTTCCCCATCCACCTCTACGGTCAAGCCTCCTCCTGTCCAGTCAGGATGCCTCGCTTCATGCTCTTTTCCATATGCATGTTTATTCCAGTTTGAATGGATTTTCAACGGAGATCTCCTTTTTCTTTTTACCGTCTTTGTCTCACCAAATTCAAACTCCTCATTAATGCACTGGGAACCCACTTCTCTTCCTTCAAGACTCGCCGGACCTGAAATGCCCACTGGCCTCTGTTCAATAAATGGGTTCTGCTTCTCCCTTTTATCATCCTCTAATTGCAATTTCATTTTATCTTGGGCACTGACCAAGTTTGGTTGATACGTGCCCCCTGATCTGAACCTGAGGCCCACGCACCGTATCGGCAAAGGTTTTAAAAAGGTTGAACCCCTGACTTATCCTTATTATGCTGAGCTATGAATTTCGAGCTGCCAGACTCACCATTCACATAGTTCTAACCCAAAAACCCTCCATCCATTCTTAGCTCTACCTTCTAGAATAAAAATGGACCACCTAGATCCGCCAACTTTAAACTCAGTCAAGAGTAGGAACATGCCAAAAGAATTGGAGCTCCATTGGAGGGTGTAAGCTAAACCACCTTCCCTTAACGAATAAAAAATCTTCGGACTGATCCCAACAACAATCTGTTCTATACTCTTCATCAGCCATTGTGCCACATTCTTACCCATGAATACCGACTTCATGAAGTACCTGCTCTGCTCAAAAATCCTTAACCAAAAAAACCGTCCCCCTTCCTCTACCACTAGTTGAAAAAATTTGGATTCAAGAAAAAAACTGCGGATGCAACCCATATTCAAACCACTCAAAGTTTTAATAAAGATTAATTATCGAGAGCCGAATAGGTGAGAAAGAGTAGCTGCACAATAGACTTATCAGATACAAAAGGGTGTTCTTTATTCTTTATGAGAGAGAGCCAAGGGTGTATCTAGGGTGAAATTGCTTGTGTTCTACTATTGTAATCTCCTTATTTTCTAGTGGAATTTTCTCTGTCATTGCTTGTGGACGTAGGTAGGCATATTGCCAAATTGTCTAAATTCTGTGTCTAAATTTCTTCTCTCTTCCTTAATCTTGCGTAAATGGTTTATTTTCACTACAGTAAATCCATTTTGAAAGATGGAAGCCTCCTAATAGTTCAAACTATGAGCTAGGTGTGTAATAACTAATTGTCACACATCTATGGTCCTTGGACTGAGCCTATGTTACGCGAATAAAATTGCTTAAAGAAGATGACTGATTAATTGATGTGATTTCATATTATGTGTTACACTATAAAGTATAGATTTCATACTCTCCATAAAATACAACATGTTTAATCAATATTCTTAGTGTGTCAAATGTCAATAAATCTATGGTAGTTATAAAAAAAAAAGTTGGGAATTGAGGATTTTCTTTTCTTTTTACAGTTCTGCTTTGAAGTTTATATGGTAATATTGTGCATACATCCTTACAGAAAAATATTCATGGATACATGCTTAAATTAATATTTTTTCCCATTTTGCAGCTAAACTTGAGAAATCTTGAATGCCATACTCTCAGTTTTGGGACTGAATTCAGCTCATAACATGATGGTAAGAAATTCTGCTGGTATTCAGAGCTCTAGATAAAGTTTAACTTCGGCTTATTCTCATAATTATGAATAATGTTGTAGTAATAGTGAATAAATATTGAAAGAGATTCAGTCATGATACTGCAACCCTTCATGTCACCATGTTTCTTTTAATATCATGGTTTGATTGAAAATGTCACAAGTAACCTAATAAAGAGCATCGAAGCATTGTGGCTACTTAATTAATGATGAAGATTATATAAAGCAGTTTTTTTTTTTTAATCAATTTTTGTAGTTTGACATGTAACTGAAGGTAGCTGACTATAATTAGTTGAGACTTGTAACATTGCAGATGAGAGGAGATACTACAAGCATAAAATGTACTGTATGCCCATGTATGTTTGTGCTTGTCTCATTTTTTGTTTTCAAAGGATATATATTATTGTTGATGAGAAACTCAAGAAGAAAGAAAACTTAATCGGGGTGTTTTCTTTGTGAAAACTGATTAGTTTATATTATATATACATGCATGCATACAAGATGATAACAACAACAATCAAGTCTTAGTCACAGAAATCAGAATTATAGGGTTGGCTATGGATCCTCAACAGTTATTCAAGGTCGGTCACATGTACTTTGTTATAGATTTATATGGTTTCCACCAACCAAAGTCATATTTTGTTACTTTCTCAATTGACATATCCTTTTTTACTATTTTTGCTAATGTAATTTTTGGTCTTCCTCTACTTTTTTCATTCGGTCACTTTGAATCGATTCACTGTTTCTCATTGGAGCATTAATATCTCTCCTTTGAACATGACCAAACCATCTCTTTCCCTTATCTTTTCATCAATAGGGGCCACTTGTATCTTTAAGCTAATGTCCTCATTTCGAATCCTATTTTTTCATGTATATCCATCTTAACATTCTCATTTCAATTGTCTTATAAAAAAAAACATTCTCATTTCAATTGTACTCATTTTTTTGAATATGTTGCATATTAAAAACCCAACATCTAGTACCACTTATCGTAACTGGTCTTATAGTAGTCTTTATAAAAAATTCCAATTTACCATTGAGTATCTCTTGACCATTGAGACTTACCACCCCTCCAGCTTTGTTTCTACTTTTATTAAATTTATATTTCATGTGCTTTGTTTTAGTTCTACTTGATAGAAAGCCTATAGATTCTAGAGCATCTCTTCAAATTTAACTTGACATTAACTCCGTTTATAGTTTCACCAACTAAAACAATATCACGATATCATCTGCAAAAAAATATATAACAAGGGAGTTTCCTTTTAATCAATTTAATGAGCTCATCCATTACTAGTGCAAAGAGATATGGACTTGATGCCAATCTGTGAGTCAAATCTATAGCGATAGGAAACTCACTTGTAATGCATTTGCTTGTTCTCATATTAGTTACAACGTACATATCCTTAATCAACTTAGTATATGATAAAGGAACTTTCTTTTCCAAAATCCACCATATAGCCTTTAGGGACACTATCATATCCTTTTTCTAGGTCAAAGCCAAGATCTTTATAGGCCTTTCTTTAATTTTCCATTAGACGTTTAAGTAAGAAAAGAGCTTCACAGTAGATTGTCATGGCATAAAACCAAATTGATTCTCTGATATGGTTATTTCATGTCTTAACTTACGTTCAATCATTCTCTTTCAAAGTTTCATTATGTGACTCATAAGTTTAATTCCAAGGTAATATGTACAGTTTTGAATATCCCCCACTGTTCATGTTAACAGGTATTAAAGTACTTCTCCCCGACTCACTAGGTATTTTGTTAACACTTAAGATCTTATCGAAAAGGCCACCCACTTCAACCAAGAACTTCCAAACTTCAATGGGGATTTCATTCAGCCCCATAGCTTTTCCCATTTTCATCCTCTTTAATGCGTCATTTACCTCAGTCATCCTAATTCTTCAAACAAATCTACAGTTTCTATCATCTATTGGGTTACACACTCCAATCTTTTATATGATTTCCATTAAAAAGGTTATAAAAATAACTTGTCCATCTCTCTTTAAAGTCTAATATGCTCTTATTTACTTGTTTTCCTTTCCCTTGTCTTAGCATGTTTGGAAATATCCTTGGTCCCTAACTTGCTATATAATTTATCATAAGCCTTACCTATCAAAAATAAAATAAAATTTATCATAAGCCATACATTTTGTTTCTTAGACAACCTTTTTTGCTTCCATCTTTGCTACTATATAATTTTTAGAGTAAAATGCAAAACTGACCCTCTAACTTTCTTCAAATTTCATTTCAGTTCTCTAAGTTTGTTTTTGTTCATTTCAGTCCTCTAACTTTCAAGTTTATTCAATTAAGGCTTTTCCAACAACTTTTGTTATTGGTATTAAAGGTATTAAAGTACTTCTCCCCGACTCACTAGGTATTTTGTTAACACTTAAGATCTTATCGAAAAGGCCACCCACTTCAACCAAGAACTTCCAAACTTCAATGGGGATTTCATTCAGCCCCATAGCTTTTCCCATTTTCATCTTCTTTAATGCGTCATTTACCTCAGTCATCCTAATTCTTCAAACAAATTTGCAGTTTCTATCATCTATTGGGTTACACACTCCAATCTTTTATATGATTTCCATTAAAAAGTTTATAAAAATAACTTGTCCATCTCTCTTTAAAGTTTAATATGCTCTTATTTACTTGTTTTCCTTTCCCTTGTCTTAGCAAGTTTGGAAATATCCTTTTTGCCCTCCCCTCCTTGGTCCCCAACTTGCTATATAATTTATCATAAGCCTTACCTATCAAAAATAAAATAAAATTTATCATAAGCCATACATTTTGTTTCTTAGACAACCTTTTTTGCTTCCATCTTTGCTACTATATAATTTTTAGAGTAAAATGCAAAACTGACCCTCTAACTTTCTTCAAATTTCATTTCAGTTCTCTAAGTTTGTTTTTGTTCATTTCAGTCCTCTAACTTTCAAGTTTATTCAATTAAGGCTTTTCCAACAACTTTTGTTATATGTTGTGATTAATTTTTCAATTTTATAAATTTTTCTTCAAATTTTTTAAATTAAAAAAAAAATTCAATTAATGATTGAAAAATATTTTCCAAATTTTTTTTTCAAAAAAATTTAACAGAAAGGCTTTAATTGAATAAATCTAAAACTTAGAGGATTGAAATGAACAAAAGTAAAATTAGAAGACTGGAATGAAATTTGAAAAAGTTAGAAGGTTAGTTTTACATTTTAGCCTAATTTTTAAAAGCAACTTCGTGTCTACATCTTTGTAGCTTCTATAGCTCTCTCTTTAATCTAATTGCTGCTTGTACCACTTTATTCCACCATCAAGTCTCCTTAGTTGGTCGCCCACATCCTTTAGATTCTCTAAGTATGTCATTTAGTCACTTTTTAAATACAATTAGCCATTTCATTCAACATCCGATCAACATCTAATAAATTCCACTTGCCTTCTTTGATCATTTTATTTTAAACACACCCTTTTTCCCCCCTTCAAACCCCACCACCTAGTCTTTGGGTTTCTTTCTTTAATACCTCTTCTTCACCATCTTGTAATACCAATATCTATTACCACCATTTGTTGAGTGGTTACGCTGCATCCTAGTATCAGCTTACAATCTTTACAACATCTACTATATCCTTTTCAAGTAAAAAAATAAAATCTATTTGACTAACATTTTTCCTCCCAAAATTTTTGCTTAATAGATTCTTCCAATCCTATTTGAGGAGCATGTACATTAATTATGTTAATTGTTGATTCACGTAGGACAAAATTTACCTTACTTTTTTCTTCCTTTTACAAATTTATATATACATACACACACATACATATATTTTTTTATTTTACTTTTTCCATATTCCTATTAGACATTTCTAGAGAACAATATGGATCCAAACAATTCCTTTGAATTGAGTATGTAATGAAGTCTAAGGAATATGGCCATGTTTTTTCTTTCGTAAATCTGTCATGGTAGCCCATGTGAATCTTCTGGCATCTTGAAATTTAAACATGTGGTTCTTTGAGCCTAGAATAAAAACATCTTGGCTTCTATTTTGGCGTTTCGTCTTTCAATAAACTCCTTTGAATTTCCTCAGCGAAAGAACAAAAGAACTTTAATTTGTTGACATATTTCCATGGAAAGAAATAATCTGCAGATCTGAAAATGTTTTGCAAGTTGTGTACACTCTTTTGTCAATACCTCACTGGTTATGACAAGTAAAGGTCTGATTGCAACCTTGTTTGTAGAATCCTGGCAGAGAAAATCAACGAGATGGATCTCTGAAGTTCAAGCCTGAACAGAATTTTCTTCCCCTCTCCTAATTTTATTTGAGTTATATCATCAGTAAAGTATTATTGTAGAATTTCCTTTAATGTACCATTGTTGTAACATGTAACGTAGGATACAATGATGCTTTTTTGCTTTTTGCCGGCCAATATTGATGATATTGGAAATTATATATTCATAAATTCTGCCTTTTAATTTAGGCTGTGGGTATTTTTTCTGAATAATTCTTAGGTACTCCCGGAGCACGGAAAATGGTGCTCTCTTTTCTCACATTCATGGTGGGGTCCGCTCATTAAATTCATGATGGGGTCCGCTCATTAAATTCATGATGGGGTCCACCATGAATGTGAGAGGAGGGAGCACCATTTCATTATACTCTGGGACTACCTAAGAATTTTCCATTTTTTCCTATCACATATTTAATACTTAACGTGATTAGATGACTGATATGATATTTCATGATTAAAGAAGTTTTCCCCCTTCTAGACCATAAATAAATAAAGTAGGGGACTCTTAAATTTCTGTTGATTCTCCTCCATCTGCGAATATTTTCTGTGAATAAAATCGCATAAATTGATCCATTAGCAAGTGGCCTTATGTTTTAGATAATTTTGCTCAAATCAGTCTGTCACTTGTAATGGAATTCAAGATTCATATTCGTTTTGCCAATGGGAAACAAAAAAGTTTGGACCAGCTTTAATCTAGCAAAGAGATTGGGATCTTTTCTTTTGGAGAAGAGAATGGAATTATACAAGTGAGTTCTACGAATGTGAATACTTTTACGTGTATTAAATTGAGTTCTACTTTACGTGTGTCCAACTCCAACTTCAGTTCTTATCAAAAAAAAAAAAACCTCCAACTTCGGTTCTAAATTTATTTTTTTTGCGCGTAAATATTTTTATTATTTATTTTTAAAAGATTGTAATCCGATATTAATTATTATTATTGCACACTGCTAATAACACTCGCTTATTAAATCTTGTTTTCAAAACACAATTGACTATAAAGTATCTAATTGTAAAATGGTAAAAACACGATTTCAATTTTATTTGAAATCGTGTCAATTGCGTGTTCTGTATAAATAGCAGTGTGTAAGAGCATTCACAACCGGAAATGTCATCATATTCTATTTTATCATCTTAAAAAATTACTTTATTAATTATACTATACTATTTTACAACACACTCAACATTTTATCTTTTATTTTCCTATACAACATATTAAAATAATATATCTCCACAATAAAAAAAAATTTTTGTCAATCTCATTTTTCTCTTCCTCTCCATCTCAACCACTCATCAGTCATCACCACCTAAAACCCAAACCCAAAATTCCTAATACAAAAACTCTTCTCAAAACCCAAACAAACCCCAACACAAAATCTCAACCCAACCATCATCAACATAACATCCTCCCAAATTAAGCACAGTTTAAACTTACAATTTAGAATATAAAATCTTTGAGATTAGCTTGGCATCTGACTCATTACAAAAGGCCAACTACGGCACCACCCCGATCCACAAACCACGGCACCACCCTGATCCACCACCATGACACCACTCGATCTACCACATCACCATGAGCTCCACCAAACTATGAGACCCACGGAGGCTTGATTCAAGGGGGAGAGAGAGAGAGAGAGAGAGAGAGAGAGAGAGAGAGAGAGAGAGAGAGAGAGAAGGAAGAGATTTGCCGAAGCCACCAGACCCACACCGCCGCAACCATCTGCCCACACCATTGCAACCACTTGCCCACGTCGCCACTCCACCTGCCCGCACCACCTAACCCACGCCATATGCTCTGAGATACACCAATGCACAGGCACCAATCCATAGAGAGGGATGAGAGAGGAGGAGGGATTGAAAAAAAAAAAAAGGAGATGAGAGTGACGGGTGAGAGAGAGAGAGAGGAGTTGAAAGATAAAAATATCAGTTAAAGCAAAAAGTGAAAAAAGAACAAGGCATTGTAGCACAATTGCAAATTTTTTTTGCAATGGTAAGATTTTGCAAGACTAAATTTTGGGTATTTTTTGGGTTTTAATGCTAAATCATACCTACATATCCCATTTGGCAGTTCCAATGGGAATGCCGTAACTGTCATCCACCAAAGTTCAAATTTGATCCAACTTTGATGCCACAGTCACAGTGCCACCACCACAGGAAGCACCAACATTTGTCAGCAAAGAATGTGGGGGGCGCGCCTTTGCAATCTTAACAATTATGGAATATTTGTAGTATTTTTTGTTATTAATTATTGGCCCATCCATCAGTATATCACATGCCTAACAATTTTTGAACTCTTAAAAACCCCTTTGGTCTTCCCAACGGCTATTTTCCGCTTTCATTATTCAAATCATTTACGTACCCCAACGGTCCATTTTCCACATAATAAGACACAAACCCAACATTATAATCAATAAATCTCACCCCCCCCCCAATATATTTTGCATTTTCACCATCATCACTCATCACCTTTCTCCCTAAATTCAACCGGTCATTTCTCTCACTTTTTCTATAATGGACTCTGCTAGCTCTGCTACAGTTCAACATGTTAACAAGAAGTCTTCCGATGAATTACTTAGAAAGTTTGCTGAAATGGGTTCGGATTCGGGTGATGAGGCCCTGGCGAGGAAAGAGTTAAGGGTGTCGAAACGCCGTAAAAAAGGTAGGATAATAGGAGAAGGTGGTCAATGTGAGAGCCCATCTAATAGTACTAGCTTAGTGGAAAGGAGGTCTCTTCTTCCTCTAGTACTAACAAGGAGGTCAGAATTGCTTCGGCAACTTGGGATTGGGAGGACAAAGCTGAGGGCAAGGGATATCAAGAACAAGTCCCTCTTGGGAGCCATTGAGAAGGTTAGATTATTATCTTTGGTCTTTAACTAAAATGCTACTTTTACTCTTAATTTGTGTTAATTTATGATTTGAGCATGTCACTTTCTTGGCAATGTCGGACTTAGCTGTTTTAGTGATGCCATTTGTTGATATTCTATAAATTTGATTGGAACTTGGAAGGAAAGGAAACACAATGATTTTAAATGCTAATCAAAAACTCAATGTGTTTTCAATGCAGTGAAATTAATCAAAGAATATAGAATTGTCTGGTTAATCAATATACAACCATCTAGAATTCAATAGCTTGATTAGATGATTGGCTTTTGCGGTCAAGTCAACGTCCAAATTCAACCCTCATTGTGTAGTTCACTATATAGCCATTTGGATCTTCTTTAAGAATATGCTTAAGATGATCCTGATTCCTGTCCTGCTTGTCATTGTTGTTGCGTCAATTTGATCATGACCTAAATCTAAAGAGACAAAAGTCTATTCTCTAAATAAAAAGAATTATGTCAAGTTAGGTTAATACCTGTAGCGTTATCATCCATTAACCTTTTCTGTATGGTTATATAAAATTCTGTGATGCTATCCCTAGTCCACACTCCACACTATATTTGTCGGAGGATGAGGAGGTTGGGACTCCTCCTTGCTGTTGAGAATTTCAAATCTTGAGAGAGTTTCAATTCATAAGAATTAAAAATCCAAATTTTTTTTTTTTTTGATATTTATATTGTTCAATCATCAATGTATATATAATTTAAATTTATACTATATTTTAGATAACACTATGTTTTTAAATATAAGAATTCTAATGAGTTACATTACAAGCTCCATACTCATTTGATGACTAAAGAATTAATAATTTGACTATTATTAATAGTTTTTAAATAACAAAAGATATCTTTGAATTTTTTTTTTTTTTTTTTTGAGAAACAAAATCGTGGTGTTACATTTGTCCTCCCGTATTGGTCACAAAATAAATAAATAAATTTTCTACAAGATAAATACTCATTTAGGAACTTAAGAATTAATAAATTTTGAGCATTATTAATAGTTTCTACATGACAAAAATATCCTTAAAACTGATAAACATTTTTTTTTGGGGTAAAAAATAAACATTCTTCCCCTAAAATTAACTCTATGGAGTTAGTTTTGAAGGGGGGGGGGGGGGGGGGGGGGAATGTAAAGTTGATTAATAATACTTACATATACAAAATGTGTGAAAATTAACGTCTATATTTGCATTGTAAAAAGTGAGAATTAGATGTTCATAAAATCATAATTCTAAATAATTTTACAAATCAACAATCAAGTTTTCATGAAAACAGCTTCTCAAAAAAAAAAAAAAGTTTTCATCAAAACAAAAATATAAAAGAGCTAAAGTCCTTGCTGCACGGGGCATTGGAATTCCTCAGTCTAAAAAAGTTTTACCTATTACACAAGATTCCCCTTTTCTCGGAGAATTCGTGAAAGTTGGTAAAACCGTAATAGGCAATGCTATCCTCAATTTAGAGAGGCCAAATCTTGGTCTTAGAAAATTTTTCAATCAATAATAAAGTATTGCATCAAGTGTATACAAAACTCGTCTAAAATTGGTTCCAGTCTAAGTTTAATGAGTTTGGTCCAATCCAATAATACAAAAGTATAGCCAAACTTAGATTGTTACCCAACCAAACATCTATTTATTTTTGCTAAGAGCTTGTGAATTCATGGTATCACTATAACTTCAAGTCCCTTTTTTTTTTCTTTATATATAAAATTTTGAGACTATATATAACTAGTAACTACAAGTCTGCAACTGCTAATACCAGTAATGGTTCAAATCCGAATTATATAAAATGTCACTATTGTCACTTACCAAAAATAGATGTTACAATTACAGAGTATTCTTAGAATATTGATCACTTTACAAATATAAGTGTTTTTGGGGGTGAAAGTAAATGGTCGGAGTTCAAGCTAGAAGGGAGTTTCATACACATATACATTTAAATTAAGTTAGAGTAGAATTTCTATCTTGTATTTTTTTTTTTTTAAATGTTACTGTTTTGTAGCCTATACTTCCTATTTCTTCTTTCTAATGAGTTATATGCGGTAATTTTGCAGACATGGCGTAAAACTGTAGAAGGGGCTTCAAAAGTATTTATAGAGAAGCATTACCACCGGCACAAGCGTTTGATAAATGACACTGTCTAGCTTCAACTCTCTCTCTCTCTCTCTCTCATAAAACTTTTTTTAATGTGGCCTTAATGCCATAGATGGGAAGGGGAAAATCTTAGCCTTCGTATATTGGCATTAAATTTACACTAGTTGTTCTTATTATAAGTATTTCATTTCATATATAAGAAATAAATTAATACTATCAATTTAATTAATTAATTGCATATTTTAATCAATCTCTCTCTCTCTCTCTGAAAGAGCATCTATAAAATAGCCCAAAAGTCAAATTGTCCACGAATTGGGATGAACCATACATAATTGCATGGTGGAAAGATTTGGAGAATCATGCAAACAATTCACAAATTAACTGGCTATGGCGTGAAAACCAAAAGCAATTCAAACTCACAAACTCATAAAAATAAACAAGGAAATATGAACCAATGCGCAAGACACGTGTAGAAAATATACACGTCTATACATATTCTGATTTCACGTTTTTAGATCAACTCTAAGTGCTAGTCAACTAGAGAAGGCCCTATAAAGTGGTTTTTTTTATTGAAAAAATATGTCTAGTAGCATGAATGAAAAGAGATTTTGATTCTTATAGAGCTCTTTTGTGACCTTTAAAAAAACCAAAAATTTTAAACTAAAAGAAAAAAAAAGTTTTAAAATTTATTAATTATTATTCATGCTTATAAATTCACAGTTTTTAAAGCCAAGGGTTATTGTAATTTTGCTCAACACTAACGAATTGTAAAAATTCTATCACTAAAATCTTCAAAACTTTACTTCTTACAATAATACTAAACATACACTTAAGTAGTGGAAACATATTTTTCTCCATATCTCACTCGAAATGGATTTCTGCTTAGAATTTCAAAATGCATATAGGCAGGAGGGTCCAATCTTGAAATTAAAAAGATTTTTTTGCTACCTAAGTAAGATTTTTTCCCTCTTCTCCACTTTTTGGTGCATATCCACGAAGCACATCCCAAACAAGATAAAAGATAAAGTGATTATGTTTCACAAAAAAATTGAAAGAATGATCAATTATATTTGTTTTGATTTGAAAAGCTGATAGGAAACTGAAAGTATATGAAAACATTAACACGCTGTTGAAAATTGACATAGTGATAGGTACTGAGCATTATCGAGGAACACCATTCCTCAAACTTTCCAGAAATGTTTATTAGATACTATTGAAAACTAGTTCATTTGTTATGATTATAGGAAGATGATGACTCAGAGTTATTTAGATTTAGAATCTTTGATAACTCCGTCATAGAGTGTTTAGAAATTCTTATTCATGATAAATAATGGATTAGATTTTACAACATTACCCATATAAATATTGATTGTCATCATCTTAGTTTTTATTATCTATAATCACTGATGACGTGAAAAGTCTAATCCGCTCATTTCAAAATATATAGATATGATTTTAAAAACTCCATACATGATTAAGAAAGTCTAAGAATACAATAAAATGTCACAACTCATAATTGAGTTGATAGGTTGGTTCTTATATAGTAATATTTTATTTTTAATTTTATCTTTAATGGATTGACAGCTCAACTGTTACAAAAATGTTGTGACATTTTATTGTTGCTAAAACAAAATTTAAATGGATTTATAATAAAGAAAATCCAATACATAATATATGGATGATGTGTGGGGACATAATTTAAAGGGTTGGCAACAACAAATTTTTAATGCTAACTGTACCATTGGTTTTTTTTGAAAGTCTGACTGTACCATTGGTAGCCCTTGAGGATTAGATTAGACAATGTAGGTAAACTGAATAGTGAATACAATAACAACCTTGTGATACACAAAAGTAGGCAAGGCTTTCACTTCACAGGTCGCATGTGTGTTTGCTGCCCCTTTTGTTAGGGAGGAAAACAACATGCCTCTAACTCTAACAACACAACTACTAATCCTGCTTTAATTCATAGGAAACAAGGTGTGTAATTGATAAGCCGCACCTACTCCATCACACGCGTCCTATACCCTCTCATCAAATACAATTTCTATTGACTTTTTTTTTTTCTTAGAAAAGATAAAATTTCAACCAAGGGTGTCTGTTTTATGATGGCTGCTCATTATTAGCATATCAATGTATCAATTAGTTTTTGGTCTAGACGTAATTTAAGCTCCAAAATTATTATTGAATTACAAAAAAATTTACCAATTGAATTAACTGAAACTCACAATTTATATTGACTCAAAAAGAAATTTTTATAGCTACTAGTATTCATATAGCACATGTTGCATGACATGAATCGCGATATGTAAAAGAACTGTAAATGCAACAAAAAAAAAATCATTTCAATGACGAAAGTATATTTTTCTCCCTTAATGATTAAAAAAAAACTTTGCTCCGTTAAAGTTTAGGTTAGTTTTTATTTTGACCGATTACTTTTTAATTCTTCTTTTGATTATGTTTTTATATCGTTCGTACTATTTTTATTAATAATCATACTGTTAAGTATCCTTTATGTTTAGCAATTTTATAAAAATATTGTAGAATGCAAGAATTTTATTATTGTAAACATAAAGACACATTTTGGATGATTAGATTACTAATGAGTATAGATGGCAATAAAAAATGTTAATATAAAAATATAATCAAACATGAGCTAAAGTGAAAATTTTGAAACATATACTAACAAAATAAAAACAAGGCTAAAGTGCAAACTATACTTCTAAAATTTGGGAGTCTTTGAAATTACACCTAGAATTTTCAGAAATTGAATTTTTCTCCTTGAAATTATATTTTGTTTGGATTAGCAGCCTTTTTATTTATATTTTCTATTATATGTCACATAAACTTATCGCACATATTTAATTTGTCCAATAAAATAATGACATGTTATTTTAATTATGCCATGTGGCATTCTTTTATTGAATGAATTAAATACGCGTTGGAAGATTTTTGTAGCATTTAATAGAAAATATAGATGTAGAGAATGCTAATGCAAGCGGAATATAACTTTAGAAGATAAAATTTAAATTCTTAAATTTTAGAGTATAAAATCTAACTCCAAAATTTAGAGGTGTAGTTTGTATTTTAGTCTAAAAATAAATTCAAAATTTAAGAGGCAAAAGCTACTTTAGTTCATTTAATTTGAAATTAAAATGATTCAATTGTTATATACGTTTATATAAATTTATTCTTTAGAGTAATGACAAGAGAGGGGTCCATAGCTTAGTGGGAGCATTTGACTGCAGATCGAAAGGTCACCGGTTCGAGCCCGGTTGGTTGGCCCCTTTACTTAAAAATACACATTTTTTTTTCTTATCCTTATATCTAAATCTGACCCACTGAAATATAGCGGGTCCCAGATCCAGGACACACTAATAATGGCAAAATGTGTAATTAATTAACGCGTACATGCCCATTTTTAATTACAAAAAGCACACGGTTTTGTCAACTTTCCCTTCCCTTGTCTCTTCACTCTTCTATTCTTCCTTACAGCTCTGTCTGTCTCTCTCTCTCTCTCTCTCTCTCTGTAAAAACTGTAAAACCTCTCTCTCTCTCTCTCAAATCTGAAAAAGCAGAGAATTTCCCACTTTCCCTCTCACACTACAGAAACACAAACACTCTCTCTCTCTCTCTCTTCAGTGTCCACTCTAGTCTAAAGTCTCACATTTTCTTTCAGTCTTTCTTTCTCTGATCAAAACTTGCAATCTTTAATCTGAACCCACTTCCATATTCCAAACCAAGAAAACAAAAGCGCTAAAAAGAAAACATTTTTTTGGGTCTTTCTCTGCTATCTTTCAAAACTTGGAATCGAACTACAGTTTGGGAAATGAGGGATGTTGTCGTGGCTGGCAAGGATGGCTTGGGCGTGTTGGAAACCAGTAAGGAGATATGCCCGTATGAGCAAGGATAATAGTAGCAGCAACAACACTAGCAATGATGATGATGATTTTGATTCCTCACTCGCTGACTCGCTTCTTTGGTGCCGTGACCTTCACAAACACTCTTTAGGTGAATACTCTTTCGCTATTGTTCAAGCCAATGAGGTTCTTGAAGATCAGAGCCAAGTTGAGACCGCTCCTAATGCCACCTTTGTTGGCGTTTATGATGGCCATGGTGGCCCTGATGCCTCTCGTTTTATCTGTGACCATCTCTTTCTTCATCTAGTTAGTGAGTCTTTCATCCTCTTCTCTCTTTTTATTATACTTCTGCTTTTGTTTGTAGGTCAAATGGGTTTTAATGGTTTTTTCAGTACTAGGTTTTACTAAAAACCAATTTATTCTACTTGTTATGATGAATTTCCATGTGGGTCTTTGCTTGTCTTGCTTCTAAGAGACTCAGTTTTGTGGTTGTGAAAAAGGGTTTCTTTTTTTTTTTTTCTTTTTTTGGGTTGATAATTTAGTTATTGTAATTGGGTTTTCTGTTTTGATAAATTAGGACGATCTATCTTGTTTTTTGTTGTAGATTTGTAGCAGTGTATTAGGGGTATTTTGTATCTAATTCTGAGACCCTTTACTGATTGGTCCACAGAGACAAAAATGTAGTTCCATTTGAAATTTTATTAAGATTTCTTGAAGTGACTATAGGCAGATTTGGAAGATAGGATTGTGGTTTTAGGCCTAAATTTCAAATTATGTGCAAGCTAACACACTTTTTTACTTGGAAAAGTAAAGAGAATGCTAAAAATTGTGAAGTAAGAAGTGCCAATGAGTTCTTGTTCAAATGAATTGACACCTGCTTCTCTTGTAAGAGTAAGGTGGAGGGTAAGGTTGTAGGTTAAACTGCATGGTGTATGTGTAACTTACCCATAAAATAAAAAAGGTGAAGCAAGAAGCTGTTTTCATTTCTTTGTGAATGTTTCTTTTCACTGTGTCGGTATAAAGGAGAGCCAAAAGCAACCGGACGAGATGAACATAACAAAATGATAAATGCTTACCACTCACGTAATTTATCTTGTCATTCTTAATGAGAGCAAATTTGGATGTTTTGTGTCTTTTTTTTTCATCCGGTTTTTCAGCCTGACATTGTGTATTTCTCTGTAAGCTTTTAGCGAGGATTTTTTCTGTTATCAAAAGCTTAGATATAATTTCTTATATGAAAATCATGGGATTTCCTCGTAACAGGTTGTTTGGAGTATAAAGATGGTATTGCACTTTGCTCTTCCCTAAGGTTTCTACCTTCTTGATGTTAGCATACCTAACAGAGGCCTGGAGCTTGTGTTCATATTTGTTTGACTATAATATTTGGATTGATTTTTTATATTTTCTCACAATACAATTGTTACAAGTTGGGGATGGGAGATTTGAACGCAGGTTCTCCTATGGACGGAAACCAGTCAATGCCACTGAGTTACAAGGCTTTCAGCTAAGATCTTAATTGATGTGGTTTTACAAAGTTGTATTTGCAAGATTTTTATTTTTCCTTGGTATATCTGAACTAATGATTGTAACCACCACTCCACCTGGAATTACTTCAACACATTAAGGAGTTCACTTTAACTCAACAGAAATGTTTTAAAAAACTAGGCAGTTTATATTGTGTCCCTGTGTTCTCTATCTGAAACCTTAGATCGCATAGAGTGTTCATTCTATCATATTTTCTGCGTGTCACCCTTTGTTTCTTTATTGATTTTAGGTAGTTCTGAATGTTTAGTGGTGAATCTGATTTATTGTTTTACAGGGCTTGCTAGAGAAAATGGAACCATATCTGAAGATGTACTTAGGAGTGCTTTTTCAGCAACTGAGGATGGGTTTCTTACTCTTGTTCGTAGGTCCTGGGGAATAAAACCACTGATTGCAGCAATTGGGTCTTGTTGCCTGGTTGGGGTCATCTGGAGGGGAACATTATATGTTGCCAATTTGGGTGATTCTCGAGCTGTTATTGGTTCTGTAGGTAGAAATAATGAGATAATTGCTGAGCAGTTGACCAGAGATCACAATGCAAGTATGGAGGAGGTTAGACAAGAACTCAAGTCCAGGCATCCTGATGATTCACATATTGTAGTCATGAAGCATGGAGTTTGGCGTATCAAAGGCATCATTCAGGTGTGCTCTTGTTTTAGTCTTCTCCACCTTATGTAAATTCTTTTTGCCTTGATCAATTTACATTAATTGTTGTTTTTTAAGATATTAAATTGAAAGGATTTATGTTTTTCTAAATTACTGCAATTATATATTTTTTATGGCAGTTTTTTTCCCAATTGCTTTGGCAAACTGTTTGCATTTTTAATATTGTAGTTGTTTACCACTCATGCACATGACCCTATAACATGACATCCACAAAACCAATCCTTAAAATTGACTCTTGTGTCACATCCATGAGGAGTCAAGGTTCCCAGCACAATAATTATGCCATTCCCTTTAAGAAATTAAACTGTAATTATGTAGTTATACTTGTGTTTTACTTCACAACATGAAATTGCACTCAGGTTTTATTCCACTTGTGGTGAAAATTTTATTTATTTATTTGAAAGGTTACATTCAGATTTATGAAAACCATATTGACACTATAGCGAGGGACATTCATCGGTTAATGTAAATGTCAAATTGAACTAGGCTTACAGGAAAATCTTTTCTACCATATTATAGTATTTCTACATTCTATGGATTTCAGAAAGGCTATTATTAGGTTTTATTGCTATCATTATTTTTTTAACATTACAAATAATTTCTTTTTTATAGCTCTATATTACCATGACACTTGGACATACATGGATGGTTTTTTAAGATTTTCCAAATCCTGAGCTTATTCCAAATAGATTCTGTGGTTATTGGAGCCATCAGTTAAAGTATTTGACACTACAGGGTTTTGTTGGACTCGGTTGACTCTTGTGCCCCATAACATCTCTCTACTCCCCATTTAAGATTCCTTTTTTTTTCCTTTGTTTTAAATATGATGCAAGCTATGTGACATCTGGTGCTAATATTCACTTGTATGCATAAAGAGAATTTGTACACTTTCTTAGATTGGTGGTCATTTTTCAGCTGTTTGCCTGCAATATTGACCAGTGACAATTACTATGCTTGTCACTATTCAACTTGTTTCATCCCTTGCATTGGTATCAGGTATCTAGATCTATAGGTGATGCATACTTGAAAAGGCCAGAGTTTTGTCTTGATCCTTCATTTCCAAAATTCCACCTTCCTGAACCCATCCGTCGACCTGTGCTGACAGCAGAACCTTCTATATGTGCTAGAGTTTTACAACCCAATGATAAATTTATCATATTTGCATCTGACGGGCTTTGGGAACACATGACAAATCAGGAAGCTGCTGAGATTGTGCATAGTAACCCAAGACAAGTATGCTCTATCTTTTAATGAACCTCTTTTATTATATTTTGCTCTTTTATCTGTGAAAGACTTATAAATTTGTTCTTACTTTATCTGAATTATCAGGGAATTGCAAGAAGACTTCTCAAATCAGCTTTAAATGTGGCAGCTAGGAAAAGGGAGATGAGATATGATGACCTTAAGAAGGTTGAAAAGGGGATCAGGCGGTTCTTTCATGATGATATTACAGTTGTCGTTATCTTTATTGACCATGAGTTGCTGAGTAAAACGCAATCTGTACCAGAGCTGTCAGTAAGAGGGTTCATGGATACAGTTGGACCATCAAATTTTAGTGTTCTTCAAGGAATGACATGAATGGCAATTCTAAATAAGTACCCAATAACTGGAATGGCTTGGTCTGGTATAAGAAGACAGGTTCAGATCATTTTAACATTTTTTGCTACATCTCATTGTTGATTCTTTCAGCCTTCATTTTCTCCTTTCCAAGTTTTTTTAGGGCAAAGTTTGAAACTGATTAATCGTTACAAGGAAAGCTTTTTTGGGGTTCTTATGTTGGGAGTCTGTATACACTCAAACGTTGTGCAATTGTACAATTTGTTTGAATAAATTTTTCCTTCTTGAACATATCTTAATTGTAGATGTTGGGCTACCCTTTTATAATTTTTGCAGCATAATAGTTGATCAGTGTGTCATGATTCTGGGTGAACCAAGGATGTATCTGTGAAGTTGATAATAAGCAAGTTACATTTTGTAATCCTTAAGTTTTGGTTGTTTTCAATCTGCTTCCTACGGATTAATTTTGTTCAATTTCATCCTTTAAAATTTCATTCCATGTTGTGATTTTCTTGTACACCGCCATCAACTGCATTATTTTAAGGTTTTAAACCAATGTAGTTTTATATTCTTTAGCTTCCAAATGAAAGCTAGATATTACGGGACTAGGCTAAAGCAGAGTAATTGATCCCATTGTTTTATTTATTTATTTTTGTTTTCTATTTGAGAAACAATTGATCCCATCGTTGATTCCTTAGCAAGCTTTTAAAAACTATTCAATCAATAAATTCCTTATAGATTGCTAGAATTTATTGGATAAATAAAATAACTTTTACTAAACTGATGTCTCCTTTTGATGAGGAAGGATATGAATAAAATAATGTTTTGGGGTACCTATCACGTTTCCTACACATAAATAAATACCCAAACCTAATTCATTGATTTATTTGTAAAGTTGAAGAAGAAAAACAATACAAGAAAGACAAGGATGGTAGAGATGCAACGAATGAATCAAACAAGGGAGAGCGGGATGTGATGCTACCTATACTTAGGTTTGATTATTTTAGAAGTTGTCATTGGAAAGGATTCCTCTACTTGAATCTCCAATAGCCTCCAATTTTTAAAGGATGTGCAACATATGGAATTAATTTGATTTTTGATTTTTGAATATTGCGTGTCTTACATCTAATTAAAAATTAAAGAGAATTAGAGTGGAGGATTCTAGAAGTGAAATAACTATGTATCTGTCATAAAGTATTGCGCATTTGGTATTTTGTTAACATGATGAAACAAATGTTTTTTGCTATGGTGCTGTACTTAACTGTAATTTCAACCACTTTTTTAAAATTTAGAAAAGAGAGAAGAATTTGGTTCCATTTGTTTGGAGTAGATCCAAAGTTAAAAGCTCACTAGAATCTCAGGTGACTCTTCTAACTGCTAATGGCATTTTTTGGACAACAAATCAAAAATAATAAAGCCTGTTTAGTTCTAAAAAGTGGTGAATTCACTTTCATTTTCTCCTTTCTGTATTCAAATTTTAAAATTGAATATTGAAAAAATGATCTATTTTTTCATTTTATGGTGTTTGGTAAGTTATTTTGAATACATAATTTGGGTATAAATTTATTAGACATGGTTTGGTATTGTTTCCTATTGTTTTTTTTAATTAAATTTACTTTTTTTTCACTTACACACACTCACATCAATCAAGTTGGGCCCTTTGCGTTTTCACAATATTTACAAAATTACAAATGTATTTGTTATATATGAAAATGATTCGGGCCCATTTGGTACAGGTGTTTAAACACATGTTTTCAGTTTTTAAACAACATTACATGTATTTCCACATTTTTTCACACGCGAATTTTCAAAAAATATAAACAGTTACCAAACAACCCTGAAAACACTGAAAATGTGTTTTCATTTTTTGTATTCAAATTCAACTTTTAGGATATTGAAAATGAAAACTGGGTACAAGTTCTTAAACCAAACAAGTTTTTTTGTGATGGGTCTCACTTAAAAAAAAAAAAAAAAAACCACTTTTCTCAACTAACCAAATAGGCCCTTATGAATTTGGCTCAATCTGAAAATTTGAACCCAAAAAGAAACTCATGTCCTATGAATCACTAGTTGAGACACTAAACACGACAGGCCCACAAGGTCCACCATCAATGTCAACTAGGGGTGACAAAATCAATCAAACCCACCCATTTAAATGAGACCCAAACCCACCCAATTATTAATTGGGTTAAATGGGTATTAATCCAATTAAACCCAATAATATTTGGGTTATATGGGTATTAATCCAATTAAACTCAATTAACATTAATGTTTATTAGGTTTTAATTAGGTACCCAATTATAATCCAAATATCATTTTTACAAATCAACCAACTCTAAAATGCCCCAAAACCACTAAAAATGACCAAAATACCCCTAAAACCTAAAAAAGACCAAAATACACCCTAAACCTAAAATTATTAAAATACCTCCAAAACATAAAAAATGACTGAAATACCTCCAAAACCTAAAAATTGACCAAAACACCCCCTAAACCTAAAAATGACCAAAATACCCATAAAACCTTTAAAAAGGGGGCCAAAATACCCCCTAAACCTAAAAATTACCAAAATACCCGTAAACCTGAAAAATGACCAAAATACTCCCGAAACCTAAAAATTGACCAAAATACCCCATAAAACTAAAAATGACTGAAATACCCCCTAAAACCTGAAGAAGAAAAAAAAAAAAACTAAAATACCCCCAAAACCTAAAAATTGATCAAAATACTCCCATAAACCTAAAAATGACCAAAATACCCCCTAAACCTATAAATTGACCAAAATATCCTTAAACCTATAAAATGACCATAATACCCTCAAACCTAAAATTGACCAAAATACCCATAAACCTTAATAAAAAAACCAAAATACCCCCAAAACCTAAAAAATAACCGAATACCCCTCTAAACCTAAAAATTACCAAAATATTCTTGAAACCTAAAAAATGACTGAATACCCTCCTAAACCTAAAAATTGACCAAAATACCCCATGATAATGCAAAGAAAATTAGTAGGTTGGATGCCATGGACTAATCATTAGATTAATCTCCCTAGTCAACTCTTAGTTCTGACAGGTTAATTCTGCCATGACAGCTGCCATGGACTGTATGTGTTGGATGCAAGGCAGTTGCATTACAGGTTCTGACTGACGATCATAGTAGGGATTACTAGAAGCTTCCCTACTCTCCTGGTGGCTTAGGCTAGTGGCCCTTGAACTTGTCCGAACCATACAGCTTTTTGTCGAAGAAAGTTAAATTGCAAAACACAATCAATTAAACTTTTCATAGACGGCGCCAACTGATGATGTAAAGAAAATCAGTAAGCTGGATGCTTCGAGCTTCAAAGGGCTAGTGATTGTTTGGAAGGCCTGAAAAGAAAAACACACGATCAAAGGATGACTGGGGTGGACCGGCCAAGAATCCTCCGATGCCAAAGTTAGTTTTTTCTCTCAAATTCTAGAGTTCCAACTTTTCAGAAGTTGCCAAAAACTTACCTCCGTTTGATGTGAATGAGTGTTTATATAGTATGTTCTTGAAGCGGTTACATGTATTGTAACTTCCCCTATATTTGAGGAGGTTAGAGGGTTCAAGGTTAACTTCCACAACCGCTATAGGAGTTAGAATATTTCATCTTTTTCTATAACTGTCGTTGGAAGTTAATTTATGCCTTGAAATAATGACATGTGGTTCAATTTACTGGATCTTATGGATAAATCTCCATGGAATTTTCCAAGTGTCGGGGGTCGTCATGACACTTGACTCATGGACAACCCTTATGCCCTTAGACGACCGTCCTATTGAGGACGTTCATTTTTATCTACTAGACCTAGACGACTCTTTTGGACGAGTTTGGAGTTGGTTCAATTTTCAGATAACCATCATCCCAAAACCTAAAAATCACCAAAATATCCCCTAAACTTAAAAAATGATCGAGATACCCCGAATCTTAAAAATTATCAAAATACCCTCTAAACCTAAAAAATGACCAAAATACACTGTCCATAGGGGATTTTCAACCAAACCAAGTTAGTGAGTTACTAAAATCTCATCCTTTTTACCGTGTGAACGAGGCCCACCTGTGGAAGAGAAACCAGCAAATGGGATAGTTAGGAGTAGTCTATTGGAGGGCAAAAGAGTCTTTTTCCACCAGTTTGGACTCTCTAAAATGCCTTTCCATTGGGCTTAGAACACTAGTGAGACAAATGGGTCCATGCTGGATTCAATGTGCAAAACACCGTAAGTAATGGAAGAACACCATGTCTGCTGACTATACACCCTTCACCCAACACACATTCTAAAGATTCAATCATCATTTAATGTTATTTGTCCGGATTCCTCGAATTTAGCAAATTGGGAAGGGCACGTTCCCTTTAGGGAGGTAGTTTTCGAGGCCTTTTGTCAATTTTGGGGATATCATAATCAGTTTGCCTTTTTTGAAAATTTTTACTAATTAAAGATAGTGATACTAATATCAATACTAATATTTTATGAGTTAACTAAATACGAGTTTCTCTCTCTTGTACATCACATTACTTATAATTATCCTTTATTCTGAAACTAACATCAAGATTTTATATTGTGTAAGCTGGTTATAGCGTTCTTCCCTCATTTTGCAGGTTTATTGAGTGCCACGTAGCACCAAGACACGACTAGTGTTTTTTTTTTTTTTTTTCACCATTTGTGCAGATGAGAGTGGTGGATTTACATCCTTGATCTAAAATCGGATCAACGAAAAGGTCCAATCAAGTTCAGATACGTGACGTGAAGAATTGGAAAATGACCCCAATACCATCAATGCACACAAATTGTTTGTATGCTAAGCGTATACTGACAAGGCATGAGCTGGTTTGTTTCCCCTACGTACATGGGATACTTCACATAAACTAGTTCTAAGCCCATTCTTTCACTTGTAGCTTTGTCCAGAAATCCAGGTTTTTTTGTTTTTGTTTTTAAACATAACATACTACTACTCCGATTTGTGTAGCCTGCGCATTTGATCAGAATCTCAACCCATGTCATTAGTTAAAATCTCAGACTATGTGCTTATTTAGTTTGCTTTGTCAGATCCATACAATGGTGACCAAATTATCAGGCTTTTCTTGCTGTTCCTCCAAAATCTAGAGATCTGTGTGCATGGTTTTTTTTTTTTTTTTTTTTTTTTTTTTTTTTTTTTTTTTTTTTTTTTCCGTGTGCTGAATGCATAGTTTTTAATAGACATGGCAAAACGGGTCAGAATTTTTTGACCTGACCTGAAAAATACTTGACCCGAACCCGAATCATATGACCCGAAGTAAAAACGGATTGATCCATGACCCGACTCAATTTTTTGCAGGTCAACCCGACTCAAATAACCCGCGACCCGATTTGTTAAAAAAATTCGCTAAAAAAATATTGAAACTACGCCCTAATGCTAGGTGCATAAAGCATAAAGCACTTAAATCAATAGATTATAAATAGATGTTCACACTTCACATACATGAGACAAGACAAGACAACCCATTTATTAAAAAAAAAAAAAAATTCTCATTCAATTTGATAGGATTCTTCATAGCCCTGAGCTCACACACTTGACTCACAATTTTAATCAAATGTAGTCTAGTAGTCTAGTACACTAACCGACTCATTATTTACTAACACAATAAATGGCTAGACTTAAGAGCTTGTAGTTGATTCTTTCAACAAAAAGAAGAAGAAGAAGAAGAAGAAGAAGAAGAACTTGTAGTAGCTGTAGTCCACAAAGGCTAAAAGGCACAAACTACTGAGAGGTAAGAGATTTCAACCTTTCACAATATCAGTTTGACTCTTGCGCCTCTACTCTTTTCTCGGCCTCTATTATAAAATTTTAATTCTTTATTGATTTGCTTTCGTGGTACCTTAAGTTATATTAAAATATTATATTGTAGATAAAGATGCTGACGAAATTGGTCAACTTGAGTTCCAATTTGCAAGTGGGAATGATATTATTAGTGATATAAACTTAAAATATATACTTTTTATTGCTCCTTAAGATAAATCTCTTTTTGAAAATGAAAGCTTGTATTTACATGTATTTTGACAGTAAGTTATTAATATTAAAGACTTTTTCCATCATGAATTTATGACTATAAAGAATTTTTAATATACTTAAAACTGTTAAAATTGTTTTTAATTTATTTAATTAATTTTATTTGTTTTTTCTAAATAGGTTGTTATTGATTTTATTCATTCTCTCTAAACAAGTTATACTAATTTGTTTTTATAATTGAAAAAAAAAGCTCATTTAAAAAATGCGAATCAACCCGACCTGACCTGCAATCCGGACCGGACCCGACCCACCCATTTTGTCACGTCTAGTTTTTAAATTCATCCAGAGTTACACACTTCTGCTTCTGATGCTGTAAATAATTGTTGCTTTTGTTCCAATAGATTTCCATCCACATGGACTACATACTAAATCAGATATTGTGACAATATAAAGTTGCAGAAAACAGCCCACATAAAAAGGAATATAGGTCATTCTAATTTATAAAAAGAGCCCTCAAATAAATTATAATGAAAAGAATTTCCGTTTCAACCCAAACCAAATCAGTAACAATACACAACTCTTCTACAACAAGGTAGTAAGGAAAAATTTGAATCTTGAACTTAATTTGCTTGCCTCCATGTTCACTGTCCCAGCAAAACAAAAGAAAAACACAGAGAAACAAACATGAATGAAAAAAAAAAGGGGGAAAGAAATAAAAAGGGAATCCTTCAACCACTTGATTAGAAGCCTCTCTGTAATATATGTATCCGGTAAATTCTTTGCCCAACTCTTTCTTTGCAAGACTAGAAGCATTTCCTGTGAACAATTGATGGCCCGGATTCGTCGTACTCTGCCTTAGCAATCCACATCTGCATGCAGAAGAAGGGTTTTTTTTAGTCAGAAATACTTCAATCATTTTAGCATTTACCAAAACTATCATGTTAGCATGTTGCCAAAATAATGCTACAATGGCTTGTTGGGTGAGGCAACTTGCTACTTTTAAGTTTTAACAAGCAATCATAAGCTTAACACACACTTTGTGCTGTTGTGTTGTAATAAATTTATATTTTGTATTCTAAACAAGTTATTAATAAATTGTCTCATACTCATATGGTCATAATCATTCCGAATGCAATGGCCTCATATAGCACATTACCTGTTGGAAGGTGCTTAGAGATGCCAAAATGGAGCCTCCAATCCAGACACTGTACTTCCTCTCTGGTGGTGCAACCACTTTAATTTTCATACTACTTGGAGCTAATGCTGTAATCTCCTTGCTCATCCTATCAGCAATGCCTGGGAACATAGTGGAACCACCACTGAGGACAATATTACCATAGAGATCCTTCCTAATATCGACGTCACACTTCATGATAGAATTGTATGTGGTTTCATGTATGCCAGCAGATTCCATCCCAATCATGGACGGCTGGAAGAGTACTTCTGGACAGCGGAATCGTTCAGCACCAATGGTAATCACCTGTCCATCAGGCAACTCATAGCTCTTCTCCACAGCTGAGCTGGTCTTTGCCGTCTCTAGCTCTTGTTCATAGTCCAGGGCAATATAGGCTAGTTTCTCCTTCATGTCCCTCACAATTTCACGCTCGGCAGTAGTGGTGAAAGAGTAACCACGCTCAGTCAAAATTTTCATAAGAGCATCTGTGAGATCACGGCCTGCCAGGTCCAAACGCAGGATGGCATGTGGGAGGGCATAACCTTCATAGATGGGAACTGTGTGACTTACACCATCTCCTGAGTCCAGAACAATACCTAAAAGACAACAAGCAAAACATAAAACAGATGAACACATAGTATCAATTTTGTAGCAAGTTTGCAAGATTTCACTATTCTGTGCAAACCAAAGATTACATGATGCATTCCTGAAAGCACTTGCTCATGATATGAAAATAAGGCTCATCACATTGCAATAAAACATAAGTTCTTTTCATGAATGATTTTGTTTCTCAAATCAATTTCAGGAAAAAAAAAATTATCATTAGAGGCAAATATTTATTTTTGTCTCTCTAAATTGTCATACAGTAAAATATCCATTATCAAATATTTCCTTTTACCAAGAGTTTCTATTTTTTGTCTCTCTAAATTTTAAGTGTAATATTATCACATTAACCAAAAAAGCAAATAGATAACCGATGCTAATTGCTCACCAGTTGTACGTCCACTAGCATAAAGGGAAAGGACAGCCTGGATAGCGACATACATAGCTGGAGTGTTGAACGTCTCAAACATAATCTGAGTCATTTTCTCACGATTGGCCTTTGGGTTGAGAGGTGCTTCTGTGAGAAGAACTGGATGCTCTTCTGGAGCCACACGAAGTTCATTGTAGAAGGTGTGATGCCAGATCTTCTCCATGTCATCCCAATTGCTAACAATACCGTGCTCAATTGGGTATTTCAATGTCAAAATACCTCTCTTTGATTGTGCCTCATCCCCAACATAGGCATCCTTTTGGCCCATACCAACCATCACACCAGTGTGACGAGGGCGACCTACAATACTAGGGAAAACAGCCCTTGGAGCATCATCTCCCGCAAATCCAGCCTGACAATTTCAGATCCATCAAAGCCATTAGAATCTAGGTTCTGGAGTGAGCAGAAACTGACTACCATCACCTTTGGAGAAAAGCACTTAGAATTTCAAATGAAACTAAAACAAAAATGGTTAACACAATAATAGATTTTGGATTATTACCTTGACCATTCCGGTTCCATTATCACACACAAGAGGCTGAATATCCTCAGTTTCTGCCATTTTCTATTGCCTTCTGCAGAGAGACACCACCATTATATTCAAATTCAAGGAATAGTAGTTGCTCATCATATAAATCATCACTATATGCATTAGGAAAAAAAAATAATAATGACAATTCACTATTCCCTAATTGGCAGATCCTCTCATGGAGTCAAAATCAAGATATGCATTACAGAACCTGGTCCATTCAAACCTCACAAGCCAGTACATTCCTAACCCATTATAACTGGGCGTAAAATTCAACAAATACAGGAAAATATACAATCATTACCCCAACCAATTTCCAAAAAAATTGAATCTTCGAAAGAAACAATATATAGAAATTCAACATGAGCTAAAATCGCAGCCAATGATGTATACTTTAAAACATTTTTGAGTTCGATCAAAGCAACAAATTTACATGCATCAAAATCAAAACAGTGAGAGAAACCTAACAATCCAATGCGCCCAATAAGTTGAACTACGAAAACCCATCATGGATCCAAGACCATCAATCTATGAATTCGATCCAATTCTATGCATCACGTATTAAAACAATAATAACAAGAAAAAAAAATGCAAATCCTGAACCCCACAAAAAAGGGAGAAGAAAAGAAGAAGAAGGAGAAGAAATGTTTCTAAGATGATCAATGAAAACCCAACAACGTTGTCAAGACCAAAAAAGGAAAACAGATCACTAGAATATCATACCCGAAACCTTAAACGATCAAAATTAATCAATTTACAATCACATTATACCAATGAAAAATTAAAAAACAAAACAAAACCCAAAAAAATAAAGGGTACCTTTGGAGAAGTTATGAATTTGAATGAAACTGTGTGTTGTCGCCTTGTTTAACGGAATTTTGTTGTTGTGGATTGTGGCTGAGAGTGAGATACCCGCCCTCCTGTTTAAAAAATAAGGGGTGGAGGTGCAATGCAAATGAAATTCAGGTTAAATGACCTCAAATGCAATTTCACGAAATCATGACCGTTGGTTCCGAATATCTAATCTGACGGACCCCATCACGCGTCACGTTCGTAGTGCAAACAGCTGGCTCTCTGCTTTCGGTTGCTTTGTGAGGACGGATATACCATTACCCTTCTCTCCAAATAGCCCTCCACTCCCTACTTTTTCTCACTAAGGTCATTTTTGGAATACCAATATATCAAATGCATTCTTATTCTTCTTCTTCTTTTTAATAAGCATTGTTTTATAAGCATTCTTTTCTTCTTGATTTATTATTCAATTCCACCTTTTTATTCAGCATTTTTTTTATATAAAAAACATTCTATGTATTTTAATTTTATAAAATGATTTATAAAGAGGTGGTGTCCCAATTTTTTACTAGAGTAAACTATTTCAATTTATATTTGAAACTCCTATGGACCAATGATATGGTAGATGGAATTTGAAATCACATGTTTATGACACATTCTTCAGGTTATTAAGCCTACCACTCGATGTTCCCAAAGGGTCACCAAACCTACCCACCTAACCCACTTGCCCTAACTAGAGCCAATAGCTGCCCGAACTTATGCTTGTTTTGGTCGGTGGTGACTGTCCTCCTCCAAAACTTGTCAAGAACAGGTCGAGTGGCAAATCTCTCCTCTAAAACCAGATATAAACCAACTCGACCAACCCTCCACCTAAATATATCATAATCTCTTCCCAAATTTGATTGAGATCTTTTGATCTCTAAATAGATCAGAAGGAAATCTAAAGTATCTGACGAGATATGCTAATTGCCATCACCTTCTTGATTATATCTGAAATTGACGCGGCCTATGTAAAGCCTAACTCGAACCGATCCAATAACTATTTCAAACCACGGTAGGTCATTCAATTTGCCACTTAACAGAGTGGGATCAAGGCCTAGACCAACCTGTGAACAACCCTATTGAAGGGACTAATAGAATGAAATGTTGACGACATAAAGGTTAGATTTGTTAACCAGCTGCATAGAACTAAGAAGTGTGTGCGTGTATGTGTTACTCTATAATGATTGCTTTTATCATTAGCCTAAGACTCCATTTGATTTTTTGTGTAAACAAAGTTTGAATCCCAAATTTTTTATTTGGCAACAAAAGACTTTAACTCAACTGGAATACACACATAAACTAAGGAGTTAAAAGGTTTGGTAATGCAAATTATTTTAGACTTATATAATACTGCTTATATTTACCATCTATAACTTGATGAAATTGTTTTTGTTATTATTAAAAGCGAGTTTAAAAAAAAAATTCTCAACTACTAGATTTTTTTTTTCTCATTATGTTTTGGCCCTTGAACAAAATATGTGCATCTTTTTAAATAATTAAATGATAATATATATATATATATATATATGTATATAATATAATTAGGTTAATAATCCTTTACCATGATGAAGTAGAGAGATACAATAGTGTTACATACATTATGAAACCAAATCCAACAAGGAATTTTGTACTTTTTTTTTTTTTAAGAGAGGAAGGAATTTTGTATTTAGTAGGTAGGAAATATATAATAGGGAAATCCTGTAATGGGTAATTAGCAAAAAAATGCTGAATTACATGCTGCCCTTAGTTCCATTATCCAAAATTCCACAAATGCCCTTGAAATAAAAGAATAAAAGACTGGGGATATGAATGTGAAAATGGTACAGAACAGGGGGCAAATCCGTGAAGGAGAAAAGGTCCCGCTGAAAAGGAAATTTTTCTAAGTTGGATGCTGCTTTGCTTTATCGCTTTATGGCTTGGTGGGGGGGGGGGAAGGTTTGGTTTGGTTTGGTGCGAGTAATTATACGAATACAACATTGGGATGGTGCAAAAAGAGCGAATGCCAACTCAGCTATTTTCCGTTTCCAACCGTTGTGAGATCATGTCGGCGTGTTTCTTCACGTGCACTCACACCTGTCCATTTCCACCCTATGTTTTCGACGCTTAAACCGTTTGCTTGTTGACCGATGGAACCGGTCAATCATCTAACGGCGCGAAGGGTTCATAAGATAAGAGTGTGGGACTCATAATAAACGTGCCATGCAGCATGACCCCACCAACGACAACGAGCACACAACAACGTGGTCACCCATATTCGGGCACTTTAATTTTGTCTTAGAAGTTGACCACTCTTTGAGTTATATAATTAGGATCATAAATCGTGGCCGGGTAAGGTTGGGAAAGTTTGTGGACTATGGCCATCTTTCCCTCTTAATAGGAGTGAGGGAAGGAAGGAAGGAAGGAAGGAAGGTTCAATTAATTAGTTCACTTTTATCAATCTATGGAACCCTTTGTGATCATGAGAAGTATCTTGTTTCTTGACCAATGCCAATTGATTTTCTCTCTCTCTCTCTCTCTCTCTCTCATGTCAAATTCTAATGGATTTTATCTGAGTGATGTTGAGTGTTCGTTTAATACAAATGAGATTATTTGAAAAAGTTGTACTTTATATCTTTCTTTTTAAAAAACAAAGTTATGCTTTGGAAAAAGTTGATTTGATAACCCATACCCAAATGAGCTATGAATCTCGTATATATGATATGTGTATTAAGTCAATTTGGATTATGTAATGTAACTGAGTTTGAAAAGCTTAATTGTAATTAGTCATTCTAATTAAACTCTAAAGTTTCATGTAAGCCATGACAATTGTAATAGAACTAAGGTGGAAATGGACACACTATATTACCAAAACGTGAGTTCATTGTCAGGGAGTTGGGTAGGAAAATAATAATGGTACTCGGTGTATTAACTGTTAAGTCTCAGATTACACATATATTACATGGGGTCTTAGCCGCAAGATACAACATACAACTAATCCTTTAATTTTGAGATGGCATATAGATATGAAGTTGATTAATTTATGTAAATTTTTTTATTTTTTTATTTTATGTTGAGAAGAGACTTGTGTAACTATTTTGATGATGGTCTTTGAGAATTTAATCATGTCATGTGTTTGTAGAAAGATTAACGTGCTTAAGGATTAGTCTGGTATTCAAAGGACTATAAATAAGCTACGTAAAAGCCATTGGAGTATTGGACCCACCCAACCAGCTGCCTGAATCCCATCGATTTTCTCAAATCCGTGTGGGTTTGTTTAAGGGATGAAATGAATGAAGATTAAAGAGGAACTATTCTAGACTATCATTGTTTTGCCCTCATCTCACCTTATTGGTTATTGTCACCTGAAGTTAAGGCGGAAATGGTGACTAGGAATTTAGCGTGTGTGCGTTTCTTACAAACCCAACCTTCTTGTAGTGGGAAACCCCAAAGAAGTGAATTTGGCTTTAATTAATTGATATGGTTACTTAAATCATGATTAAGTGAACAATCAATGGGATCTAGTTGAGACTCATGTCATGTGAGCATCTTTTCTTTTTGGCTGTGGTCATCATGTCAAAGCTTGGTCCTGCGTACGGACGCAAAATATAATTTTCTTTTACAGCTTGGAATCTAGTGTAATTGGTGACTGACTGATCGAGCTATTTTTTGCGGGGATTAAAACTTTTTTAGCTATTTTTATTGATATGATAAAATGTACATCTTGTTGAACATAACTAAAACATTATACGCCTTTAGAGGTAGCTAGATACAATATAAAAGCAGTGGCAGCTCCTGGAGTATTAGCAGAGTAAGAAATTTATAGGGAAGTACAAAAAAAATAGTCTACAATTTAGTATACAATACTATTATATTTTACAATAGTCTAAAAAAATGATTAATAGTTTAAAGATTGGTAAGACAACAACAATTGAAAACATAAACAAATATAATTGAATAACTAATCATACAATCTTGTCAAATAACTAATCATACATTTAATAAACCACAAATGTAGAAGAAAAGTGCAAGAAAAAAAAAACTTTATTTTGTTGTCGATGTCAAAGTAAGCCAAAGTCCAAGAGAGGGCTTTTTTTATAAAAAAAAAAAAAAAAAAAAATACTGAATGAGCAAAAATTTGAATTTTTTATTTCTTATAAAATTAAACATTTTAAGAGTAGTGCTATTGACAATTTGATACAACACTTTTACAAAAATATCACAACAAAATCTAGATGGTAGGTAAAAAAGCTATGTTAGTTACAGGTCCAGATAAAAGACAAGTACAACTTACTACTTAACTTTTATTGTGAGTATATTGTGAAAATAACAATAAAATGATCATATTTAATTTAATTTCACTTGGATTTTTTAAAATTAGAATCTGGGTGTTCAAATTTTGATTTTAAAGGGGTCAAAACAAAAAAAAAATTATAATTTTATTTATAATTTTGTTTTGGGGGCAGGTCAGGGGTTCATTTGAATCCCCTGGGGTGTGTGTGTAACGTTGCCCCTTATAAAAGAAAGGTTATATGGATTTAATTCTAATTACATTCTTAAAAATGAAAAATAGGTGGACAAGGACTAATTTAATAACCTTTGACCTAAGTTTAGTCGCTAAGTTATAATTTGAGAAAGTGTTAAGTACTCACCTTGCCTATTATGGTAGCCGATTGACATGCTACATTATTCAAACAACCAATATGCCATAAACGCTTAAGAGCATGGTATTTGTTATTGAGATTGATCAAAATAGAAACTGAAATTGAAAAATAATAATAATAATTGTGTGCGGTTAGTGATGATTTAGATCTAGCATGTAATCGTGTTTTAGGAATTGAAATATAAACATGATGATTGTGTGTGACTGGTGTAGATCTTAGAAGCATGATAAAGAAAATTGAAATTAACAAGTCTTTCATTGAATAAATGGGAATTTAAGATCAAACACAATGACAACTATGAGCATGTGGAGAACACAATGACAACATCCAAACAATTGATCTTTTTTTTTTTTTTTTTTTTTTTTTTTTGAGAAGCGCAAGCAATTAATCAAATGTAGAGCTCGCCTCTATTTTTTATAACGAAGGTAGAAGGCTTTAGAAGGGGGTAGGTGCGTTGACTTGGGTTGGTAGGAGTGGGGAGTAAACAAAGGGCTAAAAATGAACAAAAATAGTGTCAGCTGGGCCCAAGTGTTGATTGTCATCCGGATCAAGTCCCGAATATGCCGATAGGCAAATGAAGTGTAGTCCAAGTGCAGATTAACACTTTAGAGCATCGCATTGGGGATGTAAAAATCCACCCGTTGCTATTTTGCCCACCAACAGGTTACAAATCAGCTACAGTCAGGTATGGGTTTCTAAATATTTTTAGCAACTATGAACAGTCGGATCGTGTATTTAGAACAACTGTAGCTGAGGATATAAACAAAAAATATATTATTTTATTAAAATATCACTTCTTTCTCTCTCTTATTTCAATCATACAGTCACTCCTCTCTCTCATTTCTCATCTTCCTTTCTCTCTCCCCTCTCTCTGATTTGGTGTCTCTCTCAAATCGGCGTGGATTGGAGATCGACATTGGTAGCATGGACTGAAGATCGGTAGCGATAGCATGGTGGTTTGGAGATTGGCGGCAACGGCGTGGTGGTTTGGAGCGGCGATGACGGTGGATTCTCTCTCTTTCTCTCATTCTAGTCCTCTCTTTCTCTCACTCCAATTCTCTCTCTCAGATTGGATATTGGTTATGGTTTTGCCTTGAATTTTTGTTGTGGGTATTGATGCCAGATTCATGGTGGCGGTGGTGGGGGATTGCTGTGTTGTTGGTGGGGAGGGGTTCACTATGGGTTTATGGAGGTTGCTACAAATGTGGGTGGCGATTTGGTGGCAGTGGGTTTGTGGGTGTTTTAATTCTCTCTCTCAAATTGGGTTTAAGTTTTGGTTTTGCCTTGAATTTTTGTTCTGGGTATCAGCGCATCTGCAAGTTCATGGTGGTGGTGGTGGTAGTGGAGGGTTGCTATGGTGGTGATGGGGATGGGTTCATTGTGGGTTTATAGAGGTTGCTACGAATTTGGGTAAGATTTGTGTTGTATTGCAATGGGTCTGTGGGCTTGTGGGTGTTGCAGTGGGTCTATGGGTGGTTAGAGGTGACAGTTTGTTTTTGGAGTAATTTTAGTGGTGGCGGATTGGTGTCTGTGATTGAGTGTGGCTGAGTTTTGGTGGAAGGTGTTATGTGGGTTTGCCGAAGAGACGGAGAGAAAAAAAAAGAAGATGGGAGAGAGGAGAGAGGAACTGGAAAAAAAAAAAAAAAAAAAAAAAAAAAAAAAAAAAAAAAAAACCTCTATTATGCATAGACCGTGTTTGCGAAGCTAGTATATGTAAAAATTTAAGAATAAAGTAATGTACAAAACATTTTTACAATAATTTCATAACAAAATTTAAGTGAAAAGTTGTTAATAGTAGGTAAAAATTTGATCTTAGTTGCTGATTTAGATAAGAATGAGTAACAGCTTGCTACCTAAGTTTTGTTGTAAAATTATTATGAAATTGTTGTGTTTATGGCACTACTTAATGCTAGGCTACTATAAATTTTACTATATTAAGTTTACACACGGATGTATCACCAATCAATCCTTTAAAAAAAATTGTCATAAATCATGTAAGGGCAAGGTTTGAATTCGTAGCCCAAAAGTGAAAAGGACTAGGCCCAAAAAGCCCAAAACAATGAATTTGTAGAGGGTGGGCTAGAAAATGAACTCCAATGAGTTGGACCGTAATCACAGTAGGTTCTATGATACTTGAAAGCATGAATAAAGAGGTTTATGCAAAGAAAATCCTCCTCGACAAAATTCGAGGATGGTAGTTCGTATATATTCCTCTTAGACTTAAACACCATTACAGTTCTTAAGTGTACAGTGGTTTTTCCACAGATTCTCTGATCATCCCCTTGTAATAGGGATTTCTTTCTTTATATTCCCTTTCCTCACTTCATCTCAGCCCTCCACATGTAGATCAGATCGCTGGCTTTGATACTTGTTCCATCAGCACCTTCCTGAAGTCTTTGGTAGTAGCTGTAAGGCTGCTTACCACTGTTTAGGCATTACCTCCACATTAATGCGGCCAGAGGGTTAGCTGCAGAGCATTCAATGCGGTGGTAGCAGCTTTTCCTTAGATATTTCTTAACTTCCTTGCGTCCTACATTTCCCTAATGTTTATCCTTACGAGGAGAACCTTCCGAAGTGTTGCCTTTAAGGGCAAACTAATCCTTCTTACGTTTGCTTTGCTTAGCGGAGGAGGCATTCCTCCTCGGACTATTCTCCATAACCCTTGCGACTATAATTTGCTCGTGGCACCCTAACTCTTACATCTTCCCTATTGTCTATATGTCCTCGGACCATTAAGTGTCCTCGGACTAGGCCCACGACCCAACATATTCTTCTGGGCCCTTCATCCCTACAATAGCCCCTCAGAATTTCTTTCTCTTATTCCTTGGAAGAGAAAGGGATTTTGACACCGTAATCCCCATTCTGACCCTTCCTTACATCATTTCCGTCTACATAGATGTCCCTTCAACTGCCTAGAAGCACGCTCCTGACGTTTTGACATCCGGGGCGCGTTTGCAATTAATTCCTACGGCTCTATGCTCCCCACGTTCTACGATACGATGGGGATCAAACGGCTGGGGATTTTTATGGGAATTTGAGCGAGAATTCTCCCGCTTGGTTTTCTCTCTCATATATATACTATTTAGAAACCTCAATTACTTCACTTTTTATACTCTTAAAGCATCAAGAGCCAGTTCGAGGAGCTTCTCATCATTCTCGTAAGTATTTTCTAGTCATCTCTTCCTTCTTTCTTCACTTCGGTCTCCCTCGTTTTTCCCTTTATTTAGAGTTCTTTCTCTCCTCAGCCCATTCAATTTTATCTCATCTTCCAATTTCCTTCCTTTCTCCTCCTTAAATGGGTAGATTTGCCTACTTAGTAGACTCCGCGGAGGGTATAGAGAGTTTTAAGGCTCTGTATAGAATCCCTTCGGAGGTTTCCATTAGGCATTGTAAACAAGGGGATTGGCATGCTCAGAGGCAAAAGGGAGAAGTGGTCATTCCAATGATTGCCTTCATAGAGGGGGGAATGAGAATTCCTATGGGCAGAGTCACTAAGGACTATCTAATAGCCCATAGGTTAGCCCCCATCCAATGCGCCCCTAACATGTTTAAGATTTTAGCCCCCACCCAATGCGTCCCTAACATGTTTAGGATTTTAGGCAGCGTAGATGCCCTCAATGAAAAAGTGGGATTAAACTTCACCCCCCATGATGTCAATTGGATTTACAACCTCCACCTCCTAAAAGGGAAGGAATACTACTTAAAAACTAGGGTTCCTAAGGTTAGGCTCATCTCATGCCTCCTTGAGTCCAACAAAGGCATGAACAAGGATTTTTTGATCATCTCAGGGGAGTGGCATGATGGCCTCCACTGCCCGACGAGAGATGGGATACCAGGTGGGGTTCTTAGGTTTATGTCTATTACTCTAAAAACACCGTTCTTCCTCTTTAACATTCTCTATGTCTATCCCTTTTTGCTGGTGTCTACGGTAGAACTTTTCTTTGAGTTACGCTATTTTTTTTATAATAATTTTTTTCAATGTCTTTGCAGATAAGCGCGCTACCATTTCTAATCTGAATCTTGTCAACCAGTTGGACCTAGACAAGATACTCAAAGTCGAGGTTTTTGTTAACAGCAACGGCCAATTGAGGGCAGCTCACCTTATCCTCGGCTACCGCCCATTATCATAGAGCTTTCAAGCGCCAAAAAATGTGATCAAAGCTAAAGATCCACGTTTGCAGCTGATAAGTGTTGCTGCTCTAGGTTTCCTCACCACCGACCCTATTCCACAAGGCGTATTGCAGGTTGAACTACCATGCCAACGCACTGCCAATGAGGAAGCCACAACATCCTTGCCAGTTGTCAAGAAGGAGGAAGAAATAGTTGAAATTTCTGAGTCCAAGGACGAGTTTGAAGTTTTTAACCACGATCAATTCCCAGAAGCCCCTACCGAGGACTTCAGTCATCTTCCCCTAGCAAAAGTGAGCCAGATACTAAAAGATTCTACTATTCCTGAAGCTATGGGATTACAACGAAGAGCAAGGACAAGCCTACACGATTTGTTGGAGTCCTAGGTTGAGAAGGTAGCCCAAACCAAGCCTCCAACCCTTCCCCCTACCCAAGTCTCCCAGACTGACTCCGCTGACAAAAAGAGGAAACATGATTAGAAGGGAAAAGAGGTGATGGAAGAGAGGAGGACTTCTTAACCAAAGGAGTCCAAGCAACAAAGAGGGGGAAAATAAGCTAAAGTTGTCCAAACTAGATCCTGTAGTGAAGGAGCTGTCATTGAGAAGAGGGACGACCACCAGGTTGAAGTCCCTACTTGGACCCCCTCCCTAGTGTTGGACGGAGTACTCCTCCCCAGTGATGCCTCCATAAGAGATTTCTAGCAAGGGAGGGCTGGATATGTGGCCAATGCTTAGGGGGATGAGGAATCATGAGGTGTTCCTCACGTTAAAGAGGGATCTCGCCTTGGTAAGCATTACAACTAAAAGAGCTTCCTTTCACTTCCCTGTCTTCTTTTTTTTAAAGTCATAACTATGTTATTATTCCAATCCGCCCACAGGACAATGAAGGATGAGGAGAGTTGGTGCATTGTTGCCGTGGATGTGTTCAACGTGGCCGGCAAGAAAATTAAGGAAATGACTGTGAAGTTAAACGAAGCTGACCAAGACAAGAAAAGCGTTGAGGTTACCCTAGAACGAGCTGAAAGGCAGGTGGAGAATCAGTGTAAGTAGCTTCGCCAAATCGAGGACCAGCTATCCACAACTAAAGAGCAAATCATGTACCTGAAGAAGAAGCTGATAAAGGCTGAGAAGGCTAGGGACCAAGCTGAGCAGGACAACTACGAGGTGGGGGTAATAGAGACCGAGGAAGCCCTTAGGGTTAAGGTCACGGGGGTATGTAGGGCTTACTTCCTCTAGGTGTGGAACGAGGCCCTTGACCAGGCTGGGGTTGAGGCCTCTTCCACCCTCAAGAGAGCAGAAAATGTTTACTACCCCCCCAACAATTTGTGTGTCAAGCTCTCCCACCTCCACGGATCCCAAAGTCGATCCTGTCTCTAAAAAAGCAGATGAGGCCAAGGATATCTAGACCCAAGCTCCTCTTCCTTCAACTAGCCCTGCTGAGGATGTGGAACCGGCCATGGCCGCCGAGGAAGAAAGGACTTCAAAGGGGGTGGTTACTGAAACTGAAACTACCAAACCCCCACCTGTGCCTAAGGATGCTTCTAAGGGTAGAGTTGCTTTTCACAATATGGAGATAGTTCTGGCTGCAATCCCCCTTCCTGCCAAGGAAGATCCTAAAGGTCAAGGTCTAGCCTTTACAACTACTGAAGCGCCCAAACCCACCAAAGGCACAAGGAAGGTTAATCCCCACTTGAAGATTAACTAGGACCTAGACTAGAGTTTACTAAGCTTACTTTTTTTTTTTTTTGACTTGTAACTTAAACTTTTGTTTCTTGTAATTGTTTTGCCTTTCGCAAAGTTCAATCCAATGTCAATTATAAAGCTTTATTGTGTATGTTTTATGCAAGTTTTGCCATTTTTTATGCTTTACTTTACGTTTAATTGGCATAAGAATAAAGGATAACAATATCTAAAGTAAAATACGTTTACATATTTAGCTTGAGCAAATTATTTATGTAAGAGATAACATCATTTTCTACTTTCCAAGTCCAAATTATGTCAACAAGGAGTGACTTTAATTTAAAAAGGCATACCATCCACCTTTAATTAGCATACAAAGAAAATATAACTTAATTCAGTTGTCTGTATAAATGATAATACAATAGCCACATCCCAAGCAATCAATAATAGGTCTGACCAAACCATCCAAGTTCATGGTATTAATGAGATACGCTATCCATTTGAAAGATATACCTTAGACACAATTAATTTAAAGAATCATGCATACTACTAGATATTTTATCAGTTTTAGAGGGTGATGGAGCACTCTCCCATACAGAACTCTGTACAACCCTCCTGTGAGTAGTACCTCAAGGGAACTGTAGATGATGATTGACTTATGAGTTGATCATGGATATACTTGCAAATGCTTCAAATGATATTCAAGCATTCCCTTCCTATAGATTACCGCAATGATGATTGTAGTTATCCAAAATAGCCAGAATGGTTACTAACGTACCTGAGGCATGTGGTTGAAGGAACCTGACAAGGCTGAGATTCTGTTTAATACTTAGAAAAATGATGGGCAATGCTAATTTACCTAAGGTAGGTGGTTTGAGGAACCAGACATAACCAATGTTTTGTTTAACACTTAGATGAAAAATAAGAAGTATTAATTTACCTAAGATAAGTGGTCCGAGGAGCCAAGCATGACCAAGGTTCTGTTTAATACTCAGACAAATGATAAGAAGTATTAATTTACCCAAGGTATGTGGTCCAAGGAGCCAGGCATGACCAATGTTTTTTTTAATACTTAGATAAATGATAAGAAGTATTAATTTACCCAAGGTATGTAATCCGAGAAGTTAGGCATGACCAAGGTTCTATTTAACACTCAGACAAATGATAAGAAGTATTAATTTACCCAAGGTATGTGGTCCGAAGAGCCAGACATGACCTAGATTCTGTTTAATACTTAAATAAATGATAAGAAGTATTAATTTACCCAAGGTATGTGGTTCGAGGAGCTAGGCATGACCAAGGTTCTGTTTAATACTCTGATAACTAATGAAAGCAAGAAATAACGTCATAAGTAAAATATGGTAGGAATGTCTTTTATTAATAGTAATACCTTCGTAGGTTATTTACATTCCAGGAGAGTGGTACAAATTTTTCATCTAGATCTTCCAGGAAATACCGCCTATACCAGCTACCGAGGTGATACGATACGACCCTTCCTAATTGGGTCCTAACTTTCCCCATGCTGGGTTCTTTGTAGTACCTAAAACCCTTCGTAAAACCAAATCTCGAGGGGCTAATAATCTTAATTTCATATTTGAGTCGTATCCTTATTTAAGCCTTTGCTGGTAATATGCCAACTGAACCATGGCATTTTCTCACCGCTTTTCAACCAAGTCCAAGCTCTTCTCTAGTAACTCCTCATTGCTGTCCAGAGTAAACAAACTTGTCCTCAGCATTGGGAATCTAATCTCCCAAGGAATTACAGCCTTGGCCCCATAAGTCAGGGAGAAAGGAGTCTCACCCGCGAACCTACGAGGGGTAGTTCTATATGTCCAAAGGACATGGGGCAGCTCTTCCACCCATTTGCCCTTGGCATCATTTAATCTCTTTTTAAGCTCATTTACTATGACTTTATTCACAGCCTCGGTCTGCCCATTTCCCTTGGGGATAAGCAGGAGTTGAATATCTGTTCTTGATGTCTATATTGCAACAATACCTCTTGAAAGGTTTGCTATCAAACTGAAGCCCGTTATTCGAGATGAGGGTATGGGGAACCCCAAACCGAGTGACAATATTTTTCCACACAAATCTCTTAGCATCTGTATCTCTGATGTTTGCCAGAGACTCAGCTTCAACCCATTTGGTGAAATAATCAATACCAACCAAAAGCCACTTCATATTACCTGCTACTTTAGGGAAAAGACCAACAATATGCAAGCCCCATTGAGCAAAGGGTCAGGGACTAGAAAGAGGATTAAGGACACCCCCAAGCTGATGTATGTTTCGGGCAAATCTTTCGCATTGGTCACACTTCTTTACATACTTTGTGCTTTCTTTTGCATACCTGGCCACCAATATCCTTGAGTAAGGGCCCTATGAGATAAGGATATGCCACTTGTGTGACTCCCACAAATCCCTTCATGTAGCTCTTCTAGGAGGAGTTCTACTACCTCAGGATGTATACACAACAAGTACGGTCCACAAAGAGAGTGCTTGTACAATTTCTGGTCCTCAGACAGCCAAACACGAGGAGCTTTTCTTCACACTTTATCAGCTTCTCCTTTCTCCTCGGGCAAGATGTCATCCTTAAGGAAGATAACAATGGGATCCATTCAACTAGGTCCTATTCTAATCTGATGAACTTGCATCACGTCTTTCCTCACCTTGGCAGGTTTACATAAATCTTCAACCAAGATCACTCAAGGCAAACTTTGGGCCGAGGAGGTTGCCAGTGTAGCCAAAGAATTAGTGTGCGTATTCTTGCTTCTAGGGATTTGCTGTAAAGTGAAAGACTCAAAACCCGATTGTAAATATCTGACCTGACTCAAGTACTCTGGCATCCTTGGATCTTTGGCTTCTAGTTCACCCTCTACTTGCCCAACAACCAGCCTTGAGTCTGAAAACACCTCTAACGCCTTTCCTTCCATCTTTCAAACCATAGTCATCCCCACTGTTAAAGCCTTGTACTCAGCCTTGTTATTCGTGGCCGAGAAACCTAACCTCAAGAATTTCTCAATAATGATCTCCTCGAGAGATACAATAACCAGCCCCACTCTAGATCCTCTTTGATTAGCAGCGTCATCTACACGCTTCAAGATAGAGGTTTTTGTAAAGAAACCACTCCAACTGATTTTTCCTCCATGTTCTTCTTTTCACCTCCTTCTTCTTCTAAGGGAGATTCAGTGAACTCGGCCACCAAATCCTCAAACCTAGCCCTTTACAGAGATGTGAGGCTTATACTTGATATCGAAGGCCCCTAGAATCGTACCCCATTTAGCAATCCTCCTCGTGTAATTAGCTCTTCAAAGTAAGGACTGGAGAGGAAGTTAAGTTAATACCACTACCGTATAAGCTTGGAAGTAATGGGGAAGTTTACGTGTTGCACGCACTACTGTTAATATGGCCTTCTCTAATGGTAGGTACCGAACCTTTGCTTCATGCAAGGATTTGCTCACATAATAAATCGGCCTTTGCACCCCATCATCAAGCCGTATCAAAACCAAGCTAACTGCATGTAGAGCCACAACAATGTAAGCGAACAGGACCTCATCCTTCTTGGGCCTGGACATGATGGGTGGCCGAGAAAGGTACTCTTTCAACTTCTGGAAGGCTAGGGCACACTCCTCGATCCACCCAAACCCTTTCCACTTATTCAACAATTGGAAGAAAGGTCTGCACTTGTTTGCCGACCTAGAGATAAATCGATTCAAAGCAGTAGTCATCCCTATTAATCTCTGGACCTCTTTAGGATTCCAAGGAGGCTGCAATTTGTTGATGGCTCTAATCTGATCAGGATTGACCTTGATTCCACGATGAGTGACCATGTATCCCTAGAACTTTCCTGAACCAACACTGAAAGAGCACTTAGAAGCATTAAGACGCAACTATGTTTCCTCAATATTTCAAAGATGTTTTGGAGGTCATTAACGTGTTCGGATTCCAACTTGCTCTTTACCACCATATCATCTATATAGATCTTAATATTTTTTCCTAATTGTGGCTCAAACATTCTGGTCATCATCCTTTGATAGGTGAACCCTGCGTTCTTTAAACTAAAGGCCATCACTTTGTAATGATAATTTCCAGTAGGAGTGACAAAAGTTGTTTTTTCTTGATCATTCAAAGCCAAGGGTATTTGATGATACCCTTGGAAAGTATCCAAAAAGATCATCCGAGGATGTCCTACAGTGGCATCTACCAATTGATCTATACGATTCATGGGAAAGGAGTCTTTGCGGTAAGCTTTGTTAAAATCTGTAAAGTCTACACATACTCGCCACTTTCCATTCTTTTTCTTCACTACCACTGTATTACCCAACCATTCAGGATAAAAAACATCCTTAATAACCCCAGCCTGCTTAAGCTTATTCACCTCCTCTTTGACAGCCTTGAAATGCTCTCTAGATGAACGCCGAGGTGGTTGCTTCTTTGGTATCACAATTGGGTTGACATTCAAATGATGAAAAATGAAGCTCGAATTCACCCCAGGAGCCTTGTAAGTACTCCACGCAAACACATCAATATTTTCCCTAAGAAACATTATCAACTTTTACTTCTCTTGAGGAGGCAGTTGAGCTCCGATCTAAAAATACTTCTCCTTATCATTACCTATAATAAATTTTTCTAGCTCCTTGCACTCTAACCCCTCTATCACACCATCAAATAACATTGACTTCTTTGATTGCTACAAATTTCACTTGACAAATGCCAAGGACCCTCCTTCAGCTTAATGTCTAATTGCAGCCACCAAGCACTGCCTAGCCATAGACTGGCTTCCTATCAGCTTTTCAACCTGATCATCGGACGGATACTTCACCTTCAAATGTAAGGTAGAGGAAACAGCCACTATGGCATAAAGCCAGGGTCTTGCCACAATAGCCATGTAGAGAGTGAAAGCATCCACGACTATAAAGTTCACCTCTACTACCTTTGACCTGGTTTGTACTAGTAGTCTGATCTGACCCTTTGGTATAACCACCTTCCCATCAAAACCTATCAAGGGTGAATCATAACCGGTCAAATCCTCTAGTCTCAGCGTTAACCCCTTATACAAATCAGGGTACATAATCTCTACCCCACTGCCTTGATCAATCAACACTCACTTCACATCATACCCTTCTATCCTGAGGGTAACCACCAATGCATCATCATGTGGCTGCAAGGTACCAACCTTGTCCTCATCAGAGAAACTCAGCACTAGTTGGACCTCCATCCTACTTCTTTTCGGTTCAGGGGAGGATTCATCTATAGGTGGCTAAGCTATGGACAGTACCCTAGAGGGGTGAGAACCAGCTATTCCCGGGGTGGCAAGAATAACATTGATTGTACCCAAAGGTGGTTTTGAAGAAGCGTCTCTCTGAGATCCTGAGCTTGCCTGGCCTTCCTGCCCATTGAGGTAATACATAAATTGCTTTAACTTGCCACCTCGGACTAGTTGCTCCTGGTGATTCCACAAAGTTCTATAATCCTCTGTAGTATGCCTTCGCTCCTGGTGGTATTGAAAATGAAGGCTTTGGTTGTGTCTCGAGGGATCTCCTTCCATCTTGTTTGGCCATTGAAAGAAAGGTTCATTCTTAATTTTTTCTAAGATTTGATGCACTGGTTCTCGAAACAACGTGCTAACCACCTGAGCAGCAACAACCCTAGACTACCTAAAAAAATTCCGCCGAGGACGATTATTGTTGTACTTGTCCGACCTGAAGTCCCTCATATCCTGAGGGACAACCTTAGCCTTGCCTTTACCCAGTTGTTGGTCCTCCTTGACAGCAAGGAGTCCAAAGGCAGAGGAACCCTACTACAAGTTACAAACCAAGAACCAAAAATCCTCATAAGCTCCCTAAAAGAGTGAATGGATCCCTCTTTCAGGCCATTAAACCACCTTATTTCCACAGGCCCTAAACTGGATAGGAAAACTTTGCACATTAGAGTCTTGTTCTTAGAATGAACAGCCATTCTTTGGTTGATATAGCTTAGGTGCTCCACGAGGTCCGTCCTACCATTGTATATGGTAAACATTGCTTGAGTAAACCGCTAAGGAAGCCTCCCTCCTTCAATTCTCGGGGCAAAAGGTGACTTGGAGATCTGATTCAAAGCCTTACTCATAGCATCATTACCCAAGCCTTTACGGGATGGACTTTTCCTCCCCCTCCTATCACGATACTCCTCGTCATAGGAGAAAGATTCACTAGGAGGGGTCCTCTACGCCGCTCCTAGCACAACCTTCTTCTTAAACAATCAATCTCCAACTACATGCTTCTGGCCTCATGAGAGATATGGCTTCCAATCCTAGACTGACTTCTGCCAGTGTGTGTGGTATGGATACTAACTTCCCGGTCCCTTCTTTGCTCAAGGTTAAGAAACTAATTCTGACACTAACTTCCCGGTACCACCATAACTCAGTGTTGTTCTCACTAAAGCTCAAGCTTCCCCACAGATGGTGCCAATTGTAAGGGCAAGGTTTGAATTCGTAGCCCAAAAGTGAAAAGGACTAAGGCCCAAAAAGCCCAAAACAATGAATTTGTAGAGGATGGGCTAGAAACTGAACTCCAATGAGTTGGACTGTAATCACGATAGGTTCTATGATACTTGAAAGCATGAATAAGCAAGTTTCAGCAAAGAAAATCCTCCTCGGCAAAATTCGAGGATGGTAGTTCTTATATATTTCTCTTAAACTTAAATACCATTACAGTTCTTATGTGTACAGTGATTTTTCCACAGATTCTCCGATCATCCCCTTGTAATGGGGATTTCATTCTTTATATTCCCCTTCCTCACTTCATCTCAGCCCTCCACGCGTAGATCAGATCCTTGGCTTTGATACTTGTCCCGTTAGCACATTCTTAAAGTCTTTGGTAGTAGTTGTAAGGCTGCTTACCACTGTTCAGGCATCACTTCCATATTAATGCGGCTAGAGGGTTAGCTGCAGAACATTCAATGCGATGGTAGTAGCTTTCCCTTAAATATTTCTTAGCTTCCTTGTTTCCTACGTTTCCCTGATGTTTATCTTTATGAGGAGAACCCTCTGAAGTGTTGCCCTTAAGGGCAGACTAATCCTTCTTATGTCTGCTTTGCTTAGCCAAGGAGGCATTCCTCCTCGGACTATTCTCCATAACCCTTGCGGCTATAATTTGCTCGTGGTGCCCTAACTCTTACATCTTCCCTATTGTCTATATGTCCTCAGACCACTAAGTGTCCTCGAACTAGGCCCACGGCCCAACATATTCTTTTGGGCCCTTCATCCCTACAAATCACAAAGAGAATGTGTTTTTTAGACAAACAAACCAAAGCTTTCATAGATTAAAAAATAGGCTTATTAAAAGATTATTAATATCCAGTGGAACAGACTCCATAAAGATCAAAGAAGAAGAATAAAATCTAGATCTCTTTGCTAAGGCATCAAAAACTGAAATGCCTTGCCTATAGACATGAGAGAAACAAAAACTCATTAAAAAACTAACATAAGATATAGTATCCTTAATTAAGTGCCCAAATGTATAATGAAACATACCACCTCTTCTAAGGGAATTGATGACAATTTTCGATTCTCCTTCCAAAGTGGAACTATGGAAACCTACTTCATGGACAAAGAGAGCAACACACCTTGTTACAATCATTTCAAGAAAAATAACAGATGTAGGTTGAGGGACTCTTTCAGATAGAGCAGCCATGACTTCCCCTTCATGATTTCTTATCACCATCCCGAGACCAGCTTCACCTATATCAGGAAACATTGCTCCATCAAAATTTTTTTTGAACCCATCTTGATCAAGAGGCTTCCATTTCACTCTTGCAGGTCAAAGCTTCTTCACTGCAATCACACCAGAGTCTCTATGCAAAGATAGGAATTTCTTTGCTTCAATGCTAATCCGATCCAAAGGAATAACATTCTCATCCACACGCAACTTGTTTCAATGAGTCCACAAAAACCAGGAAGTGACAGTAAAGAGATCAACATATGAGGCCTGTCATGGATCACAAAGAGACAATTTAAATATTTATTTACGAGGTGTTTAAAATCTACCAATAACATTTATTCTCATATTAATTTGTAAGATTTGTATAGTAAAAGTAAAACTTGAAATACCTTTATTATTTTCCAATTATAATTATGCTTCTCACTTTTAGTTTTCCCATAACCATTAAAAATTGAAATTCAAAATTGTCTTGCATAAGAGAGCCAAATGAAAGAGGACAAAACTTCAGAGCTCACGAATCAGAGATCTAAGGACTCTTCGTCAAAGAAGCTCCAAAAGGTACAACTCCAAACCCTAATCTTCTAGTCTCTACTTTCATCTTAATCGCATTTGAATTCAAATTCAAATTCAATTTCTCATTTGCTTTTTCTTGTTTCCTGAATCACCAAAAGCTCGAAATGCTACCTTCATCTCTACCTTCATCTCAGTTACACTACAAAAAATGTTGCCTATAGTGGTTTTTTTTAGTGGCGTTCATAAAAAATGCCACTATAGGTACCCTATAGTGGCGATTTCTAAAAACGCTGATATAGGCTTATCTATAGCAGCGTTTTGAGGGCTCTATAGTGGCATTTTCAAACACCAGGTTTATAGCAAAAAAAGGGCCTATAAAAAAAAGCCCAACTAAAAGAAAAAATAAAAAGGGCCTATAGTTGCGTTTGGAATGCCACAATAGGTCTTGGTTCTTACAAGGGTCTACAATGGCATTTCAAACACCATTATAGATCCTTTAAAAAGAAGCTTAATTGAAAAAAAAAAATTTTAAGGCCAAATGCCACTATACCTTTAAAAAAAAAGCCCAACTGAAAAAATAAAAATAAAAAGGTCTATTGTGGCATTTGGAACGCCACTATGGGTCCTGAGCCTTACAAGGGCCTATAATGGCGTTTCAAGCGTCATTATAGATCCTTTATAAAAATTTTTAAAAAAAAGCCTTACAAAAAAAAGGTCTTATAGTGACGTTCTTTTTAAAAAGAAAATTAAAAGAAAAAGCCCAACAGAAAAAAATAATAATAATAATAATAACAAAAGGGCCTATAGTGGCGTTTCGCCACTATAGTTTTTTTTTTTTTTAAAGCCCAACTGAAAAAAAAGAAAAAAAAAATTAATGGCCTATAGTGGCCACTATAGATCCTTAAAAAAAAGCCCAATTGGAAAAAAAAAAAAAATTTAAAGGGCCTATAGTGATGTTTGGAATGCCACTATAGGTCCTTTAAAAAAAAAAATTTAAGGATAGGTTTGAGAGCAACTTATTTAGCTAAAACTGAAAACTTTTTTGCTGAAAGTACTGAGATAAAACTAAAAAATAGATGAAATAGTATTGTGTGACTCATAAATAGTACTAAAAAGTGCAATAAGACTCATGAATAGTAGCAAAATAAGCTAAATAGTAAATAAATAAAAAAAGCTAGTTTTTTAAGCCAATACCAAACGCACACTAAAAGGGCCTATTGTGGCATATATGAATGTGCCATAGGTCCTCATCTTACAAGGACCTATGGTGGCATTTGTAAAACATTGCTATAGCCCAATCAAAAAAAGAAGAAGCGGAAGAAGAAGAAAAAGAAGAAGAAGAAGAAGAAAGGTGCAAGACCAAAGTCCAAAATATTAGAAGAATAACTTGACAAGCCAATCATTCCCACTTTCCTACTACTTTATGAGGAAAATGGGCATTTGTCCATAATTTACAAATTATGCAGCAAAATGCCCTTATTTTGAAACTATTTAGTAAATGCCCCTATTTTTAAACTCAATTTTAACAAAATCAAGTTTTGTGTAAAACTCGATATCCTTAAAATCGATTTATATGTATATTTTTAAGTAGAACTCGATATTAGCAATGTCAAGTTTCAAATAAATTTCCAAAAAAATTTAAATAGCAAAATATGCATAGAACTCAACATTGCTAATGTTGAGTTCCATCTGCAACTCGATTTTGTTAAAATTGAGTTTCAAAAACAGGGGTATTTTGCCGCATAGTTTGTAAATTAGGGACAGATGCCCATTTTTACTACCTCTTTCTACACACACGTTTACTCTTTTCTTTTTTTTTCCTTAAATCTATAACCACACATTGGCACCTACCCGAAATTAGATTCAAAATTTCAAACTCCTTTTAATCTCAATGTTTTCATTCTAAGTTTCAAATGGTTGGAATGCTCACTCTCAGTCAATCCTCTCAATCAGTTTCTTGTTATTCTTTCTTTCTTTTTTGCTTCTAATTCATTTTGTTCTTCATTGTTTTTTTTTTTTTCCATCTTGTGTTTTTCCTTCACTATTTTAAATAGAGACGAAGGCAGTGGATTCTTTTTTGGAAAGGTAGTTGCTCAAAGTCTCAAACATCAAACACAAGGAGAAAAAAAGTCAAAAATTCATACGGGTATTAATAACAATGTGTGGAATTTCATTGTTTTTGATTATTTAGGCGTGTATCTCTGTGTTCCTGTTTTGGTACATGAAACTCTTTCATTTCTTAAATCCTTTAATGTGTTTTGTTGTTTGTTTCTATTAATTTTGTCATCTGAGTATTGGGGTTCTTTGTGATTATTAATTTAACTTGCCTTTTGTCCATGTTCTCTTAATTGCTTATTCTGGGTGTGGGTTTTTTTTTTTTTTTTTTTTTTTTTTTAAGTTTCCTGTTAATGTATATACTTGTGCTTATGTTTTCCTTGAATAGATTGTGTGTTGGACTTGGGTTGGTTTCATTGAAGGAGATGTTGTGTTTGTGTTCTTGTATTTTGGAGCATGTTGTGTTTGTATTGTGTGCATGTTGTGTTTGATTTTGAATTTTCTAGGATTGTGTTTGATTTTGAGTTTGCTAGGCTTGTGTTTGTATTTTTTTTTTTTTTTCAATTTTGAATTTCTTAATTTAATTAAAATTGAAATTTTAATTTTCAAAATTTGAAAGAATCAATATTAATGCTTTCAAATTTTAAAAATTAAAATTTCAATTTAAAAAATTTAAAACAACATTTGATTACCAAAAATCAATTTTTGGTAATTAAAATTATTTTTTGATGGTGGTTTTTGGCTATAGTGGCGTTTTGAAACACTACTATAGCAAATTTTTTATAATAAAAAATATAAAGGTCTATTTAGAGTTTTTGGATGTATTTCGGTCATTTTAATGGTTTAGGGGTAATTTCACCATTTTATATGTTTGAGGGTATTTTGGTCATTTTTTAGGTTTCAGGGATATTTTGATCATTTTTTAGGTTTAGGATGGCCATTTTATAGTTATAGGGGTGTATTTTTGTAATTTTTAGGTTTAGGTGGTATTTCTATTAATTTTTAGGTTTTAGGGGTGTTTTGGTCATATTTAGGTTTCGGGGGTATTTCTGTCATTTTTTAGGTTTCGAGGGTATTTTCGTAATTTCTAAGCTTCGAGAGTATTTTAGTCATTTTTTTAGGTTTAGAGAGTATTTCAGTAATTTTTTAGGTTTAGAGGGTATTTTGGTAATTGGGTGGGTTGGGGTTTACTCATAATAATTGGGTTGGGTTAAGTTTAGATTAGAAGTAATTAGTTAAATGGGTAAATGAGTTTTATGTACCCAACCCAATTATGCCCACCCTAAACCCACCAAAACCCACCCATTTGACACCCCTACTTTTGACTGGAAAACTAGTTGCCTCACCCTTAAATAAAAAAACTATAGATTCTAAATATCAATGTGAGAGACCTTGCCTAAAGCGATGCCCCTCAAAAAAGAGAGAGAGATTTTTGTGGTGTGCTTTTTAGGACACCTCTTTTTTGGGGTAAGTGGTGTGGAGTCGCCACTTATTTTTTATGTACAAAAAATAAGAAAAATTAATTAAAAATACAATACATGACTGAATTGCTTCGTTTCATTAGTTGAATAAAAATACAAATTTGAAAATTTGAATTTTATATGGCTTTGGGTCCTAGTTACAATCTACCAAATATACATGGTTTTTTGTCCTAGTTACAATCTACCCAAAAAAACGAAGATAAAACTAAATCTACTTAACCAAAAAATCTAAATTCGGAGGTTAGGTTACGAAATGAAAAGGTGTTAGACACCCATTCCGCCCAGATAGAGTCTGGTTTTCTAGACTCTTATGACCAATGTACCATTTTATGCATGTCATGAATGATATGTTAAACATGTGAAATAAACTAAACAACTCAAAACCATTTATGAATGTATCCGATTTTGTTTAAAAATTCAGATTTGTTTTAATGGTTAGAAAAAATTGATTTTCAAAAATCAGGTCTGTTTTTGTATATGTAAAAAGAATGGTTTTTTTGAAGAGAAAATTCAGATTTGTTTTGATTGGTAAAAAAAAAAGAATTTTGATTTGAAAAATATCAGATCTATTTTGTAGTAAGTAAAAAAAAAAGATTTTTGAAGAAAAAATTCAGACTTGTTTTGATTGGTAAAAAAAATGAATTTTGATTTGAAAAATATCATATCTATTTTGTAGTAAGTAAAAAAAAAAAGATTTTTGAAGAAAAAATTCAGATCTATTTTGATTGGTAAAAAAAACTCCAAGTCTTATTGGTTTGTTAAAAAATTCAAATCTGTTTTGTGAGAAATTAAAAAAATGGTTTTAACTTTGTAATTTAAAAATGGTTTTTTGAAGAGAATTTCACTCAATAATTTGCATATGTTAAAAAAATCAGATCTATATCTAGGAAAGATACAAATCAATTTTTTAATTGAGAAAAATTCAAATCTACTTCTTAGAAGGATGGAGATCCATTTTTTATTAAAAAACAGTCAGATCTACATCTTATAAAGTTGTAGATCTGTTTTTACTTTAAGAAAAAGTATTGTTCAAACAATTACGAATCATTCATGTTATGGACATAACAGTCATCAACATAAAAGGAAGCATAGAAAAGATAGGGTAAAGGAAACAACCTCTTGAATGAGCACTCTTTGTTCTTAAGAGGATGTTTTAGGGTTCAAAGAAACTTGTTCTGTTCTCTTTGAAACCTAAAAACCCTAATTCTTATGGCAAATCTCAAAGAGGATCAAAGAATATCAACACTCTTTTAGTCTCAAAACGTATGCCTCTTAGAGCGTAAACAAAAGGTGCTGAATTATGAGGTTCAATCTCTATTTATAGAGGCCAGAAATCTCTAAAAAATAGGTACGGACGATTAGGATCCAAATCCAGACTCATCATTTTGCGAAAATGTCGAAAAGGGTGTGCATTATTGTCACCTAAAGGCCGTTGGGCCAAAGCCCAACAAGGTGCAATTCGGCCCAAAGTGCCGATCGACACTGCAAAAGTGCCGAATTGGCTCTTAGGGGCCGAACACGCGTTCATGTTCAGGTGCCATTTAGACTCCTTTTCTAGGGTTTTTTGACCGATCCTTGTATCTAGACATGTTTATATCCTCCGTCCATGAATTTTTTTTTATCTCTTTTCTAGATAATTCAGGCTTTTTAAGAACAATAATCTTGAATAATTATCTTGTGGATAAATCTCTCAAAATAAATCTTGATAAAGTTTAGATTATCCACAATTTTATTGTTATCCAATCATCCCTTTTATTCTTATGCATGCATCCCTATTTTAAACACTAACTTCAACCAATCACAAAATTATCTAATTAATTTTAATTGTTTGACCAATCAGAATTAACTTAAATTAATCGTGTGTGGTCGACTCTTCCTAGACACAATGCATATGGACCATGCAAACTTGATCATGCGATATCTTTCGATCCAATGGTTCGATTTAGAAACTGGACACACCATTACGATCGTTAGAATCTCAAGATCATTGTTATGATATGCAATGAATGAATTGGTGCATGCAATGCAAGAACAAATTGATGCATATGATGCAAGAACAAAATGATGCACATGTGATGCAAGAATGATTTTTTTTAGGTATGTGGATGGTCAATCCAGTCATCTTCCTTGATTAAATCATGGGTGCAAAATCGAGTGTCTACAAACAATTTTTCACAACTTACTAAAAAATTATAGATTCTTATTGATTTTAACATTGACCTACCATGGACACCACTTTATTGTTTATTATTGACAACTTGCCACTAGCAATGGTTATTAAAAACATTTTAAAAAAAATTGTTTCTATATGTATGTATGTATGAGAAATGACTATTACACACTCTTAATCTACACAATGTACGCATAAATAAGTTTTTGCATTGAAATCATGGTGTGAGTAAATGTGGGAAAAAATAGTATAGTTTTATGTAAGTATAAATAGTTTTCTCTCATTCCTTCTTTATTTGATTTTTATTTTTTGTTATTTGGTATTCATTTGAACGAAGCATGTTTGGTTATTGAGGAATAAAATATAAAAAATATAAAGAAAATGGACTTTCTTTTGACAGGAACTCCCAATTTAATAAGGGCCAATTTAGAAGGAGAGGGAAGGAGGGAGAGTAGAAGCACAATCCCGTGCCATTTGAGGCAAGCTTGTGCCTTCATTATATGAAAGCCTTGGGATGACCATGGCAATTTTCCTGGTGCACTAGAGAATCTAGAATTGGGAAGGTGAGCCTGAGCAATCTAGGCGCCAGATAGAACTAGCCTCAACAAAGATTTGGCATGCTAGCTCGACTATGAATAGGGATCAGGGCGCCTACTAAAATAGTATGGTCTAAGAGGGAATGCCATGAGGATAGTGACTTTGAGGGATTACGGCAACAAGAGATGTGTGTGCAAGGCAACCATTGATGGATGTACACCTTGATATTCTCACTTGGCACAAATTGAGTCAATACAAGGATGATAAATGTTTACCAAGTAACACTTGGCTCTTTAAATATCACATCTATCAAGATATCATTTAAAGAAGGACTTATGTCCCTTGCAACTTTTGGCTATTTAAATAGAAGTAAACTTTGATTTATAAGGAGATGCCTAAGCATAAAGAAAGAAATAGTACATAAATTATTATATATAGGCTGATAGGCCAAAAACGTATTGACCCATTGTGATGAATTAATTGATTAATTAGCCAAGTTTATTAATTAATCAATTTAACATACAAAAATGCGTGGTAGCACAAACAAATCACCAATAAACTAAAGTGCAGCGGAAAATAAATTGACACGGTGATTTGTTTATGAATGGGGAAAACCAACACGGCAAAAACCCCACAAGATGATTTTAAGGTCACCACTCCCGAGAATCCACTATTATAAAAAACAAGAGGTTACAAGTAAAGGAATCCTAGTACCTTATACCAACCTACAGTTGAACCCTTAACCCAATACCCAATTGGACTTGTTCTGTAATAACAATCTCTCCTTGTATTGCACGGCTCCCAGTACGTGACTAACCAATTGCGCGGATCCTAGTACGCAACTTCAATCACCAACCAGAGAAAGAATGTTAGCTGCAAAGTTCTTCTGTTCTTCAACACATGAAGATCTTAAAGTTGCTTGGTCACAAAATCCTACGATGTACAACCACAGCAACTTCTCAAGAATTAGGGCAAACTAGGTTTCCAGTCACACTTGATGAATTATGCTTTTGTGCAATTGTACTCTTTTCTGTGTAACCTGATACGGACCTTAAAATAATCCTTATATATGTTTAGGGTTGTGAGAAAAGAAAGCCCAAACACATACTCACGGATTGGATGAAAAACAAACTCGAAAATTTGAGTTTCATAAATCTTGACAAGTACCCTATCTGTTAAGCTGCTGTCGAGGCACGGGCTAGAACAGCTCTTTAAGGCTCGATAGATGCTAGCTATCGAGCTAGCTGTCGAGCTTTAATGAGCAACACTTTTCACACTTGAATCTTGGACAGACTTGTATGGCTTCAATACTTGGACTTGGACTCTTATTCCTTGAAGTATTAAACACATCCTAGATCTACAAAATTACAAGTAAAGTGTGTTTTGCTAAAGGATTAGTCAATTACATAAAATAGTGACATATGTTCATAACATGTGAAACACATATGTCCTAACATAGGCCAACAATAATAAATTGATAATTAGGAGATTTGGACTAGAACCTATTTGTTAAGAGGTATCATACTATCATTTGAACTAAAAACAAAAATTCTAGGGGTAATTACACATAACCCACTTGTGATTTGGGCGAAAATCACTTTGCCTACCCGTGGTTTGAAAAGTGTCACTTAACCCACCTGTGGTATGTTTCTGTCAATCTCTGTAACCCACCTCAAGCCCAGCCGTTACAAAAATACCTCTTAACCCCAAAACACAACATAACGCGAATCAAAACACCCAAAACTTAGATACTTTTAGAGAGAGAGATCTGTGGTGAGATCAACATGTTCTTTGTGGTTTGGAGTGTCTAGAGAGGGAGAAAACAAAAGTTTCGCAAAATTGAAGCTAGGGATGGTAGTTTCGGTAAAGAAAATCAAGGTATTTGTGTCTGTTCTCAATTTAGGGTTTCAAATTTTGTTCAAGTGCCAACTTACTGTGTGAAACTATAAATTTGTACTTCCCAAGAATCATGTTTTGTTGAAATGTCTTCATCAAGTGGTAATTTCTCGGGTTCCTGTGGCCATATATGCAATGAGCAGACTTGTGCTTTAAGAAGAAGTTTGAGTTTGTATAATTTTGGGAGGAGTTTCTTGGGTTGTAGCCATTATAAGGTTGGTCCTAAGTGTCCTTTTTTTGTTTGGCTTGATAACCTAACCTATCCTCGTGGGAATGAAACTGCACATTTGGCTCTAGAGAGGATGTCTAGGCTTCAGAGTGCTCTCCAACTTGCCAATGAGAGGGAAATGACAGCTTTGGAAACAGGGGATGCAGCAAGGCAAATGACAGAGAAGCTAGGAAAATGGCAAAAAAGGCTCTTGAAGAGGAAGCCAAAGCCAAGGAGAGGGAGAGAAAGACTCGAGTTATCTATGCAAAAGCTAAGGAAAATGCCGTGTTTACTGAAGAGAAGTAGAGAATATGGAAGTTTGCGTGCATTTTGTCATGGATCTTTTTTGTTATTGTTATGTTGTTGTTATGTTTTGGCTCAATTGAGTTCTCTTGAGTGAAGAGGCCTAGGTTATTACCCTGAGGTAGTTAATTAGTAGAGATAGTTATGGCAATGGTGTAATGAATTTGCATTGTAATAGTGCTAGCCTACTGGTGTAATGTTTTGATGTGTCAATGAACGAAGAATTCGTCAATTATTGAGTATTTTGTGCATACCATAACAATCATTCAATGAAAGAAGTATTGGTCATGCCACTAGTCTCTAGGCATATAATGAAAGAAGTATTGGTCAATTATCAATGACCTGCGCATACCATAACAACCATTCCACAATAACAACTTCCATACACTGTATTGGAAAAATCTACTTGGACACAATCTGTAGCAATAATAAATAAACTTCTATATAATCTAGTTTGGACAAATAATGTTCCATACAAACTGAATTGAATAAATACCACAACTTCCATACCACAAAATTTCATACCATAATAACAACCTGGAGTGTATTGCACCTTAACTTCTAGTAAATTACAAAAAAGCACATTCCAAGGTTAGCTACATACACACACACACACACACATAATTGCTCAAAACAAGGCGATTGTTTTTTAAACTAATTGATAATTACAAAAAGCTAACAGTGGTCTTCACAAAAAATACTAGCTACAGGTCCACATGTTCTCTTGCCCCTGCCTTTACTCCCAATGCTGGCATGCATACCCACTAGCTTCATTTCTTCCTTAACTCTTTCCACCCACTGAATTCATTTTTGGTGGCCTTTGTGCAGCAAGCTGTCCTCTAGTCCTCGCACCACCAGTGCTCCTATTTGGATGTGAAGGCTACAAAATAAAAAATAGATCCACTCGTTAAAAAATATCTCAGTTTACACAACCATCTAGGAAAGAAGCAACTCAACTAAGTTACCTGTGAAGAACTTGGTAGGGTATCCTAGGTCTCCCTAGGTGTGTGAAACTTTGGCTGTGAGGAAGAGAACCATCTTGCTCTCCTTTGAGATGGCCTAGCTTGATTTCCTTGCTGAGAAGCTTGATTTCCTTGTTGTAAGGAGAAAGGCTGAGTGGCAGACCTCATGTTGTAAGTTTGGGTAGGCTGCTAGGATGGTGGCTAGGGTGCAGGCTAAGGTGCAGATCCAAATCTGGTACTAGGTGCAAGCACCCCTCCCTTTGCCTGCAACAAAACCCAGTTTCAGTACATGAATACTTTTGTAAGTTTAAAAACAAGTTTTTTTTTTTTTTGCCATTTAAATCCCATTTACTTACAGCTTTTTCTCTTTGAAGCCTTTGTCTCCTCTGCCATGGTGTCTCCCTAGTGATGCCAGCTTTGCACCCTCTTGAGTTATGCCCTTCCTTTTTGCATTTTCCACACCTTACAGGTCTGTTCAACCTACTTGCTTTGTAAGGGTTTCTAGACTCATCAAGTGCCCTATTTCTTTGTTTGAGTGGCTTGCCTAGTGGTTTGTATATGTGAGGTGCTAGGGGAGCAGGCTATCCAGTCTCAGCCCATTTTGACTGGCCAGGCATGGGAGGAAGTACCTCCTTGTATATCTCCATGTAAGTTTCTTTGTGGTAGCATGGGTGGGTGTTGTCTTTTGGTGTCTCAATATTTGTATAAATGGCTATTATGGCATGTTTGCATGGAATGCCATTTAAATCCCAAGACCTTCTTGATAAGATCAACTACATGCCTCTCATACTGACTGGCTACCTCATAAAGTAAACTGCCAATTGGGGTAGCGCTAAATGGCTTGCTTTCAAGCTACAATTTCTCCAACTTGTATGCTTGGACACAACTTTCCAGCATACTTCTCTATCCCTTTCCTTTTTGTGTAAAGCCTAGTCATAAGTCTAACCTTAATCCACTCCAACATTGCCAAGATAGGCTTGTCCCTAGACTTCAATATTATTGAGTTAAAAGACTCACTCAAATATTTACCAAATGATCTGTTTAGGCCCTAGGAGTGAAGTGTGACCTTGTCCACTGTGCAGGTGCAATGTTTGCAAGATACTGATATGTCTTCTCATCCAAATCCTTTATGTATTGCATGCCTCTCTTAAACTCCCTTACTGTTGTGGCAGCAGCACACCTCCACAGTGCATCCTTCAGCTCCAATCTCTTATGATCGACTTTGAAATTGTTGTAGATGTGTTTCACATAGTATTTATGCTCCATAGTAGGGAATAGTGTCTCTATTGCAAGTATAAGCCCCTGCAAATAACCTAACAAACACCTTTGCATTAGGAAACTTCATCTTCTTCTTCAGTACAATAGTTCTCATGTTACTCTTAGCATTAAACTCTAGCTGCTCAGGTACCTGCTCATTATCAGACCCATCCATGCTTACCCGGTCATCCTCAAAAGCTGGCTCAGCCTACTCAGGGGTTACATGGGGTGCATTGCTTGATTCTGGGGCTGTATTGGAAGCATTGCCTAATGCTAGGGCTGTATTGGGAGCATCACTTGATTCTGGAGCAGAACCTTGTGGAGTTGAGTTTGGAGCAGCAAATATGTCATCACCAAAGTCCTCCCCCTCTAGGCCTTCATATATTCGATCATCATAGTCATCTCCTTCAACATTCTATTCTTCAACCCCTGCACCAACCTCAACATCCGGTTCTTCAACTCTTGCACTGACCTTAACATCTTCAACATTCTCAACATCTTCTTCTTCATCATTCTCAACATCTTCTTCTTCCTCCAATACAACTTCATCATAATCACTCTCCAAATCTATTTCATCCACCTCTCCATCACCACCTACACCACCTACTTCACCACCTATTTCTGCCACTCTCCCTCCATCACCACCTACACCATCATCTGCCACTCCTCTTCTATCAGGATGCTCAACTGCTAGTGGCTCCACATTTATGTCAGTATAGATTATGATTTTATCAACTGGTCATGCCCTATGAACGGTAGTCATGTTCACCACATCTAGATCTGTTTCTATGACCCTTAAATCATGCTCTAGATCACCTTTAGGAAGTAAATACCTATATCTACTATGTTCATTAGGAGCACCAACTAGATGGTATATGTCACGACCCAAACTCGATACCCCGATTTGTAACCATGACCGGCATACTAATATCAAATTTAAACTTAATATTAACAAGAACCAACTTAACTTTTACAAAAGTTTCTCTCTTTCTTTTCATTCTTGTTTCTTTACTTAAGTGATATGACCTTTCACTTGACATTCAGAGCATCTACACTGTACTCAAAGAATAACATAATCCACTAGTTAATCAAATTCTAAATTTCACATGATATATCTCTTAATACTTTAAGGTACACAACTTTTATTAGATCCTAAAATACACAATACTGTAAAACTAAATATCAAATTGCTAGTTTGGGATCTATACTTTTAAAACTAAAACCAGCTCCTTCCAAAACTCGACTAAGGCTCCCGCTGCTCCAAAATAAAATCTGTTAACTGAAAAAGTGGAAGGGGTGAGCTGCACAGCTCAGTAAGGGTAAGATACATAAGAATTTAATAAGAATGCATGTAAATCAAATCATTTCATTTTATAAATGTTCGGATAGGAGAACAACTTTTCATGCATAGTATTTTATACTATTTATAATAATAACTTATATGCTCTTCATAGGAAAATAATTGTTCTCCTTTTTCTTATCAGATTAATATTACCAAAACCTTTCGGATTGAATTTCTTTCGTTTCTTACAAAGTCACCAAATATAATATTGATTGTTTAAAAATCATATACGTACATATATATATATATATATATATATATATATATATATATATATATATATATATATATATATATTCTTGTTACAAAATAATCATTTTAACTTAAATCAGATAATTGGTAACTTTGTCTTAAACTAGAAACATTTTAACAAATAAGAAGACTTTTCTTTATAAACTTCTTCTCGTAAAATATCATAACTTTCATAATCATAAAACTTAACGTTTCATAAAGAACAGATATCTGATAATTTTTTTAACGTAAACTTGTACTTTCATCAGAAGCTTTATCTTTACAGATGCTAAAACCTTTTCATCAGATTCTTTATCTTTAAAGCACAACAAAACTTCAAAAACTTTTATCTTTAAAGAACAGCTTTTCTTTTCATCATAAACTTTTTTTCATGAGAGCTTTTAACTTTTCATAATGCATTTAAACAAATCATTCTCTCATGATCAAAAAAATAATATAGCTGTTCATAACATATTGGTTAGTCCATATTTGATAAATCTATACTTATTTGGGAGGCTTCTAGCACCATTGTGCTAGGCATCCAACATTCCCCACAATGCCAAGTATTCCCGGGATCACATCATAATACATATATTTCAACCATGGGGATAGGTTGACTTCCTCCACAAGTTGGCCGTAACCAACAAGGGCGGGTACAACAGAGCCAGTCCCACATTAATGGCCAATCAGATAACATTTTTCATGGAAAGCCAGTAATTAAACCCCTACTGGCAGAGTTCAGATTATCAGAGAACATAACTCGAAAACATTTCATACTTATATATCATATGGAAATTCATAGTTTGGATAACATTTCATAATAAAAGTATTTCCATTGTTTTCTTTAAATATCATGTTCATGGAATTAATAACAGCATCAATATGCTTAAATCATATACATAAAGTTTCGAGAACTCACGAACATATCTTTGTCTGAAACATGATTATATGCCATATCTCTAATCAAAATCCTTTTTAATGCATAATATACTTTAAAATAACCTCATGACTTACCAAATGTTCATATAACTTATCCCTTACCTGAAAGCAGAGGAACTAAGAGCCTAAAGTCGAAGGAGCTTAGACTTGGGTACTGGTAACACCTAAACCAAAATCAAAGTTTATTACTATCAATTACTCCTTATAATAAACTTACACATTCATCTCAAAGCCTATCTCTTAAAATCAAGGAAATCCTAATCTCACCTCAACGAGGTTCCCACAAACACAAAATACATTCATCAAACAACATGATGTACCAAATCATAGAGAAACCAACATTCTCACATTAATATCATATCTCTAGAAGAGCCAACTTCATTTCAAAAGGTTCTTTGAGATTAGGGCAATAAAGCATGCATAAACATAAAATCTTTTAAGCATGGTCATGTAACCATATACACTTACATGGCAATATACAACCCATTGAACAAGACAACTTCATAAAAATAACAATCGGATAGTTTAGAACCCTTCCTTTGAGTACCAAACCTTGAACTAAGTTACACAAAATTTAGCTATGATCTAGACATACCAAATGATGAGCATAATAAATTATAGTTCAAATCATTCACCCTAACTTTAGAATTAAATCCTCAAAGTTAGGCATGTCCCTTACTATTCACTGTTTCATTCCAGCAACATATACTTCACTTATAAAATACAAATGGGCTATCAATTTGACATCCAAACTTCATGTAAATTTACAGAGAAACTCCTCTAGATGTCTAGTAAATTCGATATGAATTTAGGAGTCAAAGTATAAAACCATGATTTATTAAAAATCATACAATAAAACATGCTCAAATCTGTCCTGACAGAATTTTATGCAAATTAGGAATTAAACCATTATTTTTATATTGATCCAATGGCTGTGAGACCACTTCCATTAGAACCGTATGTGTCTTAGGTTTAATAGGAATTATCCCTAGCATCCAAATTCACTGTATACAATTTAATACATAATTTACCATGTGTAAACACAGAATCTGTCACAATGACAGCTTTGCAACATTTTCTTATATATTCACAAAAAATTATCAAATGATGGTGTTTTCCTATGAAATTTAATACACACATACTAGAAATATTATATAATAATCTCCAATAAATCTTTTACCCATAGCTATCCTAGAAAAATACAAAATTTATAATAACTAAACAGGTTAACAGTGAGTGCAATTCTTAACAAGTTCATGAACTAACACTCAACCAACTTCAATTACTAAATCAACTACACATTCAGCACCTCAAATAACAATTCCATAAAGTTTATCTAGCTATTTTAATCCTTTAACACTTACCCATAATAGATTTTATATTAGTCTATCATCTAGAAGCACATGCAAGCATAACAACGATTCAAATCATATTTGGGCAATCAACAATCTCTAGAATCCTACACACCCATATACAAATTCATATAACCATCACTTAAGTTTGAATTAGATAATATACTAAAAAAATTAGGTTTTCCCCTTACCCTAGACATGGATTCTTAGAGTGATAAGAGCTAGAATCACTCTACCTTCAATATTGAGAACAAGAGCTTGGGAGAATGGAAAGAAGCTTCCTTCTTGCTGCTGGATCCGTAGGTGTGAAAGAGAGAGGAGAGTTGAGAGTTATTTTTTCTTTCTTTTGGTGTTGGACCCGTGGGTATGAGAGGGAGAGTTCTTGAGTCTTCTAGTTGCTTGAGAAAGTCAAAGAAATGATGATGTGAGAACAAGGGAAAGTAGAAAGAGATAAGAACAAAGAAAAAGAATAAAGAAAGAAGAATGAGGGCTGAATCTTCTAGTGCAGCCAAGGAAAAATAAGGGAGAAAGTTGTGTGGGGCACGTGTATGCATGAAGGAAAAAGGCTAATGACTCATCCATGTAACTTTTAAAATTACTTACCTCCCTACTTCTTTATAAGCTTATATTCTATAAAGACCCAACTATAAAATAACTTGGCACATAAACCCCTTACCCTAAACACTTAATATAATTTTGTACATACTTATACTTAGTGTGTGTATATATATATATATATATATATATATATATATATAAAATACAAATAACCATTTCAATTATTTATAATCTTTACAATTCTTATTCATGGCATTATAAAATAATATGTTTATTAAATATTCTTATATTAATTTTAGAAAGTAAGGGATTCAAATAACAATTAACCACTTGAACACATAACTTAATTATAAAATTGGGTCGGGGTGTTACAGTATAAATCTCGAATTTCAAAGAAATTCAACTTGTCAGGGTCAATCTCTGTCAATGTATGTACAGACCTACCCACATATTGTAGGGTTGGGCCTCCACAAAACATCCCCCAACATGAATTTCAATGTCAAATATGAAGTCAACCATCTGCAATTAAAATAAGTAGTTTGTTTACATACTGACATGTAGAAAACGACAACAAGCCAAAAGAGACAACAAGCCAAACATAGGGCTGTTTTGTTTTCATATAAAATTTGTTTTGTTGTTGAAAGACAACACACGGACAAAAGATCATATATAGCACATGCAAAATTAGATTCCCAACAAATTCATAGGGACCACACTACCCACAGTTCACAAACAAGTGTAATCATTGACAAATAAATTTGATTCTTTCAGGCATACGCATTATATAAACAACCATAGCAGTACATTAGCTACATCCTAAGCGATTCTACATATAAATAGCAAAATGCACATTTAACAGACACCAATTTTGAGAGAAATTTACAAACCCTAACTACGTGGGTGGGTCGCGATAAAAAAATGCCATCAAGAACCCAAATGCAGATCAACAGTAGTCACACATACCTTCCCTAGCTTCGATGTTACGAAACTTGTGTTTTCTCCCCCTCTAGACACTCCAAACCACGAAGAACATGTTGATCTCACCACAGGTCTCTCTCTCGAAAAAGTTTATGAGTTTTGGATGTTTTGATTCGCGTTATGTTGTGTCTTGGGGTTAAGAGATGTTTTTGTAACTGCTGGGCTTGAGGTGGGTTACGGAGATTAACGGAACATATCGCAGGTGGGTTAAGTGACACTTTTCAAATCATGAGTAGACAAAGTGATTTTCACTCAAACCATAGGTGGGTTATGTGTAATTACCCCAAAATTCTAATACCATAACTTATTTTACGTACTTTGCCACAACTCTTTTATGTGGCTAGTTGTGAGTGTTGAGTTTATGTAGACGTGGGAAGTAGTCAATTACAATTTGTTATATAGGATAGTTGTTGTGACTTGTTTCGATGAAAAAGTCTTTCTTCCCTCTGTACTTACAAACCTTTACTGCTACAAATTAAGCCTATCAGGGTTATTTTTTAGAAATTTGAATGTCTAAATCAAATTTACCCAAATTTCTGGGATCACAAGTATTATTATTTTCTATCGACAAAATTTTCTTCTTAACCATATTAGAGAAATCTTTTCTAATTCGTTATGTAGTTTTTCAAATACCATTACGTGGGTTGGAGAAACTTTTATTTACAAACCAGTTTCACAGTTTTGGAAATAAACTCTCTTTTTTTCAAACATGTTTGACCCGTTAAGGTCAAACCCGACCCGATTGGGTTAAAAAGGGACCGGGGTCGGATTGACTCGTAGCTAGTTTTACAAAATGTTGTTCTTCCACCCATATACCGAGTCTCAGGGTGGACTCGCTAACATGATTCTCACAATTGCGGCTTAGCTTCAAGGTTGCCCTTGGTGGCTCTCTCTCTCTCTCTCTCTCTCTCTCTCTCAGAGTTGTCAAAATGAATAGCGCCATGAAGGCAGCAGCTCTGATAAACTCAAAAGCCAGCTGCTTTCATTTGAGGACTGCCCTTTTTCATTCTACTCCTCCCCTCGATCGTAAAAGACGCATTTTCTGGGAATCTGTTAGTCTCTCTCTCTCTATCTGCATATATTTGTATTCTTTTCTATATGGATTTTTTTTTCCATCAATATGGTTATATGTGAATGATTTGGAATTTATTTTTTCTATTTTGTAAAACTATAGTTGATTTGGGGTATGATGTTTTAGGATGATAAATGGACAACATTTTTCCTAGTCTTATTAATTGGTCATTTTTCTTTGTTTGGTTGTTGTGGAAACTGGGATATTATGCATACTTGTTTATTAAAGCTGAACTGGTTTGAATATTTGGGTCACTGAATTTCAAGTTAGTTTTTTTTATTTTTTTTTAGCTTTTAAAAAGAAATGAATTAGGCCCATTGCCTTTTCCATCTCAATTGCATATTATAGGTCGGTTTTTTGTTTTTAATTGATGGCATATAGTTTTATAATGGTCTTTTGAATGCAAACATGAGCTTGAATGCAAGTTTTTAATTCATTTTTGGGGCAAGTACAGTAAAGTTATAATCTTTGCAATGTAATGATGGTTTTTGGTTCAATGTTTGATGTGGTCCTGTGCAACAGAGATAATTTAGACTAATGGAACATTGTTGAGATCTTATGATCAGTGTTGGTAAAAGCGAGTGGCGCACTTAAGCGCAAAGGCCTCTTGGAGCCTAGGCGCAAAGCGCGTGCTTGATTGAAGTGAAGCTCTCATTTTTTAAAAATAATTTAAGAAATTCTTAAATTATTATTAATGAGAAATGCAACAATCAAATGATCAAATTATCATATAAATTGAAATAAATATTTTTATATAATTCATATAGCATTTAGATATGCCCTACTTTTGCAATTTTAACACAAAAATTGCAAGTCAAGTCAAGTCATTTTATTTTTTTTGGATAAGCTAGATATGAGTACTTCTAAGTAATATCCTTTCTTAAATCTCATCCTTTCTTAAATCTCCTATATCCATAATGCCCCATGACTAATTAGTAATATTAGTTAATAATTTAATCACTTAATGACTATAACTCTATAAGAATTTGTCTGCTATGTTCAACATCAACCACTAAAGTAACTAAAAAATTAACACATATATTATATCATATATATATATATATATTTTTTTTTTTTTCATGAATGAGCTAAGAATATGAGGACATTGCAACATGGTAATTGGTACCAAGGAGCTAGGTGGGTTACTATTTCAAGGAGAAAAAATAAAAATAGAGAAGAACTGGAAGGTTGTGGGTTGGGTTTTAGGACAAGTTATACTTAAAATATATATTTTTTTGATAAGTAAGTTACTCTAAAAATATGCAAAATCAATGGTTTATATCAGTTTTAATTCAGTTTTGGTTTATTTTTTTGAAAAATATAAAAAAGCTCCAAAAAGTGCTCTTCTTTCAATGAGCCTAGCTTTTGAGGCAAAAAGCGCTGGAGCCTTGGGGCTTTGAGCTTTGAGCTTAAGTGCGCTTTTAACAACACTGCCTATGATGTGATAGTTGATCAGCCTAGATGGCACAAAATTTTCAATATGTATGAGCATTGGTGATGATGTGGAAGGGTTCATCTTCTTTACCCAAGTAGTGTTTCCTTTCTTTCATATCCATATTGAAGCATACTCCCTTGGATTATAATTCACTCTTTAGTACCGGCTGACTGTTTCTTGAGACTTGCTTTATTTTGCGTTATTGCGTCATGCATGATTCTCTTTATTAACGTCTTGTTAACTTGTCCTAGATCCATTCCCTTATGGATCAAATACAAAGAAATAAAGAGGTTTCATCAAATGGTGAGAAAGTGGTTGTAGTATTAAAATTGTTGTGTTACTTATGAAATTATGTGGGGGGGGGGGGGGTGAGGGTTTCATCTTATATCATGGGTTATTTGAAGAAAGATGGATTTTTTTGGTTAAAGTGATTCTTTTGATAAATGGGCTAGTTAGCTGGAAATACCTGCAAGCATTCTCATCCCTAATTTAATTGTTTAAGCACTAGTTGGAATTTTATTAAGCATATTTTTGTTATATAGTCAAGTTAGCTAGGTTTTGGGACTAAGGTTTTGTTATTGTTTTATGGTTAAGTTAGCTAAGTGGTGAACTTACTCACCAAACAAGGTTTATGTAGGTTTTGCCTTTTTTAGTTCTTGTCTCTGTTTCCTATCCTAGCCAACTTTGCTAAGCTGAAAAGGTGCAGTGGGGCTTTTTTTGGGGTGGTATTGGTGATGAACTCAAATTTTATATTGTTAATTGGAAGCAAGTATGCACCCCACTTCACCAAGGGGGTTTGGGAGTTAAAAAAGTGATGTTATTCAATTAGCCTTTGTTGGTGAAATGGTTATGGCATTTTGCAATAGATAAAGATGTTCTCTGGGGAAATTTAGTGGACTGTAAATATAGTAGTGAATGGGAAGGGTGGTGTTCGAAGGAGGGTAAGGGAGGGTATGGTGTTTGCTTATGGAAGTGTAGTCGATTGGGATGGAGTCATTTTTCCAAATGCGTCAATTGGTAATGGAACTATTGCTCAATTTTGGGTTGAATGGTGGTGTGGGGATGGTATTTTGAAGGATTTCTTCAGAAATTGTCTAGTATTGCACAGAATAAGAAGGCTACTGTGGCGGACTATTTTGTTGGAATGATGAGTCCATGCATTGGGACATGACCTTTATGAGACCTCTTCATGATTAGGAGATGGATATGTTGATTGATTTCATGAACCTCATCTATTCAACAAAGTTTAGAAGGTTCTTACCCCCACCCCCCCCCCCCCCCCCCCCCAAAAAAAAAAAAAAGAGTTTAGAAGGGATGTAGAAGACGAGATTTGTTAGAGACCTACAAAGAGTGGGCTATTTGAGGTGAAATCGTTTTATAGGTGCTTTCTATTGGCCATGTGCAATTGTTTCTCTGGAAGGCTACTTTTTTTTTTTTTTTTGAGAGGTAATAGAATTCTATTTTTTTGATAGGTAATTGAAATTTTATTGAGTAAAAAGTACATCGTGTTCACACTTCACAATGATGAACACTCTGTACTTGAAACAATTACAACAAACCAAAAGGAAATACTAACAGATTCTAGGAAATCAGAAATGGAAGTACAACATGTATAGCCCCAATACAAGACCACTCAAACAAAGTCCCAACCAGTAAAGACTTCTAAAGATCTAAAGGTCTCTCAATATCTTCAAAAGTACACGTATTGCGCTCCCACCAAATTAATCACGTTAGATAAGCTGGTACCATATTCCAGATATTTGAAACTATTTCCCCAACCAATTCCTCCATGCAAAAAGTAGAGAAGCAACCCCCATCAGCATCACCCACTGAATTCCAAACATCACAAAAACTTCAGTCCACAAAGCATGAGCAAACTTTCAATGTGGAAGGCTACTTGTCATAAAAGAAATAAAAATAGAGAGCATTTGAAAGGCTAAAGTCCCGCTTAAAGTTGCGTTTTTACATGGATTGTTGCTTTGGGACAAATGCTTACATTAGATAACTTTTTCGGCTGTAAGGTAATAGCTGTAGAATGGCGTTATATGCATAAGAAAAATGGGGATAGTGTTGATCACTCATTGCTACTGAGTACACTGGAGAGTTGTGGTCTATGGTGTTCTATTTGTTTGGAGTATAGTGGGTTATGCCTCACAAAGTTCCTGATTTGCTGGCATCCTGGAAAGGGAGAGTTGTTAACAAGGTAATGATGAAATTTGGAATGTTGTACCTTTATGTCATATGCAGACCATATGGGGAGAGTTTAACAATAGAGCATTTGAAGGTTCTGAATGGAGTACAACAGACCTGAAGATGATCCTTTTATGAGTTCTGTTTGATTGAATGGCTGTGTTACCTTACCATTCTTTTTCTACTTTATTTGCTTTTATTGATTATTGTATTTGTGCTTGATGATGTTTCTTGTGTACTGGGTGGCATCCGTTTTCTTTAATAAATTTTCTTACTAATAAAATAAATGTGTCTTTGGCTGGTAGAAAGTTCATTCTCTTTATTCTCATGTTGTCTCAGCTTTTGCTTGATGTATTTTGCCACTTCATTGAATAGGCCCACTTCAAATTTTTTGTGCTCTCTCTTTCTCGTACTTTGTCTTTCATCTTTGCTGAATGGAAATTGTTGCTGATGCTCACCATTGTTCATTTGCAGAGACCCAACTATAATTCAAAAAGGTTCAGAAAGCTGCATGCAAAACAAACATTACTGCGCAATGTCGGCGCTTATGCAGACTTCCTGTTTCAGGTTTCTGTTTAGGATGTTTCTAACTTTTTCTTGTTTCTCCCTTCCTGTGTTGATTGATCATTGTACCTTGGTTTCTTGATGTTTATGCCTTTTTCGTACATTTCCCATGTACTGGGCTGAGTTTTAATAAAGTTTTTATGTTACTTATCAAAAAAAAAGGTTTTATGAAAAATTTATTTTTCTCAAGATGCATGTGCAGACCTATTATATTCTACTTAAATTTACCTAAAATACCAGTATTACACTCTCTAAGTCAATTAGACACAAACAAGTAAAAAAAAGGTTTAGATCTCAGGAGTTAGTTATATATATATATATATATAAAAAGATTTAACAGTGATAGTGGACGTTGAGCATGAGTGTACCACCCGTGGTTCCCAAATTCTAGAGGATGAGATAGGAAGGGAAGATCTAGGTGCGGTTTTTTGAGCTGGGGTGGGCTTGCATTATTTGCATTGGAGGTTTGAGCAGTGAATCCAAGAGCGTTTGGGGCTTAGGCAGCCTTGGATCTTTGAGCACGAGGAGAGCTTGAGAATGAAAGATCATGGTGGTATACTTCTTGTAGATGTAGCTATGGTTGCAAGTGAACTAGCCAGTGTCGAGGAGAAAAGTGGTGGAGGTTGATTTTGATCAGAACCTTTTTTTTTTCACTCCTGATTTACATCAGAACCTTTTTTTTTCACTCCTGATTTACATCAGAACCTTTACTGCGTTTCTTGAATCTAGAATATTGCTTTCTTTTTTCTAGAAGCTGTTAAGTGAAGCAATTGTTTTGTTCAATTATAATGCCAAGTGAATTATTAAGAAGAAAAAGAAAAAGGATTACAATGTCAAATGAAGGTTCAATATTTTCTTTTGAATTTGAATATATAAATTTATTTATTTATTCATAGTTTTAGTTTATTTTGATAACTGGATTGCAATGATGAGAGTAAAACCTTCTCCCATTCTGTTTTGAATAAATGGTTTTGATTGGAGGCTTGGAGCCTATTGTATTGGCTTTTTTACAAACCAAATCTTTTTATTTATTATACAAAGAAAGGGAACTATAATGGTAGAGATTGCGTATTTGAATCATCTGATCTCTTCCACCTCTTCAAGCTTCATTCTTCAACAGTGTAATTGAAGCTCCTTTTCAATAATAAGGGAGGGGAGGGTGGGCAGAGGGGGGAGTGGATGAAGGGTTATTAGGGTAAAATTGGAATTCTGAAATAAGATTTATTGTGCACGTGCACAATAAAAAGAAAAACAAAGGATTTCTGTTAAAAAAATGACTTTAATGGTATATAGTCATGGGAGGGGGCAATTTGCTTATTACCAGCCAATAGGTTGGGGGGGGGGGGGTGGCATTGCTCAATTTTATATTTTAATGGGGGGCTTGAACTTGACCCCATAGTTAAGAGGGGAAATATTGGTTATTTATTATTGTCAAGATTATTTATGGATTTGATTCAGTTCTTTATACTTATAAAAAAATTTATTTTCCTGGTTTAATGGTGGATGCTGGATATTTTTTATTCTTTGCATTCTTTCTTTCTTTCATCTTTTCAGTCAAGTCCTTGTGAGATGCAGGTGGCTTTGCTTTTTGTTTAATTATTTATTTCCCTTTAAAGAGTAAAGAAATTATGGAAGATTATGGTATTCTTTGGTTTTGGGTAATGAATGAGAAACTTTGTGCCTCAAGGATAATATCTTTTATCATTATGAGATGAGTGGTTGGTGAGGCAGGTTTGGGGAGGCCTAGTAGTATTGTACGTAGAAGACAAGCTGTAGATCATCTCATTGGGGAATTATTTGGTGCAGGAGTTTTGGATTTCAAACCCAGGTGGCATCTAAATATAATTACGTTACTTACAACAAAATCTATGGTGAATTACTAAATTATACTTTTTGTCCCTGACATTGGTAAGAAGCTCAATTTTGATCCCTTAAATTAAAAAGTTCAATTCTGGAGGGAAAGGAATAGCAGGAGTTTTGAAGATACTTAGAGTTCTATGCCTGGCCTCAATTTGATCATTTTCAGAATGGTATTGGACTGGCTGTCAGCATTCAGGAATCTTTGATTATTTTCTATAGGTTATTTATTAGCTTTATGCAATTTTTGTAACTAATTGTTTATCCTAGTATACTTCTTGTATACTTGGGTGACTCCTTTTTCTGATTTATATATATTTTTATTACCTATATAAAAAAAAATTCCCTCCATCCAACTTACATTTATTTTATTTTTCTCTAACGTGGCTAATAGTGTCATAAATGGACACACATCCCTTTATTCCTCCCTTCCGTTTCTTTTCTCTCTTTCTTCATTTCTTCTCCAGCCGTTGCCCACATCTCTTTCTCCCCTCCCTTCTCTCCATGCTGTTGCCCTCAAGAACCCACAACAACAACAAAGAATTGAGATTCACAGTGAAATCCCAAGCAACAAGGACAACCTCATGAAAGATATCCAATCAAGCATTTTGACAAACTCCTCATGGGTAACATACCAAAACTCTAATTCCATTTTAAAAAATTGACCAAAACTGAACCCCACTTATAATCTTATCAACACAATGAGTCTCATCACAACACAACCAAATTGAACAAAATAAAGAAAGGAAAGGACACCAACATTCCTCCAAAGGAGAACTTGTAGAAAAAGAACTCACTTAATCCTATTGGCTCCTTTGCCATTGTTTTTGAGTCTTAACTTATTGGGGTTTTGGTTTTTCACAGCTTGATTTTGATGTGATGGGGCTTTGAGTTTAGTTTTATTCGATAATGTTGTTTTTGAGTTCAAATTATATTGGGATTCTTCATAATTAGTGTTTATTCTTCATGGGCTTGTTTATTATACATGGAGATGTCAAACAATCGGTAGGCAGAAAATTTTGGTAGGGGCCAATTTGGGAATTTGGTGTTGGTGGCTGTTGGTCTATGGGTGATGTGGTGGAATTTGAAGCATGGTTGTCTCGGGTGGATCTTGGCCATAGGCACTAAATTGTTATCTTTTCAATATTTGAGGAACCACAATTGAGCTATTTAAATTTGAGGGACCAAAATTAAACTTAACCCCAAATTTTAGGGACCAAAAATATAATTTACCGAAGACTTTAAATACATAATTAAGCATAGTAGAAACAATAGAACATATTGGCATAGGTGATGGATAAATTTGGCCAAGAGCCTTGTAGCTCAACTGATTGGCACCTTTTGATGGAGACATCCAAGGTTAAATCTCCCCTCTCTTGTTGTAATTATTGAATTATAAAAATAAGAAATAAATAACTATAGGAAATGCTTAACATTGGAAAAAAGAACTGGTGAAGAGTTTTGAAGAATTTTATTATTATCTAGATTTATATGTTCATAGGGTTTAATGGATGTGGAAATCCACTCTGTAGTTTGAAGTTATATTATGGTTTCTGGCTTTGGGTTTTTACATATGATAGCATTACAATTAATCTCTTACTAGTATGATGTTCCTAGAAACATAAGTTTACTTATTTTTGAGTATATGATTGGCATCAAGGAATGCATAGAAAAAATGAAAGTTTTCTGGTCTTGGCCAATAAAGTTTCACCCTAATGGACTAATTATCACAAATTGCTCAAGGACAGAGTTTTCCTCCAAACTGGTTTGGAAGAATCTCCTCCAAGCCACTGTGTTGATTCATAAGACCATCCATGTATACTATTTATCAAGTCACATGACACATTAAAAACTGTCACATAATTGCTTGAAAGAATTTTTCTCCAAACCAGTTTTGCCTCATAAATATTGTTGGTTTATGCATTACTGAAGCTTTTCTACCTTTTTTTTTAATTAAAAAAATTGTTGTTATCATTGTCATTATTATTATTATTGTTATTATTGGATTTCCAGAGCTGGCAGGATGAGGATGATGAGGATGACCCATCTTCAAGTAGAGGCACCTCATGGTTTAAAAAGCAATACTCTGCTAAGGGTTCCAAAAGGAACTGGACTGGGAATCGAGGAACCAAGCAATGGGGCAGAAGTAAGGACATTTCAAGTGCTTTGATGCTAAAAGAAGCATTGCATGTCTAGTTTTAGAACTATATTTATGAATAGATTATTTTTAACATGTTATGGGGTAGTGGGATTGTCAGTTAAATCGTCTCCCTCTAGAAAAACCTCTTGGTGGAATCTTGTTTTGAAAATTTTTACGGGCTGAGGAGGGTCTGTTTGGTGGGGGGGGGGGGGGGGGTTGGGGGAGGAGCCCTATGGATAGGCCTAAATGTTCCTTTTGTTTGTGGAGATCATTGCTCTAATTCTGAATGTTAAGTACATTGTTAGCTTATATGCATCATTATTCCACTCTCCAAAGACAATAGGGTGATGCTTTTCTTAATGGCATCATATGGCCAATTAGATCTCCTTTGTGGCATAACTGATTTACTCATGTCTTGAGCCCTTTGAAGTTTGCATGAAATATCATTCCATTTTCAACTCTTGTTCAGGAGGTTTCCAGTTTTGTGAAGAAGATGATGTTGATGTTGAGAACATTTTCCGAGATGCATTCGGTGGGAACCGTTTTTTTTATTGGTCCTTTATTGATGAAGAGAATCCTCAATGGAGGAGCTCATCAAACTATAACAACTATGGGAGGTCCTGGAAATGGAATTGGAGACATCGGACTGAAGAAACATATGATTCTTCATCTGATTATGAGAGTTTGGAGTCGGATTTGGCTTCAGATAGGCTGGCCCTTGGATTGAGTGCTTCTGGTCCTCTAAAACTTGAAGATGTTAAAAATGCGTAAGTTCTTACCAGGTTCTGTGTCTTACTTCCTGAATCATGTCTTTCCATTTTGTTCTCTAGTTGTCTGATTACCATCTGATTTCACAATTTCAGATATCGAGTCTGTGCACTAAAATGGCATCCTGATCGCCATCAGGGCTCTTCAAAGGTATTAACAAGCTCCAACTGTCGATTAGTTTTACTCCATATCTTGAATCTTTCCTATGAATTAGCAAGAAGAATTTAATTTACTGGATATTTTAAAACCTTTGAATATGCAAGAGAGTATTAATTAGCACACCAAATTGCTCAATGTTTAAGCACATTATCTTTCCATGTTGACATCAATGGCTGTAATCATTGTTTCTGCTGATTCACAGCTACTTGGTAGTTGGTGCTAACAGAGTGACTAATTTATGTGCTTGAACAGGCTGTTGCGGAAGAAAAGTTCAAGCACTGCAGTGCAGCATATCAATCTTTATGTGATAAGCTGGCAGTAGATTAAGGATTTTTCAGAGCATGCTAGTCTGAACCCTAGATCCATTCAACTCATTGCTGTTTAATTCAGCACTGTAGTTGATGTAGCTTACAGATCACATTTTTATCCAATTCCATAGTTAGGATTTTTTTCAAGAACCGTGTCAGGATTGCCACTATGGTTTCTCTCAAGGGGCAATAATGAGCAATGGCCATGCAACGATGGCATTAGTTTGTGATTCTGCATTGCCAGATGTATTGATTCATGTTCTTGATATATTTTTTTTGTGAAGGATGTAAAACATTTCTTCTTTTTTGTACTATTACTTGTATATTTGCTTTATGCTTGAAGGCATAAATAATTAATTGGTGATAATAAGATTGCAAGGTTATAATTTTTCATATTGAAATGCGCCTATGCTTTCTTTATTATTGCATTAAAATCTAGTTTAATATCTATGAATTTGGTAAGGATGGGGGTATAAAACTCATGTTTTATACCATCCAATAAGAAATTGCCACATCAATTTTTTACTTAAAACTCAATACATTCTATTACACATAATAATATCTTAATAAACTCATAGTTGACTTGGATTTTCAAATTGGTTTTATAATATTTTTAAGAGTCTGAATTCAATAAAGATGGGTGTAAAACCCATTTTTTATACATCTAATAAGAAACTGCAACATCAACTTTTTGCTTAAAACTCAATAGATCGTACCACACATAATGTTAGGATTAGTGCTCTTAAATCCTATTGTATGATGCTATGCATGACATTATGTATGGCTTAATGTTGTGATTAATAAGGTTGTTTTATTATTATCTAAAATAATGGTAACATGAATAATTGGACATTATCATAGATGCATAGTATGTGATTTAGTCACAGAAAATATAGATTACAAGTTCTTTGTAAACTCAGAATTATAGTTTATAGTAAGTGATGAAATTGGGCATTTCATCTGTGAAGACTATAATATATTAACTAAGATGATTCGTCTTGATCGTGGAAGTGAAGATTTCTAGTTGATATGTTGATATGTTTTAAGAGTTAAGACATATTGAACTAGACTGCTATGAGATTTATTATTCTCTTAACGACTGTCAAATAAATAATAAATCTCACGACTTCTATTTACATGAACTCTTAATCTTGAGAGAATAATGGACTTGATCATGAGATGTCGATTGCTTGGATATATCATGAGTGAGATCTAAAGTCACAATCAAAACCTCAGTATGTTAGACAGCCACATTTAGTGTTGATGGAACATATATTCTCAAGATAGAATTCATAATCTCTTAACGGAGATACAAAATATTCCCTTGAAATAAAGTTAATGAGTTTGGTTATTCAGAGTGTTAGGCCTAACCACTTTAGTAAGGAGTTACTAAAGTATATATTTATTAAATTAGATTTCATAAATATATGATAAATAACATAAATGATTAAACCGAGTACTTAAGGATTAAGATGTAGTAATCTTCAAAGTGGTAGTCTCCATTATGATTTTGTATTACTACGAATATTTATTCGTATGAAGGGGTTGCATATATAATAAAGTTTTGGGATATAATTTAGTTAATAAAGCTTAGAATGCAATTATATTTATATAGTGGTATTAAATATAATTAATAGTAATTTTAGACTTGTCAAGAGTTGATAGAAAAGCCAATGCCGATTGAAGCTAGAGTCTTATTTGTTCCCTTTGGGTCACTCTCCAAACCACACACTAAAGCCCAATTGGAAAGGTCCAAAAGGTCAACTCAATTAGATAATCAATTAGATACAAAGGGAAAAACATACAAAATTTTATGTATGAGACATCTTTGTGAAATGATGTGTATGTATTAGTGTAAAACATTTTCTTATTCTCCCTTTGGAAACTAATTGAGAGGCCACACTTTTTGGGCGTAAAGCGGAATTAGAGTGAAGATTAAAAGTGTTTCCAAGTACTTCTGATATTCGGTTTTGAATTTCACCGCACCAAGGTACGCTCTCTTGTTCTTGAATTTTGAAATTTACATAATACATGTTATCAATTGCGAATGAAGTAGATCTGTTAATTTTCCGCTGAATATGTTTTGTATGCGATACAAACATATGTTTTTCCAACACATAATAACATCTCAATAAACTTACAATTAAGTTGGATTCTTAAACATTCTATAAAAAAAGTTGGATTTTTAAATAGGTATTAGAATTGATTGATTGTGGTTATATTTATTCTTTAATATGTAATATGATGTTGCATGTTGGAATTGGAGGGGTAAGATTTAAGTTTTTCACCACATCTTTATTAAATTTAATCTCTATTTTTAAACTTTAACTTTTTCCATGTACTATTTTTTTTTTTTAAAGTTTAAAAAAATCCTTAGGGACAGGCTTTTTTATTTGGGTAAATTCCATTAACCTCCCCTGAGGTTTGGGAAAATACCACTCAGATACAAAACATTTCAAAATTGACCAATTAGGTCCCTAAAAGACATATTAGTCCCTAACACCCTTAACACCGTTATCCCCTTCGTCAATTTTCTTTCCCTCACCCAGAACTCTCTCTAGTCTCCTATCTGATTCCTCTCCCTCTTTCAATCCCAGCCAAAGCCATAACAAAAAAGCCCAAATCTTACCACAAAACTCAAAGCCAAAGCCAAAGTCGTTTTTCTTTCCCTCAAACTTTACTCTTCTCTCTCGTCCCACAATTTCTTTCTCAAATTTCCCTTTTCTCTCTAACCCGAACCACTCTCTCTCAGGGGTGTTCATCAGTCGAATCGTTGGGTACCATTTAATCGTTGTGGGACGATTTTCCTTGGATTAGCATCGATCAAGATCGCTTGAGGTCCGAACGATAGGAACGCGAGCCAATATTGATTTGTTGCACCTCAGTGTCAATACTAGTTAAGAAGGCACCACTTCCATTGCAAACAATTTCGAACGACTTGTCCATATAGCAATTAGGTCCGATTCCAAACGGGTATGGAATTTCAAGATTTCCACACCTACTTTCACAATTGGGTTTTGCCATAGATGGTACTGCTTCTACAAGGGATCCATATGTCAGCAGAAGTAGGAAAGTAATTCGCATTACAAATTGCACAACCATTTCTCTGGGTGTCTTACAGTTCAACAAAGCAAACCATATACCCACCATTTATAAATACCAGCACTGGACAAGGTACTTTTCTGCACCTTCCAACTTTGTTCCTTTGTTTACTTGGACTTTTTAAATGGACTTCCTTCAAATTTCAGATTTGGGTTTTGTTGTGGGTTTGGCTGGGATTTTTTTTTTTTTTGAATTTTTTGGATTTAAGTTTTGATGTAAGATTTGAGTTTTGTTGTTGTAGATTTGGCTGAGGATTTTTTTTTTTTTTTTAAATTTGGATTTGAGTTTTTTTGTTATGGCTTTGGCTGGGATTGAAAGAGGGAGAGGAACCAGAGTGAAGAGACTAGAGAGAGTTCTGAGTGAGGGAAAGAAAATTAATGGAGGGGTAACGATGTTAAGGGTGTTAGGGACTAATATGTCTTTTAGGGACCTAATTGGTCAATTTTGAAATGTTTGGACCTAAGTGGTATTTGCCCAAACCTCAAGGGAAGTTAATGGAATTTACCCTTTTTATTTTTTACTAGAAGGTATTTGGGGCGGGCTTTAGGATTTGAATCTATGTTCCTAAACGTCATTTACTATTTTTCTTTCTCTAAATTGCTTAGCAAAAAAAGACGTAGTCTTGCTAAAGTTCAAATAATTATATTTCTTTATACTAGACAAAAGTAGGACTCCTTGTGTTGAGTTCGAGAATTCAACCTTATACATAATTTGAAAATGTAGACATTGGATCCAAACAATTTTTGTTTCTTGTTTGGATGATTTTAGCGCTTTCCTTGCTTAAGCTTTAACCAATCAAAAGCATATGAGTTTTAGGTTTTTTTTTTTTTTTTTTAAATAACTATAAAAGTCAAACAATTTTTTTAGTTAGTAACGTTTCCAAACTACTTAGGAAACTAACAACTTGAGTCTTTTAGACTCGATTTCTCTGTAGAAAATCGAGTTTTAGAGACTCGAGTTCCATCAAGTGCGTAGCTGAGGTGGACTAAAAAAATCCACGTGGAACTCAAGTCTCTAAGACACGAGTTCCCTCTAGAAAAAACTCAAAAAATGCAGCAACCAGAAACCAGAAATCCAGAACATCACCAACGCAGAAACCCAGAACAGCCAAAAATCACAGGATGCAACAACCAAAAACCAGAAATTAGATATCACTAATGCAGAAACCCAGAACAACCAGAAATTACAGAATGTAGCAACTAGTTTTCATATCTCTGCACATTTTCATACCTTCACTGCATATTGTGCTAGATATGTCTCTATAGGTTAGGCTATCATAATCTATGACACCTAAGGGAGTGCTAAGGGTTTCTTTGACTTTCTCGCCAAAGAGTCTGGGTAGGCCATTGATAAACTTCTCCTTCCAAAACGGAGAGTTATAATCGCTTCTGTGCATGACTCTAGTGGTAAAGACATCTTCATACCACCTATAGTCGCCAAGGGTTTGACATCTAAGGTTACTCAACTAGTCATAAATCCTAGATGTGATATTGCTAGGTTTTCCTATGAAGTGTTTCTTGATTGTTTAAATCAAGGTGTTGACTCCATCAGGAATTCCTTTTCCTATGCTTTCGTCCCAGATGGGGAGTCCTTCCTAGGAATGGCAACGGATCGGGATCGGGTTGGGTTTTTGCATACCCGGACCCGACCCGTGGGCCTGAACTCACGACCCGAACTCAGCCCGATTATTAATCGAATTTTTTTTTCTAGGCCCCGCGGGCCCTATTTAGCCGCTTGGGCCCAAATCTGGCCTTACAAAAAAAAATATTTTGAAGCCTAATCAAATGTTGTATGCTATTTTCGGTTAAGCCAAATCAAATGTTGAAGCCCAAATCAATTGCAAGTTCCTACTTACATATTTATTGTATCTACATCGAATCTTTGTGCTTACTTTCACTTATCATCATCACAAGAATTCAAGAATGACACATATACAAATACAATTCTCATTTCCCAGTTGATAACTAATAAGATCATATGGTCTTGGCCTTACTTCAAGACCAAATAAAGATTCATATGAAAATTAAACATGCAGCATGAAACTGGGTCATTAAATAAACAATCAACCGGTCTAAAAAGAAAAAAACCCAGAAGCTAAAAAACCCAGAAAAGTAATAATCTGACCAATAGATGAAGAAAGCTAGTCAACATCAACAAGATTTAAAGAACACCATCAATGATGCACTTTGAAACTCAAAGCTTACAAAGTTTTATATTTTCAAGACAAGTAGTACTGAAAGGAGTATGAAACTTCGAGAGAGAAACTTCTTTTTATTGGGATCCTTAGCTAAGAAGTACGAAACACCTTGCTTCTCTGTGAGCTTGGCCAAGGAGTGGCTGCGTGCTTGAGAGTGAGTGAGTGACAGTCAGAGTGAGGCCGAGGCGTGGCTGCGTGAGTGATAGAGAGATTAAGGGTTAGGCTGAGGCATGAATTGAAATGGGAATGAGACTATGAGAGGTGGCTGGGGATTGGGTTAGTGACTTAGGGTTTACAATGTCAATGATATATATATATATATAAGGGGTTTTTTTAGTATATCCGGGCCGGGTTTTGGGTTTTTTTTTTAAAAACCCATACCCGACCCTATTCTTTATCGGGCCGGGTAAAATCCGGCCCATTAGGGTCGGGCTAGACCGGGTATCCGCAGGTCAGATCTAAATTGCCATCCCTAGTCCTTCCTCATCTTTTTGGAAAGCATGTCTAATGTCTTTTCTAGATTCTTCTGTAAGGCAGTTGTTCCACCATTGTAGAAGTCTTCCAGTGAATCCTAAGGCTATAAGCTCTATGACCTCTGTGTGGGGACGATTCTCATTGAGGTAGTTATTGGCTACCATGGTCATATACTGGATTTTGTTTAGGACTTCTTGTTCTGATAAACCATCTGTGTTCCATTCATAGAGTTTACCAGACGATACTGAGAATTGGTTGTTAACATTCCTTTCTTTGAACTAGAGGTTAGGATGTGTTGGTCTGGGATACCAATTCTTGGTTACACTAGACGGGGTTGGATGGTGAAGCCTATTCACCTGAGACAGCCTTTACCACACCCTTTGGACATTACAAATGGAGCGTAATGCCCTTCAGTCTAAAAAACGCACCTTCTGAATTCCAAAATATCATGAATGAGATTTTCAATCCATTCTCCAGTCATACAATTGTGTACATCGATGATGTACTCATCTTTTCAGAATCCCTGGATCAACATTGGAAGCACCTGTGAACGAATCCATACCATCAAGCTCAATGGTCTCGTTGTTTCAACCCCCCAAATCAAACTTTTCCAAACCAAAGTTCGATTCTTAGGTTTTGATATCCATCATGGTGTCATCAAACCCATAGATAGGGCTATCCAGTTTGCAGATAAGCTTCTTGACCAAATCCTAGACAAAACCCAGCTTCAGAAATTTCTAGGATCTCTCAATTACATTTATGATTTCTATCAAAACCTTAGGCAACAATGCAAACCCCTTTTTGATAGACTTCGAACAAACCCATCTCCTTAGACTCCAGCCCATATAGCAGTCGTCCAGGAAATCAAAAAATATGTCAAGACACTCCATTGTTTAGGAATTCCTTCAGTCAATTCCTTCAAGATTGTCCAAATAGATGCCTCTAACATAGGTTATGGTGGCATTCTCCTCTAGTGTAACAGTCCTACTACCCCAGAAGAAATAGTTTGTTTCCATTCAGGGATTTGGACTCCCACTCAGAATAATTACAATACTATTTAAAAAGAGATTTTATCTGTAGTACTATGCATTTCAAAATCTCAAAGTGATCTTTTGAATCAAAAGTTTTTAATAAGGATTGATTGTAAATCTGCAAAACATGTTTTAGAAAAAGATGTTCAAAACATTGCATCAAAACAAATTTTTGCACAATGGCAAGCCATCCTTTCAGTTTTTGACTTTGACATTGAATTCATTGAAGGATCTCAAAACAATATCCCTGATTTCTTCACCCGTGAATTTTTGTAGAGTCCAAACCCAGATGTCCAGGTAGAAACCCGTACAACCCCAACCCCCAAAGTTGCCTAAACAACAAAATCTTGGTGGTACCAGTCAGGCAAAGAACCCTGGCCAATTAGTACCAGTCTCCCCAGTGACCATAGCCAACCATTTTATGGTTTCCACCATCCCGAAAACAAACTACGAAAGGCCACCTTACGGTCAAGCCAGTTACAGTTCAACCTTAGTCTCCCCAGCACCTAGGGCAGTCACCCCATACACTGTAGAAGAACCTTTGGCCCCATACAATCCCAAAAGCGATCTTTCTACCTAACCAAAAAAGGAAGGTCTTCTTATGTTAAGAAACCCTTCGTCCAGCACATCTTTTATATTGAAACCCATTTAGTTCATATAAAGGATCCCTTAGCTCTAGCCATGGAAGCTCTGCCCCCAGAATGGCACTGCCTCCTCAAGCACCCAGAGAAAAATATCTAGTTCTATAAGAGCATCCTTATCTAGGAAAATTCTGCTCGAGTAGAAAACATCATGAACAAAGGGGACCCCTCAGTAATCCTTTACCACAAGTTCATCATCACCGGTTTTGTCAGTTACAAAGAATGGGGCCGGCACCCCTCCTTGCTCAAAACTCTCACAAGTCTCAAATCTCTCACAGGTTCAAAACTCTAGTATAACTATTATGACTATATGGACACCTTTAAGAAAGTACTATTTTACCAAAACAATAACTTTGATCACTCATGGTTCTTAATGTTTGATAAAAAGTTCTCTAGTTCAATACCTACATGGTTCCTTAAGTGGTGGGAAATGTTTGGATCTGTACCCTAGATCTTCCCCAAACCCCTCCAGGATGCCCTCAAGTATTTCAGTTCCAGATTCCAAGCCAACAGCCATAATTCCCAGTTTCCAACAATTCTGCATATGACTATCAAATATAGGATCCATTGGATTAGCATGTGGTTCTATGCAATTTGTAATAATTTGTTAAACAGGGAATTCTCAGTTAAGAGGTGGGATAGCCTTAAGGTTGATCAGGTCATCAGTTAGCTCCATAAGGACTTCCCCCCCTCTAGATTAGAAGGTCATTGCTCAGAAATCAAGATCTCAGTCTAGCCTAGACTCCGTCCAGGTCACCGGAAAATCTAGCAAAGAGCTTAAAGATCTTGCGATGCAATTGCTCCTCCAATTAGAGATGTTAGAGTCAGAAGAAAAGGTTTCTCCTGCCTCTTCAAAAGCTTCAATAAACCACTGTCCATTTGACCCCTTCTAGGACTCTCAGGACCTTTACGAAGGCTACAATTTAGATAGCAATTAATTCACTTTGGATAGCACTAGTCATTATTCTGAACAGTACCAACAAACAAGTAACTATTCATGAACAGCACCAGTCACTATTCATATATATATATAAAACTTAGTAAGACTATTATTTGGTAGAACATACAAATTATTCATGCTTGTTTATTTTATCTTAGAAAAAAATATTTCTTATTTCTTAACTTAATTTTTGTTATTGTGATGTGATTAAGTTATTTCATGTGTGCATTTCTCAAATAAGATATGAACAATCAGTTTTTAGAACACTGAATAGTTTTTCATTGAAATTCATATTTGAACTAATAATAAGTTTTTATAAGAATATCTAGGTTTTAAATAGAATGAGATATAAATATAATGGGCTAGAGGTAGTTTTAAGACTTAAAATAGTTTTAAATAAGTTAGAAGTACTATACATTACAAAATTTGCATAGAAGTATAATGAATTTTTAACAATTATATTTTATAAATTTAAATTCATGAATCTACATAGAAAGACACTTGATACAAAATGATAGATGTAATGACACTTGACACTTTTTGTTTTTGTTAGAGATAAAAGATAGAAATTGTATTAGATGAACCAAAGCAAGAAAGTATACAAGCAAAGTCTGGAAAAAAACCACATCCAGGAATAAAACCCCACACATCTAACAAATATGGGGAAACACATGAACTAAGGAAAGGACATTAAACTCAAACTCAAGTATGCCTCTGAGGCGCAACAAGCCGTTGGTATGCCTCCAGCAAAGCAGTAGCATTGTCCAGTATAATTTTCGGGTGAATCTGAGACTTTTCAAAGTAAAATTTCAAATTTGTTACGTGCATTTCAGATAGCCCAAGATAGTACAGCCCATCTTTCCACTTCAATCTGAGTGAGTTTATCGGGTAGCATCTGAAAGAGTGTGAAGAAGGCAAGGACTTCATTTTTTTAGAATTTCTGCAATCTCCCGGGGAAAGAGCCCAGATGTTTCTAGCAAAAGGACATTCTCACAACAGATGGTCAGACGTCTCGGGTTGTATCGATGTCGTATTTTGTCGGACTCCAATCAACACGTCAAAACAAATATTAAAATCTGAAAAAATTTTAAAAAAATATGCAAACCATGATTTTCAAAGCCAAAAAGGGTAATAAATAAATGCAACACGATCAGATAGTGAATCAAAAAGTTACAACATTTAAGACCCTTATGATATGTATCAAAAAAAAGAAAAGAAAAAAAAAAAGACCCTTATGATAGGAATTACAAGACTAAAAATCCTAACTGGGTGTGGTCAAAAAGATAGTTTACGGGCCAAAGACGGAGATAAAAAATGGATGAGATATTAATAAAACTTCAAAACCCTAATTAAATGTTTCACTTTTTTTCAAGTCAAAAAGACTATTTTTGGGCCAACTTCGTGCAAAAACTGTACCAATTGAGTAACTAGAACGATCTGTTTGAATAAGCTTGAAGTATGAGGTTTCGACTACCTCTCACAAAAAGAACTCAACAATATCTACTATGGATTGGAAAGAACGAATTTTTCAAGAAAAAACGTCACAAAATTTCCTACATTGCGTCACTTCCCTTTCGAACAAGATATCTTGACGACTGTAGCTCCAAATCTTGCAAGGTCAGAGCCTATGGAAACTAGACATCCAGCACTTTCAAAGGATATAAAATTTAAAGAAACCGGAGCTCGGAAAGGCCTCCAAACAGCAGTGCAAAGATCAGATCAAAAACTAGGAAAATGATAAAATAGCCAAAACTTGGAGTACAAGTAGGAGGCCATGTGGTGGTGTTCCAGGACACCATCACATAGCTGCCTGGAACACCATCACATGGCCTCCACCCCACTCCTTTTTCCCTATAAATACCCCCTCCCATATTGTAAAAAATAAGTTTTAAGTTTTTGGAGACTAGGAAATAAATTTTAAGAGAAAAAATACTAGAAAATCAGAAGAAAGAAAATCCTAGAAATATTCTGAAAAAATTTCTCTCTCTTCTCTTTAGGAACCCTCTGAAAATTTCAGCCACTTTTATTGTTGTTGTTATTATTTTTTTGTAATCTTTTGGCAAGTGGGTAAATTGTATAGGGATGTGGTAGCTATTTACTTCTTGTTCTTTAAATTTCTTGCTTTAAATTCCTAACTCTTTATCTTTGTTGTTGTATGTATTTGTCTCTCTATTCTCTTGGCCATATTTTATTTGTTGGTGATAGTGATATTATTGTGAGTTCCTAGATGGGTATTGAACCTTATTTTAGACATTATGTGAGAAATATCCATAGGGGGAAGAAGTCTCATCTCTTCTAGGCTTCTAGGAACATTTGTGGTTCCATTTACTTTATTGTTCATTTATCTATATTGTTATATTTGTTACCCATTTACATTTGTGTCTATCCCCCCCCCCCCTTTCAAAAAAAATTATTTTTTTTCTCACCAATATTAGCTAATAATAACCTACCACTTAAGATTTATTGTGAAAGTATTGTGAAAATATTGTGATAATTGATACTGATTTTAATTTGAACGTACTATTAAAATTATTTTTTTCTCTTTCTAAAAAAATTATTTTTTCTCACCAATATTAGCTAACAATAATCTATCACTTAAGATTTATTGTGAAAGTATTGTGATAATTGATATTGATTTTTCCTTCTTCTTTTTTTCCCTACCACTTCCTCCACACTCCAGAACATTCCACACAGAACTCTCTTTCTTCCTCTTTCTTTTTCTATTTTTTTTCTTCCTCTCTCCCATTTCTCTTGCCACTTCACCTGCAAGTTTCCTCTCAGACAGTCAAACTCAATCTCAATCTCAACTCTCAAAGAGACCAGAGAGCCCACCAACCAAACTATCAGAAATTGTGTGCCTTTTTGTATTGTGTTACTGTGTTTTACACACCTACACGGCTCCATTGTAACATTACAGTGCAACAACAGTGTCCGCCACATGGCGGCCACTCGACCCAACATTCCTTCCCAAAACCCCAACTCTCATGCACTCAAGCCCCTCAAAACCACTTCCATTTCCCACAAAACACACAAACTTAAAGGTCACACATAACCACACCATTTGATTCTCATCAAACGAAGATAAAGAGATGGGTTTGCTAATCAGTCGTCTCCATCTTTCGCCTCCGTTGCCTCCGCGTTTCGCCTCTGTCCTCTACTAATTTTCTTTGCCTTCATCGCCGCCTGTCTTCCTTCCCACCATTGCTTGATCTCTCCCCCACTGCCAAACGACATGCAGTAGAAATGGGTCAGATCGGTTTTTTTTTTTTTTTGGGTTTTGATTTCATTATTGGGTTTCTTTGTAAAATTGTGTTATAAATAAAGAGATAAAATTGGGTTTTTAAGAAAAATTAGTGGGCAATTTGGGAAATTTGTGCAACTTCCAACGGTAATATTGAAACGCGCTTTAGTGCTTTTTGACAAAGGAGCGAGATGTTGCTTTCCCGATTTAAGCTTTTCCTTCACAAATGAAAACATGACTTTCATGAAAACACAGCGTTCTAAAAACTTACCAAATGCACTTTTTATTTTTTTGGCTTAAAAAAGCACGTTTCAGCTTGTAAAAGCTGAAACAAACGGGCACTATATCTATACTACTATCTATACTACTATTTAAGAGGCTTCTCCTGTTTGGGTTCCTCATTTTTTTTGTTCAAAAATGCCATTATATTCTTATGTTTAAGTAGAGACAAAACAAAAGGACAACTTGGTAAAAATACAACCCTAACTCCCATTAAATCATTGCCTAAAAAATAGGGTTATTCTCCTGTTGATTTTTAAATTGCTTTATTCACTTATAAATTAAATTCTCAAAATAATATATATATATATATATAATAAAAACATAGGTGTGTGTGTGTGTGTGTGTGTTTTGCTACAAAATACACGTGTAATATTTGTTCATTTTTAAGCTAGCCTCATGACACTCATCTTGGTTGTATTGGTAGTTCTAAATACGTAATACTAATGAGAAAATGGGTAAACCTCAAATTGGAATGAATGAAAAATTATGACACTATAAAAAATTAAAAAAAAAAATAAAAAAGCCTCAAACTTAAGATAGAATGGTAACCCAATCTAAGAGCCGCGTTATTAGGTCACTAATTCAACCAATGGGTTATCAGTCAAATTGCTTATATAGTGGGTTCCAGTTAACTCAATTGGTAAAGTATCTGATGGTTGAATAAAAGATCTAGAGTTCAATTCTCATCTACACCGAAAATTGATTGGTGTCTTGGTCTAATGATGAAGAGTCATCATCAAGAGCGGACGCTATAGGTTGAAACTCTTTATAAAAAAAATTGTATAGTTATATAAAAAATTAAATATATCTAAAAATACGTTAATTATTCATAAAATAAGCTTGCCTTATCACATTCATTTCAAGCATGTTATAGGGTTTTTTTTGGGTTTAGTGTCATAATTTTTTATTAATTTCAAATTGGGATTAACGAAAAATTATCACACTGAAAGCTACTCATAAATGTTAAAATAATACCTGTTAACATAAGCAAAAAAAAAAAAAAATTAGTATCAAACCAAAATAAGGCCAAAATGTACCTTTTGAGTCATTGCTTGCGGAAATTTTCCTCAGTCTGTTGTGAAACTCCTAGAAAATGTTTTGGAAAATATTGATGCGTATGTAAAAAATGGTGTGAAACTAACGTGACCCTTGATGCTTAAAAAGTTTACGAAGAATTCACCCTTTTGAGAACTATGCAGTGACTCTGTGAGTCAAGGTTGTTAAACCCGGACCGAACCGTACGGTCCGACCAAGTTAACCGGAAACCGTTCATCAACATGGTTCTTTTAACCTCAAAAACCGGCATATATAAAAAACTTAGTCAACTAGAGGTGTACACGGTTCGGTTCGGTCGGTTTTGAAGAAGTTTTTTCACTACGCCTATAGGGTGCAGTTTCACCCTATGCTTGACCACACCTCACTTTTGGAAGATTAGAACCGGTCTACACAAGGTGCGGTTAATTGTGGCGGCTCGGTGTAGTTCGTTCGGTTAAATGGGCTGGTTTTTTAAAAGTTACTATTCTAAGTTTTGGGCTTTTTGGCCTTAAAAATTAAAAAAAAAAAAAAAAAAAAAAAAAAAAAAAAAAAAGCATTTTGAGCCCATTCTCACAAGACTCACAACATTCCAAATCAAATACTCAATTATAGAGTTTCTAGTCTCAACTATAATGACTTCAATCTCAACTTGTCAAATTGAACATGTGTTTATTAAACACATTAATAAATCTAAACCTGTCACAACATTCCAAATTAAACACAAGTATAAAGTTTCAGGTCTCAAACCAAACAAGAGAATTCTAGCATGGCAGCAAGCCAGCAAAATTAACATTAATATTTCTTAGCATCATAGTATCACATCAAATATAAGCAGTATCATAGCCCCAAGGAGTAGTCAAGTAGTGCTTGAAAAGCACTATACAAATATACATAATGAATGCAAGACCAGAATATACAGTTGGTACACTACACAACTACATATTTTTCACAAAAAAAATGGAGGCAGTCTAGTCTACTAAGACCAATATTCTAATAATTTTCAAGTGTGTTCAGCAGTGCTTGTGTTGTCAAGTGTGCATCTAGTAAACAAAAATAAAGACACAGCAGAAAGACACGGCAGCAACAGAAGCATCAAGCCACCACCAACAGCCCAAGCACTCCTAATTTGGTCCTCCATGATCAAGTCAGCAAAATATCCACAAAAAATTTCTGCAATCAGCCAGCCAACTCCAACTCCAGTCATCATATACAAAAAACTCCATTCCTACAATGTCAATCCCCAAAAAATAATGATAAATAGAAAGTAGAAAGCAATACATGACAATTAACATCATTACAAATAGCAGCCAACAAAACATAAGCAAATTACATAAAATTTATAAGTTTACTTAGGTAGCTAAGTCCAAAAAACAACCCTACCTTCCAAATCAATCTAGAATAGAATCTGTACCAACAGTGGGTTTTGGTGCAAGCTCTAAAAGGAAAAGAAAAAAACCAAAACAAATTGTATATAAATAATTCCTCCCAAATAAATAAATAACAAAAAAAATACGAGCATTTATAAATAACAAAGCAAAAAAAAAAAAAATTACCCGATTCAAGTTCATAGTTTTCCACTTCATCCATTGCCTCTCGTAGGTCAATTGGTTTAGTTGAACCCTTAGACCTCAACCAATTTTGAGTACAAATCAAAGCTTCAACAATACTGGGAGAGCCCTGTGCTAAATGCAGATTCTGATGCAACAGTAGAGACGGAAATTGCCAAAACATCACGGGAAACTTGAGAAAGAATCTTATATCTTGAAGAATTCACCCTCCACCAATCAAGAATATCAAAGCCTTCCGTCTTCGGATCTACACTGGCTTCTAACAAGTATCGGTCCAATTCAGATTTGCATTCTACACTATCCTCATCTGCTAAGTGTTGTTTGTATATGTTATTGTACCTCTTCATCCTCTCTTCTGCACTACCAAAGCCACTTAGCATGGAGGACATGGCAGCTACATCACTACTACCAAACTCACTAGTCCCACTAGCACTAGCACCACATAGGGTCCCCATTGCTCCACTATAGTGCTTGTACAATCTATTCAAAGCTTCCCTAACTCTCAATCCTAACTCATCAGCCTTCTCCTTGTCATATCATTGCTTAAACCAAAACCTCACATACTTCAATTTATATCTAGGATCAACCACAACAGCCACAAACAACATCAAATTTATCCTATCAACACTTCCCCAATACTTATCATATTTCAATTTCATTCTTTGTGCCATACCCTTTAACAAAGGATCATCCCTACCATTACACAATTGATTTAACTGGTCTTGAAGACTAACAAGACCATGGAAGTACACATTGGTAGTCATAAACAAAGAACCAGAAAATCTTAAAGTTGCCTCATAGAACATACCAAGAAACTTTGTAAAAAGTCTTACATTTTCCCAATCTAAAAACCAAGGGGGACCACTAGATGGATCCTCAAAATAACGTAAGCAATGCCCATCATCTTCCTCCATCCTTTCAAATGCAGCCACAAACTTTTGTGCACTTTCTAACATCAAGTAAGTTGAATTCCACCTAGTAGACACATCAAGGCATAACAAGCTTTTACTTTGAAATTTTTCTTTTTCAACACATGCCTTAAACTTCTCAAATCTATTAGGAGAGGATTTCACATACCTCACTACATTACGAACCTTAGCAATTGACTCATTAAGGTCCTTTAGCCCATCTTGCACAATTAAATTCAAAATATGGGCACAACAACGCATATGAAGGAACTCACAACCCAAGAGGCTACCCACCCTATCTTTTGTTTTCCTCCTAAGATATTCTATGGCCACATCATTTGAGCTTGCATTATCAATAGTAATTATAAAAATATGATCTATTCCTCATTGAAGCAAGCAAGACTCAACCACCCTACCAATGGTCTCACCCTTATGATCAGGTACAAGGCAGAAATTTAAAATCTTTTTATGATAAACCCAATCAACATCAATATAATGTGCTGTCAAACAAAGGTAATTAAGGTTTTGGATTGAAGTCCAAGTATTAGTTGTCAAACACACTCTTTGACCAGCCATTAAAACCCTTCTCAAACTCTCCTTCTCCCTAATGTAAAGTCTAAGACAATCCCTTGCAACAGTAACACGAGAGGGAACTTCAAACCTAGGCTCTACCTCTGCCATAAAATCAATGAACCCACCATGCTCAACAAACCTAAAAGGTAGTTCATCAACTATAATCATCCTAGCCAAGGCCATCCTTAGTCTTTCTATACTAAATTTCCTCAACACTAGCTCATTAACACCCTCTCCCTCCCCCTTTTTTTTTACTTTGGTAACTCAAAGTGGTTTGGCCTTTATCACGCCTATAAGGGTACTTCTTACAACCAGATTTTATATGGGACCACATGGTTCTTTTTGGGTGACAATTATAACGCCTTTGGCAATAGTTGCACTGTGACTTAGGGTAAAGTGGGTCACAACCCTCTATCTTAGCGAAATGATCCCATATCTTAGAAGGCTCTTTACCACCATTAATAGTAGCTTGTTGAGTTTCTGTTTGTGTTTGAGAGGGTGCAACATCTGATGGTGGAATGGAAGAATGTGTGTTTGGTTGATTAGCCTCAGTACATGGACTAGGAGTAGGCTCAGTAGGAGGGGTAGAACAAGAAGCACCAACAGTCATGATCTAATTACATCAATATAAATAACAATCACATATACATAGTAATTAAGGAAGCAACAACAAATAAATTAAGCAAGCAACCTTTAACTAAAACACACAGTCATAAACTAATTTTAATAACATATTAGTAAACAAAAACCATACACGTAACTTACTCGGTGCTAAAATCACAACAAGAAAATAATCAACTAAAACCATAATAGCATGATATAACAAACTAAAACCACAACAGCATAATCAATCAATAGCATGATATAACAAACTAAAATCACAACAGTATAATCATTCAATGGCATGATATAATAAACTAAAATCACAACAGTATAATCAATCAGAATGATGATCAACAAATAAATTTACAATTTTTGAACACTAGAAACAAAATTAAACAGCAAATAACATGAGTGAACCTTAAAAAAAAAACCTTAAAACAAAATCAAACAGCATAGATAAAAATAATCAAATATTAGTGAACTCAAAAAAAAAAAAAATACTATGAGAAAATACCAGGAACTCTTTAGGCCTTTAAGATTTAGTCCTTCACAAGAGTGAAATTGAATCTCTTAAATTACCCCTGAAATTACAAGAAAATAACCACACAAAAAAAAACAAAAATTAGAATTAACAAGAAACATTCAGTGAACTCAAAATAAAACCAAAAAAATTAGGGGTTAGGGTTACCAAAGACAGAACTAGGGATTTGGAATTTCGTGAGACCTTGAGAAGAAAGTCATTCTTTGTGAGAGAGAGACTAAGAATCAGAGACGAACCTTAAGACTTGAGAGTGTGAGATTGAGAGCTTGTGTTCTTAAAGAGTAGAAAGTTAGGTCATAGGTGGGACTGGGAGCCTAAGATTGAGAATTTGAGAGGGAAAAACTACTGTTTGCTCGGCGGGATTAGGGTATGGAAAAAAATTTGTGGCTAAGAGCAAAAGATTAGAGAAAAATGGTTGGGTGGGAGCTTGAGAATCTGAGATTGAGAGGGAAAATTTACTATTTGTTCAACGGGATTAGGGTTTGGAGGAAAAATTATTGACTGAGACGGAGAGCAAAAGAGGAGAAAAATGGTTAGGTGGGAGAATGTCATTCTGAGATTGAGAGGGAAACTGGGAAACAATAAACGGTGGGCTAAGGTTTGGAAGAAAATGGAGGTGACTGAGGCACTGAGTGATTGAGTTTCTGAGAGCAAGTGTAAAAAAAGAAAGAAAAAGATAAGTTAGTGTTAGTCTGTTAGACAATTCAGTCTCTAGACTCTCTACCGGGTAGTGGACTAGTGGGTACGTGTATGGCTGAGATTAATCAAAAAAAAAAATCTTACACAGTAATTTAACCACTAAACACATTTTTTTTTAAGCAAGACTGACAAGACCTGATTCAGACTGGATTGAGACTATTCAGGCAGCAGGACTGACACACGCAAAGTAACGTTACTTTTTTTTGACTTCGCACGTGGGTGAGACTGAGAGTTGAGAACTTGAGACAGTCCTCATCCAAAAAAAAAAAAAAAAAACTGAGTTGGATTGTTTGAGCACAGCATGTTGGGCTTGGGGCTTGGGCCACTATTGGCGTGTTTGACTTCACACACGTGTGAGACTTGTGAGTTGAGAGTCCTCATCCACAAAAAAAAAAAAAAAAAAAAACTCTGAGAGTTTGAGCTCGGCGTGACTAAGATGGAACCCATGTGAGCACGGCGTGCTCACTGCTCAGAACTCAGGAGGAGCACGGCGTATGAGTACGCCATACATTAAAAAAAAAAACAACATATATTAAAATCCTCAGTGCGGTGCGGTTCTCGGCGGTGTGCATATCTCGGCGCTGATAGCTGCACCGGTCCGACGTCGAAACTGGAGATATGCCGCCGATCACCATATCGGAAACCTTTGGCGGCGGCTTGAAGGGGGCGGATCAGTGCGGTTGAAGCGGTTTCTGTCGGTGCCTGTGGATCAATGAACAAGCCTACAGTCAACCGTGCGAACCGCAGTTCAACCTCATGAGTTTGAAAAGCGTGGACGGTTGTCACAGTTCTTGCAGGTTCAGTGATTCAGTTTTTTTTTTTTTTTTTGGGTACTTATAGTTCAGCCATTGATGAAGCTTCAACCTTAGACATTGAGGTGGCGTTTGGTATGGGGTAATGTTTTAGGATTCCCAGGAATGTTTAAAGATTCTCATGTTTGGTTGCAAATTACGCTAGGGAATCAGATGCCAGGGGAATCCTTAAACCCCTCTCAGTAGGAATGTGGATTCCCTTTAAAACAGGTGGGAATCCAGATTCCCAAACTTAAAAGAAATTGTATTTTTTATAAATTGACAATTTTAACCCTTTTTCCTTATCATTTAAGCAATTAAGATAAACTATAAAACAAATTATCAATATCTTCTCTCTTGTCTTTATCTTTTCCCGCCAAAACAACATAAACAGGATAAATAACTCTGCTAATAGTTATTTTTGTATTATTCTTGTCATTTTGAAATGTTAGATCACAGTTTTAATGAATGTGTTGCTAATTGATAGTTTATATAATGTTTTTTATCTATATATTTAGAGTAAGATATTTTTTTAAAGGACTAATTAATAGTTTATATATATTTTTTCATTATTTATTTAAAGGAAGATTTTTTTTATAATGGGCTTGGTACTTCACATTCAAATCTAAGGACAAAATGAGAAAAACAAATAATTCATTTAAGATTCCTGAGAATACACCAAACATTATCATCTCACATTCCTGGAAATCTCTCAATGAAACCAAACATAAGAATAGCTACATTCCTAGGAATGTGATTCCTAGGAATCACATTCCTGGGAATCTAGATGCTAGGAGAAATGTGGATTCATCGTACCAAACGCCACATGAGATCACACCACTATTCGTTCTTATTCTTCTTTTCACTCTCGCTCGCCCTCTCTCTCTTTGTGTTTTTGCCAACTGCTGTTTTTGCATTTTTTTTTTCTTTCTCTGCGTTTTTTTGTTTGTTGTTTATGCAGTTTTGAGTTTTCTCCCTTCTACGCTTTTCCTTTGAAAGAACTCTGGAGTCTTTGAAGGTGATTGACAACTTTTTAGTCACCCACTAAATGCAAGCTGTCAAACAGTCTTCTTTAAATTTAATAGGATTAATCAATTTTTTAATAGTTTGGCTGGCCACTCTTCTATCTTTGTTTATTTTTTATTTTTAAAATTTATCTAAGTACATGCTGTTAACAACCCTTTTCAAAATTTTTATAGAGCTTTGTTCTTTATTTAATTAATTTTTTAATGCTTTATCCGACCACTCCTTTAGCAGTTTAGCTTTTGTTTATTTTTTGTTTTAAAATTTTCATAAATAGTTGAATATTCAAATGGGCTTTGGCATAAAATAATTTATTGGATAGTTAAATGGGCTTGAGCATAACTTGAGATAATTTAGACATAAGTTCTTATAAAAGGATTAAAAGAGTACAATATATATTAAGTTTTATAAAAAATATATATTTATTTTTGCTTAAGATTTAATATTTCTTATTTGCCTTATGAAATTTATGATATAAAAATGACATTTGAAAATTAGATTTCTATATTTATTTGGACTATTTTAGTTTATTTTTCTACTTATATTAATTTAAAATATTAATTTATATTTTAAATAATTATTAAATCAATTATGACATCATCACGGTTCAACCTCAGTTCGACCTCGGTCCAACCTCAAAAACCTTGAACTTCTTCCTCTTTCGGTTCTTTGAACGGTCCGGATTTTAAAACCATGTTGTGAGTACTGAGTACTAAGTAGTCTTTCTATTCAAGCTGTCGTGAAACTCCTAGAATGCATTTTTGCCTTATCTATGCAATTAATATATTTTTTTGGTTGTTTAACTTGTTCTACGATTCTATGCTTTGCCCAACTTTTGTGATTAGTTGAAGAAAGAAAAACCCGGATAAGTAAAATAAATTAATTACAAGTTATAGAGTAGTTTAAATTTTTAAAATTTTTTTTGGATAAAATTAAATTTTTAAATTTTGAAAGTAAAACATTTTTGGGTCATGCTAATGAATGCCCTTAGGGCATTAGTTAACAATCCAATTTAGGAAAGTTTTGACACTATTTTTATGGGAAATGAAAAAAAACTGTCAAAACATTAATTGTTTTATTTTCTTTTCCCATAAAAATTTTCTTTAAATGGATTATTAACCAATGCCCTAAGGGCATTCATTAGCATTTTCCAACATTTTTTAATGAGTAAAACATGGGAAGTGGAATTCAAACATGTTAGAGTCTTTGCATTTGAGTTTAAATTAAATGTCTCTTAAATGTATGAGTAGTGCTTAAAATTTTTAGGGATGTTCCCATTTTATAGACAATGTTTTTTCAAATTTAGCTAAAATTTAAGAGTTCTAAAATAAGCAATTTTACGTACCTAAATTATTAATTAAAATTATGTATAAAACAAGTCACCTAATACAATTCAAATTCAAGGTTTGATGTTTTTCAAAAAAAAAAAATTAAAGATTTCACAAGTAACAACACTAGAAAAATATAAAATTAAAAGGATATCATACAATTTTTTACATTATATTTTTCAAAATTGAAAGAATAAAAGCATATCTTAAATTTCAAAGTAATATTTTATGCATATTGCATATCTCACTAGTTACTATAATCCCATGAATTACAATCTAAGTTAAATCTTGAAACTTTATCTTTATTGAAATGCCAACCATTAACCTCATTATCTATACTATCTATGATAGGATTCCCCTCTTTAGATTAGAATTTTATGTGATTTAGAAATACCCATAAAACCTACATTTAAGAGAGACAAAACTTAGGGACAACTTAGTAAAATTATATCTGAAACTCTACTTAAAATGTCTACAAAATAGGACACCCTTCTACTAATTCATGTTTTTAAAACAAACTTATCCAAAAACAAACTTCTCAATCCACTTTGAAAAATAGTTTAATTTTTCTGTTTTTTTAAAACATTTAATTTCTCTAAAGGACAGCTCTAAGGCTTTTTTTTTTTGGGGTTTTGTCATAATCTAAAAATTGAAATGAATGAAAAATTATGACACTAATCTAAAACAAAAGAGCTCCGTTTTGCGCGTGTGATTAGGCTAGTAGAATATATTGTTTTCATTAAGCTCCAAATTCGAAAAAAGGTACTACAATGAATCCATAATGTAATTTTGCCTGTGTTTGGCTATATATATATATATATATGATATTTTTTAAGTATAAAATAATTTTAGGTGAAAATGTTTTTGGGAAAGAAAAATATCTTCAATTGTTTGGTTGCATTCCAAAAAATTCTTTAGAAAATAGTTTCATGTGTTTGTGTTGTGTTTTTGAAAATGATGTAGAAAACACATTTTCTACCAATTTATCATATTTTTCCAGCTTCCAAACAAATATTATAATAAAAATCCCAATATATAAAACCAAAGAAACACAAAACAAAACAAAAAATCTATCTTCCACAAACCCAAACTTGAGAGAGAGAGAGAGAGAGAGAGAGAGAGAGAGAGAGAGAGAGATGGCAACAAGCATGAGGCGATAGTGACAAAATTGGTATTTTTATTCAAAGGCCTTGTCGAGATCACGATGGTCCAATTTGGTCATGGTGGTTGTTGTTAGTGGGTGGGTAGGCACAGTGGTTCCATTGGTTTGTGGGTGGGTCATGGTGGTCTAATCAGTTCATGGGTGGGTTATAGTGGAGCAACGATGAGCCCTCTCTCTCTCTCTCTGTTCGGGTAGAAGATGTAAATGGTTTGAATATAAAATAGAAGTGTAATCTATTTTACACTGAAGGGCCCTTAATTTTACAATCAAGGGAAAATGATTTTTCGTTTGGTTGAGTTTTCTGACCAACTCAAACACTTCTCATGGTGTAAAATATTTTTCATATTTTTTTTTTACACTCGAGAAAAAACAGATTTTATTTAAAATTATAAAACCCAATGGGTCACAACAACCCATCCAGATTGAACGAGTTGCAAGAAAATAGTTGGGTCTTATTGAGTTTTATTGGTTCAATTGCATAAGTGCTCTAATTAATCAACATTGACTAGGTAGCAATTCATTGGGCTACTAGTCTAACTGGTTGGGCCGAGTATAATAACTACTTACAAGGCTTTTATAGCAAAATAAATTAGTGTATAACCCGTGCATATATACAATACAATTAAAAACAATTATTTCCTAAAAAAAAAAATTAGTTTGTAATCTCATGCATATGCATGAATATACTTAAAAGATATATATTAAAATGCATAGTATAATTCCTATATATATATAATTTAAATATTATTGATATATAGTTATTTTTATATATTTTTAAATCTTTAGAAAATCAAGTAAGAATATTATTAGATAGAAAATATAAATTATCCATATTTATAATTTTTTAATGAATTCTTAATATTTGATAATGTGAAACACCTTTTTTTCTTATTTTTTTACAGTTCATTAATTCTAGATTTTTTGGTTTCTGTGCTCAATAACTTATTTGGACGAATATTTATGATGTGGTCCCACAATTTGCATCAAAATTAAGAAATAAAACTCTGTAAAAATAGATAATTTAGGATATATGGCGCAAAATTAGATTTTAATTGTAGAATTTAATTGAATTTTCTCTAAATTCTATCTATATATATATATATATATATTATAATTATACACATATATGAGTTTTATGCCTGGTATAAGAGTTACATTAAAAAAAAAAAAAACAAAAATCATAGATGAGTTTTACTCTCTCTTTCTTTTTATTTTGGTTTTTTTTTTTAATATACACATGAGTTTACTTTTTTCTTTTTTGAGTTTTTATATTAGACTCTTTATTTTTTGCACAATATTAACTCACTTAAAACAAAAATTGAAAAAATTTAGACAGAACTCATGCTACAAATTTAATTAGAAATTAGAATTCAATTGGATTTTTTTTTCATTTTAATTTATATATATACAAAAGTAATTATAAAATTGATTGGAATTGTGGGTCCGAGTTTGGGAGATGTGCTGCTGATTATGCATGCGGAAGTGGCAAGATTTGATAGGTCAAGGGTTACCTGCAAATTACAATACAAGGGGCCACAAGGAAGGAGACAAAAACAATGAAACAAACAATGGCCATCAAGATCAAGAGGCACACTCGTCGCCCAAATTTGGAAAAAGATCAAACCAGTAAAAGCAAGCATTCGTACATAAAACCAGTGTACAAAACTCTCACACCAGACTCAACAACTCGCATATTATTTTGTATAAGATAAAACTGGCCGAGTTAACGCGGGATCCACTTATATATTAATATAAATCCAATTCCATTTCCAAACCCAAACCCATAATCATAATTCATAAACATTTCCCCTTTTGTTACATTTTTTGGTGTAATAATAATATGCTGAAAGCAATACAGAATCTGGGTTGTAGTTCACCTGGGTGGTTACTTTGGAAAACTCGTACCAGTACCAGTACCAGTGGTGGGTTTTCCTTCATTTCTGTCTCTACTAGACCATTTTCATATTCTTCATCTTCATCTTCATCTTCTACAAGAGCACCAAGAACGAACAACTGTTCCTTTTCAGCTTGCAAGACTCCCTCTTTCAGAAGATTTCGTGCTCGTTCCGAGTCAAGCCCAGATGCAGCTTCCGCTTCTTCATCATCACCGGTTGCTCTTCAGTCTTCTTCATCTGTGAGTTTTATTTTCTGCTAGCTACTTTCTTTATATTTGATGGGTTCAATTGGGGTTTTTAAATTGAATTGAATTGGTGGGTTATGACATAGTGACTTTGAGGTATGTTGGTAATGCCGAGGTTGCATAATTAGGTTCAATTTAATTTAAGATACATTCTGTTTATTGAGTTTTCTTAATGATTGGTTGGAGAAGGAAGTTGCTCTTGTAATTTGCTAGGTGGTTTTATTGTTTTATGTGATTTTTCAAACTCTTTCTTGTTTATTGGATTGGGTTGGATACTGGCTAGGGATTTGAGTTTTTGCCTTCTTCTTTTTTTTTTTTTTAATAACAAATGTGTTGAAAGAATTTTGACTCAAATGGGTTTAAGAAAAGATGCCAACTTCAGCTTAGGTACCCTTTGTAACTTTTTTTTTTTTTCTTTGTAGAGCCTCAATATATGTTAGTATATGCTTTCAGCTTGCCACTTTTGTGTGGATTATCTTGTGTGGGAGTACTATTCAGATGCCTGTTCATGCAACAAATTAATATCAGAGCTTCTGCTATTACAACATTACATCAGTACATGATCAATAGCTTTTTCTGCCTTTTGCCAAAACTTCTTTGCTCTCGATTTTTTATGCAACCTCTCTTGGTTTTTTATAAGTGAAAGAAGAATTGATGATTAAGTTGTCTGATTGTGTTTAAGTCACATGATTTTGCCTCACTTTTGATAGCAAGTATAGTACGGAAGAGCCAAAAAGGGGAAAAAAAATTAGCATCTAAAATTTCAACAGTCAAGAAACTCTAAAGATTTTGTGGAAGAGCATGAGCGAGTAGCCAAAGTCAAATTGTGTGGGACCTTAAAAATAAAAATTTCAGCTTCATTGCTGATAAGCCACTCCCTTGGAAAGTATCTGGATTCCTTTCTCTCCAATTGCTCCACATTAAACATAAAGGAATAACTTTCCAAGTTTCAAGACTACTCCACTTGCTGAAATGCCCCTTCCAAGATGACCTAGTAACTCCTGATTTGACTTACACATGCAACACCTATTTGTCTGTCGTCAAAAATTTCCCAATGCAGTTGTCCAAGTTAAAAAAGCCATTCTTGGTGGAGCTTTAACTCTTCATATGCTTCTCCATGGAGAAGAACAATCACCTGCTGACCTTAAGGCCTTGAAATAACTTTGAACTGAAAACCATGACTTTTAGAGATTATTTATTGGTAGTACAAATCTCATACATGTAGAAAAAGGTGGCTCCCCATCCTCTTATTCTCTTCTTAACTTTTTTTTTTGGTAAGTATCTTAATCTCTTCTTAACTTTGATAGAGGATGGTGTGAAAGGTAAGAATTTAAATTATTTTGTCCATCAGTAGAATTTTTCTAGTGAGTTTATAGTATTTGGAGGCTTGGAATGAACTCTAGACCCAGACATCCTGAGTTCAATCCCCACTAGGAGATCATTACCTGATATATAATTTTGGTGGTTAGGGTCACGTAATTGTGGTGTACTCTCTAGGAGTGGGTCCAAAGGGCCCTGTCTTGGTGAGGTTCCACATCATCAAAAAAAAAAAAAGTTTCCTAGTGACATAGTCCTCAGTGTGTCAGATGATTGTGGGTATGTTTCTAGGTGTGAGGTTTACCTTACTTTTGAATGTTGGGACACATGATTGTGGTCAAATTATCTACAATTCCAATATTTCTTGTTGCCAAAGATCATTGTTTACTGGTATATTTAAACTCTAATCTGTCATGTGTCCTGTAAAAGTTTTCAAAATGTAAACCATAAATCCTATACCGTCGATTAACTATCTCTTTAATTTTCTTCAGTTGTTTATTCTCTACTCTTTCTCATTCTTCTAGTTTCTATTATGCAGGGAAATGTTCGTAAGATCAGTTTCTGTCAGTGGTGTGGTGGCCCAACAAAGCACGAGATACCTTCTGGAGAGGAGAAGATGAGAGCTATTTGCACAGTTTGTGGGAAGATTGCCTATCAGAACCCAAAAATGGTAATACTATTCAATTACAATTACTATAGGGTGAAACTCTTTTGATTTGTGAAATTGCTAATCCAGAAATAAATGGACTTTTTTTTTAATATTTTGTGTGGATAATTTGATAGCTACAATGAGGGAGGGGGGATTTGAATCCTGGATGTCTTGGAAACAACAAGAGGTGCCAACCAATTGAGCCATGAGGCTCTTGGCATAAATGGACTTTTATTTGCTTATAACTTATAATTTTTCCTTTCAAGGTGTATGGGATCCCTACTGAAATAAAATCAATTCATTTTTTTAAGCATTAAAATAAGTCTATTTTTGTTGCATTACAAAACGGCATATTGGGATCTCTGTAAATGTTGTCATAGATACATTAATTGTTGTTTTCTTTACATGAAACTACTAATGTTTTCATATGCAAAGTAAAGTAAAGTACAGTGGATTGGTGAATTCTATGCTAGATGTCCAGATACCTATCAATTTTCTAGCAACTTTGATAACTGTTGTGAGTCCTATAATGTTTTCCCCTCCCTTTAAGCTTAAACCAGTTACCACAGTATACTTTTTGCATGAGTAATTACATTAATTTATGCTTATCAAAGAAAAAGAAAAAGAAAATTGTGATTGCTTAGCTAGATTTTAGAAAGCAACTTTATGCTGTTTGCTAGCACAGGGGTTGGTGGACAAGAATATCCTTCTTTTTTTTTTTTTTTGATAGATAATCAAAGATTTATTTCATAAGAAGGACATCATGTTCACCATGGTGAACACTTAGACCTTAAAAAAAATACAAGTACCTCACGAAGAGATAGGAATAGAGAGAAGAAATTCGGAAATGGAAATACATTGCGTAAAACCCCAAATTTTAGCCCACGTAAATAAGGTCCCAATTAGTATAGGCTTCAAAAGATCTATGGATCTCACAGTATCTTCAAAAGATCTATGGATCTCACAGTATCTTCGAAAGTACGATTATTACGCTACTGCCAAATTAACCACATCAAACCAGCTGGCACCATATTCCAAATATTAGATGAATGCTTCCCCGGCCAATTCCACCAGCCAAAAAGAAGGGAAGCTACTGTCTTCGGCATCGCCCACTGGATTCCAAATTTGGAAAAAACTTCACTCCACAAGGCATAGGCAAGCTTACAATGGAGTAGAAGATGATTCGTAGTTTCCTCATCACACCGGCACATGCAACACCAATTAACCAGAGGTAATCGCCTAAGAACTAGATTATCAATGGGAAGAATACTGCCTCTAGCTGCTGTCCATAAAAAGAAAGACACCCTCTTAGGTACCTTTGTACTCCAAATGCACTTCCAGGGAAAAGGAATGGTATCTTTCATTTGTTGCTTGTAGGCACTTATTCCACAACCTAGGCCACACTGGTTGAATTTTCAAGGATTCAATCTATAGAGCAGTGAATCAGTATCAAGAAGTTGTATAATGATGATGAGAGCATCCACATTGTAAATTTAGATTTTGAGCCTCTTCATCTTTATTTCTTTTTGCGATAGAAATTGGTTTGTCCTATGGATTACTCTGCAAATTTTGTATGACATGCTCACCTATTCTCGTTGTATATCCATCCTTTATAATTTTAGTTCTTAATAAAGTCAGTTACTGTTGTAAAAAAATGAATATGGTTGATAGTTGATTTGGGTCATTTATTTATAGCTATAAGTATGAATGGATTGGAAAAGTTTTGCTGCTAATGCGTTTGTTATTTATGTTTGGTCTCATTCTTATTTGTGCTCTAATGCAAAGTCTAATTACCTTCTTCTTAATTTGGTTTCCTTTTGCTTAATAATTGTTTGATTGATACTTAAAGGTTGTGGGCTGCCTCATTGAGCATGATAACAAGGTCCTACTTTGCAAGCGGAAGATTCAACCATCTTATGGTCTTTGGTATGTATGTACATGTATGTAGTTTTAGTTGGGGAAGGACTAACCTATTTGTTCATTTTGGTTCTTCTTCACAATCATTTCCTAAAACAAATAAAAAAAATAAAACTTCCAAAACACAAACTGGGGTACTTACACATTTTCTGTTATGATGAAGGTTGCCTCTAGTGTCATTGTTTTCAACCATAATCTTAATTTGATGGTTGGATGTTATTGAATAGGACTCTTCCTGCTGGTTACATGGAAATAGGGGAATCTGCTGCAGAAGGGGCAATCAGGGAAACCTGGGAAGAAGCAAATGCAGAAGTGGAAGTGCTGTCTCCTTTTGCTCAGTTGGATATTCCTCTTATTGGCCAAGTAAGGGAGAACATCTTTTTACTTAGCTCATACGGATTTTGTGTACTTGCTAAAGATGTCTGCGTAATTCATCATACCTTATTTGGAACAGACTTACATAATATTCTTGGCAAAGCTCAAGAAGCCCCAGTTCTCACCAGGTCCAGAATCATCAGAATGCCAGCTTTTTGCCCTCAATGATATACCTTTTAATTCCCTGGCATTCTCATCAATGTTTGTTACCTTGAATTTGGTATGGACCAGTTTTGAACAATGAAACTTTATCGTTATTGTTAAACTCTTCGTCAGACATAAATTTTATATCCTGTTGCCATATCTTTTGTGGCTGCAGTATATTGAAGATGTTAAAGCTGGAAAACCAAAGTTCCACTATGGTACAATCAAAAAGAGGTAGAGATTTATGCAAATTTTTTGGGAGGAAATTTTTAACTCTGGTACCTTAATGCATAAGTTGGTCCCCTAAACTAATGAACAAGGAAAAAGTAATGTTACAGTCTTTTTTTTTTTCTGTTTTTGGTGAAGGATAAAATACAAATGCATGTCAATTATGTGCTATTAGATCTATGCTATACGTGTATGGTCATGCTGTTTGTTTAAGTGCAAAATCAAGTTTAAGTTTCCATACATTCAGTTTTAGTTACAATTCTCATTCTTATTTTGGAGACTAATGATGGGGAAATAATATTTATAAACTTGATAAGACAAGGGATAAAGGGAAATGAAAACAAGAGACTTGAATGATGTCAACTGCATTAAAGATGAAGATCAAAATGTGTTAGTATAAGAACAGATTAAAGAGATGGAAAAATTATTTTAATAAACTTCTTAATGAAAGTAATACAAAAGATTGGAGTGTATTGAGTAAACCAATTGGTGATAGAAATTTTAGGGTTATTTGAAAAATTAGGATAACCAAGGTAAATGACGAATTGAAGGGGATGAAAAGAAGCTTAAAGAAAAAGGGGGAGTTTCAGTCCTTTGAAATTTTGATGTATGAGGGAGTGAAAGAGATCAATTTGGAAATTTCATTGGGAAGTCCAATGCTTCTAATTAGAGTCCATCCTCAAGATGCTTCATAAAATTGTTATTGAAATCCTTTTGCACTATATAAATAGTTGATGCAAGTCTTTGTTGAATTTGATGGAATTCAACTCTTATGAATGTTTTGAATCCTGGAATATCTTGAATTTTTGAATGATGTTCATATTTCTCACATATGATTCTTTGCTAATGGTTATTGTCAGGCCTGGCACAAGTCCTTCTGATATTCATGCTTTTACTCTTGATTATCATCTACAATCCTAACAAGATGGTGAGTCCTTCAGGAACAGGGATATACTCAATAGCTTGGTTTGAAATAGTTTTATTTTCTTGACGTTTCTGCATGTGTGACATAATTGATGTCTTGAGGTTATCAACTGATGGGTCAATGTGTTTTTCATAATGAAATTGCGGGTGGGATCTTGTATTGGTCTTTTGTATGTGCTGTGTCTTCCATTAATAAATTAGTAAAATTTGAAATATCTAATAAAAACTGCTTTCTACAATTCATTATTTTAACAATGTCACATATAGCAAATCCTTAATATGTTTATTATCGCAAAATAACCCTTAATGTGTTTGGGTTGTATGATTTTATGTTTTGCTGGTTGCAGGGCCTGGTTCCCATTTGAAACTAGGAACTAAAAGAAACTTACTAGTCGAGTTGGAAAATGTTTCTTCCTGGAATCCGGTAGAGTCACTGTATATCTTTGGACTCTCAAAATCCATTCATCTCATGGGAATTCAACATCAAACCTTGATATCAATCCATGATGTTGGATGATGTGATACAATTGTGGAGGTGAAAATTCAGCATAATGTGGAAGAGAATGTAAATCGATGAGATTGAACTGCATGATTGGATTGTCTTTACAAGGAAGATCCAAATTTTCTTAGAATAGGATCTGGTGGGAAATCTTGTAAACATGAACTGAAATTCAAAAAGATAATTGGAATATTTTACAGCAACTTCAAATGAGCACCTGCCTAGCGTTTTCGTACTAGTCTGATTGTTACTGAGCAGTTTTGAGATATCAAAATATAATAAATCTCCCTGGAAGATAATTTTCTTTGAAGGGGTAGAGATGAACCTCTCAATTGAAGTTGATTTAATGGGGTGGTTACCTTCTTCCGAAAGATGAATCAAATTTACAAGTCCATTGCCAAAAAGTGTTGTCTTGTAACTATGTGTTTGGAATAGTTTTTATTTTTATTTTTTATTTATATATTATTTTTATTTTTTAAATAGAGAAATTATCTAACTTATTTATTTATATAAAACTTTTTAAAATCTCACTTTTTTTTTCCCTGTGTAAAATTATTCCTTTACTAATTAAGAAAATGCTAATACAAAAGAGATACTAAAAACCATTTTCCATTTGTGCAAGGTCAGAATTAAAAAAAAAAAAATTATGTTTATTTAAATAAGTTGGTTTCATTGAGGAGAAATTCTATAGACAAAAAACAAAAAAAAAAAAAAAAAAAAATTCACATTTGACTGATGTGGTATCTTGTTAATGACAGGTAAAAAAGTGATGTTAGTAGTGGACTAGTGGATTAAGATAAGAACTAGTAAAAGCTTGCCAAAATAATTGTTATAAAAATTATTATGAAATTTGTTGTAGCTTTAACATTGCTCATAACCAAAATTAATTGCAAAAAATGGGAACATTTTGTTACTATTAATGAAAAATGTTAACAAGCACCAATGTTAAAAGGGTTGTCAAAAAGAATAAAAACTAATAAAAAATTGTCAAAAATGACAAAAAGCTATAAAAAGTAGATAAAAACCTATAACAAAGTTGTTAACGAGCATCATTATTTAATTAGTATTCCTTCTAATTTGAAGCAGGCACAAAGGGCAAGTGTCCTTATCTTGGGATCTGATAATGCACGTAAATGTAATGCATCATTGTACATTGTCATTTTCTGATTCTACATAGAAATAGATGTGATGACCATAAATAATAAAAAAAAAAAAAAAAAAAAACGAATGTTAGCCTAAGCAAAGGAAAAAAACACTATATTTTTATATTACATGAGTCAAAATGTGTTATGTTGAGCCAACACACTTATTGAATTGAGACATTTTGAAACAATTAGTAAATGAATCGGATTATGATTGAACTATGTATTTGAATACTATTACCTCAGTATTACCTTGAACATGACTCATTAACAAGAATTGCTACCACTATAGTCCTACCATGAAGTTAATGTTGTTCATCTCATTTGGCTTCAAGGTTCAATTCGTTACCTTTTCAACTCTCCAAAACTATTAGATTTAAAAATGTAATTTTTTTCAAAAGTTCGAAAAGAATTTCATGTCAATTAGTAAAAGAAAAGAAAAGAAAAAAACCTTTCAACAATGAAAATTATCTTATTTTGTTGGTGATGTAGGACACAATTTACTGTTTAATTATTGTAATTTATTATTTTTGGTATTTTTATGTAAAAACGTTATTTTAGATTTATGTGATTTATTTCCTTATTTTTAAGTGCATTTAATGCTTTTTAAGTCAAATTTGATTCATGATATGGTAAAATATCAATTAAGAGTTATTTTAGAATATATTTTCTTGCCTATAAAGTTTTATGGAGTCCGGTCTTTAAGTCTGTAAACGTTTTTCATAAAATTATTGAATAGAAATCAGAGAAGGTGAGGCTTTGCTCTTCTTTTGGTTTTTCAGGAACTGTGAACTTATCAAAGATTCTTCTTTGTGGCGTTCAAATTTTATATTTTCGGTTCATGATCCAATTATAATCATTGGGTCAAGGTTTATTACTTATACTTTTGGTTCTCATTTCACTTATAAATGTTGGGTCAGGGTTCTATCAAAATCTGAATTTTAGCTTTCTTGGGCAAATATTCCAATATTTTTGTTGGGTCTCAAAGCGTGTCGATTGAGGTTCGTATCAGTTGGCCTCTCATGTAAGGTTGTAAATGAATGAAGCTGTTTATGAATTATGAACAGCTTGAGTTTGGCTTGGGAAAAAACTTTTTTATGTTTATTTGTTTAGAAAATAAGTTAAGTTCAAGCCATAAGTTTATGGTTGATTATTAAATGAGTCAAGCTTAACCATAATAATATGTTCCTAAATATGGTCATGAACACAAAGACCCCATTTAATTATATATATATATATATATATATATATATATATATATATATTTTGATGAACATATATAATAATATATTTTTACATGTATACTTATCTAAAAATATATTTATATAAACTTGAAATTTGTTGGTATAAGTTCGTCAATAAATTCATATGATATTAATTTAATATTTGTAACTTATTGATGATATAAACAATTTACTCACAGTAAAAATTTATAAAGTTGTGAAGAATTAAAATATTTTAGTAATGATTTCATAATATATAAGAAGAAAATAAATAACTAAGTAGCTCGTGAATAATTTGGAGCTTGCTCAACAAAAAGATTGAACTAAACTTAAATATAAAATCTTGTTTTGCAATAAGCTTAAGCCTTAAAGTCGACTCATGTTAAAAAAAAGAGTGGAACCTAGATACTTGGGAGAGGGAGAGACCCGGTCATGGTCATGGTCATGGTCATGGTCATAGTCATAGTCATAGGAGATACATTCTCCTGTTCCAATGGCAGGCAGGCAGCTCCCTAGTCGCAGCTGATCGATCCATCATCACTCTATAATTTCCATTGATCATCGCATATCAAACGTCCACGAAACGCGAGCGTGTCTGAAAATTGAAAGCTGAAAACTCAAAATTTCTTCTTCCAGTTTCTTTTCTTTTCTTTTCTGCACTGTTTGCCACTGTCTGATTTTTTATATGATAATAATAATAATAATAATAAAAAACTCTTGCAGCACCTTTTTCTTTTTTTCTACACTCTCTCCTCCTTTACTTGACTTCGCTCGCAGTCTTCGCCGAACCATTCTCCTTCATACAATTTCATATCATATCTTATCATAATAACACAATTACACAACACAACGCTCTTACGTTCGTTTCATTTCAACTTCACAACTGGTATTTATTTATTTAAAATAAAAAATTTAAATTCTAAACATTACGAAGCTTCGAAAGAAAATCACGGTCTTGGTCTTTTTAATTCTTCAAATCAATCATTTGAAAATTCCAACGCCCTTAATAAATCACAGTTTTCCTTCTCTTCTCTTCTCTTGGTGAACTAGTTTTTCTCGTAAAAGAAAAGAAAAGAAAAGAAAATCGATTAGGGTTTTTGGGTATTGAGAAAATGGACAAGAGCGATTCGTTCACATCGGGAAAGGATTCCCAGAATTCATGGAATTCGGATTTCGGACTCGGCTCAACCGATCGGAGATTGGCGTTTTCGCGTCAAGCTTCGTTCACACAGTCGAAGCCTCTGCTCTCTCGTAGCGTCTCCAGCATAGACATTCCGCCTGGATTCGACAACTTTCCCGGTGAAACAAAAGGATCGCCGGAGAAATTCTCGGTTTCGTTGTTCTTTTCCTCCGTTTTTCGGATCCTGAGGTCTGGGAATAGGTACATGAAGAGGTTGTTCCTCATGCTTTCGCTTAATGTTGCGTATTCCACCGCGGAATTAGCTATCGGCCTCTTTACCGGGCGTGTTGGTAAGAATTTTCTTCGTTAAAATCCTTGTTTTTTCAATTCATTATAGCAATTTCTGCATGATAAGTCTGTTGGGTACTTGGATTCTATAGACTATGTGCCTATAAGCTATGAATATTATTGAGTTTAGCTGAAATTTGGTAATCCAATGCAATTGAAATTGGGTTTAAAAGTTTGTATATGTTTATGTTTTTGCTTTGACTTTATAGAATAGTCTAACAATTTTCTCAATTGTTGGCCAAAAGGGTCTATTTGGAGATACCGTTTAATTCGATCTCTGTTTGTTTCAAAATATTGATGAGATTCTAGTTCTATTGTAAGGGCTGTTTCGTGTAAACCTTCCTTAGTCTTATTTATTACTGATGTTTTCTCTATTTCCAACTTCTCAATTGTTGCTGATAACAATATTTGGAGAAACAAGAAGTTTGTCCATATATTCTCTGCAAACTGATTGGGAATGCCAAGCTAGAGTGATGGGAACTTTCACAGATGTAAGAGTGTTCTTAGAAAAAGACAAGAAATTGTAGGGTAAGCATAAGACAAAATCTGAATGGAATCCCTTGTGATTATGGCCATGACGAATTGAAGGAAGATTAATTAGCCATTTTCACTTATGGAGTTGTAATTATTAAAAAAAACCAACTAGTACATTCATACAGGTTTTGAATTTAGGTTGCAAAGCTGGTTTTCTTGGTAGAGTTAGGCTGAGTCCAATATCCGAGATATTAAAAAGAGGAGGAGAAGTGGAAGAAACCACATGCTATGTTTGAAGGAGAGGAGAGAAGAAGAGGAAGGATACCTACTGCTTTCTGTCTTTTATATTTAATAAACAGAACTATTCTTGTGCCTGACCCTTTTGATTGGACAATCTTATTAAATGGAAAATTGTGCTGGTCAATTGTTGCTATATGTAAAAGGGTAGCTCTGAAACCGTGGATCATCTTTTGTTACATTACTCTTTTGCTCATGATATTTGGTCCTTTGTTTTTATGGCTTTTGGGTTCATTGGTGTTGCCAAGGAAGGTAATTGACGTGTACTCTTGTTTGAAGGGGATGTATGGGAGGCATAGGAATAGAATCATTCCGAATGTAACTCCACATTGCCTTATGTGAACGATTCGGAGAGAATGAAACAATTGAACCTTTGAAGACAATGAGAGATCTATTATTGAGATCAAGTATATTATTTTGGTTTTTTTGAGTGTTGGATTAAGTTGAGGGAATTATGTATTCTTCAGTAGATTTCATGGATTGCTTGGATTTAGGGTGTGTTCGTTTGAGGTGAAAATAGGGAGGATGGAAAATAGAGAGAGGAAAATAGGGAGGATGGAAAACCCGGGAGAAAGTTTTCTTTCCGAGCCCACATTTTTTTTTCTTCTCAAATTGGGAGGAAAATGTGGGGAGAAAAGTGATAGAGTAGCACTTTTACAAAAATGCCCCTTCCCACTAACTCATTCATTACCACCTATTACCCTCCCACCTATGTAACAAGGGTATAATAGTCAATTTATATAAATTACATTTTTCATCATTCCCTTTTTCTCTCTATCCAAACAAAAGAGTTTTCCACTCTCCCACATTTCTACCCCTCCAACCGAACATACAAGAGGAAAAACTAAATATTTTCCATCCTCCCACTTTTTCATCCTCCCACAATTTTCCATCCTCCCATTTTTCCACTCCTCTAACCGAATGGACCCTTATGGTTGCCTGGTTCTCTCCATGGGGAGAAATTGGAGAGAACCTATGTTCAAATCCCCCCACCTCCACTTAACCGAAAAGAAGAAGAAGAACAATAACAATAACATTAATAACAAAGCCTAAGTCCCAAAATTTTGGAGTTGGCTATGGATCCTCAATAGATTAGTTAGGGTCAATCACATGTATTCTTTTCCTCCATTCTATTCTATTTAAAGTCATACACTTTGCTATTTCCTCAATTGACATGTCTTTTTTATTACTTCTACTTTCATTCATAATAGAATGACTAAATTTTATGTGGGCTGTCAACCTACTGCAGCCCTCCTTTTCCCGGCCTTGGGATGAGCTTCCCTTTTTTCTAATAAAATCTTTAATTAATAATTATTTTCTTTATTTATATAAAAAAAACTGTTCCCTTTCCTCTCCCTTGCTTTCTTATCATTTACTCTCCTCGTACCCAATAGCATTAAATTTTATATGTACTCGATCCAGTCTTAGGTCCTAAACTAGAACAAGCAGAACTATTTAGTTGGCTTTATTAGGTTTACTAAACTTTCCTAAACTGCCCCCCTGTTAGATCATAGATGTGGCTGGTCTGTTTTGTGTTATTCCAAAGAGTCCCTAAGCTTTATAAAGAGCTTGTTGCTTCAGTCATTCTGTAATGTTTTTGTTGTCTCTCAGTTTTTCTCTTTCCTTTTTCGTTACAACTGTATTAACTGTTTCTAAAGTGTTCTCTCTCTCTCTCTCTCCCTAAATTTTACATGAGATGGTAATGGTTAGGCTATTTTAAATCACCTGGGGTCAATAGAGAATTCTCTGTTGATTTTAGGTTTTGTAGTTCTCTTTCGATTTATGATTTTATCTATAAGTTTAAATGTATTTTCTATATTAATTTCCTTTTGTTTTGGTTGCTGGTGTCTTTTCAGGTTTGGTCTCTGATGCCTTTCATTTAACTTTTGGCTGTGGCCTGTTGACATTTTCATTGTTTGCAATGGCTACCTCAAGAAATAAGCCAGATGGAGTTTACACTTATGGGTGAGATAAAAAACTGTCATCATACCGAGAAAATCAACATGAATTGAACCTTTTGATTTAGCTGAATAAAGCCCTTTATTCACTCTTTTGCTTCTATTGTTATGGATGTGAGAATTTTGTTGGGTGGTTGTGTCATCTAATATATTTAGTGTTGCCTGCCAAGAACTTTTGACTATAAATTGTTGTTTTGGACCATATCTTCTTCCTCTCTTTCAGAGTTCATCCCTATTGTCCCCCTGGAATGTACATTTTGGAAATTAATCATATTATACTTAAAAAAAAAATCATATTATGTTCCAATAATGTCATTTAGACTATATATAATTGATTTGATGGAAATGAATTTAATTCACTGTAAGTCTTCTCTCTATCAGGTACAAGAGGCTAGAAGTCTTGTCTGCTTTTACAAATGCTGTAAGTATTTGACTTCACCCACTTCATTGCAGTTTTAACCATTACTGCATAATCATACCAAAAAAAAAAAAAACATTATTACATAATGATTCTTTCATAAGATTAAAATATTGAGTGCACTTGAATTGCAGTGTCTTTTTCTTTGTTTTATGTACAAATAATTGTGTGACACTGTTTTGGACACAGACTGGTTTTGCAGTATTTTATGTACCAAAGCTGCTAGTCTTAATAGTTCATGTCTATGCCATATATTGATACATGCTAAGCCTGTGATTTAAGTATGTTTGACATGACTATAATGTTATTTATAATATAGAAATATGTACTTTGGAACCACAACATCTAGGAGGAGATGGAGAAGTAATTGTCACTTAATGACAAGAAAGAAGAAATAGTTAAGAAGTGAAAATCACCTGGCTCAAATGGCTCTTCCTCCTCCACAAAATGGGTTGAGGTTGAGGTTGAGGTTGAGGTTAAGGTCACAGGTTCAAAATTCATGGTGTGTGTGTAAATTACCAATAAAAACGAAAAAAAAAAGATGGTGTTTCTGATTGCATTAGCTGAAAACAAAACCTATCTTTAGTATATAATGTAGTTCCTAAAGGTGGAGATAAAGTTGTATGCAAGCATTGCTTTAGAACATGGAAAATTGTCCAGAATGGCAACTGTAGACACATTATTTTGCTTTACCTAAAATTAAATCTCTTATAAGTAGCATGGCGTTCATAAAATGGGAATTTCTATCACAATATTAATTGATCTTTTTCTTGTTAGCTGCATTATCTGGGCTAACATGTGGACGGTTTTTGTTCTGCTGCCTGTGTAGACAGCTGTTTCTTCTGTTTATGTCATTCTCCTTAGCTGTGGAAGGACTTCATGCATTCATCCAAGATGAATCTGAGCACAAGTAAGTTGATTATGCAGACTTTGATGACCGAGATGGTCTATATTTTTTTGAGTCTTTATTGCACTGATATCTTGGTGGACCTATTTTTCTTTGTATCTTACAGTTGTATATCAGCTCATGTGCTATATGATTACCAGGTTTTGTCTATTTAGTATGTGTCCATTGTGAACTTGTGTCTCAAGATGAGATGGTCTTGCTATCTCTTGTGGCATGTTAGTTATCCATATCAGGCATGTGAGAGTCCTTGTAGTCGACTTCATTTTCTAACCAGGATATCCTCATGTAAAAAATTGTATTTGTTCTTGTTAAACATTTATGCAATATTACAAAATGAGGCCTAGCTAGCTTGTCTTAGATAGAGCTCAACTACAATCTCTTTTTACATAAATGTTGCGGTTATTCTTTTGTAAAATTGTTATCTCAACTTTGGAAAGGGGAATAACTTCTACAAAAAAAATGTGTTAGAATTACGCCAAACTAGCAATGGCGGTCATAGATCAGCTGGCATTGTCAGTCCTTTCTTTTATTTATTATTATTACTTAAATAAAGTACCACAGTAGGTAATGTGATGTAATTCGAATACTCATATTGGAAGGCCAGGGGACTGAACCCCTGAACTTATTAAGAGTTGGGGTTTACAGCCACATTAGCGTGTTTGGATGAGCTTGTTCTGCTTAAAAAATAAGCTGTACCTAGAAAAAGAGAGAGTAAAGCTCTAGAAAACTATACACAAGCCAAATAAGCCAGAAAATAAGCTCACGAAAACAGTTTAAACACTTACTGTTTTTTGGTTTGAAAAAGAAACTCTTTTAACGCTGATTTGATAAGATTACCAAACAATTGTATCTTCATCTTCAATTTGTCATTCTTTCATTTTGATTCTATTTTGATGTGATCCTATAATCCAATCCTTGCATCCTACATATTGAACCTACCTTCATTTTTCCTGTTTTCGTGTTTCTATTTATTTAGATATGATTTTTTTTTTTTTTTGGGTACATCTGCTAACCATCATCTGCTTATAGGCATTACTTGATTGTTTCTGCGGTGACAAATTTATTGGTGAACCTCATTGGTGTTTGGTTCTTCCGGAATTATGCTCGCAGAAATCTTGGTAAGTATTGCTGCAGTATAAGATTTATTTGTGAGGTTATCATGGTTCAGATATTGTTTAAGTTTTATTGGGATGCATATCTTCCCATAAGTAAGCTACATGTTTCTGTTATTACGTATTTCTGTGCTTTGTACCCCCCATTTAACTTGAAATATATTTATTTGTGTAATAATGCATTATGTTCAAGAACATGGTGCTTCACTTGCTTTTAAGTAAAGAAAACAAAAAGAAAAGGAAAAAAAGGGTTTCTTCTTATAACACTTGCTTGCAGTCTACAGAAATGCAGAAGATATGAACTACCACTCAGTTTGCCTGCATGTTCTTGCAGATTCCATTCGCAGGTATAATATGCTCTCTCTCTTGCATTATACACACATGGTTGCATGTGTGCACACACGCTTGCTCTATTCTATTTTTTTTCCCTTTTATTTATGGCCATCTTAAGTTGGTCTACTCTGCTCGTCTCTCAGTGCAGGTTTGATATTGGCGTCTTGGTTTTTGTCCCTTGGGTAATTACTTCTTCTTACTTAGTTTTTGACTGCTTTGAGAATCCCCAACCCTGCCCCTCCTTCGAAAAGATAAATCTCCCAAAGTTGGAATCTATCCCTCTTCCCTGTCTTGACCCCTTTTATATCTTTCGTAATTTCTGCTTTTCTACTTTTTTCAGGGTTCAGAATGCTGAAGTATTGTGTTTGGGACTAGTTTCAGTTGCAGTTTTTATGCTTGTTATGCCACTATTTAAAGCAACTGGAGGCATCTTGCTTCAAATGGCACCACTTAGCATTCCAACTTCAGCCTTGAGCAAATGCTGGAGACAGGTGATTCTCATTCTTTTAGATCACTGGGTTTTAGTTAAGTGCACATCCTGAAAAAAAAAAAAAAGAAAGAAAGAAAGAAAAAAAAAACAGAGGAAAAAAGACTTTTTTATTGAAGTGTCTTAATTTTTTGACATTAGATTACTACCCACGAAGACGTATCAGAGATTTCTCAAGCTCGTTTTTGGGAATTAGTCCCTGGTCACGTTGTTGGCTCTGTCTCAATACAGGTGAGTTTTTGTATATAATTGGTCTTATGGCAGTGAATTTACTGCCCTGTAGTATAGTTACTATGTTCCTTTACATTGATTTTTTTTTTGGATGAAATTGAGTAAGTTCTTAATAAAGAAAAACAAGATAAAAACAAATCAGTTTATCATTACATTGATTGTTCTTCTCACTCTGGTAGAGCATGCAATAGCATTTTATCTAAATGTTTGTAAATCTGTAATTTTGCGGTGTCATTTGTTGGATGACAACTTACAGGTGAAGAAAGAGATGGATGATCGCGCAATACTCCAATTTGTGCATGGTTTGTACCATGATCTGGGAATACAGGAATTGACTGTGCAAACTGATGATGCCTGAGATCTCTTATATTCTTTTTTGTATGATTATTTTGTTGGTCTTAGAGACATTGATTCTGGGTTATAACATTTTTGGAACATGAGATTAATTGTAGATTGGAAGTCCTTTATATGTTATTGGTTGTTGACTTGTCATAACAAATGGGTGTATCGCCAGTAAAAGGGACAGTAAATGATGACTCTTGGTAGAGATAAGTGATTCTTGTAATTGTTTTCATTTTAATTAATTGGAAAAATTAGTCAGGTTTCTCTATGAAGATTATTTTCATCTTTCTTTCATATATACGGGCTACCTTGTAGGTCTAATATTATCTCTTACTGAATTACCTTGGACTATTAAAATCCTTTAGGAAGAGGTGGAATACCTGAAGTGTGTTTGGATATAAGATGTAGAAAATGGTATCTGACATGGGATTGCCTCCATATATTGATAGAGACCAAGCTTTGAACCACCATGACTTCCCCTCCCTGTTCCCCTCTGCCCCACCTCCCTCCCACAACCTAGAGCATTCAAGTCTAATTCATTTTGTCAAAAGTGGGTTATACTTGTACTTTAAAAAAAAGATTTTAAAAGCTTTATGTAAGATTAAATAAGCTAAAATGTTAAATGAAAAAACTATTCTCATGACAATCGGACAATGATAAGACATTGGATGGGCTTTATGAGTCGTTAGTAATGCTATTTGGACTCTCTAATGTACCAAGCGCTTTCATACAAGTTAAGATAGAGGTATAAACCTTTCTTGAGCTCATATAGTCATATTCAACTGTTTATTTTGAGATATATTGATATATAGTCGAACTAGAGAAGAGCATTTATGTCATTTTTGCATAGTGTTACAGCTTAGAAACTCTTTGTAAATTTGAGGATATGCCCTTCATCTATATCATGAGTCCTATCATTCAGTGCTTGAAGGGAGTTGATTTTCAATGGTCTAAAGTAGCATAAATGGCCTTTAAGCAGATTAAAATATTGATGATGGAAGCTCCAGTTCTTGCCCTACCAAACTTTGGGAAACTTTTTATTGTGGAGTGCGATGCGATGTTTCACACACAAGAATAGGGGCTGCTCCTAGTAAGAAAGGAAGGCCAGTGTAATTTATTAGTGAGAAACTAATTGATGCTAAACGATGTTATTCAACTTATTGACTTGGTGTTTTATGCTTTAGTGCCAGCAATTAATACTACTTGGCATATCAAGAATATGTGGTCTACTCTAATCATCAAGTGTTGAGATATTTGAATTTTCAGAAGTAGTTTAATTCAAAACAGTGTGGGTTTCTTTCGGTAGAAGAGTTTAATTTCTTAACAAAATACAAGAGTGGTGATTATAAATACCATCTTTTGAGTTATTGGAGATAGCATTTTCTTATCCACCTTATGAAATTTTATATTTGAATATTCTTGAGCTCTTTGAAACTATAGATTGCTGTTTGAATTGTCCTAAATTCAATCCTATTATCTCTCTTTTCTTTAGTTTTGTTTGTTCCCGGAATTTCTTTGTAAGCTCTTCTACTCCAGATCTAAACTCTCCCCATTACATTGCCTTCCTGAGCCTATTTTCCCTGTGTGAGAAGAACAAGTTCGATTTATCAATGTCTGTACATATTCAGGGATTTCAGGATATGACCATCAATATCTTAATCGCTATAAATTTTACTTGATGCGTTTTCTTTTTAAATTCCGGAAATTCTAGAGAATGTAGGGTGAATCGTTTTCCATTGGGTGGCTGAATGGAGCCTTCTAGTACCATGGTAGATGCTCTGGTTGTTGTGTACTTCTGTTGTGAGTGTTTAATAGATTATTTAGGACCAGCGTCATTACCCTGTAGTTACAAAGTGGATTCTTAATTGGAAATAAACGTTTGAAGGACAGATTTAACAAATTATCTCAACACTTGTTTTGTACATCGTCGGTACATATCACCCCCATTTGGCCATTTCATGTTTTTAATTGAGGGATCAATAATTGTGACATTGTGTGTGTATCGTGCGTGTAATTGTGGACGTTGCAAAAACGAGTGTGAAATAATGTTTTTCTTTTGGACTAATGTTTAGCAGCGTCGTTACTCATTACACTGTTGTTACTAGTACGCTCTTTCGTCAGGGGAAACTTATTTTATTTATTTAGATACTTTAGGACAACAAGGTGTTGCCATAAACATGGCATCTTACAAGAGTATGACACTAGAACAAGAAAGTAAGCCACTTATGATCTACATGTTCAGTTTCCAAGAGGTCTACAATCCTCACTGCGAGTACATTAAAATATTAAATTACATTTTCGTTTTTCTTACAAGGGTGAGATGGATACAAATCTAAATTTTCCTTCGTAAGAAGAACTTGACAGTGCCATTATATTACAACCTTCTTCACATCCTAATTTACATTCCTTTTACATGAAATCTGGGACCGATATGTACAGGGCCGAAAAAGATTCTGTACTATTTTGATGCAATCGCTTTTTTTTTTTTTGCCATTGAAACTAATGCTGTATAGACAGGTCATCAAACATCTGCAAATAAAAAAAATAGGCGCTTTAAGTAGACATTTTTCTTAATCTAGCATTTGAAAAGATTCATCTCCCTGAGAGTTCTGTGAAAGGGGAAAGTTGGCTTTTAGAGAGAGAGTTTCCCGAGTCCTCTTTGAATGAAAGAGGCATGGCAGGCCACACGAAAGCAGGTCTTTCCATGGGCACTAGCGGTGGAGGCACTTCCCTTGTAAGTACCTGTAAAATGGTTTTCATGGAGGGTCTCTGGTGTGGATTTGGATGACAACAGGCCAATGCCAAAACAAGCATGCATGACATTCCTTCCTCATCAAATTCCTTGTTCAATCTTAAATCAACAGCATCAAGCATCCTTCCTTTCTTGTGATGCTGCTGTTGTAGTCGTTCTCTTCAATCTGATTTCCAGGCTTCCTTCCACAGAGAACTTCTAATACAAGAACACCAAATGAATAGACATCTGTTTCAACTGTTGCCCTACTAATAAGAAAAGTTTCTGGAGCCATATATCCTGGTGTTCCTGCAATCTCTATTGTTGAGTGGTGAGTTTTTCCCCTTTGTTGAATAGTACGGGCTAGTCCGAAATCTCCAAGCCTGGCGTTGAACTCTGAGTCTAACATAATATTGCTGGCTTTTATGTCTCGATGAAGCACTGTCTTTTCACATCCATTATGAAGATAATCTAGTGCCTCAGCTACTCCATGAATTATGATGTGCCTTTTCTCCCAGGTGAGTGTTGGTTCCTCCATGCCTAGTTTCTCATCATCGAATATAAACTTGTCAAGGCTACCATTAGGCATGAACTCATAAACAAGAAAGAGCTCACGCCTTTCATAGCACCATCCGATCAATCTCACAAGATTCTTGTGATGGAGGCTGCCGATGGTTGTGACTTCTGCTATAAATTCTTGCTTGCCTTGACTTGAATTCTTTGAATTTCTCTTGATAGCTACCTCCTTATTTGCCAATAGTCCCTTATAGACTGTTCCAAAACCGCCTTTTCCAAGCTTGTTCTTGTGGTTGAAGTTGGCTGTTGCTTTTCTCAGCTCTTTCAGTTTGAATTTCTGCGGAGCCATAGAGGACCCTTTGATCTGGTCTTCTAGCCCTGGATAAGGATCATCTGCATACAGAACCTGTTTCCTCTGCCAATACAAGTAAAAGACAATCCCACTTAACACAAGCACTGCAGCTGATACTGTGATCCATAACCACAAGAACTCTAAATCATCATCACCATCATCAATATCCGAACCATAGAATTCCCATGATCTTATGCAGTTGAGTTCGGTGCCATTGCTTGTTGAAGCTGAGAATCCCACAAAAACCTCCTCCAGAAGATAATGGGAGAAATTAAAAGGCAGAGAAAATACTAGCTTGGAAGCAACATACACAGTCATATTTTTGCCATCATACTGAACCGTTGCCGTTATATCAGAGTCCGAGGAAAGATTGATACCAAGGTTGGTTAAAGAGACTTGTTTGATTGAGTAGATGCTATTCACATCCAAGCCAACATGGTTGTCGTCAATATCTTCTTGATAGCTCTTTCTTGTGTCAAATTCAACTGCCATCACATTTGCTTGAGAGGATCCATTTGTGCTTGCGTTTACAATCCCAAGCCATTGACCTTCGCTGTTTTGTGGAAGTGTGGCGTCTGCAGCTAATATGAAGCTCAAGCCTTCGCCTCCTGGAGGTGTCCTAGGACTGATTCTAAGTACAAAGGTGGTATTGAAATTTGCTGTCAAACCTTTGCTCTTGCTCCATAATCTGAATGGCTCCTTGTAAAAGGCACGCCCAGAATAATTTGCAATAGAAGCTCCACTAGCATCTGGTGTAACTTGAATAGCATCCAACTGAATACTTGAATTTATCATAATCAGTTGAGAACCATTTTCATTTTTAAACGCTGGATATTTAAAAGTAAAGCACCCTACTTGAGTGAGAGTTCCACCCAAGAGGACTAATAGAAAAAGGGACTTGACAACCTGTGAAAAGCACATTCTACCCACAGAGAATACACAGATATGGTCTTAATCAATGGAAAAAGGCAGAAGGGTCTTAATACAAATATTAGGATTTCAATTTCTGGTAAGGTTCAATTATTTAGATGAACGAAGGCAAAGTTAAGATTTTATGGAACACACATGTTGCTCACGGACAAATATATAAGGTTTCTTGGTTCTACTCTATCTGACTTTCAAAGGAGTGAAATTTCCCTGAACTTTCTACGATAACTCCATTTTATTGTTGTTCAACTTCAAATGGTAGTATTCAAATAACATGGAATCATGGAAGTGGTCATTAATACTATAGAGGGGTGGGTAATGGTTAATTTGTTATTAAAATCTTGATTGATTTTTTAAAAGAATTAAAATCCTGATTTAGATTTAAAATAATAGGATTTTAATATTTAAATATCATAAGGGTCCGTTTGGTAGGAGTGAAATAGGGAATAGAAAATAAATGAGAGAAAAGTGATTTTGAGGTTGTTTGGTTGGGGTGAAAAGTTGGAAGGATTTTGATAGGATCTCCTCAGGCATATTAAAAAGTTTTCTCTCCAATTTGGAGAGAAAATACAGGTACTGTCAAGTTACGTTTTTGCCTCCTTTTTACTCTTTACATTGGACAACTGATCTCTCTCTTTCCATTTTTTCTCTTGTTCTTTCTCTCATTCTTTCGTCTTTTTATGATTGTTCTTTTCCAATTATCATGTTCTCTCTCTTTTTAATACCAATTAAAATTTTTTTTTCTTTTAACGTTGTAACTTTTTTCTTCCTTGTTCGTTTTTTTTTTCTTCTTTTTTCGTCGGTTCAGTACCCATCTCATCTCTGTGCTCTTTTTTGCCCCATCGTGTTATGAAAAAAATATAATAAATATAATAATAAAGAAAAAAAATTATAATAGGTATAATGTTTTGATTTTTGTTTCTAAAAAAAGTTTTAATTTTTATAAAATGTCATTTTATTAATTTTAATTGATATATTAGTAATATTTTACTACAAAGATGTATTACAAACATGTATTACAAAATGAAATGTATTACAAAATGGTATAAATGTCATTTTATAATGCTTAAGCTAAATTTTTCTACACTAAACATGTATTACAAAATGGTATGCGTTAAACATATCAGTTTTAAATAGTTTTTATTTTTTATAATAGTATTCTTGATTTAGAAAAGAAAAATATAATAATCTAAAAGCATATTGCCACATGACTATTGTGCCTCATTTGTTTAGTTACGTTTTATACATTTTCTAGTGCCTGGTACAATATATATGTATTTTGTTGATAACAAATTTTGCATTTAATATTTTTATGCATTCAAATGAAGCACATTTTTTTGTGATTAATGGGAAACAAATACAACAGAGTGTTTGATTTTTTCTCTATAAATTGAGAAAATAATTTTCAGAATGTTACATACTCAACATACCAATACAAATAAACTCAGAATGTTACAACGAAACTATATGAGAACAATGTGAACAGAGCTTATCAAGTTATCATCAAATTTTCAAGGAGAGTAATGTGACTATTATACCCAGGAAGAATGAGTCCTTTTGATTGTCTACAAGTTTGCTTTTTTCTTCCAAGTTTTTGTTTGTGAAGAATTGGCTAGTCCGACTATTCTCAACAAGCTAGATTAATTTTTCTATCTGATAAGTGCAATTAAATCCATCTCATTATCTCAAGTACACTCAATTTTCTTTCTTCTAGAAAATGATTGCGTTCTAAAATAAAAAAATCTAATAAAATAAATTAAAAAAAGGTCAGAGATGAAGTATTTTTTCAAGTAATTCAAACATGCAGAGTCATTTGCAGGTAAGGACTATAGAGATTCCATTGGAATTAGTCATTCAAGCTTCTAGATTTCTATTTTATTTAGTTGATCATCTGGAAAATGATTATTTTCCATGCACGCGGGGTTTTGAGAATGTGATTATTCTTTGTTGATTGTTTATTTATTGAAAGTACAGAAATGAAAGAAAAAATAAAAGGAAAACAGATGATGAGAGAGAAAATAGAATGGAATTCAACAAAAAAAAACAAGAAATGGGTAGCAGTTGCATTTTTCCAAGAAACTTCCCATTTTGAATAGTTGACAAGTTTAGTATCTATTCTGCAATGGAAAACTAATACCATGGGCTGGATTGTGACTAGACCCAATGACCATTAACCTCTTAGTACTATCTTGAAAGTGATTAGAACCAATTTAAAATACGCGTTTGTATGAATTTGGATATTTTTTGCTGGTTGTTTAATTATTGCAAGTACTATTAAAGAAAGGAAAATTATTATTATATTTGTTTTGGGGTGTGGGACCACCAAAAAAAACTCAAAAGAGTTCAAAATTTGACATTTTCTTTGGTTTGATGAACGCTTGAACTTATTTATTTATTTATTATCCTAATAGATCTTGATTAATTTTTCTGTATATTAAACTCTTTTTTTTATAATTTGATAGTTACAACTTTACAACAGTCAACAAAAGAGGAGAGACTTGATAATTTGATAGTTACAACGTTGAGCTATAAACACTTTTTTAAATTTTTTTTTTTTTTTTTATGATCATAATGAATGTTGATTAATTTTCAAATGAATTAATTTTTTATTTTTATAATTCAATAATTACAATGAGAGGGTAGATTCAAATTTTGAATATCTCAATTGGAAATATAAAAAAGTAGCAACAAGTTGAGCTATAAGATTCTAAACCAAGTGAATTAAGCTCAAATACACATTTGATTGCCTTTTCTTTTCATTTGAATATAACCTAGTTTTAGTTTAAATGGATTTTTTCCCCAAACAAATTAATGATCAAACAATATTATTCCACATACTCGCATTAGATAATTTCTATTATGAGCATCACATGCAGGCATCTGAAATCCAAAGAATAGATCATATATTTTGAATCAAATGCTTACTAAAAATCTTATTATAGGAGTAATGTCATATTAAATTGTGAAATACGTATGTTCTAACTAGAAGTAGCAAATAGGTTAGGTTAGTTAGGTTAATCGAGTTTGGGTAAAAAACGGATAAGAAACAGATTGGGTCAATTACTCATATTTTTTTTTCACATGATTTTATTTTCACATGTAATTGCTACTTAATAAGTCATGCAACAAATTACTTTGTGTGAAATGCATTAATTTGGTTTCACCCATGTCAAGAAATAGCTCAGATAAAAAATTGATATTTGTTCATTAATAATAAAATTATACAAATCCTAACATTGCTAACCAAAACAAAACAGCATAAACACAAATGATTTTAGTCTACCACTAGAAAATTTAATTAAAAACACACATTCCATTTCCATACAACATCAGCATCACAAAACAGAAAACATAATCACAAATGCCCTATTGGATAAGCTAATTTGCTAAAGAATAAAAACATATAAAAAATTTACAATTTTGAAAACTTATTTCATAATTCAATATCTTGAAAAATAATCTAATAGTTGTGTTTAATTTTAGATGCATGGTGGTTGATAGTTTGATTCAATTTGGGAATATACATCAATGTTGATTATTTACTTATTCATACATGATTTTATTTATTTATGAATATCATGTTATTCTTAAGCAATTCACAGTTTAAGAAATATCATCTTTTATTCTGAAAGTCATTTATTCAACTTATTATTTATTATTCGTTTTATCTTAGAAAACCAAAAAGAATTAATATGAAAACCCCGTCCTTGAGTTCTCTGAAGGTTGTAAAGACTGAAGACCATTATACTAATCAATTTGCGGCAATCATGCCGGTTTGCATATAAAGGATGGAATTGGCGAATGACTCATCGCCATGAACCCCATAACAAAGTCCATCCCTTTACAACTTAATCACGTAGTCACACGGCAAACTCTGATTGTCATAACTCATTTGATTCAAATTGGTCTTAGGATGAGTACAGGTAAGAATCAAACACTAAATAGGGACGTTACTATGGCTGCAAATTGGTCTCTTTCACCATGTATGAATAAAGGATATGAATGAGTTCTAGAAAAATGATACTAGGCCACGAATGATTGATTGTTAATTAAGAGCAATCGTAAGGGTTTGTAATGCCAAGGAAGACTATATCATTTGCTCACTCAAATAACATGGAATCGTGGAAGTGGTCACAAATCACAATAATACTCTGAAGGGGTGGGTAATGGTTAATCTTGATTTATATTTAAAATAATATAATTTTAAGATTCAAATAGCTTAAAACAATTCACATCTTAAGTAAAATTTAAAATTTGTAGGATTTAAGATCCTTTTTTTTTTATACAAAAAAAAGGTGTAAATAAGATCCTTCGTTAAATTGTGGGATTTTGTAGGATTCTGATATTTCTACATTAATTTATAATTTATAAAGGATTTAAAGGTGTAATAAGTAATAACTACTCTAAGATGGTGCTTGGTATGGGGGAATCATATTACCCCTGACATCCAGATTCCTTAAAATGTGATTTCTTGCAATTTGGATGCCTTGGAATGTAACTATTTCTATGTTTGGTTTATTCATAAGAACCTTAAAGGATTATTTATTTTTCCCATACTATCCTTAGATTTATAAACCCAATATCAATTAAAAAAAAAACATTTTCCTCCAAATAAAAATAACAAACAAAATATAAACTATAAATTATGACAAATTCATTAAAACTATAATTTAACATTTCAAAATTACACGTTTAATACAGAAATAACTATTTAAATTCTTGTTCTTTATGAAAAATCATAACATCATGTTTTGTTAATAAATATAAAAATTTATTTTAGCAAATAAATAACCAATCCAAATTGAAGATATAATTATTTTATTTTATTTTTACATTTATGTTATTGTGGTGGGAAGAGATAAAAATAAAGGAATAGATATTGATGATTTTTTTATTTATGTTTTATCTCCAATTTTTTTTTTGATAAGTATGTTTTATCTTCATTGGTTAAATGATAAGTGAAAACTAATAAAATTGTCAATTTATAACCGATGTAATTTTTTTGAGCTTGGGAATCTAGATACCAACCTGTTTCAAAGAGAATTCATATTCCTAAAAGAAGGGGGTTAATTGGGAAACCATTCTTGACATTTGATTTCCTTGTTTGATTTATAACCAAACATAAAAATCTTTTAACATTTTCAGGAATTCTAAAATATTACTCCATACCGAATATCAAATGTTTTAAATTTATTATAGGCAAGAAACAAGGACCACAACATTTCTAGGAATGGGTGTTTACAAATAAAATAAAATATAATAAAAAGTCTGACATTTCTATTACTAATATGACATTAAATGTATTTCAATGATTATCTCTAAAATGCTGTAGAATGCAAGGAATTTAATAATTATAACTAACAAGCATGGATGACAGTGTCAATATAAAAATGAAATTAAACATAAAGGGTCACAATCAAAATTTTGAAACATATATAATAATAAAAAAAAAAAACCCACAAACGCAAAGGGCCACATGACTATTGTGCTACATCTTCTAGTATTTGGTACAATAAATATGTACTTTGTTGCGAACAAATTTTGCATTTTATGCATTCGATTTTTTTTTTTTTTTTGTGTGTGGTTAATGGGAAACAAATCCAAGAGAGTGTTGAATAATTTTTGCTTTATAAATTGGAAAAATAGGATCTAGAATGTTACATATTCAATAGATCAATACAAATAAACTCCACATTACAAAAACTCTCCCACTTTTCTCTCTCTATCCCTCTCTCCTCTACCGATCGACTATTGACCTCTTTTTTGTTTGTTTCAAATTACTTATTTTGCTCAAATAGGAGTCCTTTTCCTACATCATTTTTTAGTAGAATCGAAGTTTAAACTTTATTTTTCCATTTGAGACAACTAAAATAACCCAAAAAATAGAAAATGTTTTTCTATTTATGATATGTTTTTGTGAATGAAACAAACAAAAAAGAAACATTTTCTAACTTATTTTCAAGTTGCAATCAAACGTGGAACAAAAAAGTAAAAACAGTAAGTGGCCCTTTTGTTAGCTGTCAATTTTTAATCAGTATTAATGAGTTGTCTGTGTCACTTGTTACTTTAGTTTGAAACTATGAATAGCATTCTGTTTTCTCACTCATCTGCAAATTGCAATTTTGTTTGTTATAGGCACCTGATTTAGAAAATTTTCTTTGTAAATTTTATCGTCCTGGGCACTGTTACTAATTTGAATATAATATAGATCAAATTGAAGGAGTCTAGATATTTTTCTTTAGAGTAAATTTCACAAACACATCCCTGAAGTTTGAACTAATGCCAATCAAGTCCATAACATTTAAAAACTTACCATCTCAGTCCAATAACCTCAAATGGTTGTAACGCCGTTCTTATTATTTTTTTAGTTTTTTTTTTCTTTCTTTTGAGTTCTTTCTTCTTTCTTTTGAGTTCTTTCTTCCTCTAATCCTCTCTATCTTTCTCTCTCTCTCTCTCTCTCTCTCTCTCTCTATTCCTCTAACCCTCTCGCCTTTTTCCCAGATTTCTATTTTCTCTTTCTTCCTCTGACCATCTCATTTCATAACCTCTGACTGTCTTGTCTCTCTCTTCGTCTTTTCGGTGGCGTCCTGGTGGTGGGTTCGCTGATCTCTCTTCTCTATTCTTTATTTTCGGTGGCGCCGTGGTGGTTGGTTTTGGTTTGGATCGTTGGTTCTGGGTTTATTGTGGGGTGGTTGGTGGTGGATTATCACAAAGCCATAAAGAAGAGATGTGATGAAGATGTTGTGGGTTTGACAAGTTTGTGAATTTTTGTTGATAATAGTGGTCTTTGGTCTCTTGTTTCTGGGTTTGTGGATGGGTATATTAGGGGTGAGTTTGGTTGGGCTTTTTGTTTGAAAAAGTGCATAATGAAAAAGTTGAGTTTTCAAAAAGTGCATAATGAGAAAGTGATTTTTCAAAAAGCCGAGTGTTTGGTAAAAGCTGTTAAAAAGTGTTTTTTTGAAAAAGCTGAGTGTTTGGCTAGCACTTATAAAAGTTGTAGTTTGAGGGATAAATTACCAAAAAGGACAATGTATATATAAGGGAGTTTATTTCATACTTAAATCAACTACTTCATATACTTACTAAATAATAATAATGATAATAATAATAATAATAATAACAATAATAATAAATATATATTATTGGTATTATTTTAATAATGTTTGGGAAATTATTCTTTTTAAGTGTCATAATTATTTGTTATTACCATTAATGACTTCTTATTAATATTAATTAAATCTAAATAATTTACATCATCATGAAGCACAAAATGAAAATGTAAAAAGATGATAAAATATACACCAATAATCCAAGTTTAAATTGTACTACATAAAAATGTAAAAAGATATAAAATACACATCAATAACCCAAGTTTAAATTATACAACACAAAAATGTAAAAAAGATGATAAAATACATACCAATAACCCAAGTTTAAATTGTACTACATGATATTATTAAAAAAAAAAAAACTACTAATTATTATCCCCTCAAATAGAATTAGCAATGGAATCACGAAGAACCACCATCGCAGGGTCTGTTAAAGATCTTAAGTTCTGCTCATAACTGCTACCTGCTTCACTATTATGTTCTCTTCTAGAAATTGAATCTTGATTGGCGTTTATGAACTCCCTATCATCCCTATCATTTACTCTAACAAAATTATGAAGAGCCATAGTAGCAGATACAATAAGTATTTGGATATGGAATGGAAAAGATGGCATGCTTCTGATAATTCTCTATTTATTCTTTCACACACCAAAAGTGCGCTCAATCATACATCGAAGAGATGAGTGAGCATGATTAAATTTTTCATGTCTAGTTCTAGGGCTTCCACCTCTCCTTCGAAAGTCCTGAAGATGGTATGATATCCCTTTGTATGGTGCCAAATAGCCTTTCATCATTGGGTATCCAGAATCAACTACATAATATTTCCCTAGAAAAAAAAAATTCAATTGTATTAACACACACACAATATGTCATTATAATGAACAATTGATAAACCAATTACAAACCTGGTGGTGGGTGCGGAAAGTTGTTACTTTGTTTACGAATAATATTAAGAAAAATGCGGGTGTCGTGTGCTGCACCTTCCTATCCAGGCAAAACAAATGTGAATAACATATCAAAGTCATATGCAGCCATCACATTTTGGGTTAGATATCCCTTTCTTCCAAAGTATGGAATGGACTTCTCAGTAGGTACAATCGCTATCACATGTGTGCCATCAATCGCACTGATGCAATCCTAATAAAAACATTAATAGTTTTTAGATCCACATGCATTGTATTATCTTATAGACAATAACACTTATTCAAATATACAATAGTACGCATACTTTGAAAGGTGGCCAATAAATTGGATGGTCTTGTATTTTGGTTGGAACTTCACTAAAAGTTGGATCCGAAGGCTTTACATATGCAGCTGCAAAGCGAGCACCCAACAGAGTGATCATTTTCTCAAAATGTCTACTTATGGTTTCACCCGAATGCTGAAATATTTCTTGAACCATTTGGTTACATGTTCCATGACCAAGTATCACTAAACAGATTGCCATTGACTCTTCTAACCTTATATTCCTTGAATGTTGAAGTCTATAGTCATGTTGTAAAACTTGACACAAATTATGAAACACCTCCTTTTTCATTCTAAACATATTGTAACACAAATTTTCATTACCTTCCATACAGCGTCTCACCCAATCCCACCCTGTTTGTTCAGAATCATAACAAGGAGTCTTATTAATGTACTTATTGAAATACGTCACAATTGCTTCACAAGTAACTGCCACAAGCTGGTAAAACTCTTCGTCAGAATCGTCATTACTATCATCATCATCAGAATCACTGTCACTGTCATCATCACTGTCACTACTCTCACCATCATCATTATCATCATTGTTATCACCATCATTATTATTGTCCGCACCATCATTATTTTTGTCAGCATTGTTATAATCACCACCATCATGATCATCACAGTAATTTCTATAATCCCCATCCATTAATAGTTCCATAAAATGGCCACTCTCATGAGTACCATTATAATCATCCATATTGGTTTAAGCTACACAACAAAGTAACAAATACTCAATCAAGACAATTCAGAACATACCAAGACAATTCAGAACATCAAGTACATAACACTGTACTGAAAATTTCAAATGTGTTTACATTACACATATATTAGTCCAAAGCTAATACTAAATATCACATAACTTAGTTTAAAGTTAATACAACATAGCTAATACAACATAATTAATACAACATAGCTAACTTAGTTTAAAGTTAAAACAACATAGCTAATACAACATAGTTAATACAACATAGCTAACTTAGTTTAAAGTTAATACAACATAGTTAGTACCACATAAGGTTGGTCACTTCTTTTGGTTATAAATCATTCCTTGTAGCCACTCCAGCTGTGACTCTGGGTCCTTGAAAGGTAGGAACATCTCCCTACGTGACCTTTTTAGTAAGATATAGGAAGCTTGAACCACAAATGTACTTTCCACTCCAGGAAGTGCTCTCACAATCGCCATGACATTATCAATTGAACTTGGTGACTCTTGAGAAGTACCTTCAAACCTATTCTGACATACAGTTATTAATTGACTAATACGATTGTCCATCATTGCAGCTCCTCCTATCTTCTTCTTTTTCTTTTGTGAGGGTATTGATTCACTAGTTTGCTTTTGTTCTGAACTACGTGATTGACTAGCATGTCCTTGCTGCAAACTATCAATGTCTAAACTCATGTCACATTGGTTATCCTTAAATTCGGAGCTACCATCTGAATCACCAGCACCCTCTTCTGGCATTGTTGGAGGTAATGTATTTGAAGAAGGGGTCCATGCAGCTACCCCAGTTGCTGCAACATCCCTAAACATTATCTCAAGTTGTTCTAGATTCTGTGGACCTTTCTCTCGAAATTTTTTAGCTTTGGGTAAATCCTACAAAATGTAATTGTAATTTCACTCATATAACAATAATATATAAAAAAAACTATCTCCAACTAACTACTGTTAAGGACATAACTACTGTTAATGACATATTTTATGTAGTTGGCTAATCCTTTGACAAAACACACTTTACTTGTATTTGGGTAGATCTAGGATGTGTTTAATACTTCAAAGAACATGTTGTTCAAGTCTAGTATTAAAGCCATGAAGATTAGACCAAGAAACAAGTGAAGAAAAGGTGTTTACTATTGCTGGACACTTGCTGGACACCTGTTGGACAGCTGCTCGACAGATAGCTATCTATCGAGATTTAATGAGGCTCGACAGATGCTATCTATTGAGGCTATCTATCGAGGTTACAAAAATAAAAAATTTCAGATCTAATTTTTGGGCCAAGCTTTTGTATTTGTGTAGGGTTTCTTTTCTCACAACCTTAGGCATATATAAGACTTATTTTAGAGGCTGTCACATAAGAGAATACAAGGAGAACATATGCAAAAGGTGACCGAAGCCTTATTCTCTCAGAAAGAAGTTACTGCGTCTTTGCGCCTTAGGGTTTTGTAACCAAGTGTTTCTTGATCTTTATTGTTGATGAAGTAAAGAACTTTGCAGCCAACATTCTTCTTTCTCAAGTTGGTGAGTGAGTCACGTACTGGGATTCGTGCAAAGGAGTGAGTCACGTACTGGGATCCGTGCATCAAAGGGTGGCGTTCATATATTGAAGAGTTCAGAGGTTCTGAAGTGGTAGAAAGTTTCTGCTGTGAGTTCATCTACGGGGATTGTAGAGTCTATGGACAAAGGTTTTGTACTAGATCTGAAACTTTTCTTTACTATAGTGAATTGCTTTTCGAGAAGGTTTCCCCCCAGGTTTTTTACTGTGAAACTGGTTGGTTTCATTGGTTTTCCTGGGTCATCATATCTTGTCTTATTTATTTTTCCGCTGCACTTAGTTTTGACATGATATTGATGTTTGTTTGTTTTAACAAGTTTTATGCATAATAAATCTAATTAACAACTTGGGTCTAAAACTTGTTAAACCTATCAACCGGGGTCTAAATTTCCCAACAACTACATATTAATAAAATACTCAACTCACCTTTAACTTCAGGTCCCACCAATAATCAGGAGCAGCAATCGTTCCCTTCACTGCATCCCAACCTAAACCTGTGTCAAGATTCCTCAATTTTTCCCAACCTCTCCAATCACCTTTTAATACATCCCACCTACTTTTTAATTGGTCCTTATCATAGTTTTGACCGATCTCATCACAAAATTTGGTCACCAAATTGAACCAACCTTTGGTACTAAAGCTAGCACCTTTTGTTCTATTCTCGGCTTGAATTTGTTCCACACAAAGGTTACAAAAAGTAGTTGTCCACGTTGGATTAATAGCCCAATTTGCTCTAGCCTTTTTTACCTCAGGGTTGGAAGTGGTCTTTTTACCCATCTATAAAGTTAACTAACCATAAGAAATGCAAAAAATAGAATACATAATATTCCAATTTAGTGAACTAGTTACAAACATGATCTAATAAATCCAGAAAAAATTTTTTTTGCCTAGTCTGAGCATTAAAATAGAAAGGGCTAGAGAGGAATCTCATCATGTTACAACTCACAAGAGCACCGTTTGTACACTCACTAGTCAGTAAACACAGCCAGAAAATTGCTGCCATAAAAGGTGGGAAGAACACACTAAAACCTTTGTCTGAAACCCAATCTTATCTCCTCCATAATTCTAGGCTAAAGTTATGCCAAACCATAACAATCCATTTCATTTAAATTGGGTTTCTTTACCAAACCTACAAGAGTAACTCTTCTACTTCTGTGGACCTTAATTTTTATTTATTTATTTATTTTAAGTAAAGGATAATTTGTAAGAGACGAATAGGAGTACTTCAAGTATATGTATACAAGAGGTCCTCTTAAAAGTCTTACACTGAAATTTTAACAAGTCGTGAGAATCCAGAAAAGAGGAAGATGAGACTGCCCAGAACATAACAATTCCATATAGTGATCTTAAAAATAATCTTAATCCAACAAATCAACTGCAGTATCCAAGGTTATTAACCTTGAGAACAAATCATACAAATACCAAAATAACAATTTACGAGTCAACTAGATTCAACTTTACATTAAATTCCAATTCTAACTGAAGCAAAACACTTCCACTCCTTATTACTAAAGACCAAAAGAATCACATAAACAATAAAATTTGCAAAAAAATCTACCATTCAGTACCCAAAAAAAAAAAAAAACATTGTATAGCTTACAATTCTTAAACTAAGCAATAAATTCTTACACCAAAGCATTCAAAACCCAGAAAATCACATAACTAATAATCAACATTAAAACACAAAAACTTGTGTGGGGTGTTGATGGGGTCTGAAAAAAGACAAAAGTTTGGGTTTGGGGTTTGAAAATCAGAGGAGAAAAAAGAAAATATGTAGCTATTGTCAGGGTGTGCGTGCTCTGCTGATGTGGGGTGCGTCTGCTGCTGATGGGGCATGCATGTGCTGCACACACATGCCCCATCAGCAGCAGACGCACCCCACATCAACAGAGCACGCACACCTTGACAACAGCTACATATTTTCTTTTTTCTCCTCTGATTTTCAGACCCCAAACCCAAACTTTTGTCTTTTTTCTATTAGAATTATGAGCTACAAGTCTACAAACCATTCATAGCAAGATTCAAACCACTGTAAATTCCAATCAACAAAAACAAATAACTAAACAAGTAAAGGAACAATACCCATTAATCTATAACAATAACTTTCTTCTGGGTTGTCGAGAAAACAAATCAAACACAACAAAAAACAAAAAATTTGAAGCAACCCAATACTTTAAAAATACATTCTTTTTTTATCTGTTTCAGCTTCCCAAAAAGTGTGTGACTAATTACAAAAGAAAAAAAAAAAAATACAAAGCATCCACAAAGCATGTAGCTAATAGTCAAACAGAGCATCCACAAAAGAAAAAAAAAATTACAAAGCATGTAGCTAAAAATTTTTTCAGTACCCGGCAAGAGAACAAATAGATCATTAGCAAGAACAAAGCATGCAAGATCTGAAATTTTTTTTCCCACACTCGGTAAAAAAAAAAAAAAAAAAAAAATTTCAAATCAATGTTGGTACCTGGTGGTTTTTGGTAGCAGATCAGTGTTGCTTGGTGTTTTGTTGATCAAATCTCTACCTTCAAAATGTATTTCTCAGATCAGATTAGACATAAATAAAATTAAAAAAAAAATACAGATTAGTGCGCGTTGAAGAAGACGAAGAAAGCAGAAGAAGAGGAAGAAGAATCACAAATGACTTACAACGGAGAGACTTGTAGCAGCACGGAGAGGGCAAAGCAGAGAACAGATGAGAGGCGTTGGTGAGCTTCAGGGCTTTAGGGAAGAGCAGAGAGATAAGATAAGAGGAATGAGGGATAGCGTGACAAGAGAACTGATGATTTATCAAGGGTAATTTGGTAATTTTCGGAAGAGCTCAACGGATAGCTTCAAAACGCGCATGGACTTTTTGTTTATGGACCTCTAGAGCTCCATAATTGGATTGGGCATTTTATACCTTGGCTCAAAACGCAACTTTTACCCAAAAGTTGCATTTTTTGCTGAACCAAATGCTCAAAGAAGTCCCAGCTTTTAAACAAAGCTGTGTTTCAGCCCCTAAAAGCTGAACCGAACGGGCACTAGGTCGCATTTCAGGTTTGACCCAATCGCCTCGACTCCGAGACCGTTGATAGTAGTTATTAGTAGCCCCAGCGCCGTCGGTAAGGACACCGTCATCAACCGCCTGACGAAGCTCCGCCTTAACCTCCACTTTGTCGTAACCGCCACGAGCCATGCCAAGCTGCCCGGCGGGACCGAAGGGAAAGACTACTACTTCGTGATGAAGAAGCAGTTTCTGAGGATGGTGGAGCAAGATGAGCTGCTGGAGCATGTGCTAGGTTTGTGGATGGGTTTTGCTGATGGGTTTATGGGTTTTGTTGATGTTGTTTGTGGGTTTTGATGATGCCATTGTTGTGTTTGTGGATTTTGCTGGGGATTGGTGGTCGCTGGGTTTGTGTGCATTGTTGCGTCGATGGTTAAGATTTTTTTTTTCTTTTGTTTGTTTTGCTGAGAAAGTTCATGTTCTTCCATTTTTTTTTTCTCTTTAGAGAAAGGGAAGAGAGACTTGGGATGAGAGAGGAGAGATGTAACAGCGTTACAAGCCGTTAGGTGATAGGGACTAAGATGGCGAGTTTTTAATTGTTATGGACTTGATTGGCATTAATCCAAACCACAAGAAATGTTTGTGAAATTTACCCTTTTCTTTATTATATGCGCTTTCCCAGTTCAATGTGGCATGCACGTCATTTTTCTATGAGCCAATGAGTATTAAGTTCATCTAAAAAATTAAGAAGACTAGGATATTGTAATTTGGACACGGCTCTCCTCTAACCGAATCAACAACGAAATTATATAATAGCAATGTCAACGGAGCTTGTCAGGAGCAGAGTAATATGACTAATATACCCAGGAAGAACGAGTCCTTCACTGTCTACAATTTTTATTTGTCTTTTAAGTTCTTTGTTTGTGGAGAATTGGCGAGTCTGACAGTTCTCAACAAGCTAGATTATTATTATTATTATTATTTTTATCTATAAGTGCAATTAAATCCATATCATTATCTCAAGTATACTCAAAATATATATATATATATATATATATATAGAAAATGATTGAATTCTAAATAACTCCATGGAGCCAGCTAAACTGTTGAAAGATGGAAGGAATTGATTTGATGGAATAAAAAGTCAGCTATGAAGAATTTCTTTAAGTAATTCAAACATGTGTGAATCCTAGTTAGCTTAATTGATAAATCTCTTATAGTCGAATAAGAGATGAGGTTTGATCCCGATACACCAAAATCAATTGATATTTTGATCTGATAATAAAATACAATTATCAAGAGTGGACACCGTAGATTGAAACTAAAAAAATAGGCAATTCAAACATGCAAAGTCATTTGCACAGGTAAGAAGTATAGAGATATTCCATATTTCTTTAGTTATTCATCTAGAAAAAGTGGTTTTGAGAATTCGAATTTTTTTTTGTTGTTGCTCTGAGATAGAATTCTACTCTAACCTAATCTGACTGTATATAAGTGTGAAGTCTTGGAGACTTGAACCTTGGTCTTGTCCCTTTACACCCTGATGATGCAGAAATCGTCAATAAGTAGGTTTGTCCAAATGGATCAATACGAGCTCGTCCAAGTTCCTACAAGGTTATAAAAGGAGAATGGGATCCTCTCAGGGTGGTCACCGATGTGGTGCTGGCCACGGAGTCTCTGATGATAAAGTCAATGAATATGGCTTGAGAGATGTAGAGGACTTAGTAGTAGAGGTCTAAGCTGAGTAGAATGTCTGTCCCTTCTCTTGAGTTTAGTAGGCTATATATACCGGCTTTCTTTAGTAGTCATTGCTCTCTTTAAATGGTGGTTTAAGGAGAGCTTGGGTAACGTCTTAGGTCTTCAATTTGGCCTTTACTGGGGCCCCAACAGTCTTCTTACTAATTTGTAACTGTCAGGCAATAAATGGCAACTTTCATGTCGCTCTATCTTCATCTAGGCTGGCTTCCTTGGACAAGAGTAATTACTCAGTCCATCAATTGTCCCCCTATTCTGAGATCACCCTTACGTGTGATGACAATCTCGAGAATACAAAAGGCCGTTTTGCTCGGATGTGACTCTTGACATTCTAGTTGTGTCCGCATTTAAGGTGGAGTGGCGGCGTCGTATGTGTCGTGGCCATGTGGCGCACTCTCAATGGTGGATACCAGCGCTTTGTTTGAAAGAATTTTGGGTTTCCCGCCGTTTTTCAGTTTTCCAAGTCTAGCTTTTTAAGCCACTTTTTTTTTTCGTCTTCACTTTTTCTCTCTCTTGTGCCATTGTTACTCTGCATTTTTCTACTTTGAGCTTTTTTGAGTTCCACCAACTCTTTCCTCTCTAAGTCCGGTATTCTGAGGTACGGTTTCTTTTTTTTCTCCTTTTTTATAGCAAAAATTACTTGCCTTTACTTTTCCATTTAAGGATAGAAATTCCCTCCCCCCCCCCCCCTCTTCTTTTTTGTTTTTAATTTTTTTTTAGTTCCATAGTTGAGAGCTCTAAGGTTAGGCAACTCTATCCCTCTATTTCGTTTCTCTTCGCCCGTTTAGGGGCATCTTTTGGTTCTTTTAGCACCCAACACCCCTAATTGAGGATTTTTTTTATTTAGGGATAGCAGTTTATGTTAGGATTAGTGCCCTTAAATCCTATTGTATGATGCTATGTATGATATTATGTATGACATGATGTATGACTTAATATTGTATTTGATAAAGTTATTTTATTATTATCTAAAATAGTGGTTACGTGAATATGGGACATTATCATATAGTCCATGAGATGCATTGTATGTGATTTATGTGAAAAGTCACAGAAGATGTAAATCACAAGTTCTTTGTAAACTCAGAATTAATAGTTCGTAGTCGGTGATGAAATTGGGCATTTCATCTGCGAAGACTATAACGTGTCAACTAAGATGATTTGTCTTGATCATGGAAGTGGAAGCTTCTAGTTGATATGTTGATATGTTTTAAGAGTTAAAACATATTGAACAGGACCGCTGTGAGATTTATTATTCTTCTAACGACTGTCAAATGAATAATAAATCTCACGACTTCTATTTGCATGAACTCTTAATCCTGAGAGAATAATGGACCTGATCATGAAGTGTAGGTTGCTTTGATATATCAGGAGTGAGATCTGAAATAACGGTCAAAACCTCAGTATGTTGGGCAGCCATATTTAGTATTGATGGAACATATATTCTCAAGATGGAATTCATAGTCTCTTGATAGAGATATAAAATATTCCCTAGAGATATAAAATATTCCCTTGAGATAAGTTTAATGGTTTCAGTTATTCAGAGAGTTAGGCCTAACCACTTTAGTAAGAAATTACTAAAGTATATATTTATGAAATTGGATTTCATAAATATATAATGAATAACTTTAAAGAATTAAACCGGGTACTCAAGGATAAGATGTAGTAATTTACAAAGTGGCAGTCTACATTTATGACTTTGTGTTACTACGAATATTTTATGAAGGGGTTACGTGTATAATAAAGTTTTGGGATATAATTTATTAATAAGGCCTAGAGTGCAATTATATTTATATAGTGGTATTAAATATAATTAATGGTAACTTTGGACTTGTCAAGAGTTGACGGAAAATCCCAAGGCCCATTGGAGCTAGTGTCTTATTGGTCCTTTTTGGTCCCACTCCAAGCCACACACTAAAGCCCAATTGGAAAGGCCCAATAGGCCAACCCAATTAGATAATCAGTTAGTTATAAAGGGAGAAACATACAGAATTTTTATTAGAAGAAATTAGAAAAGAAAAAGAAAAACGGTGTGTGAGAGAGTGTGAGACACACTTTCATTCTCCCTTGAAAACTGATTGAGAGACCATACATCTTGGGCGTAAAGTGGAATTGGAGTGAAGATTAAGAGTGTTCCCAAGTGCTTCTAATCTTTGTTTTGAAATTCTCCACACCAAGGTATGCTATCTTGTTCTTAAATTCTGAAATTTACATTGTACACGTTATCAATCATGAATGAAATAGATCCTTGTTCATCGCTTCCGCTGTGTGTTTTGCATGAGATGCAAAACCAGAATTTTTCCTTCAATTGGTATCAGAGCCAGGTTTTCATATCATGATTGTATAGCGTGTGATTAAATTTTAGAATTTAAGAAAACCGTTATTTTTGTCTTTCAATTTTCTGCATCATTTAAATATATTGAAGAAGATAAAGTTATTGAAATTTCAATAACTGTCATGTGTGAACCATAACTGCACTGCTTGTATTCCTTTTTGCATGGTTTGGCTGGCATGTAAATTGCTTATAAGGTATTCATGCGATCAATATATATGGCCAACACTGCTCTGCACGGCAACATTTAATATCTGTTGCCTTGATGTTTATTTGAATAGGGGTAGTTATTGGATTGGCAGTTATTGAGTGGCAGTTATTCACTTGTCAAAAGCTTTGAATCATTAATGCATCGTTTGACCTTTGATTGCATGGTCCGGATTTTTATGGCATTGCATGGTTGAATTTGTTGCACGGGTTGAATTCAATGCATGACTTGGTTTGTAAAATTGCATGCCTTAGAAAAAAAGTGAATCCGTGAGGATTCAAATCTTCTCTGACAGTTATATATATATATAATATAATATAATAATCATATATTATATATATATATATTATAATATATATATATAAAGTAATAATTATATATTATATATATATTAATTTGTATATTATATTATATATAATATAATATCAATTTTTATATATAATAAAGGTTTTTATTACGTTATATATATTTATATATATTAATGCTAGTTTAATGAAATTTATTCCTAATGAGATTAGGATTATATTTTTTTTTTTCACGTGTCTAGCATTCTTGATTTTAAAAACCTTTATTTTAAAATATCTAGTGGGAGAGAGATACAAGGGTTGTATCTCACAGCCTCCATTGTTGGTTCATAGTAGTGTGAAATATATACTTTGTCTTTGCCTCGAGCTTAGCATTCCATGCGGAGAGTATTTATTTCATGGTCCTACAAGATTGAATTTCTTGGTTTATAGTGGTTTGATAAACACCTTGTCTTAGCTTCGAGCTTTGCATTCCATGCGGAGGGTGTTTTATCATGGTACTACAAAATAAGCCTGTTAAAGGGATGAGATGTGGTTACACATGATTCTAGACAATGGTATACACTAGACTAAGTATTTTAGTATCCTCTATGCTGAGTTCTTACTATTATTACTTAGAGGCTAAATGTAAAACGGCATATTATTAGTGTTTGATAAGAGTTATCATGATAGCACTAATAATGAGAATAGTTCTCAATCAATCATAGTATTTTATGTTCACTCTATGCTGAGGGATATTGAATATGAGATTGGGTTGTCGTTGCATATATTATTTTATGGTTTTATTAAGGTTCCATATTATATGCTTTTATGCTAAATTGATAATGTCCAATTTAATTATTATATTCATGTTTATTATTTTCAGATTTTGTCATGGCATCATTTAGCCCACTTGTTTCTATTCTTAACCAAAACAAACTGACTGGATCCAACTATGTTGATTGGAAAAGAAATTTGGACATTGTTCTTACTGCTGAAGAGCACAAATATGTGCTTACTCAACCATGTCCTAACTTTCCTTCATTAGATGCTCCTCTTGAGGAAAAACAGCGATATGATCGTTGGCAGAAATCTAATGAGATGGCCAAGTGCTACATTCTAGCATCTATCTCAAATGTTCTACAGCATCAAATGCAGGATGTAGAACTTGCTTCGGACATAATGCATAGTCTGAAGGAGATGTTTGGTGAGCAAGGCCGTTCTGCAAGGCAAGAAACCATGAGGCAAATTTATAATACCAAGATGGCTGCAGGAAGTTCAGTGAGGGAGCATTGTCTTAGGATGATTGCTAATCTGAACACATTGGAAGTTTTAGGTGCCGACATTGATGGAGAATCCCAAGTGGATATGATACTCCAGTCACTACCAGAATCATTCAAGGAATTCAGACTCAATTATAATATGAACAAAAAGATTTATTCTTTGTCTGAATTAATGAATGAGTTAGTGGCGGCGGAAGGCATCCTTGGTACTTCTAGTGTTGAAGCCAATATGGGTGAAGCTTCTACTTCTCAACCTAAGTCGAAAGGCAAGGGTAAGAAGAAGAAGAAGAAGGACTTCACTAAAAAAGAAGGTAAACAAATTGCCTTAGGGGTTGCCAACAAAGGAAAGAAAACCAAAGGAAAGTGTTTCCATTGTGGTGAGAAAGGACATTGGAAGAGGAATTGTCCAACATTCAAGGCTGCCAAGAATAAAGGTATGAAAAGTTCATTTCTTCTTGAAATATGTTTGGTACAGAATCCAACAGATTCCTGGTGTGTGGATTCAGGTTGTACTAATCATATCTGCAATTCTTTGCAGGGGTTCCAGGAGACCAGAAAGTTGAATGAAGGAGAACTATTTCTTACTTTGGCTGATGGGAGCAAGATTCCGGTTGAAGCTGTTGGAGTGTTTAATTTGTGTTTTAAGTCTAGAGTTTTAATATTGGAAGACTGTTTGTATGTACCTAATGTTCGTAGGAATTTAATTTCTGCAACTTACTTAGGTAAATGTGGATATTGTGTTATCCTGAGAGACAATGTTGTAATAAAGAAGGATAAAGTGTTTATCTGTTCTGGCAATATTGTGGATGGTCTTTATATTTTAACTCCTGATAAGCATGAATTATACAATTCTGAATTAGATAGTAACTCTCATGTGAAATCATTAAAGAGAAAGTTTCCTTCTACTAGTGATGCATATCTATGGCACTTGCGTTTAGGTCATATCAATTCAAGTAGGATTCAAAGACTAATCAAAGATGGACTTTTACAGCCCATGGAATTTGATGGTTTTCCAGTTTGCGAATCTTGTTTGGAAGGTAAAATGACCAAACGACCTTTTAATGCAAAGGGTAGAAGAGCACAAGATTTGCTAGAACTAGTACATTCAGATGTATGTGGTCCTATGTCAATCCAAGCAAGAGGTGGCTATGAGTATTTCATTACTTTCACTGATGATTACTCTAGATTTGGTTATGTGTACCTAATGAAACGGAAGTCCGAAGCCTTTGAAAAGTTCAAAGAGTTTAGGGCTGAAGTTGAAAATCAATTGGGTAAACACATAAAGGTCATTCGATCTGATCGAGGTGGCGAATACCTTCTTGGTGATTTTAAGGATTACTTGACTGAAAATGGGATTATATCCCAGTTGACTGCACCTGGAACTCCACAACAAAATGGTGTAGCAGAAAGAAGGGATAGGACTCTTTTAGATATGGTTAGGTCCATGTTGAGTTATTCAACTCTACCAATTTCTTTTTGGGGATATGCCTTGAATACTGCAATGTATCTTCTGAATTTAGTACCTTCGAAGTCTATTCCTAAAACACCTGTAGAGTTGTGGAATGGGCGTAAGCCTAGTATGAGACATCTCCACATTTGGGGTTGTCCAGCACATGTGTTGAAAGGAAAGTCTGACAAGTTACAGTCTAAAACAGAAGTGGTATTTTTTGTAGGGTATCCAAAAGGAACAGTTGGAGGTTTATTCTATAGTCATAAGGATAATAAAGTGTTTGTTAGCACAAATGCCAAATTCTTGGAAAATGACTATATGAATAATTTTACTCCTAGAAGTAGAGTTGTCTTGGCTGAAATGAATGAACCTGTAGTTGAACAACCAATGGATGAAACTAGGAATGATGTAGCTGTATTAGATACACCACAAGATACTACTTATGAGATGTCTAGTACACAGGTGCCTCGTCGTAGTGGGAGAATTGTTCGACCTCCTATAAGATTCATAGGTTTGGGAGAAACTTATGAGGCTATCTCAGAAGAGGCTGAATCGGATCCTTACACTTATGATGAAGCAATGGGTGATATAGATGCACATCATTGGGTCCAAGCTATGAAATTTGAATTGGATTCTATGGATTCCAATCATGTATGGGATCTTGTAAAGGCGCCTAACGGCATTAAACCTGTTGGTTGCAAATGGGTTTACAAGAGAAAGAGAGGGATAGATGGAAAGGTTGAAACCTTTAAAGCAAGACTAGTGGCGAAAGGGTATACACAAAAAGAAGGTATTGATTATGATGAAACTTTTTCGCCAGTAGCCATGCTTAAATCTATCAGAATTCTCTTATCCATTGCTGCTCATTATGATTATGAGATTTGGCAAATGGATGTCAAGACTGCATTTCTTAATGGCAATCTTGAAGAAGAAATATACATGTTGCAACCAGAAGGTTTCATAGCAAAGAACTAAGAGCATATGGTATGCAAGTTGAATAGGTCCATTTATGGACTTAAACAAGCATCTAGGTCATGGAACATCAGATTTGATCAAGCAATCAAGTCATTTGGTTTTGAACAAAATCTTGATGAACCATGTGTGTACAAAAGGCATCGAGACAAAGTAGTAATGTTCCTAGTGCTTTATGTTGATGATATTCAACTCATTGGAAACGATGTAGGGGTAATGTCATCGGTTAAAGTTTGGTTGTCAAGCCAATTTGATATGAAGGACTTGGGTGAGGCTAACTTTATTCTAGGGATCAAGCTTTGGCGAGATCGCAAGAATAAGATGTTAGGCTTATCACAAGCTGGATATATAGATAAGGTTCTAGAACGGTTTAGCATGCAAAACTCCAAGAAAGGATTGCTTCCTTTTAGACATGGAGTCCCTCTGTCTGATGACCAAAGGCCTAAGACTCAAGAGGAAGAAAATATGATGAGACAAGTTCCTTATGCTTCTGCAGTGGGAAGTCTCATGTATGCCATGCTTTGTACTAGACCAGATATTTGTTATTCAGTTGGCATGGTCAGCCGATATCAATCAAATCCAGGACCAAAACATTGGCAAGCTGTAAAGCATATTCTCAAGTATCTTAGGAGAACGAGAGATTATATGCTTGTTTACCATAGTGAGGATTTGATTCCCATTGGCTATATCGATTCAGACTTTCAGTCAGATCTAGATTTCAGAAAATCCACTTCAGGATGTGTTTTCACCTTGGGAGGTGGAGCCATAAGTTGGAGGAGTGTCAAGCAATCTTGTATTGCGGACTCCACCATGGAAGCCGAGTATGTTGCTGCTTGTGAAGCAGCAAAGGAGGCTGTTTGGCTTAAGAAATTCCTTTCTGATCTTGGTGTAGTGAGAATCGAGCAAATTCCCATCACATTGTTTTGTGACAATAGTGGAGCGGTTGCACAATCCAAAGATCCAAGGAATCACAAGAAAGGAAAGCACATTGAGAGGAAGTACCACATCATTCGAGATATTGTTGCTCGTGGAGATGTTGTGGTAGCAAAGATTGAAAGTGCAAATAATCTAGCAGATCCTTTTACCAAAGCCTTATTTTCGAGTCACATTTGGAGGGAATGGGAGTTAGATTAATGCACAATAGTCTTTAGGGCAAGTGGGAGATTGTTAGGATTAGTGCCCTTAAATCCTATTGTATGATGCTATGTATGATATTATGTATGACATTATGTATGACATGATGTATGACTTAATATTGTATTTGATAAAGTTATTTTATTATTATCTAAAATAGTGGTTACGTGAATATGGGACATTATCATATAGTCCATGAGATGCATTGTATGTGATTTATGTGAAAAGTCACAGAAGATGTAAATCACAAGTTCTTTGTAAACTCAGAATTAATAGTTCGTAGTCGGTGATGAAATTGGGCATTTCATCTGCGAAGACTATAACGTGTCAACTAAGATGATTTGTCTTGATCATGGAAGTGGAAGCTTCTAGTTGATATGTTGATATGTTTTAAGAGTTAAAACATATTGAACGGGACATTGTGAGATTTATTATTCTTCTAACGATCGTCAAATGAATAATAAATCTCACGACTTCTATTTGCATGAACTCTTAATCCCGAGAGAATAATGGACACGATCATGAAGTGTAGGTTGCTTTGATATATCGGGAGTGAGATGCGAAATAACGGTCAAAACCTCAGTATGTTGGGCAGCCATATTTAGTATTGATGGAACATATATTCTCAAGATGGAATTCATAGTCTCTTGATAGAGATATAAAATATTCCCTTGAGATAAGTTTAATGGTTTCAGTTATTCAGAGAGTTAGGCCTAACCACTTTAGTAAGAAATTACTAAAGTATATATTTATGAAATTGGATTTCATAAATATATAATGAATAACTTTAAAGAATTAAACCGGGTACTCAAGGATAAGATGTAGTAATTTACAAAGTGGCAGTCTACATTTATGACTTTGTGTTACTACGAATATTTTATGAAGGGGTTACGTGTATAATAAAGTTTTGGGATATAATTTATTAATAAGGCCTAGAGTGCAATTATATTTATATAGTGGTATTAAATATAATTAATGGTAACTTTGGACTTGTCAAGAGTTGACGGAAAATCCCAAGGCCCATTGGAGCTAGTGTCTTATTGGTCCCTTTTGGTCCCACTCCAAGCCACACACTAAAGCCCAATTGGAAAGGCCCAATAGGCCAACCCAATTAGATAATCAGTTAGTTATAAAGGGAGAAACATACAGAATTTTTATTAGAAGAAATTAGAAAAGAAAAAGAAAAACGGTGTGTGAGAGAGTGTGAGACACACTTTCATTCTCCCTTGAAAACTGATTGAGAGACCACACATCTTGGGCGTAAAGTGGAATTGGAGTGAAGATTAAGAGTGTTCCCAAGTGCTTCTAATCTTTGTTTTGAAATTCTCCACACCAAGGTACGCTATCTTGTTCTTAAATTCTGAAATTTACATTGTACACGTTATCAATCATGAATGAAATAGATCCTTGTTCATCGCTTCCGCTGTGTGTTTTGCATGAGATGCAAAACCAGAATTTTTCCTTCAGTTTAGGTTTTGTGTTGGCTGATTTGCATCCTTTGCTACACCGATCCATGAATTGGTTTAAGGAGATGGTGGGTGAGAGGGAGGTAGCGTCTGAGGTGAGGTCTAGTGAGCTTGAGATGAGGTTGTCTTCTAGTGATGGTAGCGTCGGGGCGGGATGAGATACTGTTGCGTCGGGCCCTTTGTCATTTGGACGGAGGGAGATCAGGCCCTTCCATGCCTTTAGGGAAGAGTGCACCCTAGACGCTGACACCCTTTTTAGGTTTAGGGATAGATTCCAGCTCCCCGAGGAAGTCAGGATTCATCTTCCTCAAGAAGGGGAAAAAGCCTATCATTTTTCACCTAGAGAAGTGTGCTTCTACGAGGCTGCTTTCCAATGTGGTCTTAGGTTCCCCATCCATCCATTCATCATGGAAATCTTGAACCATTTCAACATCGCTCCGGGCAACTTATACCAAATTTGTGGAGGATAGTGATTAGTTGTATGGAGATTTGGATGGTCATCACTGAGGGTGACACGATCAAGTTGAACAAGTTCATTTACTTGAATCATCTGAAGGAGTCCAAAGAGTACGAATACTATGAGCTGGTGCCTTGGGTCAAGAAGGTGAGGATTATTATGGATCTTCGTTCATCCTTTCGGTATTGGAAGTCCATATACTTCTTAATGTCTGGAGATGGATAGGAGACACTTTCTGAGGACTTCTGGGGTGAGGTTCCTAGATTGCTTCGTCGATGGAGGTCCCTGAACATAGGTGCATCGTTCCCTATTTGCTTTTTGACAATTCTCTTCTCAAACTTGATTCATCACTAACCTTTGTTTGTTGTGCATTCGCAATTAAGGAGTGCCCCAGGCTCAAGAGCATAAATATGGAGCACATCTAGGCAACCACTGAGTACGTGAAGAAGATCAACGACCTCGTCGATCCCCAAACTTTGGCTCATCACTTCCTAGGTTCGATGCCTTCCCTCTTCGTCCTACGCGCTATCGAGATCAAAGAAAAAAATGAGTTTTGTTTTTTTTTTTTACACTTTATTTTTTACGTAGAAATGATGACCAAGTTTAATCAGGAGATGTATGCCAGGATGAAGGCCAAGAAGAACGGACCCCTTTCGAGCCTAGGGAAGAAAGTGGTTCGGGTCTTTGAGGAGGGGGTCTCAGTCACCCCGATTGTCTCCATCCCTGAAGCCACGAGGATGGCCTCTCCCATGACCTCCCTGGAAGAGCTCACTCCTCATCCAAAGTGGCAGAGGACCATGGCCAAGGGAAAGGAGGAAATGGATTCCCAGGCGTCCAATGTCTGGGATGATGTTAGGAATGCTTTGGCGAGGGCCCATTCCGCTGTTACTGCCGACGATCTTAAGGTGCTTGCTGAAGTCCCTTCCCATGAGCTTGTGAACTGCCATATCCATAAGCTCGTCCAGGTAAGTTTCCTTTTGTTTCACTCATGGTTTGGAATGGTTCTCGTAATTTTATAACCCTTCCTTCCTTGTGACTTTTAGGCTCTAGGAGAGGCGATCCACATATCTGCTAATTACCTTGGCAAGGAGGTGAAGGTTGTGGTGGCGGGGTCCAAAGTGGAGGCTTTTGTGGCTAAGGCTATGAAGCTGAAGAGAGACCTTATTACTGCCATGGATGATGCCAACACAACTAGGGAGAAGGCCACGACATTGGCTGACGAGCTCAGGGTCGAGAAGCAGCTAACATTACAAAAGGACGAATAGCTCCAAGCCACAAACCAAAAGGTCAAGTCCGTGGCTGTTAAGGCCATCCAAGCTTTCCAACAGACTGAAGAATACAACACCGTACTCTTCAGCTAGCATTACAAGGGTTTTGAGCTCCTCAGGCGCTACATAGTGAAGCATTCCTCTGGAGTTAACTTGGAGGATTTGGATTTTAAGGAAGTGGATAAGGAGGTGGAGGCTATTGAAACCGCCTAAACTGCTGCTGTTGCTCTCGAAGAGGATGCTCCAAAGGGCAATGAATGTGGACCTGAGGATGCTCCTCTCAATGCGGCTGGTGGTGACAAGGCTATTGTTTAAGCATTCCCCTGTTCATTAAACATTGTTTTTTTTTAAGGTGCCTAGTGTGTTTTTGGGCTTTAAAATTAACTTTGAAACAATCTTCTCACCCAGTGTGTTTTTGGGCTTTAAATATTAACTTTGAACCAATCTTTTCGATGATTATATGTTTATGCCATTGTTCGTTTACCTTAGCTTCGATGGTTGTTCTGCTTTCTTTTTATTCATCTTTGTGCGATTTTTGCTTGCTTGACCTCTGATGGTCATCACCTCTTTGTTCTTGGTGATCTGTGTTTGCGAAGAAACTTGACTTCGTCAAGGTTTTATGACTTAGTCATTTTCATGTGATTTGTATTCTTGTTAGGAATTTTATCACTTAGTTTCATTAGTAATTTGCATCCTTCTAAGGAATCTTATCACTTGGCTGAGTGATCTACATCCGTTTAGGGAATTTTATTGCTTAGCCATTTTTGGGATAATTTACATCCATTTAAGGAACCTTATCACTTGGCTTTGTCAGTGATGTACATATGTTTAGGGAGTTTTATCACTTGGCTATTTTTTTTTTGGCATATATTTGTACACAATTTGTTGAATATTCACTGAATGGTACTTTTATTACTTTGTTTCAAATGAAGGTGTTTATTTTTGTGATTACAACAGTACCTTATCTCTACTAATAATATTTTTTCAAATGCTTGAAGTTCCATGGTCGCGGTAATATTTTCTCGACCATTGACTCTAGATGGTAGCCTTCTTGTCTTGAATAGTGGATGACTTTGTAGGGTCCTTCCCAGGTTGGTTCGAGTTTTCCTTGTGTTGAATCCTTCATTGCTAGTGTGACTTTACATATGTCAAGTCTTTTGAGTTTCACTCTCTTGTTGTAGTATTCGTTCATCTTCTGCTGATACTTTGTCATCTTTTGAGATGCTTCTTCTCTTACTTCGTCCAAGTAGTTCAAGTTGACCTTCAATTGATCGTCATTGCTATCTTCGTGGAAAACTTCTCTTCTCATGCTGGTGACTCCTACTTCGACTGGTATTACTGCTTCGGTGCCGTAGGTGAGTTTGAACGACGACTCTCCTGTTGGGGTCCTTGTGGTGGTTTTGTATGCCCACAAGACATTTGGTAGTTCCACCGGCCATACGCCTTTGCCTCCTTCAGTTGAACTTTGATGATCTTCAGCAGCATTCGATTTGTCACTTTCTTTAGTCCGTTGGCTTGTGGATGTCTTAGAGAAGAAAACTAGTTCTTGATTCCTAGTCCCGAGCAAAAGTTTTTGAAGTCTTAACTATCGAACTAGAATTCGTTGTTTGATTTATTGTCCTTGGTATTCCGAACCTGAAAACCATGTTTCTCCATACAAAGTTTTGGATTTTTGCCTCCGTGATAGTTGGTAGTGCTTCCGCTTCAACCCATTTTGTAAAATAGTCAATTACAACTAATAAGAACTTTACCTGTCTTTTACCTTGAGGTAAGGGCCCACAATGTCTATCCCCCAATTGAGCGAATGGCCACGGGGAAGTTATGGCCATCATCTTCTCTCCTGGGACACGTTGGATGTTCCCGAACCTCTAGCACTTAACGCACCGTTCAACGAACTCCCTTGCATCTCTCTGCATGGTAGGCCAGAAGTAACCTATTATGATGATCTAGCTTACCAGGGATCTCGGGCCTGTGTGGTCTCCACATATTCCTTCGTGGATTTCTTCTAGAATATACTTATCTTTGTTTTCTTCGACACACTTTAGATAGGGCATGGAGAACCTTCTTTTATAAAAGGCATCGTTCAGGATCGTGAATATAGCCGCTCACTTTTTGACCTTCGTAGCTTCATCGACATCTGTTGGAAGTCATCTATCTCGGAGGAAAGAGAGAATCAGAGTCGTTCAACTGTTTTGGTTTTGAATCAAGAAAGCGTGGAATTCTTCACTGTGAAGATGCTTTTGCACTTCTATTTTCAAATCTGGTGACATTTTTCGTTCTTCAAACAATGCTTGCTTCGCTACTTCATTTGCTTCTGAGTTCTGGTTCCAAGAGACCTGTGTGAAGTCTACCCGATCAAACTCTTGGGTTAGGAGGTTTATCAGCTTGAGGTATTTCTACATCCTGTCTTCCTTTGCTTCATATTCACCCTTTATCTGCCCTATCTCCAATTTAGAATTGCTTTGAAGAAGTAAGTTCTTGGCACCTAAAGCTTTCTCGATCCTGAGTGCCGTCAATATGGCCTCATATTCTGCTTTATTGTTGGTGGCGAGGAATTGAAGTTGCACTTCATACCTGAGGACGTCTCCTTCTAGAGTGTTGAAGACGACCCCTACTCCCCCTCTTTTTCGGGCTAACGACCCGTCGGTTTGGATTGTCCATCTCTCCAACTCGTCTTGGATCTCTTCTTCATCTAGAATTGTGAACTCGGCGACAAAGCCTGCTAATGCCCGTGCCTTGATCGTTGTCCTAGGGTGATATTCGATGTCGAATTGGCTGAGCTCAACTACCCATTGCACCATTCTTCTTGCAGCTTCGGGCTTGTTCATTGATTTTCTTATTTGCTGGTCAGTCATTACCAAAATAGGGTTTGCTTGGAAGTAGGGACGTAGTTTACAAGAGGTGACAATTAGAGCAAAGGCGATCTTCTCAATCCGTGGATACTTTGCCTCAACTCCTTAGAAAGCTTGGTTGAAATAGTAAACCGAAAGTTGCACTTTATTCTCTTCTCGAATCAAAGCTGCACTCATAGTGGTGGCTGACATTGCTAAGTACAAAAACTGGTTTTCCCCCCTTCTTTGATTGGCTTAGGAATGGGGGGTTACTTAGGAAGCATTTCAATTCCTGGAAGGCTTTTTCGCACTCTTCCATTCAAGTAAAAGCTTGCTTCAAGGTTTTGAAGAAAGGTAGGTATTTTTTAGTCGCTTTAGAGACGAATCTGTTGAGGGCTGCAATCTTTCTAGTTAACTTCTGGACTTCCTTCACTGTTCTCGACCATGTCATCTCTAATATAGCTCGTACTTTTCTAGGTTAGCTTCTATCCCTCTCTGGGACACCATAAACCCTAGGAACTTTCCTAATGCAACCCTGAAGGTGCATTTGCTAGGATTCAACCTCATTTGGTACTATCTGAGGGTCGTGATGGTCTCATTGAGGTCATCCAAGTGTGTGTTTTCCTCCTTGCTCTTGACGAGCATATCATCCACGTATACCTCCATGTTTCTCTCGATCTGTTTATCAAACATTTTGTTGACTAACCTCTGGTAAGTCGTCCCTGCATTCTTTAGTCCAAGGGGCATTACCTTGTAGCAATAGAGCCCCTAGCTAGTGATGAAGGTAGTCTTCTCTTGGTCTTCTTCTAACATCTTGATTTGGATGTATCCTGAGAATGCGTCCATGAATGTGAGGAGCCTCTGCCTAGTCGTGGAGTCCACAAGTTGATCTATTCTTGGCAGGGGGAAGCTTTCTTTTGGACAGGCCTTATTCAGGTCCATGAAGTCCACGCACATCCTCCATTTCCCATTTGCTTTCTTTATTAGGACGACCTTGGCCAGCCAATTTGGGTAGTAAACTTCTCGGATAAAATTGGTTGCCAGTAATTTGTTTACCTTGTCCATGATGGCTTTGTTTTGTTTAGAGGCAGTCTTGTTGTCTTTGTTAGACAGGCTTCCTCTCAGGGTCTACATTCAGATGGTGTTGGATGACTTCGGTTTCTATGATTGGCATGTCCTTATGACTCCATGCAAAAATATCTAAATTGCTCCTAAGGAATTAGACTAGCTTTCTTTTCATCTGAGCGCTCAAGTTTGTCTCTATCCTCGTGGTCTTTGTTGGTTCCCCGTCTATTAGTTCCACAGTTTCCAAGGCTTCCACTTTCTCCTCCTACTTCTCCTTAATCATCCATGTATGGTTCTCCTTTGTAGCTAACACTGCTTGGTAGCATTCCCTGGCCAGCACTTGATCTCCTTTTACCTTACTCACGCCATACTCCGTTAGGAATTTCACCTTCAGGTAGTATGTGAATGTTGCTGCCTTCCAGTGGTTGAGAATGGCCCTTCCAATAATCACATTGTACGAGGATGGGCAATCTACCACTAGGAAGCCAAGGTAACGGGTTAGTTGTTGAGGGTGAGACCCCACTGTGACCGTCAGTGCTACTATACCTTTGAGGTATACTCGGTCTCCGCTGAAATTAACGATGGGGGATTCAAAGGGCCATAAACTTTTGGGATCTACCTTCAGCTACTGGAAAGTGGAGAAGTAGATAATGTCTACGGAGTTGCCATTATCTACGGGAATTCACCTAGTGTTGAATCCTTCTATCATAAGCATGATAACCAAGGGGTCGTCGTGTGGTTGCTTTACACCTCTAGTGTATTCTTCCAAAAACAAGATTTTTTTTCTCTATTTTTCTTCTCTGCTTTAGGGGTGGTATCCTATGGACACTGTTTACCTGCCTTTGCTGTGACTTCTTAAGGGATTTAAAGGATCCACCCATGGATGGTCCTCCTGTGATCGTCTTTATCTCTTTTATCGCACTTTGTGGACAATTGAACGCATTGTCCTCATCCCTGGGAACAGTTTCGTGCTTCTCCTTGTTATCATTTCTAGGTCTGCTAGATTCTCCACTTTTCACAAACTTCTGTAGCTTCCCCTTCTAAATGAGTTCCTCTATCTGTTCCTTCAAGTCTTTGTAATCTTCAGTGTAATGGCCGTGGTCTTTATAGAAGCGGCATTATTTTCTCTTGTCATGTACACTAGGTGAAGAGTGCAGCAGCTTTGGCCACTTGAGGTAATGATCGTCCTTAATCTGCATTAAAATTTTATCAACGGGCATAACTAGAGGGGTAAATTTTACCGTCTGAGATGTTTTATCGTCTCTTCGCTTGTTCCTGTCCAAACTCTAATGATCTCCCCTTTCTCTCGTACGTCCCCTCCAGTCTTTTCTTTTACCTTCTTTCTCTTTAAGCTTATCCTCCTCCCCTATTGCGGCTAGGGCATCTTCGGCATTCATGTACTTCTGAGCTTTCAAAAGCATTTTTGCCATCATCTGCGGGGGACATTTCGTGAGAGTTACCGCGAACTCTCTGGATTTTAGCCCGACATTAAAGGTGGTTAATTGCACCTTGTCGTCTGCTTCATCAACTTCTAGGACTTCTCTGGTGAAACGCTTCACATATGATCTTAGGGTCTCCTTTGCCCCTTGCCTGATGGTGAGCAGATGGTCTGTAGGCCTTTTCGAGCATTGTCCACCAACGAAATGGCGCACAAAAGAGTTGCCCAATTGTTCGAAGTTGTCAATGGACGATGTTGCTAGCTTACTAAACTACACTCGCGTTACTCCTTTGAGGGTGGTAGGAAAGGAGTGGCACAATATCTCGTCTGGGGGTTGCTATAGACTCAAAGTCATCTTGAAGGAAGTAATATGGTCCCGCGGATCTTTCAGACCATCGAACGACTCAAGCTGTGGAGATGAAACTTTGGGGGAATAGGGCACTCCAGGACTTTCATGGTGAAGGGTGAGTTTGTCCTTCTGACCATCCCATTTAGATTCCAATCCATCTTTTCCCTTATTGCATTCCTCAACTCGTCCATTTCTCTGAGGAGGTCCGAATTTGCTTCGTTAGAAGTGTTTGGTCGTCGGTGGTCGTCTCTTCTATGGCTATCTTCATCGTCATTCCGGTTAGTCCCAGTCCTTGTGGGTGAACGATTCTCCTTCTGTTGTAACTGCAATCTCATCTCCTGGTTCTTCCTGGTGAGCTCCTCCACACTTGTTGTGAGGGTTTGGATCTATAGCACTAGTGTTGCAGAATCTTGTGGTGTGTTGGACTCCATTTGGACCTTAGGATTGAATGGAATTACACTTTCAGATTGAAGTGTGAAATTGTCATCCCCATAGACAGCGCCAAATTGATGATGCAAATCGTCTGTAAGTAGGTTTGTCTAGAGGGATCAACACGAGCTCGTCCAAGTTCCTACAAGGTTATAAAAGGAGAATGGGATCCTCTCAGGGTGGTCACCGGTGTGGTGCTGGCCACTTTGTAGTAACACAAAATATTTGTAGTAACACAAAGTCATGAATATAGACTGCCACTTTGTAATTTGCTACATCTTATCCTTGAGTACCCGATTTAATTCTTTAAGTTATTCATCACATATTTATGAAATCTAATTTCATAAATATATACTCTAGCAACAATTTACTAAAGTAGTTAGGCCTAACATTCTGAATAACAAACCCATTAAACTTATCTTAAGGGAATATTTTGTATCTCCGTTAAGAGATTATGAATTCCATCTTGAGAATATATGTTCCATCAAGATTAAATGTGGTTGCCCAACATACTGAGGTTTTGACCGTAACCCTAGATCTCACTCCTGATATATCAAAGCAACCTACATCTTATGATCAAGTCCATTATTCTCTTAGGATTAAGAGTTCATGCAAATACAAGTCGTGAGTTTATTATTCAATTGGCAGTCATTAGGAGAACAATAAATCTCACACCGGTCCAGTTCAATATGTTTTAACTCTTAAAACATATCAACATATCAATTAGAAATCTCCATTTCCATGATCAAGACAAATCATCTTAGTTGATATGTTATAGTTTTCGCAGATGAAATGCCCAATTTCATCACCGACTACAAACTACAATTCTGAGTTTACAAAGAACTTGTGATTTATATCTTCTGTGACTTTTCACATAAATCACACACAATGCATCTCATGGACTATATGATAATGTCCTAATATTTCATGTTACCATTATTTTTAGATAATAATGAAAGAACTTTATTAATTACAACATTAAGTCATACATAATGTCATACATAATAACATACATAGCATTATACAATAGGATTTAAGGGCACTAATCCTAACAAAATTATCAATATTTGAGTTTGAGTTTGAGTTTAAGTTAGACTTGTTAGAGAAATAGAGTTTCACTCCTTGTTAATTTGGACTTTATGAAGATAACATAGGCAAGCACACCTTCTTTGTTTTTATTATTTGCTTATTTTTTCCCCTAATATTAATAATGAGACTATATGCCTATACTTTAATGTAGGCAAAGTCAGTGACCTCTCTGTCAAACTTTGGAAATATATATATATATATATATATATATATATATATATATATATATATTTTTGAGAATCAAACTGAATTACTTTTCATTAAAGGAAATCCTTAGCCATAATCATCTAAAAGGATAGATACAATATGGGGTGGAACTTCCTTCATCCAAACAACTAAACCGCTACCATTTTTCGCATGTCTAGCAAGGTTGGGAGTTACAAAATTCCCTTTTCGCTTAACATAAGAGACATTATAATTAAGAAAAGAGTCTGCAAGAAGTTGTATTTCCTAACAAGGTTGCCAAAGGAAGCAAGGGACTGATCTTCATCTTGAAGGGCTCGGGTGATGGTCTCTGAATCTCCTTCCAGTATAATGGAGCTAAGGTTCAGTTCCCTAGCAAGGAGTACTGCCCATCTTGCTGCCACTGCCTCCACATCTGTCACTGTCTGAGGAAGGGTAATCCTTTTAGCGAGGGATGCTAGCATTCTTCCTTCGCTATCACGAATGACAACACCTATACCAGCCTCATTGGTTTCTCGAAATACGGCTCCATCATAGATCATCTTCAGCATGGGAGTAGGGGGCGGTGTCCAGCAAGCTGCTAAGTGCTGATTAGGATTTGAGGAGATTGACTACACTGGTTGGGCCTGATAGAAATCCTGCAATTGTTGTTGAGCTCAGGTACGAGTCTGATCGAGGGAGGAACTGAATTTCCTACTCTGACTTGATTCCTTCAATGCCACAATGACCACACCACCATGGAAAATGCATCCAAGTCTAGATCTGCTTCAGTAATGTGTAAGATGAGTTGCTAAAAATCAGGAAAAGTCCTAGTACGCTTGAAACTCCAAGCTTGATTTGACTCCCACACCTCAGTAAGGCTTGGACACGACCAAAGGGCATGCAGCACACACTCTGGATGAAGCTTGCACTGATCACAGGTTGCCTCGGATAGTACTTGCCTCTTGACTAAATTGGTATTGACTGGTAAAGCGTTCATTGTTGCCCTCCACAAAAAGTTTCGGACTTTACTTGGGATCGACATGCTCCAAATGAACTTCCAAAGCTTTCAGGGAGGAGTAGGACTGTTGGAGTCACCATTCAAGACATTTATGTCTTGAGATAGGAAATAGTAGCCAGATTTGACTGTGTATACACTAGATTGGGTGTGAGGCCAGATCACCCTATCACAGGCCGAGGCATTACCTAAGGGGATGCCTTTGATTAGCTATGCTTTCTCTGGTTTAAACAAGGCTTGCAGCAAGTTCACATCCCAGCTGCGTGTGTGAGGGTTGATCGAGGAGCTGACCTTGACTTCTGGGAAATCAATTCCTATTGGACTACTGACCTTTGGATCAGAGGTAGATGGAAGCCATGCTACACCCCAAATGCTAATATCCTTTCCATTGCCTACCCGCCATCGTGCTCCATTTTTCAACACTTCTCTCCCATGCAAAATACTTCGCCAAGCATATGACCTCTTGTAAAAATCCGAAGCCTCCAAGATGGAGCAATCTAGAAAAAATTTAGCTTTGAAAACCCAGTAAAAGAGTGAGTTTTCATTATATAGGAGCCGCCAAGCTTGTTTCGCTAAAAGGGCATCATTAAATAAAGCTAAATCTTTAAAGCCCATACCTCCTTCCCCCTTTGGTTTGCATATGGTACTTCACTTAATCCAATGGATCTTTCTTCGATTACCCCTTTGTCCCCACCAAAACTTCCTAATAAGACTTTCAAGCTCATTATAAAGTCCCACCGGTAATTTAAAGCAACTCATCGTATAGGTAGGAATGGCTTGAGCAATCGCTTTTATAAGAATTTCCCTCCAGGCTTGTGATAGCGATTTCTCCTTCCACCCTTGTGATTTCCTCCACACCCTTTCCTTTATATATTCGAAACTTGCTTTCTTCCTTCTACCAATTAGAGAGGGCAGCCCTAAATATTTTTCATAACTTCTAATTTCAGAAACACCTAAAGCCTCCTTAATATAATGCTTCCTTTCTGGTGTGGTGGACTTGCGAAAGAAAATTGTGGTTTTACTCTTGTTGATGTTTTGCCCCGAGCATTTGCTATAGGTGTCCAAAATCCCCAAAACTTTCTCACATTCCTGAGGAGTGGACCTACAAAACAACAAACTATCGTCTGCAAAGAGAAGATGGGTTAGTTTGGGGCCATTTTTGCAGAGGGAATAGCCATTTAATTCTCCTTGTCTTACTGCTTGGGAGATTAGGCCATGCAAGCCTTTGGTGCACAACAAGAATAAGAAAGGAAAAAGGGGATCTCTTTGTCTGATTTCTTGGGAAGGTTTGATCAAGCCATGAGGCTCACCATTCACCAAAATAGAATAAGACATTGATGTTACACCCTCCATCATTAGTTGAATCCACCTTTCTGTAAAACCCATTCTTCATATGACTGTCTCTAATGCCATGTAGCCTTCCTTTATGGATCTGTGATTTTGCATGCTATGGAGACTTTCAAAAGCAACTATTATATTATCTGAGATGAGGCACCTCTTGGTAAAAGCACTTTGATGTTCAGTAATTAGTGCAGGTAAGATTTTCTTCAACCTATTAGCCAATACTTTAGAAAATTTTTTATATAAGACGTTGCAAAGGCTAATAGGCTGAAATTCAGAAACCAACTCCGGATTTTGAACTTTAGGAATTAGGGAGATGAAAGTATGATTCAAATGGGATGGAAAGGTGGTTGTATTGAGAAAATGGAGGATAGAATCTGATAGCTCGGCGTTGATCAGTGGCCAAAATTTCTGAAAAAAAGACTGGAGGCATTCCATTCGGACCGGGTGCCTTAAGGGGTGCCATCTGCTTCACTGCTAAGTGGACTTCCCAAGCTTTGAACTCTGCTGATAATTTTTCATTCATCTGAGCACTGACCAAAGTGTGGATTGATTGCAACATTTCTTCAGAGTATGTGGGTGCCGCCAAAGTGTAGAGCTCATTGTAATATTTGATAAGGATATCAGCCACCTCCTCCTTAGTAGAACTCAACTGCCCATCCGGTTTCCTATGCATGTGCATGAAGTTTTTGCAGTAACATTTTGTAGTTCTAGTGTGAAAATAACGTGTATTGCGATCCCCTTGAGTTGCCCAAAGAGTTTCAGAGCGCTGCAACCACATCTGATTTTCCTTATCCATTAGAGTGTCAATCTCCAAGTTCAATTCTCTAACCCGATTGTTGCATCCTAACAGCATGGCTTCCCTCTTGGCTTCAGCTAACATCTAAAGCTTCAGCACCAACTCAGTCTTCACATTTCCAAAATTTTCTCAGCTCCACTTAAGTAATTCAACGCATAGTTTTAAAAATCATACCGGCCGATCTGACCGGTTCAGCCGGGAACTAGCTTTCAATCTGGTCCAATTATGGCATAAAACTAGAAATGGCCTAAAAACTAGTAAATAGTAAAAATCGGCCGGTTCAACCTGAGAATTGAAAATCGGCGGTCAAACCGGTTACTGATCGGTTTGTCCTTTCCCACCTAAAACTACGTCGTTTAAGTGTTTAACCCTAAAAACTAACCCTAACACTCTCACACTTTCATCTGATATCAGTTCTTCTCACGTCTTAGTCTCACTCTCAGTGTTCTTTTCTCTCATGCCTCTCACTCAACTCTCAGGTCTCACCCTCTCTGCCTCGCCCTCTCACGCCGCTCACTCTCTCTACCTCCACGCATGCACGGCCACGATCACGCCTTCAAGCATAACGCCGCTGACGTCTTCTCGCTCCGCCCACGATCATCTCTTCGCTCGATCAAGGTATTATTGTATTCCCTTTCTTTTCATTTTTCTTTTCATTTTTCTTTCCTTTTTTCACTTCAATTCGTGCATGAAGTGCTGGGTTTAAGCTCAATTTACAGGAGAAATTTCAATTGAAATCCCGTGCTTCAATTCTCTTTGTTGTTTTCAGGAGAAATTTTTGGACCTTAGAGCCAAAGGTTGCAATTTACTTGGTATGGTTGTGATCATGCTCTGCCCTCTTTGTTGTTTTTTTGATTTTTCCTTCTCATTCTCATCCTTTGAAGTGCTCTGCTCTCTGCTTCTTGGCTTCATCAGGTAACATTCTTTTCTTTAGATTTTGATTTTGATCATTTTCTTTTCTTGGTTTTTTTTTTTTTTTTTTCATTTCTCTCGGCTTCATCTTAGATTCTCCATTCATGTTCTCAGCTTCATCTCAGGTTCTCCGTTCCATGACTTCACTAGTAAGTGGTAACTTTTATCTTTCAATTATTAGTTTATAGAGTATGTTGTGGATTTTTTGGATGTTGTGGATTTGATTTACAGAGAATTATTGCTTGTGAAATATAGTTTACAAAGTCTTTTACAGAGTATGTTGTGGATTTTGTGTATGTTGTGGATTTTGGGTAGTGGAAGATGAGGAACCTCCATTTCTAGATCATGAGGATATAAAGAACGCATTATATGAAGAGGAAGCCTATCCAATCAAAGAAGGGTCTTCTAGCCATGTACAAAGAGGTTAGCTTATAACAATTCTTTGCCTAGTTGCATATTTTAATTAGACTATTTATGATTTATGAGAAATGATTATTAGAATTGTTAATTCATTTATTATTCTTTGGTTTTGGAATTTGTATAGATATGGACAATGAAGTGATTGAGGATGATGATGACATCAATTTGGAATCATTTGGTGATGAAGATGATGCTCCTCCCAGATTTAGAGATAAAAATCATCCTTTTCATGTTGAAGATGAAGAAGATGAGGATGAGGATGATGATAATGATGCTAGTGGTGGAGCATTTGGTTCACATGATGATATTGATTTCAATTTTCTTCTTAACAAATGAGGCTTGGGTCTTGAAACTTAATAGTAGTTTGTTTGAAACTATAAAACTTATTTGCTATTTGGATGTAATGAACTTATTTGTGATTTGCCATTTGGATGTAAATGTAATGACTAATGAACTTATTTATTTGGTTTTGTTGAAAGTTTATTATGTAAGGGATGATTGTTTTGTAATGTTATTATGTTAAATTCTTTAAAAAGATGTTATATACTTATATACTTGTATTTTTTTAAAGGAAACATATTTATTACTATTGGTTTGTTAGTTTTAGTATATTAAAAAATTATTAATTATTTATATAATTTAAATAAATAATAATAAAATTATTTATGACGTCATCAGTTCGACCATCGATCGGACCCCGGTCCGACCATAAAACCGGTAATTAGCTCATTTTTTGGTTCTTTTACCGTACCGGTTTTTAAAACCATGATTCAACACCACACTTCTCTATTTTTTCCAGAACTCGAGAATTAGATTGTTCAAAGTCCCTCGACAACCACACAGCTTCTACTGTTTCTGCACAGCCCTTGTTGGAGAGCCACATCTCCTCAAATCTGAAAATTTTCTTCTTTCTATCCACCTCCAGTCCTGTGGGAACAATCAAAATAGAGTGATGATTAGAGGAGTTTGATAGTTGGAAATATATAAGTGGTTCATGAGGTTGCGGTGCAGCTATCATTGTGACCTTGTTTCATTTCTTTTAGGTCATTAGATCTATTCATGATATCATGACTTAATTGTTTTCAAGCTTAAGCCTAATTTTACTTGTGTTATAACTCTGAAAAAAAATCAGAATTTTTTTAAAAAATAATGCTAACGTAGAAATTTGTGGAGCTTAGCAAAAAAGTAGAAGGCTTCGGTTATATATATATATATATATATATATATACACACACACTTTTTGATGAATGTTGATTATTTTCAAGTGTATTAAAATTCTTTTTTATTATTATAATTTGATGGTTACAACCAGGGAGGGGAGGGGAGGGGATATTCGATATTTGATAATTACTCTCTTGTTTCTTATGATTATAATGAGTGTTGATTAATTTTCAAGTTAATTAAACTCTTTTTTTTTAATAATTCAATGGTTACAATGAGGGTTGATAAAATTAAACTATTTTTTTAATAATTTAATGGTTACAACGGTGAAGGGTAGATTCAAATTTTGAATGTTTCAGTTGAAAATATCATAAAATGACAACAATTTGAGTTATAAAGCTCTTAACCAAGTGAATTAAACTCAAATACACATATAGTTGCTTTTTCTTTAACATATGAATAATTTTAGATTGATTGGATTTTTTTCCCCAAGCAAATGATCAAACAATATTATTCTACTCACTCACATTGGATAATTTCTATTATGAGCATGGCATGAATGCCTATGAAATTCAAAGAATAGATCATATATATTTTAAATCAAAATTATTTTAAAGTTTTTTTACTAAAAGTCTTATTATGAGAAGAGAGTCTCATATTAAATTTTGAAATACATAAATTCTAACTAAACCGTGCGGCAAATGGGTCAAGTTGGGTCATATAAATTAGGTTTGAATAGAAAATGAGTCATCTTAAATGAATTAGAAACAAATTTGGTCAATTTGGTTTTGGGCAGGGTTAGATTTTGGTTGACTCATATTTTTACATGGATTGTTTTTAATGCATGTATTTTCCACTTGGCAAGTTATGCAATAAATTATTTGGTGTAAAATGTATTACTTTGTATTCACCCATGTCAAAGAAGAGTTCAAATCAACAAATTGATACGTGCATCAATATTCAATAATAAAATTATAGCATTGCCTACCAAAACAAAATAGCACAAATACAAATGAGTCTAGTTAACTATTTGAAAATTTAATATAAAAAAAATAAAAAAGTTCCATTTTCACACAATATTAATATCCCAAAATAGAGAAGCAAATTCTAAATACCCCATTGGATAAGCTAATTTGACAAAGAATAAAAAACACATAAGAAAATTACAATCTTGAAAACTTATTTCGTAATCTAATATCTTGAAAAATAATCTAATTGTTGTGTTTAATTTTAGATGCAAGTAAGTTGGCATTATCTAAAAGCATTTTTTTAATAATTTTTTAAAAAAATTAGGTTGGGTGATGGATCAACTTGTAGTATTTTTAGATAATATCATTCAAATACAATAACCTCAAGAAAGAAAACCATTATGAAAGATGAATAATTGAGGCATTTTATTTTCTCACATAGTATAGAGTCAAAAATAGATATTTGAAAGGATTCCTTCCCTGGCACTCGACATATTAAGTCATAACAGCTCCTCCTTAAGACTCCAATTGAGCAATTAATAGGGACATTGTCTAATACAAAGTCCTATTTTAGGAAAGAAATGCCTTTCAATTAAGTCTCCTTCCAACTGTCGCTGCCTCCCAATAGATCCCACCAGAACCTCTAAAGACGATGAAGAAGGCGACGATGAGGAGGAGGTTGAAGAAGAAGGTGGTGATGAACAAGAGGTTGAAGATGAAGGAGGCATTGAAATTGAGGAAGTTGAACAAAAATGCAGCGATGAAGAGAAGGTTGAAGATGAAGGCGGCCATGTAATTTTGAGGAAATTGAATTACACATGGTTGCCTTCATCTTCAACCTCTTCTTCATCGCCGCATTCTTCTACAATTTTCTCAATTCTAATTCCCCTTTCATCTTCAACTTCCTGAATTTTGCCCCCTTCTTCTTCAACCTCCTCTTCGTCGCCACTGCCTTCTTTAGCTTTCTCAATTACATGGCCGCCTTCATCTTCAACCTCCTGTTCATCACCGTCGCCTTCTCCAACCACAAAAAATTTATTGCCACACATTAAACCTCAAGGCCGCCACTTCCAAAATAGCCCCAAATTCAAGCTCCTCCTAGTAAGGTATCTCTTAATTTATTCTTTGCATTGAAACTATGTATATAATTATATAATTTGTGTCATAGTTATGGGTAGTACTACCATTCATTTAATTTAAGTGGATACTGGTTACCGGTAGAGCAGGTTACATATATAAACAAAAAAAACAAAATTAGAATTTTCTTTTGCACTGACGCTTCTTTCTTCCCTTCCGTCTCTTCTTCGAGGCCTCATTCCTTCCATTCCAATTCCAAATCAGCCAAAAGAAACCTGGACGGCTACTAAACAAAACCCTCTCCTTCTATGCTTCTTCTCTTCCAAGCCAGCCACGATAAACCTAGACAGCTACTAAACAAAACCCTAAGGAAAACCCACAAATTAAGAAATTGAGTTCTTCAATTCTAGCTGTTCTCTGGCTTGGCGACGATATTAGAGCATTGAATTTGAATCCGTCAAACAGGTTTCTCTTTCTCTTTTTCTCCTACTATAATTTGATTTTAGTTTGCTTGATAAACTTTTCACTTTGTCCAATGGCCGCTATATCAAAAAATTTTGTTTGGTGTCATTTAGTGTAATCCTTCCATTATTATGTTGAGAGCACCTATCACCTTCAATCAGTTGATTATCATTCAAGTAGTTTTTCTGTTGTTTTAAGCTAATAAAAATGTTTTTTTTTTTCCAAGTCAGGGGGTTCATTTGATCCCCCTAAAGAACAATTAACACTGCGTCGCTGCCCCTGCATCATGGGGCTGTTTAGTTTGATTTACTTTCTCTTCTAGTATTTGCTCAAGTTGGTTTGTGAACTGGCCTCCTCTAGCTTGAAGACGTTCTGCATATTGTTCAATTTCACACAATTTGTTTGCCAAATTCTACAAGACTTGTGAATGAATAAAATGTGATTTTCTGAATGATTGAGGAACAATATGCATGTGTAGCCTTGTACTCTCAAATTTTGTTTTTATAGTTCTTATATGCTAAGTAATGAGGAGAGAAATTAGTTTCTTGACATTGACACAACTACCTTTATAGGATTGGTTGCAACATGGTTATCAATGTGTGGTTCTCTAGGTGAGCTAATACCTTTGCATTCTGGTTTAGTTCTAGCCACCAAAAATTGGTAGTGTGAAAAAGTCTAAACATCTTGATCTATTGCTATTGGTTGTTGTCATTTTTTTTTAACTGTTTTCATATTTCAGGTATGATTGCGGCATGTATGTTATTAAACACATGTATACACATATTTTCAACACCAATTTACCCTTTTTGGTAATATATTTCTTGGATGTAAATTTTACAGTTTTCAATAATTTGTTTAAATTGCATCTTTATCAACATTGTCTAATTTTTGTAGGAGAACTAGTCGGAATGTTTGCCATAAAAGTTGGTATCAAATCTAGTGCTTTTAACAAAAAATGAACAACATTCCAAAATTATAGAAAATGCTAGAAAAATTCTACTACATGATTATTTTCGGTCACTTGAATGACAGTAATTTGTATAAAATGATGAATGAGAGATTGTTTATGATTTAGTGAATTGCCTTCTTTTTTTCCTCAAATTTTCTTTGTGAGCTTGTGCTTGACAGTTGGACTTGTTTGAGGATATCATTTCTCATATATTAACAGCTTTAATCAAATCTAGAAATATTTTTAATCAAAATTCAATGTCATATTGGTTCTGACTCTTAATTTGATCTTTACATATTTTTCGTTGACATTTGTTTCTCAGATTGTCCATAGATGTTCGATGCAAGAGAAAATCATAGAAGATTGATCACACATGCAATGACTCTAGGAGTCAAGTGGCCTTGCAGTGATATATTTGTTAAGAAGCTGTTTTGCAGTTGAAGCTTTATCTTGTTAGTTTCAGCTGTAAAATTTTAGTTTTCTTCATTTGACAAATAGGGGTAGATGTGTAACACCCCAAACCTTTTAAAGCAATTTTACAATGTGAATGATATCTCAAGTGAATTTTATGTTTTTCAATAAGGTTGTTAATTATTTTTGTAGAGGCCTTTTTGATTTTAAAATCTTGAGGTGGCATTTAAGTGATTTGTGATGATGGGTTGAGTGAAGATTAAGGAAGAGAAGAAATTTAAGGGAGAAATTCCCATGATATTTTTGTGATGAGTGGTCTATACTAACCCCTACATCACCATATGGTAAGCCAACCCCCCCCCCCCCTTCATTTTCTTCAACCGCTTCTCCCTCTCTCTCCCTTCCCCTCTCTTCTCATATTTAGTCTTTTTCTTAGTTCTTCCCCAATGATGACCGAACTTGTTAGGTTTAATGCTCTTAAATCCTATTGTATGATGCTATGTATGACGTTATGTATGACTCAATGTATGACTTAATGTTGTATTAATAAAGTTGTTTTATTATAATCTAAAATAATGGTAACATGAATATTGGACATTGTCATATAGTCCATGAGATGCATAGTATGTGATTTATGTGATTTAGTCATAGAAGATATAAGTCACAAGTTTTTTGTAAACTCAGAATTTTAGTTCGTAGTCGGTGATGAAATCAGACATTTCATCTAGGAAGACTATAACATATCAACTAAGATGATTTATCTTGATCATGGAAGTGGAGACTGTTAGTTGGTATGTTGATATGTTTTAAGAATTCAGACATATTGAACTGGACCGCTGTGAGATTTATTATTCTCTTAATGACTATCAAATGAATAGTAAATATCACGACTTCTATTTACATGAACTCTTAATCCTGAGAGGATAATGGACTTAACCATGACGTGTAGGTTGCTGTGATATATCAGGAGTGAGATCTAAAGTAACGGTCAAAATCTTAGTATGTTGGGCAACCACATTTAGTGTTTATGGAACATATATTTTCAAGATGGAATTCATAGTTTCTTAACGGAGATACAAAATATTCCATTGAGATAAGTTTAATGGGTTTGTTATTCAGAATGTTAGGCTTAACTACTTTAGTAAATAGTTACTAAAGTATATATTTATGAAATTAGATTTCATAAATATATGATGAATAATTTAAAGGATTAAACCAAATACTCAAGGATTAAGATGTAGTAATCTTCAAAGTGGCAATCTACATTTATGACTTTGTATTATTACGAATATTTTATGAAGGGGTTGCATGTATAATAAAGTCTTAGAATATAATTTATTAATAAGGCCTAAAGTGCAACTATGTTTATATACTAATATTAAATATAGTTAATGGTAACTTTGGACTTGTCAAGAGTTGACAGAAAAGCTCAAGGCCCATTAGAGCTAGTGTCTTATTGGTCCCTTTTGGTCCCACTCCAAGCCACATACTAAAGCCCAATTGGAAAGGTCCAAAAGACTAGCCCAATTAGATAATCAGTTATAAGGAAAGAAATATACAGAATTTTAATGTATGAAAAAGATAGACATCATTGTGAAATGGTGTGTACGTGAGAGTGAGACACTCTATCATTTTCCCTTGGAAACTGATTGAGAGACTACACTTCTTGGGCATAAAGTGGAATTGGACTAAAGATTAAAAGTATTCCCGAGTACTTTTGATTCTTGTTTTGAATTTTACCACACCAAGGTATGCTCTCTTATTCTAGAATTCTGAAATTTACATAGTGCATGTTATCAATTGCAAATAAAGTAGATTCGTTAATTTTTCGCTAAGTATGTTTTGTATCTGATACAAACATGAATTTTTCCATCAGAACCTCCAAGCTCCCATATCTCTTTCCTCATTTCTTTCTCTCTCTCTAGTTGAGACCTCCTTGTTAGGGAGGATTATGTATCCATTGGTTTTCCTAGTAGCTAAAAACTCCATGAGATTTTGGAGTGGATTAAACCCAAGGTAAAAATTTAAGCTTTTATCTCAATTTCTTCTATGAAATCCTTTAGGTTTTGCTATTTAATAATTATTATGGTGAATACTTGATGGGTTTTGGTGAAAAATGGAAGATTAGAGGGTTAAGATGATTTGGGCAACAATGGTTTTGTTAAAATCTGAAAGTTTCATATCATTTGAGAGTTTTTGCTTTGATAAAAGGTTTTGATTGTCTATTTTACTAATGGGTATTTGAGGTTTGGTTTCCTAGAGTAGTTGTATGGGTTTTGTTGTTGCATGAGTTGATTCCAAAGTGTTTCCTTTGCATTTGATTGGCTTTGACATATGTGAATGTGGGCATGTGTTTGTTGCATGTCAAGTGTTTGGTGAATTGCCTATATGAGTTAGAGGATCAAATTTCTTGACTCATGTTATGATGACTATTATATGAGGTTATTGGTTGCATTCATAGTTGTTATTATGTGCTAAAACATGTAACTTTGAGGTTAATCAAGTCTGAAAGTTTTAGGCATAGTATTAAGATTATAGTAATTTTATTTTGGAATTGCAAATCTGTCATTGACAGATTTGAGTCAGCTGCAATACATGATTTTTAATAAATTACAGAAAAACAATTTTTGGTTGAATTTTTTACAGTACATACTACACATATAATAGCTTATTCATATTTAATTTCAAGTTAATCGGATAACTTTTCATGGACCAAATTTTTTTTACAAAATGGCTGACTTGCTATGTATTAAATCTGAAAGTGTGATGAAAATGCTAGGATTTTGTGGAATTTACTTCAAATCTTTGTTGAATGGATTGGTTTGTAAATTCATGTGCTTTCTTTGACATGTGTTTTACTTAGTTAAGTCTACTAATGGTTTGGTTTAATCATGTAAAGTTATGATTTACAACTATGTTTTATGTTGGCTTTATTCCATGACAAAAGGTGTTGTAATTGCATAAATTTGTTTCCTTGTATTTTTGTGGGATTCTATTGTATTGGGTTTAGTATTAAGTTGGTGAAGACTTAAGCTTATTTGAAAATCAGTACATTTTGCGACTAGCTCGCGAGAAGTTCGCGAGAAGGGTTCCCGCGAAAAGGGCATGTAAGAAGCACATGACTAGAAGCTGAAAAGTCATACCAGACTGTCAATGTCGCAAGTATTTCGCGAGTAAGGCCTTCCTGCGAGATACCTGCGAAACTCTCTACCTGAAGGATTTTTAAGTGTGACTTTCTTACCCTTCACCCATACTATATATACCCTCATTACCCACAAATGTATGAGAGGTCATTCAGTGAGAAAAACCCTAGATATGTTTTCTACAACACACACACACCCATCTTTTAAAGAGAGAGAGCTACTAATCCTTAGTGAGAAATCATCTAGCCTCTTTTCATTCCCTCTCCCATTGTCATATCTTGAGAGGAGATTTGTACCCAAACACAACCCACACATTTTCAGAGTGTGGAGAGTATTTTGGAGCTTGGGAAGCTTTGGGGATTTGCTAAAAGAAGCCAGTGAGGCTTGGCGGATGCAATTGGGCGTATTGCGCGATTCTAAAAGCTAGAGAAGACATAATTCCGTGAAGTCCGTTGGTAGCAGGAGCTTGGAGGGCTCAAGTACAATGGGTAGACTAGGCTTGGAGGGTCATTTGTTATTCGTGTACTCCAACTTTATTCTCTAGTTGATGGATTATCGCTTGGAGGGCGGCGGAGAGGTTTTTCGCTGAGTTCTTCGGTTTCCTCCTCGATAACACATCGGTGTGTTATCTTGTATTTGCATCCTTCTTCCCTCACTCTTTTGCTTTACTTTTATTGTTTGTTGTTCTTGTTTTTGCACTAGAGTAATATTGGTTGACTGTGCTTCATTTACTTTTGTTTCCACACTTAGATAAGTTTGTAAAATCAACCGAGCCGTAATTTTTAATTTGGGGTCTAAACAGCTCTTGTGTTTTTAACACAAATCTGAGCTTTCAATTGGTATCAAAGCAGGTACACTTGTTTTGGTTTGATTACCTAAGTGTGATCCTTGACCCCTTTGTGTGTTTTGCCATGGATAATGCTTTGTATGCTTCTATAGATGTTGTTGATTGTAACATGCCATGTGTTTGTGAAAATGCCTCTATGAGTGTTTATCCTCATAATTGTGATGACATGTTATATGAATCTATGGGTGTTGTTGTAAATATTTCAAATGTCAAACTCTTGAAGAAAAAGACTAAGAAATTTCATGAGAATTTGAGCATGTTTATGTGTGAAAAGGATGATTTGATTGATAAGCTCAATGAATCCAACAAATTGGTTGAAAAGTATAAGAAACTTGCTGAACATTCTCTTGAAAAACTAAAGGAGTTTGAATGTTTGAATATGGACTTAGATGTTAAACTTGTTTTGTCTAACAAACTAGTTGACGAGCTAAAATGTGAAAATGAATCTCTTAAAATGCATGTCAAGTGTTTGATTGCTGAACCTATTGCTAAAAATGATGAAAATATTTGTTGTAATCATGTTGTGGTACCCGACTTTGTGCCTATTGTGTGTTCTACCTCAAAGGACAAATTGGTGTACATTCCTCCACACAAAAGAAATCAAAAGATAGAAAGAAAGGCTCTTAAGCCAAAGCCTCCATTTAGGTCTCAACCTAAGGTTTTGGATGGATCTAAGTTTGTTCCAACTTGCCACCATTGCAGTGTGATCGGTCATATAAGACCTCAATGTTCCAAGTTGAAGAGAGAACAAAACCATATTGCTAGATCCATCCCTATAAAGCCCAGTGGACTTAAACCCATTATTTGTCACCATTGTGGTACCTTTGGTCATCTAAGACCTCATTGCTCTAAGTTTCAAGCTCTTAAAAAAATAAAAAGAAAAGAGAAACTTGAGCTTCTTGGAAGTTGTGCTATGAAAACTAAATTGGTTTTGGGGGAAAATGATAAGTTGTTGAAGAAAGTTTTTAATGTTCTTACCTCCTTGTCTATGTGCATCTCCGGTTCTCATTCTTCTAACCCTCGTCTCACTTCTCATGAGACTCTCATTCCAAACAATCATTCTGTTTGGATGAGGAAGGGTTCCTATTGTTGAGCTTTTACTCTTTTGGTCTTTGATCTAATTTTTTCGATCTTTGTAGGACCCTTCATGCATTAGATGCTTCATTGTCATGCATTTGTGCATCATGCATCTCTTTATATGCATTGTTTTTTGTTGTTTTTGCATTTGATCTTACTTTTTATGCTTTTGTTTTTGTGTGTGTAAAAAATCCAAAAACATATAAAAAGTGGAAAATTCAAAAAGTTTGATTGTATATGTTTGAGTACATATCACATGTGAGTTTGGCCTTGTACCTTCGTACTAATGGCGTAGTGCATTTACGAGTTTAGCTTGTTTTGTATGCACATCTATCTTTGTGGGAAAATTCTTGAAATCTATATGTGATTGTTGTAAATCGATCTTTAAGCTTATCATGAATGATTAGTCAATAGTCTTTTTGGTCTTGATACATGCATAGACTTGTGCCTATATATTTTCCCATGTTTCTATGTTTTTACTTAAAAAGCTCAACAAATGTAAATCTCAAAATGAAAAGAGATATTAAGCTGCAAAAGCTGTTGCACATACTAGTATTTGACTAGGAAAAAGGGACAACGACTTGTATTGAAATGTATGGTGCTTTAAAAAGCCAAAGGCTCTCTCATAAAGTTGAAACATCAAAAATTTTAGGCATCAATCTCAAAATGATATGTTTTGTTCAAAATTAATCAATGTTACGATTTGTAAAGAAGCCAAATGAAAAGCTTCAAAGTCATGTAATCATTTTCTTATGGGAGATCATATATGTTCATTTCTATAATTGAGATAGTCCACTTGACTTAATACTAGTTGTGTATGACTTGATTGAATTGATCATTAAAGCTTCACTCTAGACTAAGGACTTTTCCACACTTGATCCACACACACAACACATAAGATTTTGTTCAATAAATGCTTATTTCATTTGTGTGATTGTACATATTCAAATGTGATGTGTGTGTGCTCAACCATATGTGAATCAAACCAAAAAGATTTTTGTTCTTTTTGTTTGCTTTTGGAAGTGATTTGTATCACTCATGTTTTTCAAAGTTTTTCAAATTGTTTTTGTGTGAAAAACATGTTTTCTAGGTGTTTTCGTGACTTATTTCATGTATAAGCTCAACTGGGAGTTAAATGGTCCATTTTTAAAGTTTTTTCAACTTTGGACAGAGGGTTTTGCGACTATTTCGTGACTATTTCGCGAGTAAGACTTACCTGCGAAAACTTTCGCAAGTAATTTCACGAGTAAGCTTCCCGCGAAAATTTCCAGATCAGCTTTTAAAGGGCATTTCGTGGGACATTTGTTTTAAACGTCTCCCATCTTCTCCCAAACCCCATTTTAATGTTTCTACATCAAAATCCAACTAAATTCAAGTGTTTTTCATTCCATAAACATCTCTAAGGTAATCTTTAACTCTTTTAATTGATTTTGGGAGTTTTATGTACATAGTTGAGATTTTTTCAAATGGGAGTTGGAAAACTTAATTTTTGTCAATATTTTTTATTGGACTTTATTTTAAATGATGATTTTCTTTGGATGTTGGCCCCTAGTGGCAAAAACAACATATATTTAGGCAAGGTTTTCATATGTTCTTGCATTGTTTAACATACATGTGTAGTGTGTGCACTCTAAGTGTTTGATAAAATGCCCAAATGACATTTTCTTGTTGTTTTGGACTCCGATGAGTACCAAACTTTGGGGATCATCATAATTATTTATGTTTATCATGTTTTGATCATTGGTGGTGTGTTTTATACACTTTGCCCTGTGAGTGCTTTTTCATGCATTGGTCATGCATCTCACATGCACTTTAGATGCACACTAGATGCACCATTGCTGCACACACTCTAACACTTGACATGTTTTGCATTCACTCATACTAGTTAAGTCTTTTTAGACCTTTTAGCTCATATAACATGTTCTTGTGCTTATGTCATACCTAGGTCTATATCTTGTTCCATCATCCTTAGCATGTCATGTTCTTTATGCTTTGTAGCATTTTTTAAAGATGTTTTATCTTTTGTTTGAGTTCCATTTTTTTATTCATCTTGCACCCCTCATGCATCATAGCCTTGTTCATATCTTCTTTTCTTTCCCTCCTTCCTCTTACTTCACTTGTCTATTCGTGACAAAAAGGGGGAGAGTATACTAAAGAGTATACCGATGTGTTTTGTCATTTCTATATGACTCATGAGCAAATTTTTAGAGGGAGAAAGCCATAGGGGAGATGCATATACTAAGGGGGAGAAGACAACTTTTTTGAGAAAACCTTGTTTTGTCTTTATTTTACTTTATGCTTGTTTTCTCGTTGCTTTATAGTGCTTTAAGTTACTTCTAGTAGCTATGCTTTGTTGCTCTCATTGCATCGTGTTTATGTGTTGTAACACACTTATGCCCTTATTGGATCTTGTATCCTTAATGCAAATACCTTTTGTGTTTTGCATTGGTTGTGTGTTCTTATGCCCTTATTGAATCTTGTATCCTTAATGCAAATACATTTTGTGTTTTGCATTGGTTATGTGTCGGACATGCATATATCCTTATGCCTTTGTGCTTTATTGATTGCATGTTCGGATGGTCATTTGCTTTGCTATATGATCATTGTAGTCATTTCTATATGACTGTTTTGATGTATGATCAAGTTGTTCATATGTTTCACATCATGTTTACTTGATCGAATTTTACTTATTACATTATACTTGTCTTTTTATTACTTGTTTTACCTTGAGAGTCTAATGTGTTTTGTGCAAGTGTTTCAAGTTACATGTATATATGTTCCAAGTGCTTCACAGCTTCTAGATTTAGGTGTGAGTGAGTTTTGCCATTGTTCCCAAACTCACGTTTAAGTCTAGAGTCTGTTATAGGGTGTTTTGTCACGAAATAGCCAAAGGGGGAGATTGTAAAGTTGTGATTTATAACTATGTTTTATGTTGGCTTTATTCCATCACAAAAAGTGTTGAAATTGCATAAATTTTTTTCCTTGTATTTTTGTGGGATTCTATTGTATTGGGTTTAGTATTAAGTTGGTGAAGACTCAAGCTTATTTGAAGATCAGTGCATTTCGCGACTAGCTCGCGAGAAGTTCGTGAGAAGAGTTCTCGCAAAAAGGGAATGTGAGAAGCACATGATTGGAAGCTGAAGAGTTGTGTCAGACTGTCAATTTCTGGAGTATTTCGCGGGTAAGGCCTTCATGTGAACCCGCGAAACTCTCTGCCTGAAGGATTTTTAAGTGTGACTTTCTTACCCTTCATCCATAATATACCCTCAGTTGAGTGGGGAGTGGATGTAGGGCTGTGGGGTGGGATATTTGAATTGAGGAAGTGGACAAGTAGAGGCAGTAAAGGCTAACTGACCAATACATTATAAAAGACAAAAAATTAAAGGGTAAACTACGTATTTGGTCCCTATCCTATACACCATATTTCAATTTGATCCCCAACCTTTCAATTGTGTCAATTTAGTCCTTAACCTTTTAGTACTGTGTCAATTTAGTCTCTATAGTTATCTTTTTGATGAAAATTGATGACGTGTCTAATGGCCAAATTAAAAAATTAGTTTTCGTTGATATGACAATAAACTAAAATTTTATTTTGGCCGTTTGTCATGTAAGCAATTTTCATCTAATATATAATAGCAAGGACTAAATTGATATAACATTAAAAGGTTAGGGACCAAATTGACACAATTAAAAGGTTAAGGACCAAATTGAAATATGGTGTAAAGGTTAGGGACTAAATATGTAGTTTACCCAAAATTAAATTAAGTTAGGCACAAGGCAGTGAGTTGAGCCATGGATAATGCACATAGGGTGTGTTCTACTGCACAGTGGGGTGTGTGCTAAACTACTAATAGTCAGTAAAGAAAAATAATGAAACAACTAAAAAATAATAATTAATAATTTAAATAACCAATACATTATAAAAAACAAACAAATTAAATTATGTTAGGCAGTGGGTTGAGTCACGGATTGTACAGTGGGGGGTGTGCTAGATTGCTAGTAGTCAGTAAAGAAAAATAATGAAACAACTAAACAACAATAATTAATAATTATATTAATATTTCAAATGAACTTATAGTTTATTGTTTATTCTTTTGCTAGAATTATTGACAAATATTTGATAAGAAAACCATGTACCTAAGATTTATCTCCTGTGCAAGATTCATTTCCTCTGCAAGATTCATCTTCATCTTCTAAGCGAATTCGTGTTGACTTTAACTTAGATAATCTTCCTTCAAATCTTGGGCTACGAGAAAAGATATCGTCTTATCATCCTAATAATCATGATGAAATAAGAAGATTTTATTTACAAAAAGGCCATTGTAAACCTGTTCTCCAAAACCATGATTACCTTCTAACAGATTTTTCTAGAAAGTCCCGTCGATTTAGATCCGAAAGGTATGTAAATAGAAACTGGTTGGAATATAGTATAGACAAGGGTGCAATATTTTGTTTATATTGCTACCTATTTGGGCAAGATGTTGGTAAGCAAGGAGGATGATAGACTTTTGTAACGAAGGGATTCAAACTTTGGAATCAGAAAGAGAAGTCATTATCCCATGTTGGAGGAGTTAATAGTGCTCATAACCAAGCTGTCAAGAAAAGTGAAGATCTAATGAAGGAAAAGCAACAAATTCAAAGTGTTTTGGTTAAGCAATCAAATCAAGATAAAATTGAATATCGGGTTCAATTAAATGCAATAGTTGATTGCATGAGATCCCTTTTATGCCGGGGATTAGCTTTTCGTGGTCACGATGAATCTCAAGGTTCAAGTGATAAAGGAAATTTCCTTGAGCTTCTATAGTTTTTGGCAGATCACAATGAATTTATCAATGAAGTGTTGCAAAAAGCTCCGTAAAATTGCAAGCTTACCCACCATGAAATTCAAAAAGACATTGTGAATGCAATTGCATGTGAAACATCCAAAGCCATCATCAAGGATCTTGACAATGGGTTCTTTTCAATATTAGTTGATGAGTCACGTGATATCTCAATGAAAGAGCAAATGACCCTCGTTCTCCGTTATGGGAACAAAAAAGGAATTATTATAGAGTGGATCCTTGGTATTGTACATGTAGCAAGTACCACCACTTTGTCAATCAAATATGCTATTGAATGTTTACTTTGTAAACATAATTTGAGTTTATCGAAACTACGTGGGCAAGGTTATAACGGGGCTAGTAATATGCAAGGTGATATCAATGGTCTCAAAACTTTAATTTTGAAAGAGAATAAGTCAACATTTTATGTCCATTGTTTTGCTTATCAACTTCAATTGACTCTTGTTGCCATTACTAAAATTCACATTAACATTGCTGAATTTTTTTATGTGGTTAGTAATTTAGAAATTGTTGTTGGAGGCTCTTGTAAGAGACATGATGCACAATTATCCAAAATTAAAGAAAAAATAGAAAATGGTGTACGTAGAAGTGGGCAAAGTTTGAGTCAAGAGACAAATCTTAAACGTCTTGGTGATACAAATTGGGGATCATATTGTGGGACTATTCTCAACTTGATTTTGATATTCTCTGTTGTTGTTGATGCACTTGAGATTATTGAAGAAAATGGCCTCTGCGACCAAAAAGTTGAAGCTTGATTTATTATGAGATCAATTCTATCTTTTGAATTTGTCTTTTCTCTACACTTGGTGAAAAACATTTTAAGGATCACAAGCATTATAAACAAAAAATCAAGATATAGTAAATACTATGGATCTTGTTAAAGTGTCTAAGAAACGATTGCAAGTAATGAGGGATGATGAATGGATATCTTTATTGATTGAAGTGTCTTCATTTCGTACCACACATGATATTCCTATCTTGAACATGGATGAAATATTTGCAATTAGTGGGAAGCCGCGACGCAACACCCAACAAAATAAAAATTTACATCGTTATTGTGTTGAGCTATTCTACACAGTCATAGATTTGCAACTTTAAGAGCTTAACAACCATTTTTCAAAGTTCTACTTTGTATGGCTACTTTGTATGGCTTGCTTGAATCCAAGTAATTCATTTCTGGCTTTTGATAAGGAAAAGTTGATACGTCTAGCAAAATTCTATCCATCTGATTTTCTTGGGACAGATATCTAGGCACTTGGCTCTCAACTATAGAATAACATTTTTGATATACGTAGCAATGACTTGTTTTTAGAGATTCAAGGAGTTGAACTTGCTGATAAGTTAGTGAAGACAAGGAAGCATAAGACTTATCCATTAGTCTATTTGCTTGTAAAGTTAGTTTTGACCTTTCCTGTCTCTACTACAACAGTAGAAAGAAGTTGTTCAGCAATGAAATATATAAAGAATGAACTACGCAATCGAATGGGAGATCACTGGATGAATGATTGCTTGGTTGTGTACATTGAAATTGATGTAGCTTGTATCATTGATAATGAGACTATCATGCAACAATTTCAAAATATGAAAACTCATAAAAAGCAATTGTAAACTTTATGTATTTGCGTGTTTTTTTTTTATTGTTGTTGTTGTCAATATATAAAATTTTTCTTATTAGATTGTGTAATTTATGCTTCTTAAGGAACACGAAAAATTCCTAGAGCCATCACTGTTACCAGTGCATTGTTCTAGTTTTCTGAAGGCCAAAATCATTAAGTTCTCTGGAGGTTGTGAAGACCATTATACTTACCAATTTTCAGCAATTATGCCGGCTTGCATGTAAAGGATGGAATTGGCTAATGACTTGCCACGAAACCCTTAACAAAGTCCATCCCTTTAAGACTTAATCAAACCCCTCCCTCAGATGTCACAGTCTCATTTTCATAGCCCTTTAAAATTCAAATTAGTCTTAGGATGAGTACAGGTATTAATCAACACTAAATAGGGACATTCCTACATGACTGCAAATTGGTCTCTTTCATGCATATCCCCGTGCATGAAGGCATAAAGCCTATGAAAGAGTTCTAGAAAAAATGATTACTGGGCCATGAATGATTGACTAGAACTCAAAGACTAAATTGAATTTTAGTAGAAGAAAAAACTAGAAGATTACTAATATCACTAAAAGATATACAAGATATTTTAACATGCAGCTGAAATAACTAAAACTCATTTGTCAATCCTTGATTTACCGGTATGATCGAAGTAGTTGCAAAGATTACTAACAAACTACAAGACCCCAACAATCTTTTCTATTTATGACCTCACAAGGATAGTTATTAGTCATAATTAATTACACAAATTGGTAGCAGTAGGTGAGCGGGAGGACTTGCAAATAAACAAAGAACAACACACTTTACAGTGTGGCGCAAAGAGATCTTGGTCACATTTCAATATGAGTACCGATCAACCTTATAGTTTGTAACTGATGGGGATAAAACAAACATGACGGTACCACCACATGCAAAAATCGTTATGATAGGGTGACGGGTGATATGACCAAGGAGGACGGATGCGTAGTGGACGGACAGGTAGAATGGATGCACATAATTTCACGCCAACGTGTATATGAAGAATTCTTGCGCTACACGTTAAGCCTTGATTGAAAATTCATATAAGGAAAAGAACTCTAAGAGATACAAAATTTCACGAGTCACTCTCCTAGAAGGAAAGGATTACTTGACCAAGGCGAGAATCTCGGCCCTACGCTACTATATATACTCCAAAACCCTCACAAAGCAAGGTACGCACATTTGACTCAACTCTAGCACTTTAGGGTTGAAAAGAAATTCTAACTTGACCTTCGGAGGGTTTTTGGCCGACACCACACCGGTGCTCTCTTTTAGTTCTCTTTGTTTTCTATTTGCAGGTTTGATTCGAGTTGGAGAGTGCTCGCAACTTATTGGTGATATTCTCGACATCATCAGTTGGCGCCGTCTGTGGGAAACGAGAGTGAAAGGAAAACTAATTCAGCCTTTGCTCTGTTCCAAAGACAAAAAGTTGCATGGTACTCACCAGATCGATGGCGACAGTTAACAATCAAGGCAAAGAACCTCATGCTACAGCGCTAGAAAGGCAAGTTCAGACGCTTGCTGCTGCTGTTGAGCGCCTCACTAAACAGAATCACGATTTAGAAGAGCAGCTGCAGCAGAGGAATGCGCACCAAAGTGCACCAGAGGAGGACCAGGAAGTCGCGAGCCCGGAGGGGAGGAATGCCGTCAGGCCTGAAGGTAGCACCGCACCGGCAAGGCCGGAACGGCCGGAGACAAACCCGCCATCCGCCTCGGACTCCCTGCCACCTCATATCACAGCCAAGATGCAGGAGATGAGGGAACGCATGAATGTGATGATGAACGCCCTTAGAGGACGGGTATCCAGCAACCTGGACGACCTAGTCCATAGAACGGATTCGCCTTTCACAGCGTTGGTGAATTCATGCCCCGTTCCTCCAAAGTTTCGCATGCCCCATGTGGAAAACTACGACGGATCCAAAGACCCGTTGGATCACCTGGAGTCTTTCAGAACCCTAATGCATCTTCAGGGTGTACCAGATGAAATCATGTGCAGGACTTTTCTTACCACCTTGAAAGGGCCTGCGAGGGATTGGTACAGTAGGCTGACGCCTAATTCTATCGGCACTTTTAAGGAACTAGGCGCACAGTTCGTATCACACTTTATTGGAAGTCATCGACACAAGAGATCTATTGCGTGTATACTAAGCTTTAAGCAACGAGAAGACGAGACATTAAGGTCTTATATAGCCCGCTTTAACAAGGAATCCTTCTCCATAGATGAGGCAGATGACAAGATACTTGTGGCAGCATTCACGAACAGGCTACGAGAGGGTAAGTTCTTGTTCTCTCTATGCAAGAATGACCCAAAGACTATGTCCGATGTATATTACAGGGCGACAAAGTATATGAACGCGGAGGATGCCTTGCTGGCCAGAGACGACTATAAACCAAGAAAAAGGGAAAGACAGGAAGATACGAAACCAGATAATGGACGAAAAATGGCAAGAACCAGAGATCGACGGGAAGACCGGAGATCCAAACCACCTTCGGGGAAGTTTACAAGTTTCACCCCCCTCACAGCCCCAATTGACCAGGTGTTAATGCAAATCAAAGATGAAGGAACCTTGACGTTCCTAGGCAAGTTGAAGGGAGATCCAAACAAAAGGCCACGAGATAGATACTGCTGTTTTCATCGTGACCACGGCCATGATACGACAGACTGTTATGACCTGAAGCAACAGATCGAAGCCCTTATCAGGCAAGGAAGGTTGCAGAGGTTCGTGAGAAAGGAGAGAACGGATCAACCCCAGGAGCAGAATCCTAGACGGGAAAACGAACGTCCCAGACCACCGGTAGCAGACACACGGATGATAATAGGGGGCAGTACTTCAACGGGGTCGTCTAAAAAGGCCAGAAAGACCTATTTACGGACGGTACAAAGTGTCCAGTCGACGGGCTCTTCACTAGAAAGAATACGACGGAGCGGCTCCAGTATCGAGTTTTCTGAAGAAAAGGCCCAGCGCCTTCACCACCCCCATGACGACGCGCTTGTGGTTAGTATATAGGTAGGAGACTTCAACGTCCACCGAGTTCTAGTGGACAACGGGAGCTCAGCAAACATCCTTTACTACCCCGCGTTCCAGCAGATGGGGATTGCAAAAGAGCGCCTGATCCCGGCATGCACACCCCTCGTTGGCTTTGGGGGAACTCGGTCCATCCTTTAGGATCCGTCACATTGGCGGTGACAGTAGGAGACTACCCGCATCAAATAACCAAGGATGTTTCCTTTCTAGTGGTTGATTGCTCCTCAGCGTATAATGCCATACTCGGACGACCCACTCTCAACGCATGGAAGGCCATCACTTCTACCTACCATCTGATGATCAAGTTTCCCACTGAACACGGAGTTGGAGAACTGCGCGGAAATCAGGTGGCTGCACGGGAATGTTACGTAGCCCTGATGGAGATGGATGACCATGTACAGGCAATGAGTATCGAAGAACAGAGAACATTGGCAGAACCTGTGGAGAAATTGGAAGAGGTACAACTGGATGATTCGAGGCCCGACTGTACCACCAGGATAGGAACCATGCTCGACCAAACGGTTCGACATGCGCTCCTACTGTTCCTCAAAGAGAACCAAGACGTGTTTGCATGGAGCCATGACGACATGCCGGGAATAGATCCGGCAGTCATAGTCCATAAATTGAACGTGTCACCTTCATTCTCTCCAGTTCGACAAAAGAAGCGCGTGTTTGCCCCCGAAAGGGATCGAGCCGCAGTAGAGGAAGTGCAGAAGCTACGGGAAGCGAACTTCATACGAGAGGTGTACTACCCAGACTGGCTGGCAAATGTGGTAATGGTCAAAAAGTTAAATGGGAAGTGGAGAATGTGCGTTGACTTCACGGATCTGAATAGAGCGTGCCCTAAAGACAGTTACCCGCTCCCACGCATTGACGCCTTAGTGGACTCCACCGCAAGACATGAGTTGTTGAGCTTCATGGACGCCTTCTCAGGGTATAATCAGATTAAGTTGGAGAAAACAGATCAAGAGAAAACATCATTTGTGACAAGCCAAGGGCTTTTTTGCTACAAGGTGATGCCATTCGGGCTCAAGAATGCAGGAGCCACATACCAGCGATTAATGAACAAAATGTTCGCGCACCAAATTGGCCTGAACGTCCAAGTCTACGTAGATGATATGTTGGTGAAAAGCGCAAAGGTGTCAGATCATCTGAGGGACCTCCAGGAGACTTTCAACACTCTTCGAATGTATAAAATGAAGCTGAATCCAAGCAAATGCGCATTCGGAGTGACCGCTGGAAAATTCCTAGGATTCATGGTGCCCCAGCGGGGCATTGAGGTCAACCCTGAGAAAGTGAAAGCAATTATGGAGCTATCTCCTCCGAGGACGGTGAAGGAAGTGCAAAGCTTGACAGGAAAGATAGCAGCCCTAAACAGGTTCATATCAAGAGCAACGGACAAGTGTCTACCTTTCTTCAGAACACTAAGGACGATTGGACGGTTCCAATTGTGGCGTACCTCAAGGACGGCAAGCTGCCAGACAGTAAGGTAGACGTAAGGAAGTTGAAGGTTAGGGCTGCCCGATTCATACTGATTAAAGGCATCCTCTACAAAAGAGGATTCTCCCGACCATATCTAAGATGCCTTAGCCATGACGAAGCAGACTACGTGATGAGGGAAGTTCATGAAGGAATTTGTGGAAACCACTCGGGATCAAGGTCTCTGGTGCACAAGCTACTCCGAGCAGGGTACTACTGGCCGACAATGCAGAAGGATGCCCATATGTACGTTAGAGCCTGCGATAAGTGTCAACAGTTTGACAATCTTATTAGACAGCCAACGGAGGAACTCACACCCATGACGGCCCCATGGCCATTCGCGCAATGGGGGTTAGACATCATGGGTCCATTTCCAATAGCGGCAAGGCAACTGAAGTTCTTGGTGGTTGGTATCGACTACTTCACCAAGTGGGTGGAAGCAGAAGCTCTCGCTACTATCACGGAGAAAAACATTCGCAACTTTGTATGGAGAAGTATTATTTGTCGATATGGGATCCCGAGAGTACTCGTTTCAGACAATGGGAAGCAATTCTACAACGATGCATTCCGAGACTTTTGTTCTCAGCTGGGAATCAAGAATCACTACTCGTCACCCGCCCACCCACAAGCCAACGAACAAGTTGAAGTCACGAACCGGTCCTTATTAAAGATTATCAAGACCCGGCTCGAGGGGGCAAAGGACATATGGCCAGACGAATTGCCAAGTGTACTATGAGCGTACAGAACAACGGCAAGAACGCCAACGGGAGAGACACCGTTTCGATTGGCGTTTGGTGTTGAGGCACTCATACCGGCAGAAGTTGGATTGACGAGCTACCGCATGGAAAGCTATGACGAGAGCAAGAATACTGAAGCATTACGTCTAGAGCTTGACCTTGTCGATGAAGTCAGGGCAGCAGCAGCCCAGAGACTGGCGCGGTACCAAGACATGATGGCAAAACACTACAACTCCAAGGTCTGGCACCGAGACTTCAAGGTTGGAGATCTAGTGTTACGAAAAGTGCTTGGCGCTACGAAGGATGCATCCCTAGGAAAGCTAGGTCCTAACTGGGAAGGTCTGTATAGAATCATCTCATGGCACAGGAAAGGAACGTACTACTTGGAGACATTAGACGGAAGGAAGTTGGGCCATCCCTGGAACACGGAGCACCTAAAGAAGTACTACCAGTAATGCAGCAGTCATAAGACGATACCTACTGTCTTATTTTCAGTTTAGTTTTAGACAGTCATAGCTTTTGCTTTTTAACTCAAGTTTTCTTTTCCATTGACAATTTGGTTTGTTGAACTTATGAGAGGCATTTTTATTTAGAAAATACGAAATGCATGCTGTTGAAAAACCTACACGTCCACAAAGTGGACGGATCATCCAAAGGATGAAAAACCTAAAAAGTCCATACAGTGGACGGATAATCCAAAGGATGAAGAACCTACAAGTCCACAAAGTGGACGGATCATCCAAAGGATGAAGAACCTACACATCCACAAAGTGGACGGATCATCCAAAGGATGAAGAACCTACAAGTCCACAAAGTGGACGGATAATCCAAAGGATGAAAAACCTAACAAGTCCACAAAGTGGACGGATCATCCAAAGGATGAAAAACCTACAAGTCCACAAAGTGGACAGATCATCCAAAGGATGAAATTCTACGAGTCCACAAAGTGGACGGACCATCCCAAATGATGAAATTTCGGAATCCACAGAGCACACAGACCCTTTTTCCCATATAGTCGACGGGTCATACAGAAGGACAAAAACCTTCTGTCCATACAGTGGACGGATCCATTGAAGAGCTAAATAAATAAGCAAAATAAAAAGCAAAATTCAATCAAAGTGAACAGATAGTCCAAGACATACTGAAGATAACATGCAAAGCATAAAACGACGGGTCAAAATATGAACGGATTACCCAAGAAGTATCAACAATACAGTGCAGTTCAATAACAAAAAGTCCAAAAGAGTTGAACAAAATACAGAAAGTGAAATTGTTCCCTATCGCTACAAATTACATTAGTCTTTAATTGTGACGGGTTCCTCAGGGCCTTCAGGCAACGGCTGGAAAGAGTCAGTGACGGTCGTTTCTTCTGTAGCTTTAGCGACCCCGTCATCACCTGGAACCTCGCCAAAGAGTTCCTCCGTCCCTTCAGAGTCGACGGGGTGAGCAGGGGTTCGGGCCTCAGCATCTATGGTTATATGAGCTAAGTCCAAGTCAGGGAATGACGCCTTCACCTGACGGATGCAGTCATCGAACCCGTTGCTAAAGGAGGAACCAAGCTCTGTCAGAAGTGCGTCGAAATCTCGGTACTCTCTGACGGCATCAATTTTCGCTTGAAGAATATTGTCGTCATGGGCTTTTACCGTCTTCCTGAGCAGCTCCACCTCCTTCTCTAAGTTCTCGCGAGCCTGCTCGGAGAGCGTCAGCTTCTTCTCATGACGGACCCTCCATAGCTTCAACTCATCCAGTTCTTCCGCCGTCGCCTTTGCCTTAGCACGTACCCGTTCAAGGGCTCTTTCCTGGGCCAGGCAACAGTCTGACAAGCCCTTCGCCATTAACACACCCTGCAACGGTTCGGATAGAAATAAATTCAGAACAAAACGGAGTTAAAATGATGGAATGGTCCTATGACGGGAGCTAACCTGGGCTAAGCTGTACAGGCATGTCTCCCCCATGGTCTCGGTGGCATGGTTCCCCAGGTCTTCATAGTCTTCATCGGTTATGATGGAACCAATACGACGGAGAGCGTATTGGGGGTCTTCACGAAACAGGACGGGGGGCTTCTCCTTCACGGGGTCCGGGTTGGTCATCAAACCCTTACCCTTGCCAATTCCCAGCTTGGGAGCTAGTTTTGCCATGCCGGACCCTTGACCGGCGGGTAGACCCGTCACAAGTTTTTGCTTCTTGGAGTGACGGTCCCACCTCTCAGAAGATGGCCTTTTAGGAGCCGTCTGTGATGGATCCACCTTTGAAGCATCGCCCCCCTGCTTCTTTTTTGCTGCTTGCTGTTTGATGATAGCCCGTCTCCTGGCGTCATCCATTTCTACAAAAGAAGACGGTCAACAAAGGAATAACATAAAGCCATATTATCGACGGAAGGATTCCAGACCTTACGTTTGTGTACACCTGCGTCGTATCGTCGGGCGACGGGTGTAGGTTCCGGACCGTCACAATACCAATGTAACGTATCCAATGTGGCGAGCTTCGACCAGGTCCGTTCAGACAACTTTGTCTTTTGGAAAATTTTCTCCAGAAAACCGAACTGTTCGGTTGAGATAGGTGGACGGTCCCTCGCTGTAAAAAAAAAAAAAAAAAAAAAAAAAAAAAGGTTAAGAGAAAATCCATGAAAATGAATGACGGTTAATAAGTAGATGGACTCGTACCAGACGGGGGCATTATACCCCACGTTTTATCAACCGGCATGTAGTCGTCGTCACCTAGACAACACATCCAGCTATCTCCTCGAAGGAAGAAGTAACGACCCTTCCAGTTACAGTTGGAGTCTGGGGTATCAGATACTAGCCTAAGTACCGGACTCCTCGGCACAAAGCTATACATCCCCCTTGACTTTGTAATTTCGGACGGACGGTAACAATGAAAAAATTCTTCCACTGTCAACCGTCTAGCTCCGTCAGACATAACGTCGTACAGTACCTCGACGCTCCGGAAAACCCTCCATGCGTTCGGAGATATCTGGGTGACGGCCAGACCCAGGTACTGGAGGAGATGACGGTGCAATGCACTTAGGGGAAATCGGAGACCCGCTTTTAACATTTGCTCGTAGACACCGACATCTTCAAGACCGTAGTAATAGCATTTTTCTGATTTGAATGGTAGACGGATGGATATGGTGTCGGGTATTTGGTATTTTTGCCTCAGCGTGTTGAAGTGCGCTGACTTGATGGTTGACACAAAGTCATTCACCGTCCACAAAGGGAGCAGGACGAACTCCCTGAAGCCGTCAGGACCAATGACGGATTGGACCGGGGGGTCGAAACCGTCTAGGTTGTCAGTCGAGTCATACTCTGACCCGTCCCTATCTTGCCCTTCGTCTTCCTCATGGGAAGGAGAGCTAGCCGACGGTTCCCTCTCCCCGCTGGAGGTGTCTTGGTCTGCTTGACCTGACGAGAACACCTCTTCGTAACCCGCTCCCTCGCGGGCATAAGATTGACTACTTGACGCTTCACTAGACATCTGACACCTACTTATGACGGGTAAAGGAAGCCTAAGGCTCTAGATTTATACCGACGACGGGACCAACAAGGGAAATAAGGAATGAAACGTTGTATAAGAATAGCTCACAAGCAGACGGTGAGAAAAAACTTACAAGTAGACGGCGAGACGCGCACGACGGAGAAGTTATCAGCACGTTGTTTTCCGGCTTCCAAAGGAGACGGTTACTCTCTGAAAATGGTTGACGGTTGCGCTCTGAACAGAAAATTTTCTAAAAAGTTTAAAAGTGAATACGGTGGGTGGTATATATATAGGGGGAACGGCGTGGTAAACGAAGGGACGCCTCGATTCCAGCAAACAACCATTAAAATTCCCCCACGTGTCCCTAAGCATTTATGACAGCATTCCAGCCCGTCCGTCAGAAATTATAACCGTCATTCCATGAGACCGCTTGGGCGAGATGACGGTATCATGGAATGAGGGGGCAACTGATGGGGATAAAAAAAACATGACGGTACCACCACATGCAAAAATCGTTATGATAGGGTGACGGGTGATATGACCAAGGAGGACGGATGCGTAGTGGACGGACAGGTAGAATGGATGCACATAATTTCCCCCGTCCTTCTCCGGGCTACCTCACGTCATACTATATGACTAGGGCTGACGTGGCCTTGATTGTAATTCACGCCAACGTGTATATGAAGAACTCTTGCGCTACACGTTAAGCCTTGATTGAAAATTCATATAAGGAAAAGAACTCTAAGAGATACAAAATTTCACGAGTCACTCTCCTAGAAGGAAAGGATTACTTGACCAAGGCGAGAATCTCGGCCCTACGCTACTATATATACTCCAAAACCCTCACAAAGCAAGGTACGCACATTTGACTCAACTCTAGCACTTTAGGGTTGAAAAGAAATTCTAACTTGACCTTCGGAGGGTTTTTGGCCGGCACCACACCGGTGCTCTCTTTTAGGTCTCTTTGTTTTCTGTTTGCAGGTTTGATTCGAGTTGGAGAGTGCTCGCAACTTATTGGTGATATTCTCGACATCATCAGTAACAGTTGATAAAAGTAAAACCAATAAACAGACTCTTTCTTTCTTTTATTTTTTTTCCCTGAATAACCACAAAACTTCAATCACAATCTTCTTCCCACTGAAACTAATGCTTAAAAACAGGTCAAAGTCAGCTAATAAAAACAAATATATAGATACTTCGGGTGGACATTTTTCTGTATCTTCTTCCCATTGAAACTAATTCTTTTGGCATGATTTGTCTCGATCCTTGAGAGTTCTGTGAAAGGAAAAAGTTGGCTTTTAGTGAGAGAGTTACTAGTATTCCCTTTGAGTGAAGGAGGCATGGCTGGCCACATGAAAGTAGGTCTTTCAGTGGGCACTGGCGGGGGAGGCGCTTACCCTATAAGTACCTGTAAAACTGTTTTCATGGAGGGTCTTTGGTGTGGATTTGGATAAAAATAGGCCAATGCCAAAACAAGCATGCGCGACATCCCTTCCTCCTCAAATTTCATGTTCAATCTTGAATCAACGGCATCAAGTATCCTTCCTTCGTTGTAAAGTTCCCATAGCCAATGCACAATGTTGCTGTTGTAGTCATTCTCTTCATTTTGATTTCTAGGCATCCTTCCACAAAGAACTTCCAGTACAAGAACACTAAATGAATAGACATTTGTTTCAACAATTGCCCTACTAATAAGAAAAGTTTCTACAGCAACATATCCTGATGTTCCTACAATTTCTAGTGTTGAGTGGTGAGTTTTTCCCCTTTGTTGAATGGGGCTAGTCCGAAATCTCCAAGCCTTGCATCGAACTCTGAGCCTAACATAAAATTGCTGGCTTTTATGTCTCGATGAAGCACCCTCTTTTCACATTCATTATGAAGATAATCCAATGCCTCAGCTACCCCAAAACTTATAATGTACCTTTTCTCCTAGCTTAGTTCCTCCATGCCTAGTTTCTCATCTCTGTATATAAACTTGTCAAGGCTACTAATTGGCATGAACTCATAAACGAGAAGGAGCTCATGCCTTGCATAGCACCATCCAATCAATCTCATAAGATTCTTGTGATGGAGCCTGCCGATTGTTGTGACTTCTGATAGAAATTCTTGCTTTCCTTGACATGAATTCTTTGAATACTCTTGACAGCTACCTCCTTATTTGCCAAGTGTCCCTTATAGACTGTTCCAAAGCCACCTTTTCCAAGCTTGTTTTTGGGGTTGAAGTTGCCTGTTGCTTTTCTCAGCTCTTCTAGGAGGAATTTTCGTGGAGCCGTAGAGGACCCATTGATCTGGTGTTCTAGCCCTAGGTATGGATCCTCTAGATATAGAGCTTGTTTCCTTTTCCAATACAAGTAAAAGACAATTCCGCTTAACACAAACTCTGTAGCTGATACTGTGATCCATAACCACAACAACAATTCAAACCTTCATCACCATGGCCATCACCAATATCCGAACCGTTGAATTCCCATGATCTTATGCAGTTGAGTTCGGTGTTATCGCTTGTTGAAGCTGAAAATCCCACAAAAACCTCCTCCGGAAGATAGTCGGCAAGATTAAGAGGTAGAGAAAATACTTCCATGGAAGCAACCCACTTGTGCTTGCGTTTACAATCCCAAGCCATTGTCCTTCACTATTTTGTGGAAGAGTGGCATTTGCAGCTAAAATGAAGGCAAACCTTCGCCTCCTAGAGACGTAATTGGTGAGGTTCCAAGTAAAAAGTTGGTGGTGAAAGTTGCTGTCGCACCCGTGCTCTTGTTCCATAATATGAATGGCTCCTTGTAAAAGACACGCCTAGAATGATTTGCGATAGAAGCTCCACTAACATCTGGTGTAACTTGAATAGCACCAAGCTGAATACTTGAATTTAGCATAATCATGAGTTGACTATCGTCCCTAGCGAAGACTGGATAATTAAAACTAAAGCACCCTACTTGAGTGAGAGTTCCGCCCAAGAGGAATACTAGAAAAAGGGACTTAACAACCTGTGAAAAGCACATTCTACGCAAAGAGTACACATATGGTATTAGTTTATGGAAAAGGCAGAAGGGTTTAATACAGGTATTATGATTTCAATTTTTGGTAAGGTTCAATAATGATTTAGATGAATGAAAGCAAACTTTAGATTTTATGGAAGACCTATGTTGTTCACGCACATATATATATATATATATATATATATATATATATATATAAGGTTTTTAGGCTCTAGACTATCAAACTTTTACAGGGGTGAAATACTTTTACAGGGGTGAAATTTCCCTGAACTTTCTACTATAATAATATATATATTGTTTTTGTTTTTCAACTTCCAATGGTAGAATATCATGCCTACGCAGATAATATGAAACCACAGAAGTGGTCGATAATGTACCATTGGGGGATGTCTATGTTTCAAGTGAGTGGCTGAGTGCTAGATCCTGAAGTTTTTAAATATATTTGGGCACAATTAATTGCTCCATTAGCTTCCTTTAATTTTCATTAATCTGTTCATCTTTATATCTAGCAAACAATGACATGGCATGTTTTAAGTGATATTGCAACCTATTTGTTACTAAAAAATTACACATCATATTATATTCTACACATTAAAATTAGGTAAACCAAATTAATGTGGGTCTTCAACAAATATCAAAATTGGAATACACATATTTCTACTTTCTAGACCCTGTTTGATTTCCAAGAATTTCTTCTTCTTCTTTTTTGTTGCCAAGGAAATGTTGGAAAAGGAAAAACAATACAGGAACTATGAATTTGTAAGAAGACCTAGTTTTATTATTTATCACAATAATGATAAATATGTTGCCACATTACTTAACAATTAATACTGAACTATGAATATCGTTGCGCACCCTTGATACGATGGTCATTCTACAAGTATAAGTGTTTGTGGGGTGTGGGGAATAAGGACCGGAGTTCAAGTCTTCAGAAAGAAGCTTCATATACATATACATTCAAATTATGTTAGAATAAAATTTCTATTTTGTGATTCAAATGTATACACAATAATATGCTGAACAGGGTGACCCAATAAGATCTTGTTGGTTACTTCACATTTCTACATCAATACTGATTAAAATATATCACTAACTTCTTACTTCACGAATAAGTTTTTCGTATATTTATAGTTTGTAACAGTTGACAAATAACCATTAAACAGCCACTTTCTTTCCTTCTGTCTTTCTTTATTTATTTTTTCCCTTTCATGAATAACCTTAAAACTTCATTGAAGGAACCACTTTCTTTATAGTAGTGGTTGGTCATGTCTCAATCATGATGTCAATTAATAATTTCACTAAATATTGTTGTTGTGACATGGTAGTAGGGTTGTGAAAAAAACTATCTCACTCGTCAACTCGCTCAACCAACACGACCTAATTTATGTAAGTCTATTAAAAGCATTAGCATCCAGGGATGCAAAAAAATTTATTTTGCATTCTCAAATATTATTTTATCTATTTTACCAACTTATTTTACAACTTACCCTCACTACAAGAAAAACAAGCTATTACAGCTGGTTTTTTGCGGCAATTATGAAAACTACCGCTATATGTCACATATTGCGGCGCTTTTTTGAGAAAACTACCGCAATATGTCCCTGTACATGAGATATATTGTGGCGTTCCATTAGACCGCCGCAATAGATATAGGTTTTTGTGGTGCTCTACAACGGCGGTATAAAAAACCACCACAATATGTCTTTTAGCGACATTTCTCTTAGTTATGGCGGTGGTATACTGAACCGCCACAACATATGCCTTTTTGTTGCATGTTTTCTTAGTTATAGTGGCGGTTTTAGTAATCACCACAATAGACCTTTTAATTGCCCAAACACATTTTTGGTCCAATTTTTTCCCTTAGTTTTTTTTTTTTTCCTTTCCCTTGCCTATACCTATCACTTTAGCGCCCAACCTTTTCATTTCTCATCCGTATGTCTCCCTCTCAATAAAAAAATCTCTCTCTCTCTCTCTCTCTTGTTACTCTCAAAACCCAGCGATCGATCTGATGGAAATATGCATGTGCGCAGCGGAAAAATAACGGATCTACTTCACTCATAAATGTTAACATGTACTATGTAAATTTCAGAATTTGAGAACAAGAGAGTGTACCTTGGAGCGGTGAATTTCAAAACTGAAGATCAAAATCGCTTGGGAACACTTTCAATCTTCACTCCAATTCCACTAACGCCCAAGATGTGTGGTCTCTCAATCAGTTCCAAAGGGAGAATGTCAAAAAATGTCTAACACTTCCATGCACCACTTCACAAAATGTGTTTTTACAAAATTCTCTACAGAAAATTTTGTGTGTTTCTCCCTTTGTGTCTAACCGATTATCTAATTGGGCTGGCCTTTTGGGCCTTTCCAATTGGGCTTAAGTGTGTGGCTTGGAGTGGGACCAAAACGGACTAATAAGACATTAGCTCCAATGGGCCTTGGGCTTTTCTAGTCAACTCTTGACAAGTCCAAAGTTACCATTAACTATATTTAATACCACTATATAAATATAGTTGTACTTTAGACCTTATCTATAAATTATATCCTGTTAGGACATATGTGTTTCACTTGTTTAGAACATATGTCATTCATTATTTATGTAATTGGCTAATCCTTTGTCAAAACGCACTTTACTTGTAATTGGGTAGATTTAGGATGAGGTTAATGCTTCAAGAAACAAGATTTCAAGATCAAGTGTTAAAGTCATGCAAGTCTGCTCAAGAAACAAGCTTAGAAGTGCTCTTCATTAAAGCTCGACAGCTGGCTCGACAGCTGCATCTATCCAGATTTAAGAAGCTGTTCTAGCCCCGAGACTCGACAGCTGCTCGACAGCATCTCGACAGCATCTCGACACCTTTAGCTGTCGAGATTTAAGAAAAATAGATTCTGAGTTCTGTTTTGATTCCAATCTGTGGATGTGTCTTTGGACCTTCTTTTCTCCTAACCCTAGACATATAAAATGATTATTTTAAGGGCCGTCATAGTGTGGCAAGTTGCACAAGCATTAAAAAATTATTGTTCATGCAAATTGTAACTTGAGACGAAGTTCTTGCCTTAGTTCATCTCTTTTGTGAAGAAGCTGCTGTGTCTTTGCACCGTAGGGTTTTGTAACCAAGCATCTTCTTGATCTTCATCGTGTGGATGAATTGAAGAACTTTGCAGCCAACAATCTTCTCTAGTTGGTGATTGAAGTCGCGTACTAGGATCCGCGCATTTGGTTAGTCACGTACTTGGGAGCCGTGCATTAAAAGGAGAAACTGTCACTACAGAACAAGTCCAATTGGGTATTGAGGTAAGGGTTCAACTGTAGGTTAGTAAGGTACTTGGGATTCCTTTACTTGTAACTGCTTGTGACAATAGTGGAGTTTCGGGAGTGGTGACCTTAAATTCACCCGGTAGAGTTTTTGCCATGTAGGTTTTCCCCATTCGTAAACAAATCACCGTGTCTTTTATTTTCCACTGCATACTTAGTTTAATTGGTGATTTGTTTGTGCTACCACGCGTTTGCATGTTAAATTGGTTAATTAATTGAACTTAACTAATTAATCAATTAATCCATCACAAGGGGTCAATACGTTTTTGGCCTATCATATCCCAAGACTTTATTGTACATGCAACCCCTTCATAAAATATTCGTAGTAATAGAATATCATGAAAGAAGACTGTCACTTTGTAGCTTACTACATCTTAATTTCTTGAGTACCCGGTTTAATCATTGAAAGTTATTCATTATATATATTTATGAAATCTAATTCCATAAATATATATACTTTAGTAACTCCTTACTAAAGTGGTTAGGCCTAACTCTCTGAATAACAATCTCATTAAACTTATCTCAAGGGAATATTTTGTATCTCCGTTAAAAGACTATGAATTCTATCTTGAGAATATATGTTCCATCAACACTAAATGTAGTTGCTCAACATACTGAGATTTTGACCGTTATTCTAGATCTCACTCTTGATATATCAAAGCAACCTACACCTCATGACCAAGTCCATTATTCTCTCAGGATTAAGAGTTCATGCAAATATAAGTTGTGAGTTTATTATTCATTTGACAGTCGTTAAAAGAATAATAAAACTCACACCGGTCCAGTTCAATATGATTTAACTCTTAAAACATATCAACATATCAACTAGAAATCTTCATTTCCATGATCAAGACAAATCATCTTAGTTGATATGTTATAGTCTGCGTAGATGAATGCCCAATTTTCATCACCAACTACGAACTACATTTTAAGTTTACAAGGAACTTGTGATTTACATCTTCTGTGACTAAATCACATAAATCACATACAATGCATCTCATGGACTATATGATAATGTCCCAATATTCATGTTACCATTATTTTTAGATAATAATAAAAAAAATTTATTAAACACAACATTAAGTCATTCATAATAAAATACATAACATCATACAAAATGATTTAAGGGTACACATCCTAACACGATCTTCCCACCACCGCCATGCATCCTCACTTTCAACACCCAGCTTGGGTCTCTCTCTATTAGCACTCGCCGCCGCCGCTCGATGATTGAAGCCCCAAAAACAACCATCAAGGCTTGGACAAAGCCAAATGCTTGGCTTTTGCCATTAACTGCGCTGACGAAGCGAGGTAAAAATTAGTTTTTTTTTTCTTTTTTAATCTCAATGATATCAATTTTTTTTTGGGGTAATTAGTCCTTTTTTTTTAATTGTATTGCTAATACTCGAACTAGGTCTTAAGGAATTTTGCTAATAAATTGTAAATTTGTTTGTGTTATGCTAAATTTACTGAGTTTTATGGGTGTTCTCTGTTTTCATTTTGCAAAAGATTAAAAAAAAATTGGATATCAAATAATATAAATGAGAATTTTCTTATTATTTTAGCAGTAACAGAAAATAATATAAATGAGAATTTATTTTAGGATATAAAATTGAATTAGTCAATTTTTGTTTCTTTTCTTGCATTTTCTTAGGAACCAAACACCAAAACCCATTGAGAACAAAACCCAGCAAACACCAAAATACCAAAACATCTCAAATCCAAAACACCAAAACCCATTAAGACCAAAACCAAGCAATTAAAAAACCGACCCCACAACTCACCACTGGACTCAATTGACCACCACTTCCATAACCACCAACCACCACCACCACCACCACCACCATGGAAGGATCGAGGCAGAAAGAGAGAGATCCATCAAGAGAGAAACCCACTAAAATACAGACATTGATTTGAGTGAGAGAGAGTGAAGCAACGATCCTTGAGAGAGAGACATGGATCTAAGTGTGTGTGTGTGTGTGTGTGTGAGAGAGAGAGAGAGAGAGACCCACCAGTTTGAGAGAGAGAGAAACTAGTCTGAGAGAGGAGGAGATTGAGATATTTGGGTCTAATTTTGAGCAAAATTGAGAGATATAGAGAGTGAATTGATGAGCGATGAGCAAAGAGCAAAGGTAGTAGTGCTCGATCATGGAGTTAGAAAGAGATTTGGTGGTGGCAGTGTGATGAGCAAAGATGGTAGTGCTCAGTCATGGAGTTAGAGAGAGATCTGATATTTTTGGAAAAGGGAGAGAGAGAGAGAGAGAGAGAGAGAGAGAGGGAAGATTGAGAATGTCTTAGAAGAGTTGGAGAACCGGTTTGAGAATGAGGTTTTGGGGCTGAAGTTTTTCTTTTGAGTGTGTGATTGTGTGAGAAAATGCTTACTAAAATGTTATTTTAATTAATTGTTATTGATCTAAGAATATAAGTTATATTTTGGGAAGAACACAAAGAACATAAACATGTTCTTCCAAAAAATTGATAATAACAAAAGGAATAAAAAATTAATTTAATTATCTTATTTTATTTTAAAAAAATTTAGAAATTGAAAAAAAAAATTTATGTGATTTATTATTTATTTAAATGTTGATGTGGAATTTTTCCTAGGCTATAGCGATATTTTATAACCCCCTGCAATAGTTATTAGACAAAACTTTTTTTTTTATCCTAAAAGTTAAATTTTCCCAACATTTTTTTTTATCCTTCACACACAAAATTTCCCACACGCATAAACTTTTTTTTCCCAAAATTTTCATTTGAAGCTCTTGCTCCTTTGACTTGTACATCGCCATGGCCTTTAGATCCTTCGACTTTCATCCACGCCTTCATCCTTCAACTTGTACTCCCTAAAATTCATTATTTTATTGCTTAAGCTTTATTATTATTATTGTTATTGTTATTGTTATTGTTATTGTTATTGTTATTGTTATCGTTATCGTTATCGTTATCGTTATCGTTATCGCTATCGCTATCGTTATCGTTAGAGAAAACTCTAATTATATAGCCTTATCCAAAAAAAAAACTCTATAGGACAAGCTTTCCCCCTAGATTTTTTTCCTTCCGGCACAAATTTTTCCCAATTTTTCATTTCCCACTTTTTTTTTTCTTCATTCAGCATGTTTCTTTTCCTTCTTTCTTTTCATTTCTCACTTCTCTCTCCCCTCACACCTCTTCTCTCCCTTCACGCCGCCACCCCTAGCCACCGATCTGCTCTCTCTCCCCTTAAGCCAGAGTCATAATCCCCAACCACCACCGACTTGTAAAGCCCCTCACAGCCCCTTCATTGAAAACACTCTCTATTCCTCCTTCTTCTGAATCTTAGAGAAACTCTTCGTCTTCTTCCTCTTCTTCTTTGAAAAACAAGTTGTACTTTTTCCCTAACTCACTGCTTTGAAAACACTGAGACATAAACAACCTCAGCATTTATTTCTTTCAAAAATTTCAAATCAACACACACTCTCACACACACTCACACACACATAGAGTGATAGAGAGTGAGAAAATGGAAGAAGAGGGAATCGGGTTAGTGCTAGCAAAAGCCACAGAGCTGAGATTCAAAATCAGCAATTGCATACACAAAGCTACCACCAGTTCAACCAATGACCTCCCTGAACAAGAAGTCACTAATAAAGATGAAGAAGAAGAGCAAGAACAAGAAGAAATGGAAAGACTTTTGAATATTTTTTATGCCCTTGAATCCCTTGAAAACCAACTCTCTTCCTTGCAAGTTTTGCCCTCTAAACCCCTTTTCTTCATTTGGGTTTTTACTGAAAAACCCTAATTTTGATTGCTCTAATTTTTAGACATAATGCATTTGTGTGTGAAATGGGGTCTTAGTCTTTGATAGTTCTCTAAATTGGACGGTATTGGTTTAGATGAATGCAAGAATTAATTTACATGAACCGATTAATTATTCGTTATTCCTTTTCTTCTTATGCTTGTAAAAGAGATATACAAGATCTGTAATTGTACACAAAAAATGGAAGAGTGTAATTTTCTGTTTTGGGTTTAAGCTTGTGTCTAGTGGGTGAGTTCAATTGCCTGGAGGTTTTACTAGCTAGAAGTGGGTCCAAAAGGCTCTTCTTTTGAAAGGTTCCCTGTGTTTTAAAAAAAAATAAAAAATAAAAAAAACCTTGAGAATAGAGTATTTTGAATTGTTTTTGAAAAGTAGGCCTTAGGAATTATTGTAGACCTAGTTGAATATTTTTTTTTTCTTTTCTGAATTTGTAATAACTAATTGAATTACAACTTTTAAAAATGCTCACAAGTTTATTCTTTTGATACTTTTATTTGTGGTTTGAAAATTTTGAAAGGTGATGATTATCTCAATTATGAAACTTGAGATATATGCTTAATTATTGAAGGACAAACCATGAGGATTTCAATACACCCATGTAATAAAGTGATTTCTAAAACAAAGGTGATGATGCAGAAATGGTTTCAAGACAACTCTTTTTAGTTTCAATTATGAAAACTACATTTGTATGTTGACTAGTTGCATGTTAAGGTTAGAAATTTTTTTTAATTACCAAATCATACATGCACCCATCACCTGTTCTTATGGGGGGGGGGTGGGGGGGGGGCTAGGGCTCATTGGCTAAGAAATGGGAATAAGTTAAGAAGAAAATGCGTGTGCCAATTGTTCTTCTATAATGTTATATTGAGCAATGAGGCAGTAATATCTACTAAAAAATGAACACATGCTCTACTTTGTAACATGTACAATTTGACATAGGGACAGGGTATGAAATGTGGAAAATGTGCACAACGAAGACAAGGGTACATAACTATAGGTATAGTTGTCCTTGTGGGACAATTGCATGCATGCATGGTTGTGTTCATTTATATCTACATTAAGGTTTGTGCCTGTTAAAAATACTTTGCGATATTTCTCAGATGGTTGATTCAATCATATACAATCATCATATAAACTATTTAATAGGTCATTCGGCTATATAGTTTGTATAACAGGTCTTTGGGCTGTAGTACCACCACACCATTTGGGCGAGTTGGTACCTTCCTAAGCCTTAGTGCTTGGAGGAGTAGGGGGAGGGCTTGGGTTCATGCTATAGGGGCAGCATTTTTCTTATGTAAGTATTTCTAACCATCTCACAAAAAAAAAAAAAGGCCATTGGGCTGTAGTATGTTAAACTCAAAAGAAATTATGAAAGGACATTTTTTTTATGTGGGCTGGGGATAGGTGTCTTGCTTATGTCAATAATCATGTCATATGAAAAGTATTAGTAATGCTAGTATATGGTGACCTTTTGAATGTTGCATATACCATTGAACATTCTATATAGGTTGATGGTGGATCAATTTGGTTGTTTTGTATTTGCCACAACCTACGGAGAATATGTATTATTTTCATTATCTCCTGTCATGTCTAACTTCCTTCCAATACTAAGTTGAATGCAGCAAAAGTGGTTAGTGTCCATGTGAGGGTACCTATGGCACATTACAATTTTTAGAGAGAGAATGGTGGATACTAAGACGTTTGCTTTCCAAGTTGAGATTAACTAGTTGTTGAGTTTGATCATCAACACTTTCTATGGCAACATATGGAGATCTTTCTCCATGAGCTTATCAGCAATGCCTCTGATGTATATTCCTCTCTCTCTCTCTCTCTCGTTTAAAAAGTTTCATCTTTTTACTGATTATATAATAACATGCCTCTGTGTTTGATTTTCAATTCGTAGATTTTTATTGTTTATATTTGTTTATTGTGATATTGTAGTAGACCATTAATATAGATCCACTATGTTTCTCATACATTGGTTTAGTTTTATGCCTAAACATATTTGGAATATCATAAAAAGGATGAATTTTTTTTTCCCTTGTCAGTTGGAATGTTGTCTTTGTGTGGATTATATATGCCAAGCTATAGGTTGGCAAGTCTGGATTAATTTGAGCCGATAAATATGAAATGAACCTTTAAATTGAACATGTCTTGGATTTGGTGCATGTCCAAGGTCACGATTACCTTAGTTATGACTTATTTATTCTTTGCTTGAAATTGAACATGCTTTTTATTTTTGTTTTTTAGTCTTCTTTTATTATGATTTTGGACAGTTGAGTGGCTTTTGACAACTGGTTCTCATGTTTCTTAAAGTTCTTGCCCCCACCTAGTATGATGCCTAATTGCATATATTTTATGTCATTAAAGAATGATTGGTTAGTGGTGCTTGCCTGACATGTAACAAATGAGATTTATTTTTCACATTATTTCTTCTTTTCTATTTATGGTAGCAGACGCTACGCTTGACTGGATAGTCATAACTTCCCCTTAAGCGGGGTTCAGTCTTTTTGGAGGCATGGAAGTCAGGTTTAGAACTTGTTTACTATACTCTGGCCCACTTAATTTAAGTATTTTTTTCTACAAATTTTTCTAGAAGATGTGACTTGAATTTTTGTTTGTGCTTCAATTGTGTCTCCTGTCTTCTTGAGCTGCATGTCAGCCTTCATTTTAAGATATGTATATTATATTTCTCAATTGAAATGTTCTCTCCCTAGTTACGAATGTGGTGATTGGCCTTTTGAGATTATTATTATTATTATTTTAGTTATTATTATAATTATCTCTTTTTTGCCTGAGGTGTCAAAACTCTTTATGAGATTATTGTTATTTCATTCCTAGGTACTCTACCAAGTAGAGTTCATTAAATTCTAACCACCCTTTAATGATTTAATGGTTTAGATTCTGCCATGTCAGCATTTCATTAATAATATTTTTAAAATAATAAAATAATGTTGTAAACAAAACAATTAAGATGATTGTTAATGAAATGCTGACATGGCAGAATCTAGACCATTAAATCATTAAAGAGTGGTTAGAATTTAATGAACTCTACTTGGTAGAGTACCCTAGGAACTCTAGAAGATCTGAATCCCATAAAATATGGTGGTTTAAAATAAATCTTAATTAAAATACTAGTTTCCTTTTCTTTTTCCTCTTTTCATACTTGGTGAAAATGGTAAACTTGACCTTTATTTAAAATCTTAGGACTGTTGGGACTCCAAATGTTAAGGTAGGTGTTGTGGGAGCTAGTACGACGAGTATTTTTGAGGAAGTACTACAGTCCTCAAAGTGAACACTCAATGTTGTCTTTGCACCCTCTAAAAGTACTCATTTATGTATTTGTGCAGGCTTGCACTTAAATTTAAACTTTCATTTTGCTACCTGCTATTAGGAACACATGATAATCAATATGATGAGCACTGGGGGTATTATCATACATGAAACTTGATAATCGGCATGAATTAGGCTTTTGACATTCCGACATTTCTTATTTGCTTTTCCTAAAGCTAAAAAATTGTGTGAATATTTTAGAACAGTTTCGTGTTGATGTGTTAGTTAGATTTCTAGATTGTAGAAAGTTTGTTTATTATATTAAGGAGACATTTAGATGGGTTTGCTTTCTTGCATTTAGGGCTGGTTATTGACCCCATTTATACATGCGAACACAGACATACATACATACATACACAAATACTTATTGTTTATGGTATTTTGTTCAATGTATAATTCATTCTTCTAAAAGATGACTATTATTTGATTTGGTTAAGCACAATAATGTGAAATTTTTGTGAATTTTCTCGCTCCAGCAATGGGTAAGGTCCAAAGAATAGGCAAAAATGCAGAGTCATATATCTTCCTTCTACAAAAGCTTGCAGTGAGATTGGTATGTGATATGCTTCTTGGTATATGTTTTATTTTAGCCTTTTTCAATATTGAGAATGTTTCTTATTTGATATTTTATGAGAATGAGACTGATGTTGTGCTTTGCAAAATCAGTCTGATTGGTTTGGTGTAGTAATACATGTTTTAAGGTTGATGAGAAGTAGTATGTGATTATGCAGTTGTTAACTCAAACTAGTAGCTAGAGTTGGCTTATAACAACCACTTTAAAAAGTGGCTAGCTGTGGGCTTTTTTAATTAACTATATACAAAAATAGGAAACCAAAATTAAGCACCAAACTAGTAGTTTCAAAACCCACAGAATAGTACCATCAAGACATAGAAATTTTTAAGGAATTTGATAAGCGGGATTTTGGGGACACTTCATTAAATGAGCTTCACTTTGACCAAGTAGAGTGCTTAGATCTTGAGGCTTTGAGCTTTGACTTTTAAGTCTACATTTAACAACACTGTTATGATAATGATGTATTTCTTGGTGGGGGTAAATTACAAATTACCTTCCGGTATGGTACGGGGTAGTTACAAATTACTTCTGTGTGGTGAGGGGTAGCCCAAGCTTAATAGTTTTAAGTCTCAACGTTTCATGATTTTGCAGTTAGTATCATACTTTTAGTTTATTTTCTTTGTTTTTATATTTGAATTAGGTTGTGCGAAATCCTAAACAACCATTATGGTGTGTGTTACAGAGGAAGGCTTGTCTAATCGTGGATTTGAGGTCACAAGGCTAAATACATATATGACGGTAAAGTAGTGAATATTTTTGTTTAGAAGCAAATTATTATTTTTTAACTGAAGATCTATATGCAACTTTCTTCTACAATCTATGCCTTGTGGTTTTTATATTGCTTTTGTTTATTTCTTAAAAAAATTTCATTGCTATATTGCTTGACCTAGTTGAAAGTTGGATTACTTAATCTGCTAAATGATCTTGGCAGCAAAGAGTTTCTTATTTGGGCAAATCTTGGATGTGTCTTAAGGAGTTAGGTGACATGAACTTTGGTTGAATATTTTGAAAAATTGTATATCAATTATATAGTTGGGGTTGTCCACCTTAATTTTTTTTTTCCAATGTCTTTGCATTTTCTCGAAATGTTAATTGTGAGGACTTACCTTTTGGATTATGGTTTCAATGTCTTTGACTTATTGGCATTTCAATTTGGCCTACTTTTGATTTTCAGGCATACATATCCTTGCTCGAGGGTACATCTTTTGTGGTTGGCCTTATAGCAATGATGATAGATTATTATAATGTCCTGGTGAGATTAAAGTTATTATATCATCTATTCAACTGAGCTTGGCTGCTTTAATATTGATCTGGCCTTGTGATATATCTGTCAACGATATTGTAAGACTTGACTGAAATTTGGCCTATTTTGGCATCATAATAGTAAATATAGTTAGTAGTTTGTTTATACAAAATATCGGTACTAGATTGATAAGCCAAACATTGCAGTTCAAGATTGGGTGGTTGTATGAGTTCTGGAATGGAAGTTAAATAGATGCTAGTATGGCACACTATTTCTATATAATATGCTGCTTTTTGATTTTGAATGAGATAAATTGATTCTTGATGGGCAAAAAGCAAGTTGTTTTTTTTTTTTTTTTAAATTACCTTTCTTTTCTGCATTTTTAGTTGTTGACTCCTATCACAATAGGTTTGCATCATGTATAGCTTAAGTCCATATCCCTTTACATTGGTTATGAAAAACTTACTAGATTGATTTAAGATGAAGTCATTTAGTCTTGTGCTTTTTGCAGATGATGGAGGTTAACACCAAGTTAGAAATTTGCAGAGATGTTTTAGAATCTAAAGGCTTTAGGCTAAGTAGGTCAAAAAAAGAGTACATGGGGTGTAAGTTTTTTAAAAGGAGAAATAAAAATGAAAGGGAAGTAAAAGTAATCGGTTTTGTGTTTCTCCTTTTTTATTTTATTTATTTCTATAAAGGTGAATTTAATGATAGTGAGTATGGGTGATTTGATTGTAGTGGTTGTTTTGATTTGGGATCCGTGGTTTTGATCCAAATTTGGTGGGAGTGTTGTGCATCGGGTACAACCTTTATACAAAATTGGTGGTTAGCCAATGTGGGGTAAAGTTTGCTGGGATTGATTTGGTGTGGGTGTATTGGCAGTTGGTTATAGTATTATAGGATCTTTTTAAACAGGTTATTTGGTTTTTTTTTTAAAATTACTTATAGCGGCAGTTAGAAGCGCCGCTAAAAGTGTATTGGGAACGTCTTAAATGAAGTCCTATAGCGGCACTTATTACCTGCTGCTAAATGTCAACACCTATAGCGGTGATCAGAAGTGGCGCTTTGGACCGCCGCTAAAGGTTGATTCACCTAATTCCTAGCCTTATATGGCGACGGTTGTATGCCCGCTGCAATAAACCAAATTAGTTGCTAAAAGCTACCTCTACAGCAGTGCTTTTTATTATTGTTGCAATAAATTTACTACGGCACTTAAAAGGTGGCGTTGATAACTGCTGCAATAGTAGCCGCCACTAAAGGTCAAAAGTGCCTTTAGCGGCGCTTTTTCTAGTTTTAGTGGCGCATTTGGGATGCTGCAATAGCCCATTTTTTTCTTGTAATTTCTACATCCCAGTTTTTATTTTTACATACAACCTAATAAAATAAAATAAAAAGTATTATTCTCTCTCTTTTTCTCCCACTCAGTTTTCCTCTTCACATGCAACCTTACTATTCATAGGTTGCAAATTTTTTAAGTTTACAAATCCAGATGGAGTGGGTTTTGGGTGGTTTGGGTTGGAAAATGGCAACTAGGGGGTGTTTACACCCTCCAATACTAGTCTCTAAGTGAGGCGGGTCAGATAGGACAACCAGGTTAGGTAGATAATTTAACTCGTTATAAGTTGAATAGCAGATTGAAATTTCTAACCTGCCACAACCAAATCTCTCTCTCTCTCTCTCTCTCTCTCTCTCTCTCACATTTCTCTTCCCTAATAAACTCCAATGGCTCTCTATAAGATTTTGTTATTATTCTTAATCTATGTACACGTCTAATTTCATATTCTGATATGTTTTCTTTTTAGTGTGATAAAAATTTATGCATTGTAATTAAAAAAAAATAATGTAGTATTTATAATTAATTTTAATAAAAATTGGAATTTTCTTTTAGGGAGAAAAAATTATCTAGTTTAATTGAAATAATTTCATTTAGTGAATTGCATTTGCCAACCCACTCAACCCATGGAATTGATCCATTAAGATTTTCAAGCGACCCATTGAATTTATAGATTGGTGAGACGGTGCCAGATTGAAATTTTACCAACTCTCCACTAAAAAGTTAATTAAAAATATTGTCCCCTATTCACCTAACTCAACCCATGCACACCTGCACCCGTACATGGTAGCCAAATTATTTTTCCTTTAATTTTATTGTTACCATTTTTATTGTTATTGTCACAGCCCAATGACATCCTTTCTCTGAAAGGTATAATACATGGTAATCATACAGCGAAAGAGCAAGGAAGAATAAGGACAACATCAAAGTCCAAGGATACTTGTCCACTTCTGTTAAGCTCAAAGAACCAGAATAAAATGCAGCCCAAGTACCTAGCCCACTCACTCAGATATACTCGAACCAGCCACATTAAACTGCTCAATTCGATTACTACCTAAGCCTAACATCTTTTTCCTTCAAAGCCCAGAAACCGAAATAAATTAAGCCCAAATTCATTTCTCTTAATCAAGCCCATTAGTTTTCTTTAAAAGCCCCAGTAACCCATCAAAAGCAACTCTTGGTAAAAAAACCTAAAGGCCCACTAGCACATTTGCTTATAGAAAATTACACTTAAACCTCCAACACGTAGTATAATTACTTTCAAACCCCTAAACCTTTCGACAAATTCACTTTAGGCCAAGCACTTTGAACAAATTACACTTTTTCCCAAATCTTGTTTACGAATTACAATGTCAATATGAAGGGGTGTGATCTAATCTACTGTCCTGTCAGACAAAGTCCAAAAGCCGTTTTTTCTACCTTGCTAAACTTAATTAATTAATTCAACAATAGCCTCAATCTTTTTAGACCTGGCCAATTATTAGTATCTAACATGGCTGAGGCTAAGTGTTTGGTATCACAACTTAGGGTCACTTAATCTAACAACATTGCATCTTTAGTGTCGGAAATAATACAATAACATTTTCAGAAGCCCTCACTCAACTCCTCATTTTCATTAAAAACCAAACAGTCCTTAGTGTATTGAACAATGAGACCATCATCACATATGTCATTGATATGCAAAAAAAGATTGGCCAATTTGGTTTAAAGCTGTGTGGACTATCAAATAAATATTGTCCTCCTTTACCTAGACCCACTTGACAGAAGGGGTCTTTCAAGGGCTCAATTTTAAGGACATTGTTTGAATATGAGTCAGTATGGATAACAACTCACTAATAAGCCTAACTTGCTACTCAAGCTCTAAATTGATTTCAAACCCATTTTCATTAGATTTGTGGTAGACATTCATAGATGTACTATCCTAAGTCTTAGATTGAAAATATTTAGATCTAGTATGACCAATGACACCACAGCAAAATCTAGAATGTTTCCCAAAAATTTCTTCAATAGTTCAACCTAGCTTAAAAGCACAGTAGCTTATTTTCCAATTCATTTTCTCTTTTCCTAAGGGAGAAATTACCTTCCTTGTATTTTTTAATCAAGGCAATAGATTTATTTAGCTTAACACTTAGGGTTTAGTTTTGATGCTCCACTCTATTTAGCTTTTGTAGAGATTTCTTTGAAATTTTCTTTGATCTTAAGACTTCCCTAAATAGCTTATTACATTTTATTTGCAAATTACCACCACTATAGGAGTCGAGTTTAGAAAAGTTATCATGGTCACACACATATATAACTTCATGGAGGCTTATCTAGGACAACAAATGGCAAGGATCACACTCAAGAAGTTAATCAATATAGAGAGTGCTTAGGCTCTACCAATTGAAAAGTAACTCTAGACTAGTTGATTTTATGGTGGAATTTAATCAACACCACAAATAACTAATTATGAAAACAAAATTATTACCAATTAATAACAACTAGCATCCAAGCAATCAAATATAAAGCAATAAGTAGTAAAACATATAACACAAGATATTGACAATGAAGTGGAAATCCATAAAGAAAAAAAAAAGCACGTGGGTTCCCTATCCCCAAGAATGAATTCACTACATAGAATTGAAGCTTACAATTCGAATCCAACCCATGATCCTAGACTTTCCTAGTAGAAACTTTTTTGACGTCACGTCACTATCAACTCTAAGTTGCTTGGGCTCTTCTATGTTCAAAATTCTTCTACAAACCGTGTCAGTGACTTCAAGGACCATCTTGAAAGTTTTTATCTCTATAGCAAACATATTAGGATGACTCTACAGCTAAAGATCTTGATCACTATCTTTTTTTTTTTTTTTTTTTTTTTTTTTTTTTTTTCTTTTTTTGATAAAATTGATCACAATTCTTCAACGTTGTATTGAATCTAAATTTTGAACTCACAAGTTGGCAAAAACCAGGTTTAGGGTTTCTCTTTTGTAGCAAACCGAACAAGTTCTCTATCCCTTTGCACAAGTTCCAAGTCATTGGTCGACTTCATTAAGCAATCAAAAATTAGATTTTCCGTTTCTCGCTCAAGTGAGTAACAATTAAGAAGTTTCGAGAGGCCTGCTTTGATCAATCAAGAGTAAATTGAAAGTTTGTCAAAGCACTACTTCGATCAATTAGAACTCAATTGAAGGGGAAATTATTATGTACTCCTAGAATACCATAAATGCATACTCCCTCCTCTCACATGAATGGTGAGTCTCACTAATCAAATTCATAGTGGGACCTACCATTTATGTGAAAGGAGAGAATACATATTTATGATACTTCGAGAGTACCTAATAATTTTCCCAATTGAAGAGTAACCAAAATTAAAGAGTCTTCTATATATTGAATTGCATTAATTTTGGACATTTGATCTTGTATGATGATGATACGTTACAAACAAGGAAGTCAATACCGTACCGGGGGCTATACCGGTTTGGTCACCGGTACGATATATTTCGGATACCGGTCAATACCGGTGTACCGTTTCGGGTTTACCGCTATTTTATATATATATACACACACACACACCAAAATATCTAGAACCATGTTTATAAACATATAGTATTTCACTTATATTATAGTAAATATAAAAGTTTATTATAAAACATTACCTCAATTCAGAACAAATTATTCATAATTTTAGACTTTAGTATCAAATAAAAGAAAAAAAAAACACAATATAAAAAATAGAAAGCTTAGTTGTTCATTGCATACTAAGAAAACAAATAATACTAAGAAGTTAATGTAAATAAGTTACCATTATACCTTTACAAAAATTCAAAAATTACAAAACTAAAAAAAAAAAAAAAAAAAAAAAGCTTTTTTCTGTACAGGCCGGTACGCCCGGTACCGGCCGGTATTGCCCGAAATTGGCCGGTACGCGGCCGGTACGGCCGGTATTTTTTCCGGTACAATATAAAAGTGTACCGGTACCGGTGCACTGACCGGTACGGTATGTACCGGCCGGTACGGCCGGTACCGGTACGGTATCGGCCACACTGGTTACAAATTCAACATGTCATGAAATTTGCTAACTTCTAAAGCTAAAAGTGTTTCTTGCTTGCCAATTAAACTTTTTCCAAATGCATTTTTGTTTTTACCCAATTTTTAAAATTAATGAGCTCATGAGAATAGGGTGGGTCTTTATTACACACATTTATGAAAACTGTAACTTCAAGTCATGATTTATGTACTGTTTAAATGTGTGTGTACAATAAGGTGTGTGAACTATTTTTTTCCTACAAAAATAATCTCTTCCAAATGTGTCCATTGTCCATACAACAATTGTTGATGGACTTCATGCATTATCAAAACAAATTTTGAGTTAAACATAGCTGAAACTAGTAGTAATGATTAACACATTGTAGTTAAAGAAAGATTAATAGAGCAAGTAAATCGAGGATTCTCTAGAAAAAGTATTGCCAAAAGAACATTGACGTCTTGCTGTGAATATTGCCATAAGTATTTTGGCCACCATTGTTAACCTTGAAACTTCTGAATGTTCAACCTCAGACCGCAATCCTGCCGGGTGCAAATTAGAAGTTCCAGCATAAGGATTTACTTATAGTTGCAGTACCTGATGAAATTTTATCCTTCACAAACCTTGAGTTCAGATGCCCAAGAATTTGCACCACCAACTCGTCCCATAACAGGACCTTAGAATGAAATTCATTTGGATGCTCCGAACACACTTTTGCTACCATTGAAAAAGGTAATGGACTTGATCTGAAAATATTTTGCTTTCATGCCTTCACCACTCAATCAACCATGACGCACACCTTTGCTTCTTTCCTCTTATATCCCATTAAGGACATCAATGTGATACCTAAACTGGTTCTGAATCAAACCATTGGCTATGGTGGCTAGCTTTTGCTCATTATAAACTACGCCATGGTCAATACTCATTCCCAACCAAGTTCTAAGATTCAGAAAAGGCAGCAGTACGTACCCTCACAAAGTCTGGGAGTGCCTCTCCACAGCATACAGTACCTATTAAATGATTCTGCAAGTTGTAGTAAGGCCAAACTCCTTCCTCACTACAAACACGGTCGCAAGAATATATCAGGAACCCATGCATGCAAACCCAAACTGCAGTTTTTGGAGTTGAATTCGCACATAGATCTTCCCAGCTTATGTTGATAAAAAAGAATGGTTATCTTGGTATTCAGTATATATGTCCTGCCTCCAAGGGCAAACGAGATCGATGGGCAATAGTGGTTTGGTTTGTATCCCCAAACAAGCGGGACAGACTTTGATGCAAAGCATTTGTTGTTCATGAGGACTCGTCAATTCAAGCATTAGCTTCTAGCCTGATATCTTATTCTTAGATAATATAATATTAATTAATTACTTAAATCTTTTCTCTTTCTTTTTCTTTTCACAACTTTGCTTTATATTGTTTTTTGACAGCCGTAGTTGCTTTTTATGAACTTTTGATTTGAAGGTCCCATGAGCTGTATCACAATGTTGGCTGAGGCAATTTATCGTTTTTGTAGACCGTTTACCTTGTAGCCAATGTTGGTTATCACATGGTTTCCTCGTCATCACCCTTTTCATCAACAACATGGGTACTCATGATTTATATTGTTCATTATTATTTTGCTTCAAAAAAAAAAAAAAAAAAAAACAGATTGTACACATTTTATATTTGTTCTGGCGAGTTTAGCAATGACCATTCGAAATGATCAAATATCAAGTAATAATATTTGCAGGGTATGACTCCCACCCTTTTTCTCATCCCATATCTGAGACTTTCGTATATTGTTCATTATTATTTTGCTTATAACACTCACATGCCATACTGGAACACATACAAGCAATAAGATAGATTTTTCAGCCTCAGACTCCACCTAGGGCCAAAGTTGAATCAATTATCAAATGATTGTGATTTTCATCATCATATATATAACAGGTTTCATATGCTTGTGCAGTGCACTAGCCAGTAAGATGGTCTTTCCATGGCTGCAATATTCTAATTGATTGTACCTTCCGCCGGCTGATAGCTTTAGATCTATATGAAATTGCAAAGGTATTTAATATATATTTGTGAAAGAGGTTGGCCTTTATATAAAAAGGAAAAGAGAACCTATGAAACTCAAAACCTATTTCGGCCTTTCGGCTATGATCAAAAAAAGTTATATATCAGTTTGACATCTTATTGGCAGGCCGTCTAGACCCATAACATTGAATTTATTATCTAAGTGGATAAGCTTTGCCCTGAAAACAAATGAACTGTTATGGCCCTACACTTTGCATATATGTCACAGGTCATGACTTGCCTGCTGGCAACTCGTCATCCTGCCCAACTAACATAGCTGGGTGAGTCAATTAAGGAACAAGAGACTTAGAAATGTGCTTTATAGATATCATCAATGTCTAAATTTATATATTATAACGATAAAATAATTTAATAAATAAACACTCTTTACATGAAAGCCAAAAATGACAGGTCACAGGTCCAAGTTCGGATATCAACCTCTTCAAAAAAATTGAGCTAAGAATAAGACTATCTACTATGACAATTCCAAATTTTGCAAAAGTTAAAGTTTTGTGCACTAAACACACCTTTTCTTTTTTTTTTTTACATGGAAGCCAGTAGAGGAAAGTAAAAGAATTGTAACATGGTTGAACCAAACCTCAGGTCATTTTAGGACTCTAACCAGACCTCATGAAAACTTATTCAGCATTTATCCAAAACTCAATGCCCATATTTTTTTGAATGAACAGTATTCAATACTAAGATGGATTTAAGCAGAAATTTTTTTAATTTAAATGGGTACCATAATGTCATGAAGATCTTACAATAATGAAAGTGATTTCTACTGGTGTCTCCTATCGCTGCCTTTAAATTTTTACCTGACTTTGAGGTTCCAAACAAACTGGGTGGAGGGCGTGAGAGTCTCCAAATTTGTGGAAAAGACTATGGCTATTGTCTCCATCTTAAGGGTCTACATCGAAAAAGAATCTCTTTGTCAAATTTAATGGTACAGGCACAAGAAGGGCATCTGTAATTTTATTTAAACCACAAAAATGAGTGACCATTCTGCTAAAAAAATTGAAACTAAATTCTCATTCGCTTCATATTACAATGACTATTTTAAAATTGGTAGAAGAGACCAGAACACGAAAGAGCATGCATAATAGATATGTGTTGTTGTAGGGCACGAAATTAGTCTATTGTGGGACAAGGAGGTACACCCAAGCATTGGTGGTCATACTGGCCAATAACACTCTGCCACTGCCAGAACTAGAAGCCTAAAACCCAGGGAATGAGAAAACAACAGTTCAACTGCAACAGTGACTTCTATTACTCTTGTGACCTTGTCTTTTAGGCATTGGCACATATGGATAAATGAAATTAAAGAACTTTAATTAACCATAAAGATCTATATATTTTTTCCGTAGTAGTAAAACCCGTTTCATAAATTTGTGTACTAATCACACAGGCTTGCAACAACTAAAATCGTGCATGAAATGAAGACACGAAATTGTCTTCAACTCATGATTTCAGTCGTTTTTGTACTTACGTGTATAGACATGTATTCAAGTTGGTATGTGTAATTTTCACTTCCCTTTCCATAAACACTAACTATTATGAATAGACCTAAAAATATACTAAAAAATCCGTACCCTACCGCTATTTTTCTCATTTTTGCCAATCATACATCTCTCACGACCTCAACCGCAGATTATGGGTTTTGTTGCAAAATTAAAATGAAAATCCATTCCTAGTAGCAGAAGACAGAAACGCAATTGGAGCCCAAAAGTATGACATGAGTGGTCCCTGTGCTTTCTTTAAATGAAAAGGTACAAGTGCTTTTTATAATGAAGGGCAGTGCAACAACTTTCAATTATCATTTCTTTTGTGTTTAAATTAGAATAAAGACTTTTGCAAAATGAGTAAAATGAGGTGCAATATTTTTTTCAACTTTTATCGTAACTATTAAATATAGTGTGAAGTAACATCATTTTTATTTGAGTTCATTGTCGACGGCACGTTTATATCTATTAATTACAACATATTATATTAACAATTGTGAATAATGTTGTCTCTAAAATACTGTTGATGATATATCTTCTCATAAAAATTGGGGCAAAATGCAAAAACATTTCCGAAATTTTGGGCCAAAATCAAGTTGACCTCCTATTCTAATATTATATTAAAACTCCCTAAACTTTCAACAAAGACTCAAATCAATCGTGCCAGGTGCAAGTGATGCATTTTAATATATAATAAATAAAAAACAAAACATTGTAAATAAAAGAAAATCGTAAAATATTTGTTCAAAAATTCATCACTTATGAGAATGGAGATGGCATCGTGGTAATTCGTGATGTAGGGTTTATGTTTTGTTGCATATTAATTTTTGTATATTTTTTAATATAATTTTTAAAATTTTCTAGAGTTATCCTTAATAATTTATGTCTTAGTTTTAAATAATTTTTAGGAGTATTGTGGTCAAAATTTATTTTTTATATGGTAGGATATTAATTACGATTGGTTTAAGAATAAGGTTTTGTGATTTTTCCTTTTATTAAACCTAATTTCATACCTAGAAAAAATTAGGACTTTCTTATGTTTCCTAGATGTTCTAGGAAAAAAAAATTTTGTAATATTCTTTTAAGAAAACAAATTTCAGTTTCGACAAAAACCTTGCAAGCATTATACAAATTGTTAATAATAATGGTTGATGTGCCTAGTGTGTGTGTGTATGAAAAAAAATTCTGTAATATTCTTTTAAGAAAAAAAATTTTAGTTTCGACAAAAACCTTGCAAGCATTATACAAATTTTTAATAATAATGGTTGATGTGCCTAGTGTGTGTGTGTGTGTTATATAAAAGAGCATAAGATTCTGTCACATGATACAATCTTTGAGAGTTTTTTTTTTTTTTTTTTTTTTTTTTTTTTTTTTTTTTTTTTTTTAAGATTCTAGCTCAACAAAGTATAAGTACATTTTCTCAACCAAAAAAAAAAGTATTAGTACATTGAATTGCCAATATAGTAAATGCATATATTAATTATCTAAAATTATGCATTAATTATTTATATTAAAGAAATTTATATGATTATTTTATATAAACTCTATATAAAAACAATTTTTATTTGGAATAATAATAATAATAATAATAATAATAATAATAATAATAATAATAATAATAATAATAATAATAGATTTAGAAATAACATTCTTCTTCAAGTTTAGTTGCTTTGACTACAATTGACATAAAAGCCATAAAAATTATTATTTGTGAATTCACTAAAATTAATCTTAACCATTTAAGTTTCTTAACTCATTTCAGTGATATATATATATATATATATATATATATATATATATATATATATATAAAGCCATCAAAAATTAAATATTTGTGAAATCACTAAAATTAATCATAACCATTTAGATTTCCTAACTCATTTAGTGATATATATGTGCGTGTGTGTGTTTTTACAAATTTGAAAATTGTACGGTTGATTTAGATAAGTCTTTGATCACCAAATTACGAGTTGGTGTTGTTCAATCAATACCAAGAATTATTTAGTCAGTTTCAAGTTCAAGCCTTAATAATAATAATAATAATAATAATAATAATAATAATAATTAGGGGCAAAAAAATAAAGTGAAAAATAAAGCAATTGGTTGGAAAATTTTCTCTAAGTCATTAAGTAAAAAAAAAATGTTCTTGAAAAAAAATGATGAAAATTGCAGTCGGTCCAAAGATCATGAGACATAAATTGTTAAGAAATTCGCTGAAGATCCATAAAATCAATTTAATTGATTCTAAATATCAAGATTCTATAATTTAAGTTGAAATCACCAAAGATTATTGATTTTATTAGGTGATTTGGTTAATTTCCTAAAATTCAAGAAAAAAGAATCTCTAGTTGTTTTATTACTTCAATTTGATGAATTGTACATAAATATGGAAAGAAGGTAAAAGGATTTAAGTATTCAACACAAGGAAGTCAATACCGTATCGGAGGCTGTACCGGTTTGGCCACCGGTACGATATATTTCGGATACCGGTCAATACCGGTGTACCGTTTCGGGTTTACCGCTATTTTATATATATATATATATACACACACACACACACACACACACATACCAAAATCTCTAGAACTATGTTTATAAACATATAATATTTCACTTATATTATAGTAAATATAAAATTTTATTATAAAACATTACCTCAATTCAAAACAAATTATTCATAGTTTTAGACTTTAGTATCAAATAAAAGGAAAAAAAAAACACAATATAAAAAATAGAAAACTTAGTTGTTCATTACATACTAAGAAAACAAATAATACTAAGAAGCTAATGTAAATAAGTTACCATTATGCCTTTACAAAAATTCAAAAATTACAAAACTAAAAAAAAAAAAAAAAAAAAAGCTTTTTTTTGTACCGGCTGGTATTGCCCGAAATTGGCCGGTACGCGGCCGGTACGGCCGGTATTTTTTTCGGTACAATATAGAAGTGTACCGGTACTGGTGCACTGGCCGGTACGGTATGTACCGGCCGGTACGGCCGGTACCGGTACGGTATTGGCCACATTGATTCAACATAGTTATTCACTTGGTATGACATATTCCAAATCCCAACGAGTAGTTTTTTCAATTAGAGGTTTCTGATTAGAAGCAGGGGTGTTCACCAAACCGCACAAACTCAAAAAACTGCACCAAAATTACTTGCAAAATGACATAACCGCTCTACACCGCAAGTAATAGTGCACCACACCACATAGTGCAATGCGGTTTGTTGTTTTATAATAAGAAAACCGCACAAACTGCACCGCACCGCACTCTCTCTATATATTAATATATTTAATTATTTTTAATATTAAATATATTATTAATAGTTTAATACCTCTAGTTTTCAAAAAATATATATAGTTTGATAACCCCAACAAGTGTTGATTAGGAAATCCAGCCCAAAATAAAGAAAGACTAGCTCAATAGTTTAAAACTTGGATCAAAACAAAAGGAAAAATTAGTTTTAGGCTGGGTAGAAAAAACCCAAAATTTGAAAAATATACCAACTTCAAATCATTCAAACCGCATCTTATACACCGCACCGCATATGTGACCGCAAAAATGAGGTGCGTTGCAATTATGGCTTTGGCTAAACTTTAAACCACACCGCATTACACCGCACCGCACATGTGATGACAAAAATAAATTGCGGTACAATTATGGTTTTAGCTAAACTGCACGCAAAGTGCGGTGCTAAAAATGGCCCAAAATCGTACCGCACCGCACTGCAAACACCCCTAAATTTAGGAGTGTTCACTGAACCACACAACGGCACTCAAACTGATCAAAACTGCCCACAAAATAGAATAACCGCACTGCACCACAAATGGTAGTGACCTGCACCACAAATGGTAGTGAACTGCACCACATTGTGTGGTGCGGTGTGCGGTTTTATGATAAGAAAACCGTACAAAACTACACCACATACATACATACATATAATATATATATATATATATATATATATATATATATATATATATATATATATATAATGAAGTAATTAGACAACCTCTTCTCAACAAAAAAAAAAAAAAGAGGTAACTAGCCAGCCTTGCGTTAGTGCGTTCTAGTTTCACATTAAAAATGGTTTTGTTTTGGTTAAATATAAAATCAAAACTTCATTCACTTCTCCATCTCGCACTCTCATTCTCTCACAAAATCAAAATTTCAAAAGTTTAATTTTTTCTTTTTTGTATATATTTGTGGTACTTTTAGTTTATTGTTAATCAGTGATAAGTTTGTTTTTGTCTTGTATATATTTGTAATATTTTTTTGTTACAAAGTTTATATATTTTTTAAACTTATTGTCATGTTGTCATGATTATTAATAGTAAATTAGTAAATCGCACCAATGAAGATGGTATATTGACCATGACATCTTGAAAAATATATCATCTTAAAATCAATCAAACCACACCTTGTACATCGCACCGAACCATACTGCACCGCACATGTGACCGCAAAACTAAGGTGCACTGTGGTGATTGTTTTGACTAAACTGCACTGCAAAGTGTAGCTCTTAAAATGACCCAAAAACCACCAAATTGTACTACAAACACCCATAATTTTGATATATAAATAGAGTATGAACCAATGTGGTCAACATTGTACCGGCCGATATGTACCGTACCGGTACATATACTGGTATCGAAAAACCAACGTTTCATACCGGTTTAAATATCAGTCGATTTCAGGTAATACCGGCCGGTACATAAATTTTTTTATTTATTTTAGTTTTGTAATTTTTGAATTTTTGTAAAGACAAAAATGGTAACTTACTTGTATTAACTTATTAGTATTATTTGTTTTCTTAGTATGCAATGAACAATTAAGTTTTCTATTTTTTATATTATGTTTTTTTTCTTCTAATTGATGCTAAAGTCTAAAATCATGAATAATTTTTTCTGAATTGAGGTAATGTTTTATGGTAAACTTTTATATTTATTATAATATATATATATATATATATATATATATATATATATGTACACACACACACACACACACACACACACACACATATATATATATATATATATATTTATATTTATAAATATAAAAAATAATGGTAAACCCGAAACGGTACACTGGTATTGACCAGTATCGAAATATATCATTTTACTAGTTAAACCGGTATAACCTTCGATATGAGATTGATTCCCTTGATATGAACTATAAAGTTTAAGTTTTGTTTTTGTATATTATTATTTCTTTTATTTTCTTTTTATTTTTAATTTCGTGAAATTTTTGAAGCATATTATTTTCTTGTTTTAGAGAGTTTTTAAGAATAGTTTAATCGAAATTTGGTCCTTACACAGTAATTAAGATTTGTTTTCAAATGTTTCTCAAAAAAAAAAAAGATTTGTTTTCAAATATGATTTTGTGATTTTTCCGTTTATTTAGAGTAATTTCATGCCTAGCCCAAATTAGGGTTTTCATGGAGTTTCCTAGTTGTTCAATGAATTGGTTTCTAGAAATTACTGGTTGTATCCCTCAGGCATTCAAGCTCTGTTTCATACACTTTTTAGAGAGGAGGTGATTTTTTTTTTCTCGGTGGATTTCAAATTTCTGCTTGTGTATTCAGTTAACCCATTGTGGATTCAATGGTTTATTCTCGAAATAGAAGCTACTTGTTTCTTGTGACTTTGTGACTTTCCACCTACATCACACCCTCTCCCATCTTCTAATAGACTATATGCACCCACTCCCACTTCAATTGACCGCATTCAATTAATGGCTCGTCTCTCTTGATGTCTTCTGCAGCATGAGAGAGAGAGAGAGGGGGGAATGGATTCCATGTGGGTAGAGACGAAAAATAGAAAACGTTAAATTATTAATACAATTTAAAACAAGTTTTATTATTATTAAATTTAAGTTAAAATAATTTTTTTAAATCTAAATAATGGCATCAAGAGCATCACATGTGATTTCAATTTTCTAACGAAAGTTTAGGAGCTTTAATTAAATTTCAAATTAGAAGAACAGAGGGTCATGATTTTTTACTCAAAATTCAAGAAATGTTTTTACATTTTTTTCCTCAAACAATTTTAGCTGGCATTCCTAAAAGTGTAGTTCATCACTACCAGCTGTTCCGAACATTGGGCTCCATGGCATGAAACCATTCTTGACAAGTACTAAGGTAGGCCTTATGATGGATAGTGATCAAAGTGTGAGACAAACACAAAACGAGATCCATGTTCAGATATCAGGTGGGGTTAAACGCAAATTATAAAGCTTTTATTTGAGGCTGATGTGGCCGATTACAAGCCTCAATGGCCAAAATTTAGAAATTGTATAAAACACTTAGTTCAATTTGTAGAAGGATTTTTTTTTTTCTTAGTCTTTACTCCACATGATAGCAAAAGGAAGACAATCTTCAATTGGTAGTCAAACTTAATGAAGCTTAATTATGAAATGAACTTAAGCTTCAGAAGCAACCTCAGGCAAATAGTGTTCCAATAATCAGAGTGCAAGTTAGCACATTTATTACTCCTCTTGGTCATGGGAAGCTATAGCTTGCATGGTAAAACTAAAAGCCAATGGCTGATAGACCATCATCGATCACCCTCTATAATTTTGGACCCGATATTTTGCTTTTTAGTCATAGGTGCCATTTATGGGGTCTACACTCGCTTTTTCAGTCGTTGGGTCTACTGATTGAATGTAAACTTGATTAATTATATGTCATTCAAGATTTCTTTCATATACCGCTTACCGATTTGAAGCAACAACTTCCTAAATATGCATTCTTTTTCCCAGCAATACCTCCAGCATCTACTTTTATTTCCATTCCATTGTACACTGTTAAAACTGTGTACATCAATCAGGGTATATATAGTGCAGTAAAACTCCTAGTAAGAATCAAAACAAATCACATTCCGAGTTCTTTTGATTATATGAGAATTGAGAGTCAATGGATCAAGAACTGGTGGGCCACATGAGAATTGCAAAGTGATCATGAAGACAGTCAATGCATCAAGAACTTCCATCTAATAAACAAAATGATTTGGTGAGTCTTAACAACTCGAATATTAATTTTTTTTTAAATATATATCCAAAAGAATTGGATACCTCATACTGTACAAAAAAAAAAATTAGGGTAACTTTAATTGCAGTGGTTATGAACTTGGCTGATTTCAAGATAACTCATCTAAAAATAGAATCTAGTAGATGTATGGTGGTCCTGAATATACTCTGCATTCTAATTTGGATGAGCGTAGAGAAACCTAACGAGCTGTACAGCTGGAACCACATGCATGTCCTTGAGAGAGAGAGAGAGAGAGAGAGAGAGAGATTTTTTTTTATAAGAGAATTGGTTTCATTTAAACATGGCAAAATGAACCTAGAATCACAATCTGACCCAAAGTCAAAGGAAAATACTTGATATAATCCCAAGAAATTTTTAGTTTGAGTAAAAATGAGTTAACCCGTATCTAACCCATATCAAGTCAACTTATTTGACCCAATTTTAAAGTAGTTTTATATATTTATTTAAACCAGTCAAGTAACCTAGCAAATCACTCCAAATGCTAAATCATGTGAAGGTAACATGATATTAACTATCTAAGGTAATGACCACATTGAATTAAATAACAACCATCAGAACATTTTATTTTTAATTTGACCACAAGATAAGAAGATTCAGAAAAATTGAGATTGCAATATAAATTTTCAGAGAATCAAATAACTTAGATTGAAACATCTCTACATCCTTTGGTTTGATAAAAGGCTTAGAGTATTGGTCTAAACTCCAAAATTTTGCAATAAAACTCATATGATCTTTGTCATTGTCAATTTTATATGCTGCAAGTGAACTAACATCTCTTTCACTATCTCCCAGGCGGAACAAGATGTGTATCTAAGAGGATAAGAATCATGGGAATGCATCTCTATTGCCCAAGAATGCCATTAGAGTTATGGGCACTTACTATGATTTTTTTTTTTGAAACAATATTTTTATAAACTTTTAAAACACTTATATGGATTTAAAAACCAAAATTACATCGTCTTTTAACACTTAAAAAAAGTTACCTAACTTTTATGGTAATGATATCATTACTAAATTTTGAATGGTGTAAACTTAAGAATTTATGTAATGTTTAACTTTTAGTAAAGTATTTTGTCATTTTTCACTTTTATTCTTTTTTGTTAATTATTATTATTATTATTATTATTATTATGCATAAGAAAAAATTCGAGTCTACCCATAACTTAATTAAGTTGACTCATGGCCTGATTAACCAAACTCTCTCTTAATTTGATAAGAATAACTAATTTTTTACTTGAACTCATTGTTGACCCCAACCTGATTAACTTAACTCAACTCGACATGTTTACCAGGTTTAGTTTCATTGGACTTGGCTCTCAACTATGACTTTGTAGTAATTGTTTCTAAGCCTTCACCAAGCAATTTCATCTTTTCAAATATTTACGTTGATGGTAAACAGTTTAAGTAGACAACAAATTTTATAACTTTTTTTTTATAGAATTGTTAAAGACGGTAAGTTGTAATTTATGGACAATAAAAATGTCGGTAGTAATCTTATGCGAAAGTTATGTTATATTAATCTCTAAAAATAATTGTAAAATTTGTTTGTTCGTAGAAACAAATTTAATTGAAATGCTTACGGGCAAATTTTAATTGCCAATGTGATTGATTTTAACGGATGGAGCTTAACCCATCATATCGCAAGCCATGCCCCACCAACCTGTGGACAAAGGGGAAATAATTGCCTTTTGCCAACTATGCACAAGGCGCTTCTGTTTCCAGGGAGAGAAGAACGTACGGCCTTTCTTGTTAAAACTTAAAAAATGCCCAGTTATTATTATTATTTTATTATTTAATACAAATCAGAGAAAATATAATGAAACGAATTTTTATTTTTGAAAAAATAAGAATTGATTTAATTTGAAAGTCAAATTTCATGTGCGGTCCGTCAAACACTTTCAAAAGTGCATTCCAATTATAACTCAACTATTAAGTTTTTGAACGTTTTAAATTTTTTAGTTTTAGCACCGTTAGCATAATAGTCACTCCACAATTCAATTACTAAGTTCTTGTAGCGTAATAGCCATTACTTCAAATCAATCTCTATCTATTAAAAATTTCAAAAATCAAGTCTGACCATATAAATGATAGCTTTGTGGTTTTGACAACAGCTCAGAGAATAACTGGAAAAAATGGAAATGTGTAGTCGTTCATAATCCACGGCTTATTCCAAATTAGATCGAAGGTTTAAGTTCACTAATGTAGGAGGGGAAAAGTTCATTCATGAAAAAATTAATCCAACTGAATATCCACTGTAACCCAGTGAAAAATATAATTTTGGCATGAAAACAGCAGCAAGCAATTCCTTCTTTTTTCCAATTAATTTTTATGGCCTACAGAATTGTCTATTACCATAAATTAAACCTTTTTAATGTTCTAGCTTTCACGGGTTGATTTGATTTATTCCACGTTTATGTATTATAAACATCACTAAATTGAAGATCTAACAGTTACGAGTACTATTTCTCCAACTTGAAAAAAAAAAATAGTGAAACAGTACTGAAAGAGAGTTACCATATTATAATTGAGATATATATGGAGAGGAAAAAAAAAACATGTAAAACGAACACTTAGTCAAAAGATACACAGTAAGCATCAAAACTAGCGTCTCCTGGGGTGGTTCCTACTTAATATAAAACTAATTGTTAAAGTAAAACTATTTGCAAGAAAATCTAGATTAAACTGTAAAATAAACTTCTTTAATACTAATTGCTCTTAAACAAAAAGCATTAAATAAAAGATTAAAGGAAGAAGAAACTGATAACTAAAAACACCTTATCAAGCATTTTGTTATTCATTAAAAATATCAAACACAGTTGGAAGTTGAAAGTAGTTGCACCAAGTTGTAACATAACGTCAAACCTTAACCTTCATTCTTTTCGCTCAAGACACACGAAAATATATATATAATTCTGACTAAAAATTGGTTTTTTCATATATATATTTCCCTAGTTGTTATTATCAAGCACAACATTATTTCCATTGTTTGTTTGGCCTAGCAAGCTGCTTATTGAACGTGCTTTCACCATCCCAAGCTTCATCCTTTTCTTCGTGACCGATATTGATGGCTTCTTTTCATCTTCAGCTCCAGCAATATCATTGTCTAACATAATATCCTTTTGTTTATTATCCTCAAACGAGGTTGAAAGAGTGGCTGGTGGGTCAGAGTTAGAGCTAGAGTTAGAGTTATCCAACTTTGGTGCAGTAGTACTAGCCAAGGATCGGCTTCGAACGCTTGTCATGCTTCTTAGCCTTCCTTTACCCAAGTGATGCTCACAAAGAGAGTAACCCACTAAGGTCTGTTGCATACACCTCCATCCTCTTCCATTAACGCGACTGCACCTCGATCCTTCCATGAGTGCACCACCTCTTGCTCTTTTCTTTGCAATATTGCTACTACCATTACTAACATTCTCAACGCCTTCCTTTGTTTCTTTCTCCTCATCCTCTTCTTCTTCTTCTTCTTCTTCTTCTTCTTCTTCTGCTTTCTTATTATCGTTTTGTTGCGCCGCACATTTCTTGTTCATCTTCGTCTTCATTTTAGTCTTCATTTTCTTATCTTTCTCCATTATCGCATCTTCATCATTTCCTGCTCTCCTTTCGAATGTACCTCTTCTTTTCTTTGGTGGAAATGCTTTCTCTCCCTCACACCATCTCCCAGATGCTATACATAATTGCATCCAAACAACAACAACCACAACACCACACTTGAATACTATCTAATGGCATACATATAAGAGATTCTATGATCACTAATTTCTCTAGTATAATTACATAAACTATTACCTTGACGGGAAGCACTTGATTCTGAAAGAACCCCAGTAACAGTTTCTGCACCCAAAATGCCTCCCATCCTGGAAGCACAACAGACCCAGAAGATACACACAACCACAAACATGAAATTTTTTACAGCACAAGAGAAAGAACCAAACAAAACCCCAAAAAAATAATAAAGGTGCAATAGAGGGCAGGATATATAGTAGCTGGGACCAGCAAGCAACCCATGCTAACGTGCACCGCATGGGGAATATTAGTTAAGAGCCAAGATAAGAGAAAAAAAAAAAAAAAAAAAAAAGACTAGCTAGATTAGATTAGATGGGAAGGTATGGTGGCTAGCAAACCTGATATAAAAACACCTTAAAACAGTATTTCCACTTACAGTTTTTTTCTTTTCCCTTTTTTTTTTTTTTCTTTTTAATTTTTTTTCTACATGGGTAAAATCAAATTATGGGTCTCCTTCTTTTCACTTTTTTTACTACAAGATCTCATGAAAGATGATAAGAACATGGATTAGCTTTTGTTTTTGTTTTTGTATTTTTTTTTGGGGGGGGGGGGGGGGGGGGGGGGGTTTTTTTCTTACCTGGTATCATTACCCTTCTCTTCCACTACTCCGCCTCTCTCATCTTTTCCTTCCAAAAACAACTCCTGCAAAATCAAAAACACATCCATGATCCACTCACACATATATGCTTGTTCCTTAAAATTTAACATAAGGCAAAATTCATACACATGAAATCTTTAGGGCACATTGAACCAAAGTGCACTGTCATAAACACACAAACATAAATAAAAACAAACAACAGTAAGAAAAAAAAAGAAAAAAAAGAAATTGATGATAAAAGGTTGTTTCATTTTCCACTAACCAAACAATCTTTCTTCTTCACCTCGTTGTGTGGCCCACTAGCAACATCATCAGAGAAATCGAAGCCGTTGCTTCCTCCACGGATCGGGGGGAGACGTTGATTGGGTTGATCAGACGGCTGAGGACAAAAGTGGGCATATCTATCACTTTGTGGGGAGAGATTTTCAAGTGGGTGTGAGGCTTTTGGTTGTGCGGTATTGTGAAGCTGGAGTTGCACCACCGGTGACCGGTTGAGGAGGGGATCTGAGAGGGGAACCGGAGAGAGAGATGAGAGAGGGAAAGGTACCTGTCTTTTACGGATCCTCATCGGTGCACAAAAAATATATATAAGATTTGACTCTCTCTAAAAGATTTTTGGCTGGTTTATAACTCAGACCCAGAAGTGATCTTTGAGGTCAGATTTCAACAAGAGAGAGAGAGAGAGAGAGAGTGCAAGCCAAAGCAAAGACCATATATTACTACTGCAACCCACACACACCAAGACCAAGGAAAAAAAATTATGCTTTATTTTTTATTTTTTTTCTAAAAAAAATTTAATATCTTTGGGTTCTCTTTTTCTCTCTAACTTTTATTTGTTGCACCAATTGCACCACAGAAAGAAAGAAGGGGAAGCGTCTTATGGGGGGGGTAGTAGGCACGTGTGAGAGGGTCGGGGTTAGAGGTGGAAAACACGTGTGAGGGGGGTCGTGACTGGTTGAGGAGGTAACCGGTGAGGTGGGGAATCGGGACGAAGAAGGGGACAGGGTACGGACGAGGATGCCAGGGTGGAAGGTGAGAAGAGGAATACAAAATGATGGGAGTGGGTAGTTCTATCGTTTATACTTTTAAGAAGGAAAGTGTGGGTCCCACATTCTCCCCCACTTCTCCTCCCTCTTATTACAACGACCAAGACGACTAACACAACTCAACTTAACTCAACTGTACAGCATTACCTAAATCTCAATTGCTCTCTTTGCCTATCAAATACAATACAAATGGCAATATCCTTTGTAGTCGCACTCACCACTCAGCACTGCAGCACAGCAGCACCTGGTTGTCTAATAATAATAGTGGGAGTGGAAGTTTATGTTTATCACTGCGGGACAACATAAACATAGTGCATCCTCTTTCCATCACTAGCGTGTGAGAATATAGGCTACACTTTTTGATTATATATATATATATATATATATATATATATATGTTATGAACCCAAATAATTTTAAGACAATAACTTTAATCTTTAGTGTGGAGTCAAAATAATATTCCTAACATATTTAACAATTGTCAAGGGGGTAAGTTAGTTAGTGGTCACTTGTTCTACTTGGGTTTTAAAGACTGGCAAAAAATACCACAAACAAGTTTGGACTTAGGAGTGACACTAGTATGGTGTTGGCTAAAATTACTTGAGTCAACACTTACAAAAGTGATATTTTGAATATCAAGTGTTTTTCGTGTTTATACATACCCCGTTCTTCTTCTACATAGAGGACATTTTTTACTTGTCCCGTGATTTTAACCATATCCTATGATTAGCGTCGTGGATCACATCTAGGCGATGACAGGAACAAAAGGATTGGGATGGTGTATAAATATTGGACGTGGCATACTTATTGTCATGAATAAAGCTTACATGCTTCAAGATTTGAGCTTTCCCAATAGATGTGGGTTGTTAATGTTCCTTTCCCCTCCTCATGATGTTGTAGTTCGTCTATTCACAGTTTAAACGAACATGAATGATGAGTTGGACCATATAAACAAGCCAAATTGGAGGAACTGATATCCATTTGTTGCCCCTCTTTCCAAGATCATCCATCTATTTCACAAGACAAGATGAGCGAAAGCCATGGTCCTTTTGGATTAAGGGGGAGGGAGGGAAAGTATAGTAGATTTGACATAAAATTAACCTATTTTCAATTAATTTTACCCTACTTTCCTTCACTCCCCTCCTTCCCCCCTCAATCCAAATAGGCCTTTAATCTGAAATGCTTCAATTTGAACGACCTCTCCAAGAATGTAGTCCATTTTTAGCTAAAGGTAGAGCTAAACTTTCTTAATCTTGTTTCTTAGTTGTCGGGGTCTTTGTCACTCCAACCTTCTTGCCTTCCTTTTTATAAACGTAGATATGGCTGGTAATGTTAATTATGTAATGTCTACTTCAAGATACTTTTTTTTTTTTTTAAAAGAGAGTTTTAACTTATAGCGTCCGCTCCCGATAATTGTTCTTTATTATCAGACCAAGATACCAATCAGTTTTTGGTGTAGGTGGAGATTGAACCCTAAATCTCTTATACAACCATCAGAGACTTTACTATCTGAACTAACTGGAACCCACTACTTTAAGATACTTGATCACTTATTGAGGGCAAGTAATGTGATGGAAATCCAAATTGCATAATGTTTTGCTTTGTCTATCATTAATGTTGAGTACATTGCTATCACTGTAGCAAGTAAAAAATTGTTGTGGATGAATAAATTCCTACAGAATTGGACCTGAATTAATAGAGGTGAAGAAAATCAGTACGCTGGATGTTTCGGACTTGATAGGATTGCTTGCTCCTTCGATGGCTTGGAAAAGAAAGAAAAGCGATCAAAGGTGACCGGGATTGCCGGCCAAGAACCCTCCGATGGCAAAGTTAGTCTTCTCTCTATATTTTCGGAGTTCCAACTTTTTGGGAAATATAAAGCGTACCTTTTTCTAGTCTGAATGAGTATTTATATAGTGTTCTAGGAACAGTTATTGGGCTTGTAACCTCCCCTGGATTTGAGGAGGTGCGAGGGTTCAAGAATAACTTCCACAACCGTTTAGAAGTTATATTTTCTCATAACGGTCATCGGAAGTTATGCGTATGTTACGGAGTGGTGACATGTACTCAGGAATTTCGAAGTGTAAAGGGCTCGTCCAGGGGTCCTCTTGTGGACGAACCCCTTCCAGACGGGGTTGATAGCTTTCCTAGGACGAGTGCTACGGGTGTGTTTTCGTCCATGGACGTTATTCTCGTCCTGGTGCTTTCTTTTGGACGACTGCTGGCGTGGATGACCATGGACGGTTTGGAGTACTTTAAGCTTTCTTCATTCCTCATCAATTGCCCCTTCGTCCAGGGGTCATGCAGCACATCACCAGACTTCAGGACTAGTTTTCCAAGAACATTTATTATTATTATTTTCTATTTTATTTGTTTTCCAGACAGTGTACCACGTGTCATGCTTTCATAGGTGATTGGTCACGTCGACTTACCTCCTCGAGGCAGATGCCACGTGTCGCTTTCTCATTTGTCTCATTGTTGTGAATACCAAGACTTCTCTACCTATAAATAGTGGTTTCCCTCTCGTACCTCTCTCATTTTTCAAATTTTCTATTTTGACACTTCTCGTCCGTCGCCTTGTCTAGGAGTGTTCTCAGTGTCCTTAGAATCTTTCTTCTAGAGCCAAGTATTCCCCTTACTCTCACTCTTAGGCTTTCCTTTTTAAGCTTTAGGACGTCTGAAATGGCTACCTATTCGTCTAGCAACAGTGTAGACAAGGCCATAAACGAGTATCATGATTCTTCTAGCTATAACACTTCCAATAACGATAGTAGTAGTAGTAGTGGCCACACAACAGAGGGATATACCTCTGGTGTTCTTGGAATTCCCGCTGAAACCTTACAAGAAAGTCTTAGGACGAGGGCAGCCTCTAGAGCTGATACCTCGACGGGCGTCCCTCCATCCCCCCCTTTGGACGAAGAAGAAATTGTGTATAGTTGTGCTATAGAAATACCTTCTAAGACGGACGAGAAGAGGTTAGACGCTCTTAGGAGTTGGTTCCAAATCCCAGACGATTTGAATCCTAGGTTAGCGGTCTGAGGGGAATGATGTTACCAACCCCGTTTTGGAATAGGTATTTACGAAGATTATTTGTTAGGGGGGCTTAGATTACCTTTAAATGTCTTCGCTAGAGAATTACTCACTAGGCTGGGCTTGGGAGTTTGTCAGTTTAACCCCAACGCGTGGAGACTTGTTGTCTCTATGCAAGTCTTATGGAGGGAGGTATTAAATGGGAACTGTCCTATCACCATGGACGAGTTTCTGTACTGTTATAAACCCTCTGAGATAAGTCAATCTTTAGGTTTTTATCAATTCACAGCTAGGGGCAATGACTGTAGGTTGATTAAGTCTTTGCCTTCGTCTGACAGAAACTGGAAGACAGAATTTTTCTTTGTCTCTGGTTTTTGGGCGGGGCATCCTATCAAGGTTGGTAGAGATGCATTTGCCCCTTATACTGGAGAATTAGGGAACCTTTGTCAAGAAGGTATGTTATATTTTTCCTTCATTCTTTTTTTTTTTTAATTTGTTTTGTTATATTTTATCTTTAGACAGTTGTTTAACCTTAATTTTCCTCTCTTTTCTCAGCTGTTAGACGTTCTTCTTTAAGTAAGTTTCACTGTGACCGCGTCCACAGAGCTCGTCTACACCCCGAGAGGAATTTTCACTCGTTGGTGACTCTTCGACGCTTGCACAAGTGGGGACTTGGCCCTAATCCATCTGCTGAAGCCCTTGCGCACGAGCAAACTGTCCGTAGACGTGAGTGCTTTTCTTACTTGAAATTTTGAAATATATATATATATATATATATATATATATATATATATATATATATATATATATATATATATGTACATGTGTTTTTCAAGAATGACAACCATGAAAGAAAACAAGGGGAAGGAAGTGATTGAGGAGATGACCAGACTTGAAGTTCAACCTCAGCCTCGTCCTGCTGCTGTAGACAAGAGGAAAAGCTTGTCCAAAAACTTGGACTTGGGAAGCTTACCCAGTCGTTGGGGGAAGAAGACCAAGCATGGGTTGTCCAGGCCCGAAACTGCTAAATCTGACCCTCCCTCCTCCTTGCCGTCCATCACAGTCGTTGATGTTGACTCCTCTACGCTCGTCGGCGTCACTCCGTCCAAAACCCATGCTCTTGCTTCATCCGAGCCTCCTCAAAGGATTTCCATGAACTTACTAGAGAATAAGGATTTATCTTGGGAACGATTTTAAGAGGCTGTAACAGGTGATGATGTGGTTGCGTGCTACGATATATCTTTGAAGGAGTTTGAGCATTCCGGTGTCCACGATCTTTTTAAGGTGAGAACCTTTGTCTCGTCTTGCTTTAGCAATGTTATCTATTGTCATTTTTATCTCTTGAACCTTCTTGTCTTCTATGTAGGCAATGTCGAAGTTCATAGCTATGTCCAGGCAGGCCATGGAGATAGACAAGACGAGGATCCTTCTTGAAAAAAGAATAGAGGAGATTAAAGACGACTGCAGAACTTGGGCTGAGGTGGCAAATAAGGCCAAGGATGAGGTTAAGGGGTTGAATACTTTAGTGGGGGAGCTGAAATCTGATGCTGCTAAGAAGGACGATCGTCTTGACTTTCTTCAAAAGAAGAACGACAAGCTGAGTTTCCTTCTCAAGAAGGCTAAAGACGATGCAGTGGAGTTCAAGGCGTCCAAGGAGTTTACCAACCTGCTAGACACGAACTATGCAGCAAGGTTTGAAGATTTTAGAATGGATGCTATAGAAAACTTTCCTGGAGTTGACTTTAGCACTATTAAACTCAAGCTTGGCACTGCTACAAGCTCTCTCCTCCAAACAGGCTCAAACGATGTTAATATTGAGGATGATGCCACCACAAAGCCATCTCAGGACGACCCCAATGTTGATGCCCCCCCCCCCCTCTTGAAGACGAAAATTTTAACTTAAGTGCTATTGTTGTTCTGTTTTCTTTTAGTTTGGTCCATTGTTTTTTTGGACCCTTATTAAGATGTATTTGAGTACAATTATCTCGTCCAGAGTGTTCTGGACGAGTTTATCAACAATTGCCTTTTAAGGCTTATTTTATAAAGGTTTTTGGACGGTGGTCGTCTACCCTCTTTAGACTAATGAATATGTACTTTTATCCATTATTTATTATATGGACGAGTTTATCCACTATTTTCACCATTAATGTTATTGGCTTTTAAACAGTCTGTGTTCTAAGTGTTGAATGGTCGTCCATGTGATTTTCTTATGGACGACCCACCTAAGCATGGACGTCTTTGTTAGCCAGTCAAATCTTTACAAGTGTAACTCGTCTTAGGACGACAATGATGACTTTGCCAGTCTTTTACCTCGTCCTTTGGGCAATTATCACTTGTCTCCTTGCAAGACGCTTATAATGTTTTACTCGTCCTAAGACATTGAGGCGTCTTGGCTAGATGCTCGTCTTTGGAACTTTATACTTTAACGCATACCTTTTTCTTGTCTATCTACTTCTTAGACAAGTATGCCTTAGCTTTTTCTTTTTGCTTTATCCTCATTTCAAGGAAAACTTAGACGAGTATGCCTTAGCTTTTTTATCTTCATTTCGAGGAAAGCTTATGAACGTTACATCCCTGCGTCCACAGATTTTCATTCGTCTTAGGCTTTTGCCCCCCTTGTGGGTATCATTATGGAAACTAGATTAAATATATTAGAAATCCAAACCATATGATTGCATGAACATTGTCCACAAATATGGCACGCTTAGAAGCTGGTGCCTTATTAAAATACTTAAGAAAATACATAACCTCGTCTTTTACAAACTGGTCTGTAGACGGTGCAAAAGTTTAAGAACTAGTGCACTTTTTATTCTTAATACACACTATAGTAGTAATAAGAACACAACAGTAGGTATAAGTAAACACATAGATCGTGACTGTAGCTGTCTATAGCATCAACCTCATCCCTGGATTATTTCGTCCAAGTTCATCACTTATAGTACCTCCTCAGGTGTTCCACATTTCAAGGGTGCTCTAACTTTCGTCCGTCCAGGATTTCCAGGTAGTATGATCCCTGCCTCTTGTAGTTGATTACCTTGTAGGGTCCTTCCCAATTGGATCCCAATTTTCCATGAGCTGGATTCCTAGTTGCTAAGGAGACTCTTTTGAGAACAAGATCCCCAACACTAAATCGTCTGGGTTTCACCATGGCATCATGCTGCCTAGCCATAAGATTCTTGTATCTTACTGTCCTTTGCTCCGCATCTATTCTTACCTCGTCAATAAGATCAAGGTCAAGACAAAGTTGTTCCCCATTCTCTCTCTCCTGATACTTCATCACTCGATGATTAGCCATATGAACTTCTGCTGGTATGACGGCTTCACTTCCATAGGCTAGCTTAAAGGGGGTCTCTCTTGTCGAAGTTCGTACAGTTGTCCTGTAGGCCTAAAGAACACCTGGTAACTCGTCTGGCCATATCCCTTTTGCCCCTTCAAGCTGAGTCTTAATGATTTTCAGCAGGGATCGGTTCGCTACTTCTGCTTGTCCATTCGCTTGTGGATGGGAGGGTGAGGAATAGTGATTCTTAATTCCAAAATGTTTGCAAAAGTTCCTGAAGGGTGCGTTGTCAAATTGACGTCCGTTATCCGATACTAGTACCCTGGGTACTCCGAACCTACATAGAATATTCTTCCAAACAAAATTTTTAACATTTTGCTGAGTGATTGTTGCAAGAGGTTCGACCTCTACCCACTTGGTAAAGTAATCAATCCCTACTACCAAAAACTTCATTTGTCTGGTTTCCATAGGGAAAGGGCCTAAGATATCTAGTCCCCACTGTGCAAAGGGCCATGGGGCCATCATCGAGGTCTAGTACTCTGACGGCTGTCTAGGGACATTGCTGTAGTGCTAACACTGGTCACATACCTTGACATAGGCCTTAACATCTGCCTGCATTGTAGGCCAATAGTAGCCTGCACGGACGACCTTATGGACTAGTGATCTCGCTCCTGAATGATTTCCATATGCTCCTTCATGAACTTCCCTCAAAACATAGTTTGACTCGTCCGGAGTCAAGCATCTTAGGTAAGGTTGGGAAAAACCTCTCTTGTACAGCACTTCGTTTATAAGTACGTATTTGGCTACCCTGACCCTCAACTTCTTAGCTTCGTCCTTGTCTTTTAGAAGCCTTCCATCTTTAAGATAGAGTACTATTGGACTCATCCAATTTTCTCCCCCTCCTATCTGCTGTATGTCCGGAAAGTCTATGCTTGGCATATATTGGACGTTGTCGTACTTGTCCGTAACTCCTCCTGCCGAAGTTGCTTTCGCCAAGGCATCTGCTTCCATATTTTCCTCCCTAGGGAGTTGACCAAAACTTACTGCTGAAAGCTTTCGTGCAAGTCGTTTCACTTTGCTGAGGTATTTCTTCATTCAATCTTCCTTGGTATCACACATTCCATTTACTTGGTTTATGACTAGCTGAGAATCTCCTTTAACTATTATCGACTCTGCTCCTAAGGACTTAGCCAATTCCAATCCTTTGAGTAGAGTTTCGTACTCAGCCTTGTTGTTGGTGGTTAGATACTGTAGACGGGTCGCGTACTCCAGCTTGTCACCCTCTGAGGACTTTAGTATGACTCTAATCCCTCCTGCATATAGTGTGAACGATCCGTCTACATTAATAACCCATCTTTCAACTCCTTCATCTTTGTCCAGCTCATCTTGGTTGGGGGTGAACTCTGCAATGAAATTTGCTAATGCCTGCGCCTTTATCGCGCTCATTGGAAGGTATTTGATGTCAAACTCGCTAAGTTCCACAGCCCACTGTATTAATCGTCCAGCGGCTTCCAACTTGTTCATTGCCTTCTTTATGGGATGATCTGTTAGGACGTTGATAATATGAGCTTGGAAATAATGCCTCAACTTCCTGGAAGCTGTAATCAAGGCAAAAGCTAGCTTCTCCATCATCGGGTATCGTCCTTCTGCTCCTCTCATCGCACGACTTGTGTAATAAACCGATTTCTGGATTCTCCCTTCTTCTCTGACCAACGCCGAGCTTACTGTGTGTTGGGACACCGCCAAGTACAAATACAGCTCTTCTCCAGGAACAGATGGACTCAGCAACGACGCTGTCATGAGATATGTCTTCAAGTCTTGGAAGGCCTTTTGACACTCGTTTGTCCACTCAAATGCCTTCCTGAGGACTTTAAAGAATGACAAACACTTGTCAGTAGCTTTCAACACAAACCTATTAAGGGCGGCAACTCGTCCGGTAAGAGACTGGACTTCCTTGATATTTTTCGGTGGTTCCATATTCAGTATCGCCTGGATTTTGTCCAAATTTGCTTTAATTCCTCTGTGCGAAACCATGAACCCCAAAAACTTCCCCGACGAAACTCCGAAAGCACACTTGCTTGGATTAATTTCATGTTATACCGCCGAAGTGTATTAAAAGTCTCTTGAAGGTCGTCCAGATGATTTCCCTTGTCCAGGCTCTTTACCAGCATATCATCTACATAAACCTCCACATTTTGCCCGATTTGAGGACGGAACATGTGGTTAACTAGTCTTTGATAAGTCGCCCCTACGTTCTTCAAACCGAAGGGCATTACTTTGTAGCAATACAACCCTTGGCTTGTAATGAATGAGGTCTTTTCTTGATCCGCTTCATCCATCTTTATCTGGTTGTAGCCTGAGAAGGCATCCATGAAGCTCAGCATCCTGTGCCCTACCGTCGAGTCCACCAGCTGGTCAATGCGTGGTAATGAGTAACTATTCTTAGGGCAAGCTTTGTTTAAGTCAGTAAAGTCCACGCACATTCGCCACTTGCCGTTAGCTTTCTTCACCATGACTACGTTCGCCAACCAATCTAGATAATAAACTTCTCGGATGAACTCCGCGGTAACCAACTTCTGGACTTCTTCCTTGATGGCATTGTCTCGCTCAGGAGCAAAAACCCTCTTCTTCTGATGCACTGGTTTGGAATAGGGACACACGTTCAGGCTGTGAGTAATAACACTTGGATCAATACCAGGCATGTCTTCATCACTCCATGCAAAGACATTGAGGCTTTTCTTCAAAAACTAGACCAAAGCATGCTTTGCCTCTTCTTCCATGCTTGCCCCAATTCTAGTGAACTTCTCAGGCTGGTTCTCGTCCAAAGGGACGTCTTCTAACACCTCAATGGGTTCCGCTGTGATCCTTCTCCCGTCTATACTTATTGCCTGTATATGCTCGTCCATCGCCAGCATGGCTAAGTAGTACTCTCTGGCGGCCAATTGATCTCCTTGTACTTGGCCCACTCCCTACTCGGTCGGGAATTTGATGGACAAGTGGTAGGTAGAGGTTACCGTCTTCCAACTATTCAGAGTTGGTCTTCCAATAATTGCATTATATGACGATGCACAATCAACAACAAGGAAATTTATCTCCTTGGTTATCTGCTGTGGATATGTTCCAACGACCATTGGTAATGTGATGGTGCCCACTAGTTGCACCTTCATTCCTCCGAATCCCACCAATGGCGAATTCACTAGTCGAAGCTGATCTCGTCCTAGCCTCATTTGCTGGAAGGCGGGGTAATACAAAATGTCTGCAGAACTGCCCTTGTCTATCAACACCCTCCTGGTTATGTAGTCAGCAATGAGTAGGGTGATGACTATCGCGTCATCGTGTGGGTGGTAAAGTCGTCCTGCGTCCTCGTCTGTGAACTTAATGGCCTACTCATCTACTTCCCTCGTCTTAGGAGGTCGTCCAGACAGCTGGATGTTCTGCACCACCTTCAGGTATGTCTTCCTCGACTTGGATGACTGCACTGTCGAGTTTCCTCCGATAATTACTCTTATCTCTCCTAGTGGGGTCGTGATGACTCTTCCACCTTAGCTTTCAGTTTCTCATCTCTCTGGTCTCGTCTAAGGAAGTTCCTTAGCTTTCCTTATCTAATGAGATTCTTTATCTGCTGCTTCAAGTCAAAGCACTCGTCCGTGTCATGCCCATGGTCTTTATGAAAGCGGCAATACTTGCTCCTATTGCGCTTGTTTGGATCTCCTTTCATCTTATCCGGCCACTTCAAGGACGGATCATCCTTGATCTGCATAAGGACCTACTCTAGTGGCATAGTCAGGGGTGTGTATTACTGATTTCTCGCTAAGGAACTTGCCTTCTTACCATCCTTGTCTTTTCTCTCATCTACCCGAGCCTTCTTTGGACGAGGTCCCTAATCTGAGTAACGCTGGTGGCCCGCTTCTGAGCGCTCTGCTCTCTTTCTCTTCTTGGCTATAATAGCGTCCTCAGCATTCGTGAAATTCTGGGCCGAATGGACGAGTTCAGCCATAGTCTATGGTTCATGCTCGTAGAGCTTATGGATGAACAAGTCAAAATTGACCCCATTGTGGAAAGTGGCCAACAATAACTTGTCATCCATTTCGTCTATCGTCAAGGCTTCCCTATTAAACCGGGTAATGAAGGACTGCAAACTCTCATTTTCCCCTTGCTCTATAGTCAGCAAACTAGAAGAGGAACGCTTGTGGCACTGTCCTCCAATGAAATTATTGACAAACAACTTACTCAACTCTTCAAACGATCCCACTAAGTTTGGGGGTATTTTGTTGAACCACACCCGCGCTGGTCCCTTAAGTGTGGTAGGGAAAGCTCTGCACATAATCTCGTCTGGGACCCCTTGAAGGTGCATGGTCGTCTTGAAAGTAGAAATGTGATCACACGGGTCACGATTTCCATCATACGAATCCAAAGAATGCATTTTGAATTTCGGAGGTAGGGGATGACTGTTGATGGAAGCCGTGAAAAGGGAGTTCGTTCGGTAAACTAAATCATCCATTGGGTTCGCCCGCCTCATGTTCTCCTTCATCTCATCCATGGCTTTTCTCATCTGGTACATCTCTGTTTCCAAGTGTGGCACTCTTCTTGAAGCGGTACCCCTTGTCTGATTTTTGGACTCAACATTTTCTCCTCCACCTTCCTGACTCTGGGCTCGTCCTTCCGTGCGCCCATCTTGGCGCTGCCTCCTAAGGTTGATATCCACATTCAATTCCTGATTCTGATGGGTCAGTTCTGCCATGGATTGTATATGTTGAACAGAAGACCGTTGCATGACAGGCGCTAACCTACGATCACAGAGGGGATTACTAGAAGCATCCCTACTCTCCTGGTGGCCTGGGCTGGTAGCCTTTGATCTTGTTCGAACCATTCAGCCTTTTGTCTGGGAAAGGCTAATTGTTGAGAACAAAACATATAGTCGAAGAAAAGAACAGTGAATCTTTTTCCCACAGACGGCGCCAACTGATGATGCGAAGAAAATCAATAGGCTGGATGCTTCGGACTTGATAGGACTGCTTACTCCTTCGATGGCTTGGAAAAGAAAGAAAAGTGATCAAAGGTGACTGGAATTGCCGGCCAAGAACCCTCCGATGGCAAAGTTAGTCTTCTCTCTATATTTTCGGAGTTCCAACTTTTTGGGAAATATAAAGCGTACCTTTTTCTAGTCTGAATGGGTGTTTATATAGTGTCCTAGGAACAGTTATTGGGCTTGTAACCTCCCCTGGATTTGAGGAGGTGCGAGGGTTCAAGGATAACTTCCACAACCGTTTAGGAGTTATATTTTCTCATATAACGGTCACTGGAAGTTATGCGTATGTTACGGAGTGGTGACATGTACTCAGGAATTCCGAAGTGTAAAGGGTTCGTCTAGGGGTCCTCTTGTGGACGAACCCCTTCAGTTAGGGGTTGATAGCTTTCTTTGGACGAGTGCTACGAGTGTGTTTTCGTCCATGGACGACCATGTACGTTATCCTCGTCTTGGTGCTTTCTTTTGGACGACTGCTGGGGTAGATGACCATGGACGGTCTGGAGTACTTTAAGCTTTCTTCATTCCTCATCAAGAGGTATGTTCTATATTGTGATAGTCAAAGTGAAATCCGTTCTAGCAAGAAACAAGCTTTTCATTTGAGGTCTAAGCATATTGATGTGAGGTATCTTTGGAATCATGATGCTTTAGTGATGAAGTTGTTACACTTTAAGAAAATTCAAATTAATGAGAATTGGTCAAATATGATGGAAAACCATTACTCATGGAAAAACTTGGATAAAATACCTTAAATACGGCACATTAGGTTCTCTAATTAAATTCAAACACATAATTGAATTGTCCAATGAAAAAAAAAGTTTTCTTTTCTGCTAATATTTAATTTAATAGAGATATGTTTTTAAATTTAATTGAGAAACCAATATATTTGACCTAAAGTACCATATCTAAGTTTTAACCAAAGACAAGTAAAAATGGAAGAGTGCTAATAAAGTCAAGAGGGGGGAGATTTGTTAGGCAATCTCCCATACGTGAGGGATACACTTCTTATAAATAATTGTTCAAGCGCTAGCTGTGCGCGCAAAAAAATAGGAAAAGTGGTAGTGAGGAAAGTAAAAATAAATAAATTCTTATATAAACTAGACACTGTCAAGCCAAAATTCAAAGGTTATTGCAACTCTGCTTTTGATGAAATTTCAATATGTTGTTCTTGACGAAGAGAACTTCAAGTTAACTAGTGTCTTTGGTTGAAATTTTTCTTTGTTTACTCAAATACTTGGTGCGATGTTTTCTTGTTATTGGTAAAACCGCCATAGTGTGATGAATATTTGTTATAATGCAAGAATTGTGTGTTATTAATGTTTTGGTAGCCTTTGGCATTTTTTCTAGAGAAAATTATTTTAAACCTATATATTTCTGAAATTTTTATTGAATTTTCAGAAAGATGGAAAGATTAAATAGGTTTGTTTCATATTGTTTGTATTAATGAGCTATTTTTGCCTACGCATACCTTGCATATAACATGATAAATTAGAAAAACTTACTAATTCTTTCAGGGTAGACTATTTTTCCCAAGGCATACCTAGCATATAACATGACAAATTTTAAAAACATACTAATTCTTTTGGAGTGAGGTAATTCTTTGGGAGTGAGGAAGGGGATGAAGTTTAATTTTTAAGGGATATTTCATCTAATCTATTACCTACTTAAGAGTTAATTGAGAAAGAATAGAATAGTTACAAGGAAATGTCTATCCCATTTCATTCATCCTAAGTATTTTTCCCCAAAAGTGGAGGAGGAGGGAGAACCGCATTCTATTATCAATTTTATCATTATTATGAGAAAATACAAATAAAAGGTGGATGTTATATTGACAAAACTAGTGATATTAAACCTAGCTCAACCCAGCAGTCAGACTAGTGACCTAGTACATAGACTAGGTCGAGTGATTAATTTGATCGAATGTGCACAAGACTCGATCAAAATTGATAAAACTCAGCGGGTTTTAAGCAAACCATGTGACCTAACTGAGTTTGTGAATTGTGTAGTATTATATTAATAGGTCCACCTCATTAACTTATTTTACTATTTATTGTATGATAATATGGTAAGTGTGTGGGTAAAAATGGTCAGAACACGCATTTGGGCCTTGGGCCTTGGGCCTGACTTGGCAGTGTGAGCTTGTCCAAGCAGAGCCTTTAAGACCCACAAGCCAGCTCTTACTAGAAAGGTTGATGAGCTTGTTGAGGAGAGGCATCTCCTCGGCTGAGTCAAGTGAAGATCGTATGACACGTCATGATGTTTGGGGAGAGAATTCTGGAAAGCTTGTTGGGAAAAGATGTGTTCCACACAGTTATAGAGAGAGGGAACGTATGAGAAATATCAAGGGAAAAGGCTGCTACCACCGTATTAAAGACCCTGCATCTACCTCTCTGGCTGCATTAATGGAGAAATGACTTCTGAACCGTAAATGTTCAGCCTTCCAGCTATTGTTTGAAGACTTCCAGAAAGTGGTCGATGGGACAAGTATCTAATTGGGTGATCTGTGCTACACGTGAAAGATGAAAGGGAGGAAAAAAGGGATAAAAGAAAGGAAAGAGGCATTAGGAAAGGGAGGATCGGAGGAAAGAGAGAGGAAGAGATAGAGAGAGCACTGTACATATTATCTTTAGTCTTAATCTTTTGTTTAAAAGAAAGAAAGAAAGGCAATACAAGTGATCCTCGGCTTACGTCTAAGGAGAGTTTCCGTTATTTTCATCCATTAATTGCGTAGGTAGTGGCGATCTAGCCCACCTATTTGTTGTCCAATATCCATAAAGCCTAGGTTTCAAGCCCACGCTCTACAAATTTCATTGTATAAGGCTCTTTGGGCCTGAGCCCATCACTCGTTTGGGTCCGGGTACAAATTGTGCACTTACAATTGGCGCCGTCTGTGGGAAACCTTGTGCTTAAGGAATCGGAATACTATGGCAGGCTCAGGTCCGAATCATGCAGAGTCTCAAGGGTCCCAGTGTGAGGATCATTTCCAGTGACTTGAGCATGAAAGGGATCGAGAGGGTAGTGTACATACGGTGCACCCTGGTGGGAGTCATTTGTGTGGTGGAAGCAGAGTCCCCCAAGAGGATGATGCGAAGGCCATGCAGAAGGAGATTGATCACCTTAAGAAGAAGTTGCGCCGTGCGAGACGGAGGCGGACACCATCTTTTTCTGATCCTTCTTCTGAGGGCTCTCAGGGTAGTAGTTACAGGTCAAGGTCTAGGACTCCTCCTAGCGAAACTTTCTCGTATGAGAAAGAAGACCTTCCTGATTGTAGGGATAAGAAGTCTTCCTCCAGGGGCTTGGGAAACAATGCTATGAGCAAGGCGTTGCATCAAATCTCTAAGTCACCTTTCTCATGTAGGATTGAAAAGGGAAAGCTGCCACGACAATTCACTCGGCCCACGTTCACCATCTATAATGGCAAGACAGGCCTAGTGGAGCACGTGAGTCATTTCAATCAGAGGATGGCGGTACACTCTAAGAATGAAACCCTAATGTGCAAAGTCTTCCCCTCTAGCTTGGGGCCCGTTACTATGAGATGGTTTAACGGCCTAAAGGAAGGTTCTATTGATTCCTTCATGGAGCTCACTAGGGTATTTGGGTCTCGCTTCATTTCATTGTATAAGGCTCTTTGGGCCTGAGTCCATCACTCGTTTAGGTCCGGGTACAAATTGTACACTTACAGTAAGTTAAATAAGCGAAAACCTATAATAAAAAAATGTATTGGTCTCTCACTTCTTTGCCTATTCACACTACTGTACCCATCACTTTTCAATCTTTCAATTCCTTAACCCTGTAATTGTGCATCAAGTTTTCTGCTTTGAACATATCAATTTTCAATTTCATGTAGACAATTAGCACGTAGGTACGAGTATATCAATACATGTTATATAGTTTATTGCTTAAACCTTCTTTTCTCTTATTTTGTTTACGTTTGTTATGCTTTATTTTTTATTGCTTTAAGTTCAAGCCTTTAACCTTTTTTTTTAATTTTTTTTTATCTCTTCTTTTGTTTATGTAGTTTCAGATTTGCCCAATTTTAAATATATAAATTTTAAGTCATGTAACAAGATTTTATTTAGCAAAGACTTTGTTGCAATCTTATGATGTTTATTAATTTTGTTTGTGAATTTTATAGAATTTCAAATGTTATTTCTTGTGAAACCTTGATTTTGAATTATAATGGCGAGTTTAATTTAGGCATATGACTATATAAATATATATATATATATATATATATTATAATTTACATATTCATGTTATGATTTCTCAAACTTAATTTTAAATATATTTAATTTTTCAAAAAAATTATTTGACATTTGCGGTTTGATTGGACCCACTAGTTGAACTATTGACCCAGTGACCCAATTCATAAACTAGATCAACGACTGGTCTGGGTTTAATAACTATGAATAAAACATATTTTTTTTCTATAAACTCCCAAACACATTTAAGAATATACACTATATTCCTTTCATTTCTATTCCCTTCATTACGATTTAAACATTCCATTTTAGGCTACTTATTAGAATATATTAAGATAGTATCATAGATATAATTTAATGTATAATAATTGATGATGTGAAGAAAATCAGTAGGCTGGATGCTTCGGACTTGAAAGGACTACTTGCTGTCTTGGTGGTCTGAAAAAGAAAGAAAGGCAATCACAGGTGACCGGGGTTGCCGGCCAGAAACCCTCCGATGACAAAGTTAGTTTTTCTCTCTATAATTTCGGAGTTCCAACTTTTTGGAAAATGTAAAAAACGTACTTTTGTTTGGTCTGAATGGGTATTTATATAGTGTCCTAAAGGCAATTATTAAACTTGTAACCTCCCCTGGACTTGAGGAGGTGCGAGGGTTCAAAGATAACTTCTTCAACTGTTTAGTAGTTACATTTTTCCCCACAAAACAGTCACTGGAAGTTATGCGTGTGATACGAAGTGGTTATATACGCTTAGGAATTTTTCCTCAAGTGTTAATGGCTCGTCCAGGGATCCTCGTCTAGGGAACCTCCAGTTAGGCGCATCTTGCTCCCAATGCAAGGTCGTTCCCTTCTGGACGATCTCCCAAGACGAGGCTGATGGTTCTCTTTGGACGACATGGCATGGTGTTATAGAACTTTGACCATGCAAAGCCCCATCCACGCACCTTACTGCGTGGATGGCCTTATCCTGGACGAGGTTCTTACAGCCTTTGCCTACCTGGTTTTGTCTGGGACGACCTCTATGGACAAAGTTAGAGTTGTATTTTTTTTTTTATACCCCATCAATAATAAAATATATTAAATATTTTCATAAATATGTTCACCATTGGTTTACTCTTGTAGAATACCATCATTTTAGGATTATCATAGTAGATACTGCCATAAATGTATCAACCATTGTTTTGTACAATACCATGGGCTACTGTGATACTACCAAAATGCATTGACCATCATTTTGTAGAATACCATGTGTTACTAGGGTTTTAAACTTAAACTAAACTCAAACTATTTTTATATATGGGTTTAATTTTTTTTATATATGGGTTAATTGTGCTTAATGCATAATTCAGAATAGAACACAGACTGTGTCTGTCAAGTCAAATCATGTTATTTCAAAAAAGGCCTCAAATTTATCTAAGAGAGTACGATTTCCACATACCAAGATAGAGGATAATCAAGAATTAGTAAACAAGTTTTAACATAAATATTTTCATAAATATGTTCACCATTGGTTTACTCTTGTAGAATACCATCATTTTAGGATTATCATAGTAGATACTGCCATAAATGTATCAACCATTGTTTTGTACAATACCATGGGCTACTATGATACTACCCAAATGCATCGACCATTATTTTGTAGAATACCATGTGTTACTAGGGTTTTAAACTTAAACTAAACTCAAACTATTTTTATATATGGGTTTAATTTTTTTATATATGGGTTAATTGTGCTTAATGCATAATTCAGAATAGAAAAATGTAGCCGTTTGGACTAGAGCTTTTGCTATGAACACAGACTGTGTCTGTCAGGTCAAATCATATTAATTTTCTTACTTCTACTTTCACTCCTTTTACACACACACACACACACATATATATATATATATATATATATATATATATATAATTGTCTTATTTTTATTTTATATAATAGCATAGCCATGTTTTATGGTCATCTTTCACCATTGTGCTAAGTCTCTTTCAGCAAGCTCCTGTTTACCTCCATGTTCTCGTATAAGCTTTCAAATATTATTATTTCAAACCTAGCCATAACTGTCAATCCCAACCATAAAAGGAGTTGATGATGTCAAATCTATTGAATGAAGATCATAAACATAAAATATAAAATGTATGATAATTATATATCATAGATATATATATATATATATATATATATATATATATATATATATATATCTCAACACAAACACCATGAGCAAAAAAAAAAAACACAAACACAAACACCCTTCCCCTCTATCCCCCTTTAATAATAATAATAATAATAATAATAATAATAATAATAATAATAATAATAATATTATTATTATTATTTCAAAAAAGGCCTCAAATTTATCTAAGAGAGTGCAATTTCCACGTACCAAGACAGAGGATAATCAAGAATTAGTAAACAAGTTTTAACATTTAAGTTCCAGGCCCAGCTTCTTCCCCCCCCCCCCCCCCCCCAAAAAAAAGGTTCCGGCCCAAGGACCCACTGGTGTACAGAGTTGATCCGCCCAACTTTCAGGTGTGTATTAATTGACCAACTCTGGAGTCTGGGCCAAGTTCGACCGAAGGTACTTGGACAGTTCGGCTGGGCAAAATGATAAACCCATGACCAAAATCTAAGCTAAAATGACTTGTGAATGTGTACCACTGTTATTAACTTATTAAACTTTAACTGTATATATCTCAAACATATTTATGAAATAAAATAAAATATTATATAAAGAAAGAAAGAAATCGCATTCAATATGCAATAAGCTTCTTTAAGGTTTAAAGTTTAAACAGGTAATTTTGGAATTTAAAGTTAATTCGCAAACCAAAAGAAAATCTTACAATAGTAACTCATTTCACAGCTTTAGAAAAAAAACCAAATTTTTCCTGAGAAAAAAAATACCAAAAGATAAAATGACCGTATCACATACCCAAAGGCACAAAAGTCATTTCACATGATCACAAAATTCTAAAACCGACAAAAATTCAAATCAAAATAGTTCATCATGGAATATAAGATAAAGTTGTCATCTTATAGAAAAAAATTTGAAAATTTTTATTTAAGTCATATAAAATATTAACTTTTTATTATCATTTTTTTAACTCAATAATTACAACAACGAGAGACGAGAAATTTGAAACCTAATATTTTCAAATTGTGAAAAAGTGGGAGGATATAAAATTGTGAAATGATGGAAAAGTGGGAGGATAGAAAAAATTTCAATTTCTCTTCTTTTTGTTTGGTTGAGAGTGGAAAAGTTGAAGGATGGAAAAATGAGTTTGAATAAATTCACTCATATACCCATGTTAAAGAATGATGCCCAATTAAAACAAAAAAATAACAAATAACCAAAAAAAAAAAAAGCAATCACCCAAATTTATTTTTAAAAAATCATGTAAAAAAAATCACATTTATTAAAAAAAACAACTATCACGCCTAGGCCCTAGAAAATCAAAAGAAAAAAAGAATAGAAAAAAAAAAGAGGCAATGTTATTGCCTAGAATAAAAAAAAAGAAAAGAAAAGGCAACTAGACGAAGCCTATGTGCACATGCACATGGCCATTTTTGTCAATCAAGAAAAAATGCATCCTCACATAGTTTTCTCCCCATTTTGGAGAGAACTTTTTGGTGAGCCCGGAGAGAAAATACCTAAGCTCCAACAATTATTTTCCCTCCTCCCTACCTAACCAAACACACTCTAAGAAAGTTTTCCTTCCTATTTTCTCTCTAAAGTTTTTCATCTACCCTATTTCACCTCCAAACAAACACACCCTTAAGGTAAATAAATGTCAAGAATCAAAATTTTTTATAAAAATCATAATGCCACTATGAACCAGGGTGGTCGATACCGTACCGGTACCGGCCAGTGCACCGTTACCGGTACACTTCTATATTGTACCGAAAAAAATACCGGCCGTACCGGCCACGTACCAGCCATACCGGCCAATTTCGGGCAATACCGGCCGGTATAGAAAAAAGTTTTTTTTTTTTTTTTTTTTTTGTAATTTTTGAATTTTTGTAAGGGCATATTGGTAACTTATTTACATTAACTTATTAGTATTATTTGTTTTCTTATTATGCAATGAAAAACTAAGCGTTCTATTTTTTATATTGTGTTTTTTTTTCTTTTAATTGATACTAAAGTCTAAAACTATGAATAATTTGTTCTGAATTGAGGTAATGTTTTATGATAAACTTTTATATTTACTATAATATAAGTGAAATATTATATGTTTATAAACATGGTTCTAGAGATTTTGGTGTGTGTGTGTGTGTATGTGTGTGTATATAAAATAGTGGTAAACCCGAAACGGTACACCGGTATTGACCGGTATCCGAAATATATCGTACCGATGGCCAAACTGGTACAACCTCCAGTACGGTATTGACTTCCTTGCTATGAACCCAACCACCGTAATTCAACCATCAAATATCAACCTAAAATAAGATCTTACTAGATCAAATCAGTGAGCTTGGCATCGCAGTTGGATCGGTGGCGTGTGAGGTGGAGATCTTCTAGTAGACTTGTGATGGCTCAAGTGTAGGCTAGGGTTTTACCGAAGGGCCATGGTAAACGGGTTGCAACCTGCACACTCAGGACAACTATCATCAAATACTAAGCACTCAAACCTTCCACGTTCCCACAACACAACCCCATCAATTTTCATTTGCATGTGGCTTCCTCTTGTCCAGGTCATAGATTGAAGTCTTGATTTTCATTAGCTAAACCCAAAGATGATAGTGAACATGCATACATTCGATAAGCCTTAAAAGATAAGTAGGACTTTTTAATTTTTTATATTAATTATTTATTTCCACAAAATAAATAAATAATTTGAGAGTATAATCTCTTCTAAGTTCTAAGGTTCTAATAAGATGAGGAACCTATTCATGAAAAGACAAACCAAAAAAAAAAAAAAAAAAACCATAAAATTGTCACTTAAGATGGCAAAAAAGGAACATATCTAATTGAATAAAGTATAAAAATAAAATATTGAATACTAAATTCCGTATGTATGTTACATCCTCAATAATGCCTATTTCAAAGAGAAAGGAGCAGCTACTCTACCGATTAGAAATAGTTTATTTAACTTTTTACTGAAAACATGCTAAAGTATATTTATATTTTGAAAAAATTAAAAAAAATATAATAAAAAGTGGGGCTTTAAACTGTACATAAAAGTTTAAAAAGTAAAAATCTAGCTTATGATCTAATCTCAAACACACACAAGTGTGTACTAGGTCTATAAGCTTTGAAAATATATTTGTCCAAAGTTGGAGAACTCTTCTAGCCATTCTTCTCTCCCCTCGATGTGTTAGGCATATGCGTTGCACCCCTCAAGCTTCTAAAGTTCATCTCTTTTTTTTAATTGCATTCTCCACTATATGTGTCCTTCCTTGGAGAGACTCTGATCATTGGATTGGGGAGCTCTTATAGTTGTTGTAAAGTCACCTTATGTTATCACATCCCTTATTCCCACGTTTGTGCACAAGGTTCTCTCTTGTTCAGTATTGTGTAGCTTTGATCACCACAAAGCTTGCACTATTAATTTAATTCTCTCCTTTTACTCATGGCAACACAATTACTTGACCTTGTCATTCCTGATGATAACCTGACTCCCAAGATTGTTTAGTTTTGAAATGTCACTCTGTCAAAGTTCACCTTGTACACCCTTGCTGGCAATGCTCACCATTTTAATGGAATTCCTCTAAATATATATAAACCTATGCTTCCTCTATGCTATAAAACTCCGTAGCTTCAACTTCCACACTGTTGCAAAGAACAGCTCAAGCTTTTCTTTCTCATTTGCCTCAAGGAGATGCCATACCTATTCAACAACATGTCGTTAATATGTAGCGATTTTCTGTGATCCTTGGACCTTGTAGACTGTAGTCTCCCAAAGTCCCAGAGTCTCTGCTCACACACTACCCACAGTGCATACATTCCTGTTTCCTCCTCCAACTTGTAGCTCTTGCACCATCTTTCGGTGTTCATCCCTTTCATTGGTAAATTGGCATTTGTGGGAGAACATATTTCGGCATGCTCTCCAGGCTAACAACCTTAATTATTTTGAAGCTTCATCTACCAAATGGTGTTCCAAAATTTATCTCTTTATATTTTGACCTCTAGGATCTCTCTTGAATCATTAGCCATTGATACTAAAAGGAAGAACTACACTTTTATGACAAGAAAGTAATATTCGATCATATTATTCATATAGGCATACTATACTTAATAATTAAATAGTTAGCTTAATTGGTAAAATTTTTTGTCTTGAACCCTAAGGTTACACCAAAAACTAATTGATATTTTGGTTTGATAATAAAAAACAACACCATAGATTAAACACAATCTCTCTTAAAAAAAAAATTAACTACAACTGTAAGAATATTCCACCCCCTTAAATGAAAGAATACTTACATTAAACCTTATAGTGTCATAAATTCCAAATTAATACAATAGTTTAGGGGAGGTTCAAATTAAATCCTATATTTTTTTATAAATTATAAATTAACATTTAGGATTAATTCATGACTAATAAAACTGTAAGGTTTAATATGAAACACCTTCAAACTAATGGTTTAATTTGCAACTTATGAAGGGTTTAATTTGAAGCACTTTCTAAATTATAGAGTTTAAAAATAGAAATTTACCTTTATATATTTTTATTTTTTCTTGTAACTCAACGATATCTTCTAGTATTTACAACAAAGACATTTAGGGTTTTCAACTCCCTCACCCATTGTAACTGCTAAGCTATAATAATAATAATAAGTCCTATTTTAGTTCCCCCTAGTGACCTTAAATGCATTCTACCCATCATGAGTTATTATCAAATTAATTTTATACGCTATAGATTTTGGTGATTGTATTTTTGAAAATTGACATTTTAATACCACCACACACGCTTAGTGCGATGATCACTCTACAAGTATAAATGCTTGTGGAGTGTGGGGGGCAAGGGCCGGGGTTCAAGTCTCTAAGAGGGAGCTTCACACACATATACACTTAGATTAGGCTAGAGTAGAAATTCTATCTTGTATAAAAAAAAAATGACATTTTAATGGAGTGATCCAAACATGATAAGGTTACCTTTTCTTGTTGGGGGAAAAAAGAGAAAAGGACAAAAGTAAAGGAAGAAACATTGTGAAACATGTTTAGTGTTAGGGGATCTTGGACATGAACATTGTCGCAGTCAGAGGCCCTACAGCAATTGAAAGGGAATCATATATATGGAATAAGGATTCTATGTTTAAAAGTTCAAAAGTTTCATATAGAAAAAAGAGTGGGAGGCTTTAGAGTTTATAGAGTTATCATATTTTAAAAAATCTAGAATCCGAGATCTAAAAAAAAAAATCTAGAATCCAAATAATCTATAAATAGTTTTGTACCTCAAATTCATCTTGCTTTCAGATTATTTAATAATGGTGTTGATAAAAATGGTTACGTTGTGTGTGTTAGGTGTGTGCTCCATTTGTTATATCAGATAATCTAGTTTGGAAGTTTAGCTAGGAATGGCATTTGAAGTGATAATAGGGTGAAAATGGGCAAATGCCCATTTCGCACCAAAAAAAAAAGAAGGGCAAATGCCCCATTTCTCAAACTAATTAGGGAAATGTCCCTCTTTTGAAACTCGATTTTCTCAAAATCGAGTTTCCAAAAAAAAATTTTCTGGAGCCCTATAGCGACGTTTTAAAGAGCCCATAGTGACGTTTTAAGGACCTATATCGGCGTTTTGTAACTCGACCTCCATGAAATCAAGTTACATGCAAGTTTTTATTTTTTTATTTTTTTATTTTTTATACCTATAACTCGATTTCATGGAGCTCGAGTTACAAAACGCCGCTATAGGTCCTTAAAAATGTCACTATAGGCTCCTTAAAACGTCGCTATAAGGCTTAACTCGATTTTGAAAAAATCGAGTTTCAAAAGAGGGGCATTTTCCTAATTAGCTTGGGAAAGGGGGCAACGTGCTGATTTTTTTTTTTTTTTTTTTTTGTTGTGAAAAGGACAAAAGCCCATTTTGGCCGTGATAATAGGATGAATGCATCGTGGAAAATCAAGGCACAAAGTGGGCACCTTAAGTTGATTTTGGGCCACTTATATGGGATTCGCATGATTCTTTTCACTTTTGTAAACTTAATTTTAGCATTTTTGACCTCCATTTGACTAAAGCAAAGTATCGATGGAAAGCTTGTGATGAAAAATTTCTATTAACACCTACTCTACAACATTTGGTTTTAGATTTACCAAGCTCAAGTTTTTTGCCCAAAATTCTATTTTTGGTATTTCGTGAGTTCTCTTTGCTTGTGTGGAGTTTTTGTGCTCCTAGCCTATCAAATCAAACCTTATCATGAGATCTTTCCAATTACACTTCATTTGGGCCAAACTGATATTTTCGATTCATAATTTAATGAGGTTTAAATATTGATATGGAATTATGACATTTTTTTCTTAAAAATGACCAAGTGTTTGGCAAATTTTAAACATTTTCACAATATCTTATTTGTTTCATGTCTAATCTCAGCCTATGAGTAGTCATTTTAAAGGAAATTTAATTAGCTTTCATGAGTAGTTGTTAGAAATACTGAATTCAATAGTATTGTATTTTTCACTGAAACAATATACATAAGTGCCTTTATATAGGAGGCATATGAGTGCAGTACAAGTAAGAGTGTAGTATAATGTATGCTATACAAGTAAGTAATCTAGTTGGGCCAAGCCCACAATACTATACACACGTTAACAGCCCCTTCAACCTCAAGGTGGATGTGAGACTAGCTTGAGGTTGTCAACTAAATCACGAAGGCGTCCCTTAGGATGGGACTTGGTGAAGATGTCTGCAAGTTGATCTTTGGAGGAGACGGAGAAGAGCTTGAGAGTACCATGAACAAGATGATAACGGATAAAATGACAATCAATCTCGATATGCTTAGTCTGTTCATGGAAGACATCATTGTGAGCAATATGAATTGCACTCTGATTATCACAATAAAGAGGAGTAGCAAAGGACGTAGACACACCTAAGTCCTTAAGAAGCCATCGTAGTCAAAGGAGCTCAGATGTGGTATCAGCAAGAGCACGATATTCTGCTTCAGTACTGGAGCAGGCTACAAAGGTTTGTTTCTTACTTCGTCAGGAAATCAAGGAAGAGCCAAGGAGAAAACAATAGCCAGTGGTGGACCTACGATCAGTGGGATCTCCTGCCCAATCAGCATCAGAGAATGCACAGAGTACAAGAGGAGACTGAGCTGAGTAGAAAAGGCCATGGAAGAGAGTGCCCTTCAAGTATCAAAGAATGCGCTGAACAGCAGCATAATGAGTCGACTGTGGAGCAGACAAATACTGGCTAACCTGATGAACAACATAGGAAATGTCTGGACGAGTAACTGTGAGATAGACTAGGCTGTCAACCAATCGTCTGTAAAGAGAAGGATTAGACAATGGTTTCCCCCCCCCCCCCGAGGGAGTCAAATGCGCATTAAGCTCAACTGGGGTGTCAATAGTCTTGCTGTCAGTGAGTCCAGCACGAGACAAAAGGTCAGAGGCATACTTGGCTTAAGTAATATAAAGACCATCTGAGGAATGAGTGATTTCAAGACCCAAGAAATAGCTAAGGTGTCCAAAATCTTTCATCTCAAACTGCTGACTAAGAAAATCCTTGAGTTCTTGTATGCCTAAGAAAATCCTTGAGTTCTTGTATGCCACTAAGGTCATCACCAGTTATGATCATATCATCCACATAGAGGAGAAGTAAAATGGTGCCTTTATCAGTGCGATGAAGAAATAAGGTAGCATCATAAGGATTGGCAGTGTAACCCAAGTGAAAGATGGTAGAGCTAAATTTTGCAAACCAAGCTCGTGGAGCTTGTTTAAGACCATACAATGCACGTCGAAGGCGGCAAACCTTGTTTGATTCAATAGAGAGATTTGGAGGAGGTTGCATGTAAACTTCTTCACTCAAATCCCCATTAAGGAATGCATTTTTAACATCCATCTGAAAAAGATCCCATTTTTCAGCAGCAGCAACAACCAGGAGGGTACGAACAGATGAAATGCAAGCAACTGGAGCAAATGTCTCTTTATAATCAATCCCATACTCCTGTGTAAAACCTTTTGCAACAAGACGAGCCTTATAGTACTCAATGGACCCATCAGAGCGAGTCTTAATCTTGTAGATCCACTTACAACTAACCACAGACTGTCTAGGAGGGAGAGTAACTAGGTCCCAAGTATGGTTTTTGGTTAATGCATCAAGTTCCTCTTTCATTGCAATCTACCATAAAAGGTCAATGGAGGCCTCACGATAGGTTTGAGGCTCGTGGAGTGTAGCAAGAGCAGTGTAACAATGATAATCAAGTAAATGTGTAGGAATGGATCTTACCCGGGTTGAGTGACGAGGTGGAATGTCTTGTGGAGGTAGAAGGTCTTATGGAGAATCTTCAAGCGGAGCAGGAGCAGGGGACCCAGGCTTAAGTTGGGGTAGCTCGTCATCAACCTGTTCATCTTCGACCTGTCCAGAATAAGCATCAAAAAGATCTGGAGGTTGAATAAAGAAGTCCAAAGGAGGATCAAGAGGATTTGGAGAAGGAACATGAGACTCCTCTAGAAAGACTTCGAGTACAGATGAGGTAGTTAGGGAAGAACGAAAATGAGAGAGTTCAACAAACAAGCGGTGTTCCCAGAAGACAACATTACGAGACACACGAAGACGATGAGAGACAGGATCATAACACCGATACCCCTTTTGTGTTTCGCCATAACCAAGGAAACAACAAAGTCTAGATCGAGGCTCAAGTTTGTTGTGCTCATGAGGCTAAAGAAGAACGAAACAAGCAGATCCAAAGGAGCGAAGGTGATGATAGTCAGGGGTGACCTAAAGAGGCCCTCATACGGAGTTTGATTATGGATGACAGGGCTTGGAATGCGGTTAATAGTGTGAACAGTATGAAGAGCAACTTCACCCCAAAATGGGGGAGGAACTTTGGCAGAAAGAAGAAGAGCACGAACAGTGTCAAGAATATGACGAAGTTTTCGTTCAGCTCGACCATTTTGTTGAGAGGTACCTGGACAGGTTAGATGATGTACAGTGCCATAGGAGTGTAACAGAGCTTGAAAAGAATATTGAGTATATTCAAGAGCATTATCAGAACGAAAAAGTTTGATTTGTTTGGAGAATTGGGTTTCAACCATTTTTGCAAAGTTACTGTATATTGGCAAAATTTCAGAACGAGATTTCATAGGAAAGATCCAACTGTAACGAGACTAATCATCGATAAAAACAATTAAATATCGAGATCCACCAATACTAGCAACAGGAGAAGGTCCCCAAACATCAGAATAAATTAACTCAAAAACACTATTAGAAATAGAATAACTATTATTAAAAGGTAAAGCTGGCTGTTTTCCTAACTGGCATGAAGTACAATCAAAATTGTCTTTGGACACAAAACCTAACAGACCCTTAGAAGCTAACTGTTGTACCCGAGAAGAGGGTGCATGACCAAGACGAGAATGCCAAAGTGAGAGAGAGGGTAAGGAAGACACCGCAGCGGTAGCAGCAGCAACAGACACTAGAGCAACAAATGAAAGATGAAGATTGTCCACAGGAAACATACGCCCAACTCTAAGGCCGGTCCCAAGCTCTTGTCCCGTCCTCGGATCCTGCACAATACACCCAGAATAGTAAAAAATAAGGCGATAACCTAGTTCAGCTAATTGTCCCACAGAACACAAATTATAGGATAGGTCAGAGACATGGAAGACCCCAGGAACAGAGAGGTTGGAGGTCGAAACAAAACCTAGACTATTCCCATGCATGGTGGAACCATCAGCTATGTGAATATTTAGGGGATGTGGTGCAGGGTCAAGTTTGGAGAATAAGGACGAGTGAGGTGTCATGTGATTGCAACAGACAGAATCAAAAAGCCAAGTTTGAGACTTACCAGGTAAAACTGAGAGAGTAGTGGAAAGAGATGCATTACAAGCCATACGAACAGCCTGAGCTATGATCTCTTGTAGTTCAGTGGGTGAGAGGTTGATAGTGGATCCAAAAGATTGGGACTCAGCTGAAATGGGAGGCATTGGCGAAGTAGACTCAGTATTAGCAACTGCAGCAGTAGATTTGTTACGACGGTAACAAGTCTCAATAGTGTGGCCAGGACGCTTGCAATAGTTGCAAAACTTTTTGTTGGTCTGTCTGCGACGATTGCTGGAGCCAGAGGGATCACCTGAGTGTTGAGGTTGCTCTATGGGTGGAGTAGAAGGAGTAAGGGCCAGAACATTAAACTTATCCTGGGCTTGAAGAGTTGCAAGGTGAGCTTTTTCTCTTACTAACTCGTTCACAGTAGTATCAAGAGAGGGAGGAGGACTACGATTAAGAAGCTAACCTCGAATGGGCTCATAGTCCTTGTGGAGTGACATCAGGAACTCATAGAGACGAAATTCATCTCTAACAGCAGCATATTGTTGAGCATCTTTTGAGCATGCCCAAGTTGGATCAGAAAGGTCAATTTGGTCCCAAATGAAGCGAAGCTGATCATAGTAGTCATTGATGGACTGCCCCGGTTCTTGCCTGAGTTGATGCAATTCAACCACTAACTGATATTTCATGGATCCGTGAGTAGTAAGGTATCTTTTGGCCAACATATCCCATGCTGATTTCGCATCATCAAAGCTGCCCAGCAGATTGGAGATGGAGGGAATGGAAGTGTTTCGAATCCATGTGAGGATCATGTGATCGTGACTATCCCATTCAATCATGCTACTAAGGAAGGCAGTATCTTCTTCACTTGCCCCCTTCACAGGAATAGTGATTGCACCAGTACAATAATGCCAGAGCATGTGACCTTTAAGAAAACTACGCATAGCTTAAGACCAAGATAAGTAATTTCTAGTCCCCTCCAATACAGTATTGATGGGACGAGGAAGAAAAACATCCTTTTTATCCATTTAGAGACACAATATGCAAAAACAGACTGCAAAAATGAAATCTACATGAAAAACTGAGTAAGGAGAACCTGGACTGCAAAAAGTCAACTCTAAAAAAGTCGACGGCCAACGGTCCGAGATGATAACGTTAGCAAGATGACGTGTCGCTGACGTCAGCAAGTGGCTGGATGCTGACGTAAGCTAGGGCTGACGTGGCACTAATGACGTCATGGGTTGATGTCAGCTGGAACTGAAGACAGCGCGTGAGGCGCGTGAGGTGTGTGGGATGCAACGCAGGATCTTCGAACGGCGCGTGAGGGCGCGTGCAGGCTCCGATGGCTTCACGACTTCCACCAAGTTATAGATCGGTGCAAGACAATCTCAGTGGTACTTTTAGAAAACTGATCGGAGCAAGTGTCGCGGCAGTGCAGAAAGAGGCAGTGGTCTTTGCAATGTAAAACTCCTCAACGATGACTGCTACAGGTCCAGAACCCAAGGATGATGTATGGAAGATGTCGAAGGTTCAATGGCAAAAGGCTGCAGCAATTGTTGTGACGGCGGAAGTGATGTTGAGAATGAAGTAACACCAATAAAAGACAAGACTGCTAAAAAAAAAAAAATGTCAGAGCAGTGGCTCTAATACCATGTTAGAAATATTGAATTCAATAGTATTGTATTTCTCACTGAAACAATATACATGAGTGCTTTTATATAGGAGGCATATGAGTGCAGTACAAGTAAGAGTGTAGTACAATGTGTGCTATACAAGGAAGTAATCTAGTTGGGCCAAGCCCACAATACTATACACACGTTAACAGTAGTCATTTCAAAATATGATAGTTCGATATCGAACTATCATATTTTTTGTCAACATTAGTCAAAGTAGGTCATAGTGTTTTGGTAAATATATTTGGGAACGATAAAATGGAATTCAGTGGTTTGGTGAATTTTTGAGTTAGCTTGACCGCCTGTTAAACTTGTTCAAAGAGGGTAATTTGATTTTACTGGCTTTTGATTCATGAAATTGGTTCAATCACTATAATTCCCTTGCCTTTGGAGTAAAAAATGTAGTTTTTTAAATTTTCTAGACTTCGTACACAAACTCGAGGGCTGATAAAATATGGTAATTTGATTATATTCATGATGCGAGTAATCATTCATGTAATATGAGGTAGTACCATTTTACTATAATATGAGATTACCTAATCATTTTCTAGAAATATAATGTTGTGGATAGGGATGCTTGATACTTGTTTATTCTATGTTTTTTGCTTCTTTCTATTTTAGTGAATGCTTTTTCTTTTCTCCTTCAATGGAGAAAAAAATGCAAATGACATGATTTTATTGAGTTCTTCTACAATTTTTTTTTTTAATACGAGATAGAAATTCTACTATAACCTAATCTAAGTGTATATGTGTGCAAAGCTCTCTCCTGGAGACTTAAACCCTGGCTCTTATCTCCCATACTTTACTGTAGCACATTGACAATTCTCATCTACAATTTTTTTTTTTATCAACAGAACACGCCATCTCGCAAAACTGCTAGCAATAGTTGAAGACATGAAGCTCTATATAAACACTAAGAACTACACTCACGCACCCGATGTGGGACACAAGCCCAGTTTTTTTTTTGAATATTTTACAATATTTTCATAACAAGCTAAGATATCAATGTACTACAAGCCAAAATAAAATAAAAAATAGTTTACATTAAGACCGACCACAAATCAAAACAAACTTGTTATGAGATTTTGTTGTACTCATAGTCTCTCTCTCTCTCTCTCTCTCTCTCTCTCTCTCTCTCTATGTATGTATGAGTGTGTGTGTGTGTATATATATATATTCTTTCCTTAATGATCTGCTCTCAATCTCCTACAGTACTGGCTGAATATGCACAAACTGATCACAACCGTCAGTTGTTTCTACTCCACGAAAGAAAGATCAATTTATACCATAATTCCCATTCCTACATTAGAGAGATCCCAAGAAGTGTTTTATCTATACTACTATTTAAAGGGCTGCAATTGTTTGGACCAGATTTTTTTTTTGTTCTAAAATACCCCTACACCCTATGTTTAAGTAGGGGCAAAACTTGGTAAAAATGCTTCTTTAACTCCCACGTAAAACACCATCTAAAAAATAGGACCACTCTCACAGTTTCAAACTCAAAATTGGCTGAAATAACTGATCCCAAAATTCAACAATTAGATCCTTCATTGCCCAACTACAACCTACGCCTCCAAATTTCTATCTGCTACTTTTCTTATGCAACCGAAAACTATCTGCAATAAGGCTGTAACATGACTGCAAGGAAAATGTTCTTGGATTTTATTGAGAGCAAGAATGGACCAACGGAGGCGAAGAATCAAAACAGAACACAAAAGGTCATTGTTTGAATTAAAATTTTTCTTTTTCTTTCTTTCTTTTCCTTTTATAGTTCGATTATGTAAATTTTTGGGTTTTATTGTGTTTTGGCTATTTGTTGTTTTACACTTTTACTATAGGCTTTAATGATGATAGCGATGAAGTGACATGTGGGTGGTTAGAATTATTGATTCATGCTGACAGAGGTAGTGGTATGGACATGTTTCAATCCTCTGAACCAAGAATGAAAACCTTGCAAGAGAATTCAATCATTTCTTTCAATGCAGCCTTTAAAGTATCTCACGAGTCTTTGTTTTGGAATAGCAAATCACCAGTTGTGGAGATGAACAAAAGCAGTTTGCAGAGAAGTGTCTCTCCTTTTTAGTATGGTAGGGGTTCCCCCCCCCCCCCCCCCCCCAATTTGTTATAGGGATGAATTTCGATAGTTACATTTTGTGAATTTCTATAATTTCTTTTCACTTTCACGTTGTTATTGTTTCTTTAGATTACTGCATGCTATTGTGATTGATGAAACCCAGAATTCATTCGATAAATTGTGGTGAAAATTGCTTCTAAATAATAGACTAACTTTTAGGGGTAAAAACCTACAGCCTTAAATATATCTTATATTTGATAGTTTAAAATGTTACTTCATTTTGAATTTTAAAATTTTAAAAATTGGTAAAATTTAATTTGATCCAAAATAACTTACCAAATGACAAAAAGACTCCAAACAAACCATGCCTTTTGAATTTGCATCAAATGTTACGTGTCCTCAGTTAATAAATTTGCATCAATGTTTTTTTTTTTTTTTAAAGGGTGGTGAGTCCTTCAACGTTCGTTTCCTATTTTTTTACAACTTCAAGCAAAAAAAAAATCCTGATGTTTTAGGTATTTTAATAATACTAGCTTCTGAGCACACACTCACGCTCGTGCTCAGAGGTTCTTCTATTTTTTGGGTAAGGATTAATTTAGAGTATTTATTATAATTTGGGATTACTACATTTTTCAATCACCAAAAAAAAAAAAAACTAGGGTGTGATGAGTATTATGTGTGGTGAAATAATTTTTCATCACACCCCTAGGTTTTTTTTATGATTGGAAAATGTAGTAATCCCAAATTATAATAAATGTTCTAAATTAACTCTTACCCAAAAAATAGAAGAATCTCTGAGCACGCACGTCAAAGGCTAGTATTATTTATGTTTTACTGAGTTAATTACCGTGAGTATAACAACACATTCATTAAAGTATTACTACTCAAATCACTCAACTTCTGCCAAATATCAGGTAAAAATACCCGAAATCTTACCACTAAGCCATGTCGGGCGGTGGTAAATGGGTTGGACAATTATACAGATGGTGCCAGGGTGGTTTTGAATTTTGATGGATCAATTGAGTGTAAAATTAATCAGTGGGGACTCTGTCTGGCGGTTTTATCGTTTTCTTATAACTTTCTAGAAAAGCCTTCCATTATCAACCGAATTAGCTTCCCCCAAGGAAGTTTTCTTAAATCAACAAGATTGCTACGACATTTCAACCAAATTTGTGCTACACGTTTTACTCAGAAAAGAAGCACGAAGCATGAGTTGTCAAACACATAATGCGGCTCCTTAATTGCCTCGGTTTACGCAGAGCAGACAAATGGTTTGGCTGCTTCCTTGTGAATTGTCAAAAATACATCAAGTATGATCAGTTTACGAGTGAAAGTTGAAACTTTTTAAATTACTCCCCATGAAAATGATCGCCGAATCAAGATATTGATTGCTTAAGAAAATCAGGATTTCTTAAGGGATTGGTTGATAAATCAAGAGATTGATTAGCATAGAAAATTATGGAATCCTGAGAATCACTATTTAATTCAAATTTTAAATATCATTGACTTTAGTTTTATTGTAATCTCTTGTTATGGATATAGATTCCATTATAATGTACTATATTAAGGAAAGTTTATGAGAAAATATAATCTTTTACGCTCTTGTTCCATGGATATCGGCGATAAGGTCGAACTATGTAAACTCTTGTCTTTTCTCTTTTATTTTATTTTTCATCACAAATTCTTACACATTTTTAGAGAGAGAAATGTGTACTATATATGTAGCGCAAAGTGGTGGGCTCGGGGTGAAAATAGTTGGATTCCATCATTTTTTTCTCTTTCAAAATCTCCTCAACCAAACACTCTTCCCACCCAAAATCTTTCCTATTTTTTCTCTTTTATTTTACATTTCCTCTATTGTCACTCAAGTCAAACATAGCCTTAATCTTCTTTCTACTCTTATTAGAAAAAGGTAGTGGCATTTGAACTTACACTTCCACTATAATTATATTAGTATTATATAGATTTAAGGATACTATAACAAACTATGAGACTGACAAAATGATAAATATCAACAAGAAAGTTTGGATTGGCCAGTTGTGGTCAAGACAGCCTAACTTACTATTCAAAGTTTGTTGTAAAGCATGCATCAACCACTCTAACCAAACCCATGTGTACTTTTTAAGGTGTGTTCGGATATCGCTTATTTGCTGAATACTGAAAATTTATTACTGTAGCAAAATAATTTTTAAATGTATAAATAATACTGTAGGATCCAAATTTACCTAAAAATCTGTGAAAATTTGAGTTTGATGGTATGTAAACAGTACCTATAAGACCCACTAAAAAAACATTGAACACGTGGATTGGGCAAGACGCCCCATCCAAACCCACGCTAAGTGATAGAATTTTAATTGTACATTAACTTTTGGCATAATTTGAGAGATGTGGCACCCGCTTTCTTTTAGATATTACAATTACAATTACAAACATCACATTAATTTTTATTTCTCATTTATTTTTCCATTTATCTTTACTGCTGGTACATAGATCGAAGTGCATCTATATGTTAATAATATTAACATATAGATCGAACATCAATTTTCCTTTTCGGTGGGTTTTACTTGGCAAATTAAAGTATATTAATTCTAATGTGGAAGATAAATCAAGGAAGGAAATTTCTGCGAAGATGCAATCTAACCAAAGGAAATGTTTACTAGCAAAAAGGGTCTTTACTGAATTACTGGTCACACCATTTACTCCACATATTTCTCTGATTGGTATATTGTTCTACGCCAAATGCCAACCTAATTATTATAGTTGGAGCTTCAATAATCAATATTTAAATGAAAAAATTGTAAAATCAAGATTAGAGTTTATTACACTTTACCCAGTTGTTATGATCTTGGGTGTAGCAAAAATGGTCACAATCTTAAGATTTCACAATGGTGAGAGAGAGTTTCTTCTTGAGTTGCTATTAGGTTCGCTTTATTTTAGGTTTTATGTTTTAAAAATGTTTTTTATAATGAAAAAGAGTGAGGTGTATAATGAAACTATCCTTAGATGTATAATGACCCTTTTTAGAAGCACAAATAGACAACTATAAACTAGGGTGGTTGATACCGTACTGGTACCGATCGTACCAGCCGGTACATACCGTACTGGCCAGTGCACCGATACCGATACACTTCTATATTGCACCGGAAAAAATACCGGCCGTATCGGCTGTGTACCGGCCATACCAGCCAATTTCGGGCAATATTGGCCAGTACCAAGAGTACCGCCCGATACAGAAATTTTTTTTTTTAATTTTGTAAATTTTGAATTTTTGTAAGGGCATAATGGTAACTTATTTACATTAACTTATTAGTATTATTTTTTTTCTTACTATGCAATGAACAACTAAGCTTTCTATTTTTTATTTTGTGTTTTTTTTTCTTATAACTGATACTAAAGTCTAAAACTATGAATAATTTGTTCTGAATTGAGGTAATATTTTATGATAAACTTTTATATTTACTATAATATAAGTGAAATATTATATGTTTATAAACATGGTTCTAGAGATTTTGGTTTGTGTATATAAAATAGCGGTAGATCCGAAACGGTACACCGGTATTGACCAGTATCCGAAATATATCGTACCGGTGGCCAAACCGATACAACCTCCGGTACGGTATTGACTTCCTTGCTATAAACAAGCCCCAAACACTATAAATGGGTAAAGTGTAATCATCCCTCGACATTATTATGACTTTAATTGCTAACTACCCTTAATTTGATTTGCGATCTCATTGACCATTAATTTATGGACAATATAAGTTTGATTGAAGTACAATAATTATACATATAACATGTGTTGTACCATAACAGAAGATACCCTTTAATTACGTTCTATCAAAAACATGAATCAAACTTGAAGGTTGAAAAGTATACTGGAGTACTTTTAAATAAAAAATGGAGCAGGCAAGCACGAGAGGCTACCTCCCTAGGATTGCGGGACATTTTTAGAGAATTATCAACGATAATTTGGTAGTGTAGTAGTAGTAGTATCTGCTGCTGGAGATAATGATTATGAAAGCGATTCAAGGAAATCATATTTGGGCATTGATTAAAAATTGTCAAGGGAGTATTACTCGCATTAGAAATTCTTAGAGCTGGAAATATGGACTGGAGTAATTAGTGGACTGATTCCAGAATTTCTTCATCCATCAATATCATAAAAATTTGGCCAAATGAAAATTATCTTTTAATTTTTTATATTTAGCTTGGCATGAGATAGAATTGTTTTTTGCTAAAATTTTCTAGAAAATAACTCTATATCTCGCTAACTAAATAAAGAAAACAACTCTCTATCTCATGAGAAATAAAATAAAGGAATTTAAGATATAATTTTTCAACTCATTTTAAAATCACTACTGAACATAGTAAAATAAGATAGTTTACAAAAATAAATGCTTTTTAAAAAAAATAATTCATTTTTTATAAAATGTTTAATGTTGAAACAATCAGAGCGTTTAGATAATATAACCATTAGCGTGAGTATCACTTTTAACTTTGATATCCTCTTATATTTGCTAAGACCATACAAATAGGAGAAAATTAAGAGATAAAATCATACTATATAATAAAGAGAAGTTGGGCTTAGAAGCCTGAATTAAGTGGCTATCTTCTCTCTATTACAAATGGTTAAATTCTCATCTATTAAAATGGTTCACTTTAGATATAATACTATTTATTATAAGTCATTGGAGGAAATGGTTCAAGCTGTTAGCAGCATGCATATTGTAATTATTTCTTCAAAAAAAGTTCTACGAAATTTATAATTCTAATCCAACTATAGTTCAGTTAGGTAAAACTCTAATGGATATGTTTCAAGAAATTTAAAATTCTATTTTAGAAAGAATTAATTCAAGAATTTTAAAGTAAATTATATTTTACCTATTTCGATCAGCTATCATAATTCATAATTCATAATTTTGTATTTTAATATAATAAATTTAAGCATTCAATACTTATATATCATTCTTACGCCATGAAGCTCAATATATATTTACATTTTGACAATTTAATCTAGATGAAACTCTATTAAAATTTTAAGTGGTTCACTAAAGTCTCATTACTTATCCTTTTCACTCATTCATCTGTTTTAAGGAGAAATGAAATAGGGTTTTTTTTCTTTTTCTTTTTTGCTAAAATTAATAATTTTGTTTCAAATCATTGACCAAAGTTTTGTTTCGTTGCTTAAATTTTAATTGTATCAATTTTTTCCCTCAAATATTAGTTGTGTCAATTTCCTCCCTCGACTATCAATTATACCAAATTTGCCCATCAACTTTTAAGATTGAATCAATTTCATTATATTTCCTAAAAAATCAATTTCATTATATATCTTCTCCCCATAAAAATTATTAACAAGATTACCTAACCTAACAAATACTGCACACATCAGATGCACATTTGATTTCTTTCATCAAAACCATTGTCAATTAATTTCGTTAAGATTTTAACAGAGAGAAGACCTAAAGATGAAATTGACTTGATTTTTTAAAATTTAGGGGTAATAACAACACAAATAATAGTTGAGAGGGCAAAATTGATTTTTTTTTTCCCAATAATTAGAGGAATAAATTTGTAATTTAATCCCTTTTTTTTATTAACTATGTTCAATTCAGGAAAAAAATGGAGGAAGGGGATTTTTTTTAATTTTTAAGTTTTCTTTAAACCTTTACAATCTATTAAAACTGTAAAAATGTGTAAGAAAACTTTAATAATTTATTCCCTTCCTTGGCATTTTTGGGATAATTCAATAGTTACAATGAGAAGCGGATTTGATCCCTAGACATCTCAATTACGTACAAACACTAGGAATGTGTAAGTTGAGTTACAAGCCTCTCAGCTATTCCTCCCATTTCCTTCGACAACCAAACTAGTAAAAATAGATGCTTTCTCAAATAATATATTCATTTAAGCAAAAATAAATAAATAATTTTTTTTTTCTTTTTTCTTCTTTCCCTCCCCTTCTAATCCTTAATTTTTGAGAAATTATATATTACATATTGAATGTAGTACACTTTATTCTCGCATAAATATGAATCTCATGAAAAACTCACATATTGGGCTAGCTTTTACATGACAGGAATGTATGCTATATATGTGGCGCAGCTACTTTTCATTTCCTTTAAGCTCTAAAACATAGTGTTTCATGTACGCAATAGGCAAATAAAATATCATATATAGAAATTTAAATTCTATAAAGATTTTCTCTAAAACCTCTTATTTACCCCTTCTAATAGGATCATGTCATATTGAGTTTTTTGTTTCTCAAAAAAAAAAAAAAATGTCATATTGGGTTTTTTTTTTAAAAGGTATAATTGGTAGTTCTAAATACAAACATGACCTTAGATTGTGTCCAATACTTTTATACATTAACCACAATATGGACATACCACATATTTTAAAAGGATCATGTGTCGCTCTCGTATCCCATTTCATGTGTACAATCCAAGGGCATGTTATAAAATTTCACGTGTAAACAGACAATATACTTGAAGAATGGGTTGGATGTTGAACTTTAGTACCTATATTATATCAAACATCAATATCAAGCACTACAAGAAAATCGAGCTATTGCAGCGGGTTTTTTGCAGCGGTTACAAAAAGTGCCAATGTATGTCACTTATTGCAGCGCTTTTTTGGCCCGCCGCTATAGATGAGATATATTGCGGCGTTTCATTGGACCGCCACAATAGATGTAGCCTTTCGCAGCATACTACAGCAACGCTATATAAACTGCCGCAATATACGTGTTTTAACAGCGTTAGACTTAGCTATAGCGGCGCTCCATAAACCCGCCGCAATAAATATATCCTTTTGCGGCATACTACAACGGCGGTAAGCTTTAGCTGCATTTTTGTTACTTATAGCAGCGAGTTAGATGACCACCGCAATAGATAGTTATTTGCAGCGCTGTTTCGTAGTTAGAGCAGCAATTTGGACCGCCACAATAGACCTTTTAATTGCCCGCACCTAGTCCAATGTATCCCTCTGTTGTTTTGGCCTAAGCGCCATTTTGCCTTTTCATTTTCCTCCTTTTTCATTTTCCAATACTCTCTTTGTTGTTAGCTCTAAGAAAAAACCCTCTCTCTCTCTCTCTCTCTCTGTGTTATTAATTCTTAAAAAAAAAAAACCCTCACTGCCACACATCCTCACTTTCAAAATCGAGCTTGGGTCTCTCTCTATTAGCACTCTCCACCACCGCTCATCGATTGGAGGCCACAACGCTGATGAAGCTATGTAAAAATTAGTTCTTTTTTTTTTTTCTTTTTTAATGTCAATGATATCAAATTTTATTTTTTGGGTAATTAGTCTTTTTTTTTTTTGAATTGTATTGTTAATACTCAAACTGGGTCTTAAGGATTTTGCTAATAAATTGTAAATTTGTTTGTGTTATGCTAATTTTAAAGAGCTATGTGGGTGTTCTCTGTTTCAATTTTTCAAAAGCTTAAAAAATAAAAATAAGCTGTAGTAGAAAATAATATAAATGAGAATTTCTTTTAGGATATAAAATTGGATTAGTCAATTTTTGTTTCTTTTCTTGCATTTTCTTAGCAACCCAACACGAAAACCCATTGAGAACAAAACCCAGGAAACACCAAAACACCCAAACATCTCAAATCCAAAACACCAAAAACCATTGAAACCAAAATCAAGCAAGCAACAAACCCACCCCACAACTTTCCACCTAACTGACTACCACTTCCACAACCTCGACTCACCATCAAACCTAACTAACCACCACTTCCACAACCACTAACCATCAACACCATAGAGGGACAAGGTAGAAAGAGAGAGACCCATCGAGAGAGAGACCCACTAAAAGAGAGGAATTGATTTAAGCGAAAGAGAAAGTGAAGCACCGATCTTTGAGAGAGAGAGAAAGAAAGAGAGAGAGAGAGAGAAAGAGAGAGAGCCACCGGTTTGAGAGAGAGAAACTGACCTGAGAGAGGAGGAGTTTAAGGCATTTGGGTCTGATTTTAAGCAAAATTGACAGATAGAGAGAGCGGATCGATGGGTGATGAGTGATGAGCAAAGATGGCAGTGCTTGGTCATGGAGTTAGAGAGAGATTTGGTGGTGGCAATGTGATGAGCAAAGATTGCAATGCTTGATCATGGAGAGAGAGAGAGAGAGAGAGAGAGGATTGAGAATGTCTTAGAAGAGTTGGAGAACCGGTTTAAGAAGGAGGTTTTGGGGTTGAAGTTGATTGTGTAAAAAAATGCTTGATAAAATGTTATTTTGATCAATTGTTATTGATTTAAGAATATGAGTTATATTTTGGAAATAACACAAAGAACATAAACATGTTCTTCCAAAAAATTAATAATAATGAAAGGAATAAAAAAAATTGATTTAATTATCTTATTTTATTTTTGAAAAAATTTAGAAATTCAAAAAAAAATTATGTGATTTATTATTTATTAAATGCTGACTTGGAATTTTTAATATGCTAAATAAAATTTTTAAATTTTTTTTAATAGTCATGTCAGCATTTAGTGCGTGAATAGTGTACTCCGTTTACCAGGTAAGCAATTTCCATTAGTGAGATGACGATAAGGACCAAATTGGAACGCATTAAAATCGGTAAAATAGAAAAGTAAGGACCAAAATAGAAATGACCCCAAACTATAGGGACAAAAAATGCATTTATGCCTTTTTTTTTATCCTTCTCACACAATTTCCCACGCCTAGCTATTTTTTTCACTCTTTCCCCCCAATTGTCTTTTCCCTTCCCGCAAAAAATTTCCCCAAAATTTTTTTCCCACTTACATCTTTCATTTCCCACACAAAAGTTTCATGGAACGAACTGAACTGATATATATATATATATATATATATATATATATATATATATATATATATATATTTATATATATGTATATATGTAACTTTTAGACATAATTGAGCAGTGGCTTAGTGGTATGCTCCTTGTGTTTTGGCTAACTAATCCCAAGTTCGAGCCTTCATGTGGGTTTTTCGCTATTTAATTTTTTAAAACCCTAGTAGCATGATATAAATACCACATTTTATCTTCTCTTTTCTTCAGCCATCTCCATCCCCAATTTCCTCTCTAAGTCTCTACCCTTCTCACTTCAGCCGCCTCATTATTTTCTTTTCTTTTCTTTCTCTGAGTCCCGTGGACCATGGCCATGCCTCTCTTTTCTCTCTAACTAGAGACTAGGTCCACATATCTCTGTTCTTTTTTCAATTTAAATTGAAAAATCACTACAGAGACATGGTGGCAAACTCAAGCATTGTGAGACATACTGTGGCTCCTACTATGGTGCAGCAACGGTAAAGTTTTTTGTCTGGGACTGAGAGGGACACACACACACACACACACACAAAAGAGTTTTTTTTTTTTTTTTTTGGGAACATGTTCATACATTTTGTTAAGTCATGATTTTTCTCATAACATTAGTGTTGGCTTATTCCATGACAAAAAGTGTTGTAATTGCATAAATTTATTTCCTTGTATTTTTGTGGGATTTATTTGTAATGGGTTTAGCATTAAGTAGTGAAGATTTGATCAAGACAGCTGAAGGTCACATGAGAAGCACATGTAGGAAGGTGAACAGTCAGGCCAGGTGTCCAGCTCAGTACAACCTATCTAGGAGGTTAACTCGCAACTTGGATTCGCGACTTGCACCAGTCGCAAGTGACCCACAAAGTTCCCCTATTTTACTGAAAATTGTGACTTTTTGTATTCCCGTCACTCATACTATATATACCCTCATTACTCACAGAAATTGTAAGGAGCCTATTGAGAGAAAAGCCCTAAGAGATGTTTCTACAACACACCCACCTTATTAGAGAGAGAGCTACTCATTCTTAAAGATAAATCTTTGTAGTCTTTTCTCCTTCCCTCTCCCATTGTTATACCCATTAAGAGGAGATTTGTACCCAAACACAACCCACACCCATTTAGAGGGTTAAGAGTGTTTTTGGAGCTTGGGAAGTATTGGAAGATGCCAAGGATGGCGGATGCAATATGGAGCTTATTATAGGATCCGGAAAGCTAAAGAAGACACGGTTAGGCTTAACCTTGTTGGAGCAAGAAGCTTGGAGGGCTTAGGTGCATTGGATAGATTAGGCTTGGAGGGTCTATTGTTATTCATGTATCCCAACTAATTTTCTAGTGGATCATTTTACCGCTTGGAGGGCAGCGAAGAGGTTTTTTGCCATGTTCTTCGGTTTCCTCTTCGATAACATGTGCCAATGTTATCCTTATATTTGCATCTTTCTTCCCTTACTCTTTAACCATTAATTGATGTTGTGTTTGTGATTAATTATGTGTTAAAATAGTTTGCCAAATTGGGTATTGCTTATATTTCATATTCTACATGTATATTATTTGAGTATAAGCTTGTGTTGGTTATTTTGAAATTAGGGGTCTAAACATTCACTAGTATTTTACACACCAAGTGAACTTTCACATTTTCTCTGTATCCAAACAAAAAGTTGATTTTTTTTAATTTCAGGATGTTTTTGGGTTCATTTACTGCTTTCTATTTCCTTTCTTTTTACTCTACGTTTTGTTGCTTAGAAAATGTGCTCCAAGATTTGGTTAAATGAGTATATAAAGTTCCTTCCTTTTCTATGTATGACTTTTCTTTCATTCACCCAAATGGCCAACACTGGTTTCTATGTTGTTTTGATTAGGGGAAATTGTGTTTTTGATTACTGAGAAAACTCGTGGGAAATTATTTCTTGTTTGTCTACTGACCCAATAAGAATTTCGATTAAAAAAAAAACTTAATTTGTAATTTTGATTTTGAATTTGAGTACAATAACGTAGAAGGGGTAAAATATTCAAAGTTTTGGGAGGTAATTTGTAACGTTTCTACCTTGTAGTGCTTAATTTTATACCAGGTTTATTCTTCCAAAAAAAAAAATTGATTCTGGGTTTAGTTAAGAGGCTAAACATGGTTAAGCATGCACCAAAGGTGGTTAATTTTAAGGCTTCTGGGTTATATGTAGTGTGGGGAGTGAAAGAACCTAAGTGGGTATTTGGGCCTTGGGCTTTATCAATGGGCGCTAGTTCGTTCTTGACTAAAGGCCTTTAGGGCCATGAGTTGGCTCATGAGCCGAGGGCCCGAGGATTCATCCGAGGAAGAGTCACTCCTCGGACATACCAGTGACTACTTGGGGGTTCACTAGAAAGATCAGGGCAGAGTTCTGGAAAGACTGTAGGTTACAGAGGGAGTCCAAATACCCTCTAGACATTTCGGTGTAAGAGAAATATCTCAGGAAAAGGCTGCTGCCTCCACATTAAAGACCCTGCACCTACCTCCCTGGCCGCATTAATGGGGAAGTGACCCCTGAACAGTGGAGTTCAGCCTTCTGGCTAGTATTTAAAGATTTCAAGAAGGTGGTAGAAGAAAAAAATTTGGGTGACACATGGATAAAGGGAGAAGGAAAGGAAGTATATAAGGGGAAAATGGGGTAGCAGAAGGGGAGGCTTTTTGAAAAAGAACTAAAGAAGGACTAGAAGTTGTAACCTTTATAAGAAAAAAAGAGAAATAATATACAAAGGGTCCTCGGCCTACGTCCGAGGAGGTTTATTTTTCTCTGTTTGTCCATTGTTTATAAAAATTGTAATAATTTGGCCCATTCATCAAGTTTCGAGCACCATCGAATTATATTGTGAACCCATACTCTACAAATTGAATTGTTAAGGCTCATTGGGCCTGAGCCCACGTATATTTTTGGGTCCAGGTGCAATTGTGCGCTTACATGTAGAAAATTTTAATTAGTTGATTAACGCAGTCAAGTTAATTTAAACTAGGTGATACTGTTTACAAGAATTTGCTTTAGTGATAGAGTTTTAAGTCTTGCCAAGGTGGGAAAAAATCTTATATTTTACTTTTATAACATGATTTGGCCGGTGAGAATATTGTGATTGATTAATCTTAGTGATCATACTTTAAATATTTTTTCAAGAAATTTAATTGTGATTCGCACATGCTTGATTTTTCTATGCTCCTTTCTCTGTTTCATCTTGCAGCAAATGCTAGCTTTACAACAATCACTTTTGTCTTAGCTCAATCAATGGCAATCAACCCAGTAACTGTGGATGTGTCTTAATTGATTAGAATTTCGGATTGGTGCCATTAGTTTGCTTGCTGCTAGGTTGTAATAAGATCATCTAGTTAGTGTGTTGGTGCAATTACCTGATGAGTTATTAGACTTGTTTCCTAGGATGTAATTGCTTGCTAGAAATTGAATGAATCAATATACATGGCGACTAGTTTATGCCCCTTGATTATAAGCCTCTAATTGAGTATTATTTTTTGAATACTTCTTATGAAAGACAAATTTTGGATATATGGCCATATTATATTGATCATATTGCCACTACTCTATTTACATCACTATGGACTGATTCAATTTCTCCATGACTTGTCAAATGCACCATTGTTTAAAATACTTGGTGTAAAAGATTCATTATCCCTCAATTTTGATGAATTGTCACTTTTTTTATCTTAATTATGGATTATAGTGTCAATTTCTCATTGTCTTGTCAAACATATTATCTGTGAAAGAGAAATACACCAAATGGTTTTTAACTTGTGTTCTTCATATAGATTCATTTGCATTATGTTGACCAGCATTTATAAATTCAATTTGTTGACCCTTAATCATTTGCTGCTCGCTTGCGAGGACAGTGAAATGCTCCAGTATCAGTAGCTCGTCGTTAGGTATGAGTCAAGAACTTTGATATCATAACTCTGTGAGTTATTAAAATTTGGCTCTTGAGTCTTGACTATACATTCCGCATATAATTTGAGAGTTGGTTGGCATGGACTTACTAGCTAGGATCAAGCTAAACTGGAAGTGAAAATTGGTTCATGTTCATTTCTGATTCAACAGTGCCATGCATTTCTATTATTACAACCCACTTTGGATAGGAACAAGATCCTTGCCATTTATAAAGTTTCCATTTTATTGTGTCATACAACTCTTTGAAAAACTCGGGTTTAGAAGTAGCTAGTGATGGTGAAAATTCCCCTACTTACTTTAATTGCTCTGCTCCACTCTATCTCATTTGAGTTTTCCCTACTTTAATTAGGAGACAGGATAAGGACAGGTTTTGCTAATTCCACCTTACCTCAAATGTGTGTGTGCATATATTTACACATACTTTTATTTAATACATATTTATATATATTATTTAATCTATTTTATATTGATCTAATATATAATTTATTTATTGTAAGTATTTTATTATCATCCTCTAAGCATGAGTTTTTTCTTTCTTTTAGTATTTTCTCAACTAACAATCCCCTTTTGTATTCAAATAACAAAATACCTCTAACTTGCCATGTCCCATCCTACATGATCTTCCTTGTCTTGGAAAGGAGACAGAAAAGGGACAAGGCACTCCTATCCAACCCCATTTCACCGCCATCCCTACATTGGAGTTATTAGTGCTAACAATCAGTCAAGGTTGTTTTAAGTCAACATTTTGAGCGGCGAACATTTGCTGATCCATTTGAAGTGTATAGGACACTAAGAATAGTCAATCCAAGTCCCTATATGACATACTTGTAGGTTTGTATCTTATAAGGCTTTTCTAATTACAGTTTTTGGTTTTAATTATGGTTGTGTGATGTTACAGATTTGCAACGTAACTTTAATAACTAACGTCTCAATTTTTGAATACAAAAGCAAAAACAAAAAAAAGTAATTTAGAAATTTATTTATTATGTTATTGATGTATAGTTTGTAAATTTAGCTTTTTTTGTATCAATTTGCTAAGTTGTTCTAAACTTGCTTTTAATCAAATTGTTCCCAAACAGGCTACACGTTCAAAGAAGGTAAATTGTTTAAACTAATTCCAAGTCCTTGAACAAAAAAGATTTATTGATGACTCTATGTTGCTGACACTAAACTATATTTGGAACTAAGGCTTTGTTGTTGTAAACCAAAAATAAGTTCCTTGATTAGCCTAATATGACTTTTCTAGCTATAAATTTAAGCTAGTTTATGGATACATGTCAATTTTTGTGCACGAAGAATTTATGTCTCTTATTCTCTGAATATCTACAAACAAATATCTCCATCCTTACAATGTTATGAACTAAATAAGATAGAGAGAAGTGAAATGTATGAATATCAAGAATGAAATGATATATTGGGTGGAAAGAAAGAAAGAAGATTGACTTTTGAATGAATGAATGAATGGGCAATGTATGTGATTTTCTTCTTTTAATATGGAGATATTCTCGTTTTTTTACTAGGCCCAAAAGCCAGAAATTCTTGTACTTACCTTCTCTTTTTATTTTTTATTTTTTATTTTTTATTTTTTTTGCTGAGTTATTCTTGTACCCCTCTCTGATTAGTTTCTTCTCCTTAAAATTATATCTCAATGTTTGTGTTTTTTTTTCCTAAAAGAATTCATTATGCTCTAATACAATTATTTGAGATTTGGCTGTGTTAAGATTGGACTAATTGTTTGTATTGTTAGTACATGTCAACTATTAATTGATTGGCTTTCTACAACATATTGGAGTTCGTTATGGTACTATTAGAAGGGGGAAGAAAGGTATGTAAAATATAATTTTTGGGTAAAGTAGGTGTATGATGTTATTTTAACTTGAATTAACTTTGTGCATATTTAATCTCTCTTTTTCTTGCTGCAGGACGATTGCCTGGTTGATGTGTTGCATGGATGGCAAGACGGAAGACTACCATATAACCTATGTAATAAGGTGAAGTTTTGGGACTTCCACCCTTCAATGTATCCTTTACATTTTAAGGTTATGACTTTACTATGGAAGATTTGCTCTGATTCTCATAAATAACTATTCTCACATTATTGAGTAATCTTGGTTTGTATGCACTTACTAAATGTGCAAGATGAAAAGTCCTAAATCTCTAAGCTTTTCTCGTCATTCTGTTCAATCCATTTACATGCACTTATTGAGTAATCTTGGTTTGTATGAAGGACGTTCCTCCAGTCCAACAATCTCCAACTCCCCAAAAATCATCAGCTACATCCCATCAACCAAGCAGCTTATAAGATTTATGTTGGTGTTTGATGACTTTTTGTGTACAAAGAACTACATTTGAACAACCACATTTTTTGGAAATGTTGAAAGATATTTTTAAACACTTTGGAACTTTGATTATGGTATTAGCTTAATTTAAAGCGGTAGTTTTATTCAAAGGACCACATCTTTGTTTGTTAATCTTATGATTATGGTTATAGACAATGTTTTGTATTTGATAATATATTTCTATGTTAATATAATGTTAGTTTGGAGACATTTGTGGTATTGTTAATTAGTTACATTTGTGGTATTGTCTCAGTAGAACTAAAATTATTACAGGTTCTTTGTAATAGGACTGTGGTTTTAAAACACAGGGGGAAAAATTTTGACCTATAGCGGCGGGAAAAAAGCGCTGCTAAAGGTCTAAAAATGTTATAATTGAAGCCCTATAGCGGCATTTATAGCCCGCCGCTAAAGGTTCACACATATAGTGGCAATTGTAACCGCCGCTAAAAGGTACATATGTTCTGTTGTACATGAAGCCCTATAGCAGCACTTATCGCCTGTCGCTAAAGGTCAATTGACATTAATTCTAACCTAATATGGCAGCGGTTTTTTGCCCGCCGCAATAAACCAAAACCACTGCTAAATGGTAGATTTATTGTGGTGTTTTTTGTTACTGCCGTAATAGATCTATAGCGACACCGCAACAATGGCAGGAAGAACCGCCGCAATAGCACCCGCTGCTAATGGTAAAGGTCAAAGGTACCTTTAGCGGCGCTTTTTTGGACTTTAGTAGCGTTTTTGGCCCACCGCAATAGTCCATTTTTCTTGTAGTGAGGATACTAAAACTTTAATACCTATATCATATCAAACATCAATATGAGACCTAAGATGTTAAATATACAGCAACAAATATATATATATATATATATTTTTTTTTTATATATGTCAGCTATATCAAATAGACATCTTCCTATGGCTTACTCCTGTAGTTGTAAGGCTTATGTCTATAGCATCAATTTCACGCGAACGAGTACACATAAAATTTTAACTAGTATTTATGTAGCAATTGAAAAAAAGGGGGGGGGGGATGACTTTATTCTTTTTTGTTTAATCAAAGAACTCTTGAAAATTCTTTGAAATTTTATAGGTTAGTTTTGTGACTTGTTAGTATTCCTATTAAATGTAATTGACATTGATGATGCAAGGAAAATCAGTAGGCTAGATGTTTCAGGCTTCAAAGGGCTAGCGACTGATTTGGATGCCTGAAAAAAGAACGCGCGATCAAAGGTGACTGAAGTGGACCGGCCAAGAACCCTCAGATGTCAAAGTTAGTTTCTTTCTCAAATACTATGGAGTTCCAACTTTTCAGGGGTTATGTAAAAAAAAAAATACTTACTTTCGCTTGATGTGAATGATTGTTTATATAGTGTGGTCTTGGAGTGGTTACTTATCTCATAACTTTCCCTACAAATGGGGAGGTTAGAGGGTTCAAGGTTAACTTCCATAACCGTTATAAGAGTTAGAATATTTTATCTCCTATAACTGTCATGGAAGTTAAGTACTGCGAAGGAAGTTATAATGATGAACCAGGACTTAACCCATGCCTCAAAATAGTAACACGTGGTCCAATTTAGCTCTTGTACAGGAATTTTTGGAATTATTCCCAAGTGTCAGAGGTTGTCCAAGGGTTTTCCTTATGGACGACTGTCCTGACAAGGGAAACCATTCTTGTCTTCTTGCCCTAGACGACGCCTATGGACGAGCCGGAGTCTATTTTACTTTTGGTTCATCATCAGTTGCCCCTTTGTCCAAGGGTCGTCCAAAGCATTATTGGATTTACTATTGTCCTTCAGAATTTTTTTTTTTTGTAGTTTGATGTCCTGCCACGTGTCATGACCTCATTGGTTCCTAGTCGTGTCGGTCTGCATTTTCAAGGAATCTACCACGTGTTGTTCTCTGGTTGGTTGCGTCGTTTCAAATGCCAAATTTCATTGCCTATAAATTGTGGAATTCCTCTCCTACCCTTCGCATTTTTCGAATTTTCTCTCCTGACATTCATCGTCCAGAGCCTCATCTAGAAGTGTTTCCTCGTCTTTAGTTTCCCTTCGTCTAGAGCTAGGTATTTTCTTTATACTCGTCTTTAAGTTTTCCTTAAGATTTCTTCGAAATGTCTAAAATTGTTGTCTCTTCATCTAGTAATAGTGTTGATAAAGAGATAGATGAGTATCACGATTCAACTAGCTATAATGGCTCTAGTAGTATTAGTAATAGTAGTAGTGGGGGAAACACTACGGACGAGAAATACACCTCTAGGGTTCCTGGGATTCCTTTAGAGGTCTTTCAGGAACAACTTAGGACGAGGGCAGCATCTGGGTCTAGAGCTGGTCCTTTGGGTGCTCCCTCATCCACTCCTCTGGACAAGGTTGAAACAATATATAGTTGTGTTGTGGGAGTCCACTCTAGGACAGACGAGAAGAGTTTAGCATCCCTTAGGAGTTGGTACTAAATTCCAAACGATTTGAACCCTAGGTTGGCTATTCGTGGGGAATGGTGTTGCCAACCTCGTTTTGGGGTAGGTGTTTATGAGGCTTACCTTTTAGGAGGTCTTAGGTTGCCTCTTAATACTTTTTCTAGGGAGTTACTCGCTAGGCTAGGTTTAGGGTTGTGTTAGTTTAACCTTAATGTGTGGAGACTAGTCGTCTCTATGCTAATTTTGTGGAGAGTGGTCTTTGAAGTGGATCATCCTCCTACCACGGAAGAATTCCTTTATTGTTACAAACCCTCTGAAATTAACCAATCCATTGGCTTTTATCAATTCACAGCTAGAGGGAAAGATTGTAGATTAATAAAGTCTTTTATTACGTCAGATAGGAACTAGAAGACGGAGTTTTTTTTCATCTCTAGTTTTTAGGCAGGACACCCTGTTAAGGTTGGCAGGGATCCATTTGCCCCATATACTGGAGAATTAGGGAACCTTCATCCTGAAGGTATGCCTAATCTCATTATTTTATTATTTTTACTATACATGTTTTATAATTGTCTGATTATTTATATATATATATATATATATATATATATACATATTTTTTGTAGGTGTTAAATGACCGTCCTTGAGCAAGTTTTATCTTGGACGTATCCAGAAGGCTCGTCTACACCCTAAGAGGGATTTCCATTCCCTGGTCACTCTTCAACGTCTTGCAATGTGGGGACTTGGTCCTAAGTCCTCACCTGAGGCTACAGCCCATGAACTTATAGTCCGTAAACGTAAGTTTTTATTTAGAAAAAATTTATTTTGATATCATCTTTTAAACGATTCAAACATTTTCCTTTCTTTTTCTTTTTAGGGATGGCTACTATGAAAGAAAACAATGGAAAAGAGGTCTTGGACGAGGCAACTAGGTAGGAGACCCAATCCCAACCTCGTCCGGCCGTTGGAGATAAACGAAAGAATTTGTTAAAGGCAATTGACTTGGAAAACCTTCCAAGTCGTCGCAGGGAGAAGAGGGCAAAGCACAAATCGTCCAAACCTGGGGTTGTCAAGTCTGGCCTCCCTACTCCTATCTCTCAGCAATTGTTCGTCCAGGTCCATGATGTGGACTCGTCTGTTCCCTTTGAGGTCACCCCGTCCAAGACCACTACGCCTGCCACGCCCCAGCCTTCTCAGAGGGTTCCTATGAACCTTCTTGAGAATGAAGATTTAGCCTGGGAAAGGTTTGAGTAAGCTGTGACTGATGAGGACGTGGCTGTATGCTACGACATATCCTTGAAGGAGTTTGAGCATTCTGTTGTTCATGATCTTTTCAAGGAATGTTCTTATTTTTATCTCATCTTGTCTCAGTAATATATGTGTGTAATATATATATATATATATATATATATATATATATATATATATATATCTTTATAACAGTATCTCTAACCACTTGTGTAGGCAATGTCGAAGTTCATTGTTGCGTCCAAGCAGGCCACAAAGTTGGACAGGACAAGGGTCTTGCTTGAGACGAGAGTCAAGGAGGTCAAGGACGACTGCAAGGGATGGGCTAAGGTGGTAGCTAAGGCTAAAGATGAGGCCAAGGAGCTGTAGAACCTGGTTGAGGAGCTGAGAGTTGATATTGTTGAGAAGGATACTCGTCTTGACCATCTTCAAAAGAGGAATGACGAGTTGAGTACCCTTCTTAACAAGGCAAAAGAAGATGCAGTATTGGAGTTCAGAGCTTCCAAACAATTTATTGACTTGCTGGACACCAACTACGCGGCGGGCTTTGAAGATTTTCGCATGGACGCTATGGAAAACTTCCCTGAAGTTGACTTTAGCTCCATTAAGCTTAACCTTGGTGCTACTGCAAGCTCTCTTCTCCAGACGAGCTCTGAAGACATTAACATTGAAGATGATGCCACCACTTAACCCACTCAGGACAAACCTAACGTTGGAGATGACCCCCCCATAGTGAAGATAAAATTTGTCTTAATTTCCCTTTGTCTTCTTTTTCTTTTTTATGAGGTCCATTGTTTAGACCATTTGAAATCATTCAAGTACATTTTATGAATGGTACTGGTTTTACCAGTTTTAATCGTCTAGAGGTTTGATAGTTG